>NC_134710.1:211603191-212288191 GCF_043290135.1 Rhipicephalus microplus
ACTGCTACTCTTGAATCACGAGCTACCAGCAATAAGTGTGTAGCTGAGGAGGTTTGCTGCTGCATCACCAATAATAAAAACAGGCATTAGTAGCCAAGCAAGCTTCTACTGATGGCAGTTCTAGCCAAGAAAAACCAGACGGCCTTCAAGCCAAGCCGAAATGGTGGCCTTGACAAACATGAATAAACTTACAGACCTGAGTAAAGTTGTGGTTAAAGTCAGATATATCATGTGATATATAGAAGCAACAGACATCAAAATAGTGGATGTACTAACGCGGAAGCTAAGGAATGCTTTAGCCTATGTGAAGGACAAGTTGCTGAGCAGAAATTTTCTCGGTCTTGTATATGCCATAGGCTGCCACAAACGTGACAACCAGTACATCGGTGAAACTGGTGATTTCAAGAAAAGAGTTAAACACAAATATGACGCGTGGCTTCGACTGCCCTTGCAGTACAAGCGGACAGACCACCAAACAGACTTGTAAAACTCGTGTGTTCGAACAAAGAAAAAATCTGCATCTTCCCAACGGGGGGGGGGGGGGGGGAGGACTCGAGTAAATGCGTCATGGAGTGGTGGGTGTATCGCCCGATTGTTGCGTGATTGGGTGAGGTTTAGGAATGCTTAATTATTGTTTAATCTTTATTATTCGTTCTTACTGAATGGAAGAGAAGCGCTGCCTTCGAGTGGTGGGACACTGTTGGGTTGTGTCCCACTACTGTTTGAAGATACTGTAGCTTCCATCGAATCTACTCTAGAAAAGCAAAGCGTCAAGTCAAACGAAAGTCACGTAAAGGCGTCTTTGACTGAATTCCGAACACCCGATCCAGTGCCTACATATATAGGGTGGTCAGTGAATGGTTGTGCAGCGCGAGCTGTCGGTTTTTACTAGCAGGCACTGCCTGCGTTGGCCTTGCAAGGCGAGAAAGAGAGTGGGGGGAGCGGCAGCACGAGACGTGAGAATGCGCATAATGGGTGTAGACATCACCGCCGACGCCGGACTTGCGAGAAGGTGCGACTATAAAATGCCCTGCAATCAAAAGAAGCTTGCATCATGCCTGTAGCTGAAATCCAGATCCAGATGACTCTACATATGCTGAACAGGAGCAATGGGACGTTTCTGACAATGTACTCTTGCTGCTTACGTCACGTATTTAGGCATACTCAAGTACACTGTACCTTTCTTATGGCTTTTATTGTGAAGGCTCTCTCCCATATCGGGTACTGAAACGTCAGTAAAATTTGTGTTCTATGGGTCAGTGTATCCTTTCTAATTTTCAGTCAGAAACAAGAGCTATGCACTGTTTTTTTTTTTTTTTCACACGCGTTCTACCAGCTCACTGCAGTTGCAGCTGAGACTTTTTAAGCTTTGATTAATCGTAATGCTTATTTTTGTAACGGTCGCACACAGCATCTGTCAGTTTCCGTGACCTGGCCAGGTTTTTCAGAAATTCCCTGACCTTTCCATAACTTTTCCACAAGGATCCAAATTTCCTGACTTTTCCAGGTTTTCAAGGTTGGTAGACACCCTGTTATGTCACGTGAATGAATGACGAAGGTAAATGACTGGTACAAACATGATAATCATGACATGCATGTCATGTAAGAACAGTAATACATGCCACAATCATGATGCACTTGCACCCGTTTCGCTAGCTCCACATATACGAAATTTGGTATTACGTGACGTAAATGGACGACGAAGGTAAATGACGCATCCAAACATAATGATCATGAAATGCGTTGCATGTAAAACATGACTGCATGCTACGCTCATACTGTGCTTGCGGCCGTTTAGCTAGCTCCACATATACCAAATTTGGTATCACGTGACATGAATACAGTCGAATCTTGCTATAACGAATTCCACTGCAACGGAATTTCTACCACAACGAATAATTTTCGATTTCCCATCAGCCACCCATAGAAAACAAGGTAAAAAATGTCTCGTCACAACGAATACTTTTTCTGGATATTTCCGCTTTAACGAACTTTTTGCGAGGACTACCTAAAGAAAAAGGAACTTGAGTCGGATTGCCGCGAAATTCCAGTACCAACTCAGCCATTTCTTGACGGATCGTGACATCCAGAGCACACGGCCGTATCGCAACAACGGCATTTTCATCGAATACACGCTTGTGGCCACCACACGCACATATCGCTAAGTTTATCACCCTTGAGATGCTCGGTGACAGCCCGCTTATTCACCATGATCCTGCTGGTAGATTTGATGCATATGCGGGCTGTGGCAGAATTGCGATCCTCACGAACCACTGTCTATTGTTTTTGACATCAAGCTCAACAAAACTGCCGTCGTTGTCAAAAGTCCTATGATCGTAAATGACAACCAAGCGTCATGAAGGTGCACACCCGAGCAGCACGCACCTAGCCTCAGCATACCCTGCATTCTGCCGCAACCACTGCGAACACAAATGCAGTCGTGCCGAACGCGATCATGGGCAACTATGAAACTACGCGTGCAGTAAACGCGCACCGACCCAACCCTATATTTCTTACCGTAACGATGAAAAGACAGAAACGATGCAGTTCTGAAGTCACGTGCACGGCCAGCGCAGCGCACACAGATTAAAAACGGAGCTTGCGTTTGCCGCAACCAGCGGTCGCTATTGTGTTGTTCTTCAATAAAGAATAGAATCCGAAGGTGCGCAGCTAACACAGTTGTAGATTAAGGGGGGACGCGGCTTTGGGATCGCGAAAAATGGCAAAAAAATAGATTTTTTAAAACTCAAGTTTTCAGTTCCTGGAACCCTTTTTCTATCTGGTTCCAAAATATCTACACTGAAAACCGCTCAGAAGTGCTTCGGAAAATTCGTTTCACCCACCTAGGTAGCAAAACCTTTTCTGGAAATGGTGAAAAAACAGTGATTTTCAAAAAATTATAGCTTCACGATGCTTAGGCCGGGAGCCCGCTTCTTGGGCTCATCGGTAAGAGCATTTCTCTGTGTTTAACTTTCCCGCCTCAGCTGGCTCCTCCCTTTAACAACAAGCGAGCAAAAAGCAAATGTTTGAAGGTCGTTTTGAGGCCCTTGATTGGCCGTGGCCGCCATGTTGCCTCAGCTCGCCTCGCCATTGGCCCGATGCTCGCTCCGGGAGATCGTCGTCTGCTGCTTGTGCGTTGCGAGGACATGGCTCTCGAAAATCGCCACTTCGTGACGTGTTCACGGCTTGATAATCACTTAAGATATAACTACGCTTTAGTTACGAGCAGTAAGCGGATGCGCGATCAGGTTACTACGAGCGCCGCGCGTCATTGGAGTCGTCTTTAGCCCTAACTCCGCCGACTGCGGGCAGGAACGACGCGCTAGCGCATTCGTGGCGACGTGCTTCTTCGCAAGCAACAAAGCTGTAAGCGGCAGCACGATCTGATTACTACGAGTGGCCGCACCGGATGCACGATCAGATTACTACGAGCGGGCGCGCGGCGGTCTACGAGTGCGGCGCGTCATCGGAGTCGGCTTTAGGCCTAACTCTGCTGACAGCGAGACTGCGGGCAGGAACGATGCGCAAGCGCACTCTTGGCGACGTGCTTCTTCGCAAGGAATGTAGCACATCACTCGCTAGCTCCTCTGAATGACGTACGGACATTTTATGCATCAGCAGCGGACAACACAGTTAAGCTCGTCACCCCCCCACCCACCCCTCTTCACAACCAAGGATTGCTCGGAACAGCGGCTAGCAGTTTCGCGCGTCGTCATTCGAAAATGCGATGCCAAGCGCAGTGCGCACAGATTTGTCATCGTAGTTACACATTACGCGCATCATCACCGAACGCCGCCGGCAAGTGCATTACGTGCCGGCTGCACTGTCCACGCGGCCGCGCACCCCACGGTCATATGGAGTGCTCTCAATAAGTTTTTGTGATGCGATTCAGACGTGCTTGGAGCCGTGCTTGATATTGCCACGAACGTCTATGAATGTTCCGAGGTTAATGAATTGCTGTAGATTAGAGTTTCCGTGACCGGCTGTATGATGATGCGTTTCATGGCTAGAGCGGCAAAAGAGCATGTATGAATCACGGGCACGAATTTTTATATGCCCGTTTCGCGTCATTAATTATACTGCTAAAAATTTCTGTGCCACCAGTCTTCTGCCCATAACTTTGTTATTTGGAAAGAAGGCATAGACCGTCATGGTGTGATCCATTTTTCTGATGTGCTAAACCTCCCTCCAAATAAAGAAAAGTTCAAAGAATATTTGTAATCAAGTACTTAATTATGCTGATTACAACTTCAGCAAAATAAATATGTGTAATAATTTCAGTATATGGTTTTATTCAATTACAATCTTTTCTGTCATACCTATCACACCACTCCTTCATACAAAGAACTTGGTTTGAAATCCATACTTATTCTTTGTAAATCATGAAAAGAAGTAAATCATAAAAACAAGTCAAATATCGCAGGACAAACCTGAGATCACAATTTTTAGGTGTCTTAGAGACGTAAAGAAAAGTTGAAACTTTAAACGCAGCTTTCTCAATACTGTTTTTTTTTTTACATTATGCTCAGCCCCTCCACATGGTTCAATGAAGAAATAATTTGTCTCTCGTAAAGTATTTGTGGTATCGCTTCAAAATTTTTATAGAAGCACTGTGAGGTCATTCTTAGTGTCTGTGCCAATTTTCATCAATATCCAACAAGAAACAAAAAAGTTCATCGAAAAAAGCCTGTCGAAAACTACGACAGGTTTTTTCTCACAAGTGTGTTTTGGACATTGTGCATTGCTCGTGGAAAGAGTAGCACGAGAATGGCTGGACCGATTTTGATTCTGTTTTTTTTTCCTGAATCCCTGAACACTGCTTGTGGACAGGAATGACTGGACCGATTTTGATTCTCTATTTTTTTCCTGAATCCCTGAACACTGCTTGTGGGTACAGCAATCTTCAATTTCTGTTTTATGGCCCTGTTTTTTTTTCTAGATGATAATTTGTCCGTGCCACTCTTACTGACAATGTGTGTCGACAGCCATGATGATCTCTAAAAAAAAAAAAAAAAAGAGAACTTATTAAAGCATTCTGAGAGTGCCATACCCTGTAGCTTTCTTTTGAGTAAAGATCAACACCATTCGCAGCTTCCTGCCATGTTGTGTTACAGCGCCATGCTTTCCACGAGCAGACCATGTAATTGGACCATGCAGCATTATGTAACTTGAGAACTACAGAAGGTATCGTGATGAAACTGCATATTTCCCTATTCGAGGCACTTATGAGTATGCATGCCAAATTTCATTGCTGTAGATCAACAAATAAAGTTTTTTCTTTCAATGCCACCTTCCCCCCTAAAAGGCAATAAAACCATGAAACGACACAAAGCGTTACGGCTTTCCTGTCATTCACTTATAGTTACAGTAGTGTGGAGCTTCGTCACTTTCAGTTGCAGTTATCAGTTGGCCTCGAGCGAAGCTTTGCATGCTCGTTCGCGGCACTATGCACTCGGCAAGTCCCAAGGGTCGTCTGAATATCGAATTTTCTTCTGTATAATGCACCCCCGCATATAACCGGCACTCCCAACCATAAACCGCAGGAAGGAAAAAAAGCTACCCGCATATTGATGCAAGGCCGCCTTTTCTGCATTGCCGTGAAGCCGTGCCATGAAGCCAACATGTGCGCCAAACTTATTGTATGAGCTGCACCCCAATTTCCGTTCCAAATTTTTTGTATATTTTGATTGCACTATACCCGAGAAAATACGTTCACTCATTGTTTGACCAGGTACCTCTGAGTTAGCGAGTTCAATGGATGCGCTTGCAGGGACCAAAGAAGGAGTCATAATGATCAGATCTTGCCAAATTT
The DNA here is from genome assembly GCF_043290135.1 of Rhipicephalus microplus. Lineage (NCBI taxonomy): Eukaryota > Metazoa > Arthropoda > Arachnida > Ixodida > Ixodidae > Rhipicephalus > Rhipicephalus microplus. The sequence goes on from NC_134710.1 coordinate 211,609,004, forward strand.
TGTGGTCCATAGATGAAATTTCGATAGCGAAATTCCGCGGCAAAGTTTTTTCATGCATCCTGTCAATTTCATTGTAGCAGGATTTAACTGTAGACGATGAAGGTAAATGACACGTCCAAACATGATAATCACGACATGGAAGTCATGTACAGCATAATTTATGTCCACCTAATAACATTGTGCTGATTTTAATGGAACATATCAATCTTTTTCATTCGTACTTCGCATATAATCGATTCCCACTGTACATGGGATCTGCCAATTTTCTTTATTGCGGTTTCATAACATTCAAGCCAATGCACAACTTTCGATCGGTTGGGGGTAACTTCAAGTGTTGAGTTCTAAGAAACGCAATGTTGCTAGGTGCTACTGCCATAAAAGTATGAATCATCTCCCCGAAGAGAACCATAATGGGTTGCGAAGCAGCAGCGGTGAGCATGCCGTTCAGCTGGCTGAAACGGCATGCTCAAGGTCTGGGTCTGGATTCCGATACGTCGACGTGGACTTTCTGAAAAACTGCTGAGATGGTACTTTGGCACATACAGCGTCACACGTCGCTTCAATGACGTGAACTACGAAGTTGTTCCCGACAGTGACTGCAGTTCTAAGCGCCAAAAGCATTTACCCGAAGCCGTGCACGTCGTGCGTATGAAACGGGTCAGGTTTTGTGTAAGTTTCATGGCAGATAAACAAGCCGAAAGAGTGTTTTCACTCGATGTGCGCTCAAACGTTGCGAGCGTTGGAGAGGATGAAGCGAGAGAAATGACACGTGGCAAGCAACGACAGGCTAGGAAGAGAGTGATGTCAACGCGCGCGCATTGCGAGGGAAGGCGTGACCTACTTTGCACTGCCCCAACACCTGCGACCAGGGGAGCGCGGTGCGGACGGAGGGACAGCATTACACAGGGTAGTCAAAGAGCTGCTTTGCATCTAATAAAAAAAATGTAAGTCACCACATCAGCCTGCATGCCAGAACAGGCAGACATTATTTGTGTACTACAGCAAAATATCATCATTATGTGTTTGCTGGGAGAGCAGTTCAGATAGTGCACTAAACAGCAGTATGCAGGAAATATGAAATACAAATTTGTATCTCTTCACATGCACTATTGCCATCAATAAAAAAACAAATGCAATGTAACAATAAATGTTGTATAATTATATTGTCCAGGAAGCCCCTACAGCACTTCACACTGACGCCAGCAATGTATGGGTGCCGTTCTGGTGCTGTGGCAAGACGGCTGTGAAAGAGCAATAGCCTACGCCAGCAGAACTCTCTCTCGCACGGAGAACTACTGGAATACCGAGAAGGAGTGTCTCGCCGTGGTGTGGGCGGTCACCAAATTTCATCCACATTTGTACGGCCGCTCCTTCAAGATTGTCAGCGACCATCACTCTTTGTGCTGGCTCACCAACCTTAAAGATCCATCTGGCCGTTTGGCGGGCTGGAGCCTAAGGCTTCAAGAGTTCGACATGACCATCGTCTACAGATCTGGGAAGAGGCACGCCGACGCGGCATTCTTGGGAGTTGGTCAACACGGCCACTATTGCACGAGAGCAGCGCAGTGACCCCGAGCTGTTACCACTCAATGAATATATAGGACGACGTAAAGACGTGCCGTGGTTATTTGCCAGGGGACTGCCATCCTTTTGCTTGCAAAACGATGTTCTCTATAAGAAAACTTCTCACCAACAGGCAACCCGCACTTGCTCGTCCTGCCTGCCTCTCTTCGAAAAGAAATTATGGAAGCGTGCCATGATGAAGCAACTTATGGTCATCTAGGCTACACCCGAACATTGTGCTGACTACGATGCAAGTGCTATTGGCCAAAGTTACCTGCGGCTGTTAGCCATCACGTGTGAACTTGCACCGAGTGGCAAAGACGCGAAGCACCTCCCAGCAAGCCAGCCGGTCTTTTACATCCAGTCGAAGCATCAGCAAAGCCGTTCACCCAGATTGGAATGGATTTCCTGGGTCCCTTTCCAACTTCCACAGCAGGGAACAGATGGATTATTGTGACCACTGATTACCTGTCCCGTTATGCGGAGACTAAAGCTATGCAGCGCGGCACAGCAGCAGAAGTTGCTCAGTTCTTCATCGAGACATGGTCCTTAGGCATGGCGCTCCGACAGCAGTGATTACAGACAGAGGGCCTGCCTTCACCGCAGAGCTTTTGGAGACAGTTCTCAGACTCAGCGGTACAGCTCACCACAGAACAACTGCATACCATCCGCAGACAAATGGACTGACGGAGCGCCTCAATAGGACCCTCACAGACATGATCAGCATGTACGTTGACACGGAACATAAAAACTGGGATCAGATATTGCCGTTTGTGACCTTTGCCTGTAATACCGCTCGACAAGAAACCACTAGAATTACACGGTTCAGTCCGATCTATGGTCGCGAAGTCATGACAATATTGGACGCCATGTTGCCGCCTGAGTGTGACGACACCCATGTAGATGCCGAAGAATTCACTCAGCACGACGAGGAAGTCAGACAGGTCACGCGCGTGCGCATCTGTCATCAACAGGATCAAGATGCACAACGGTACGACCACCGACAAGTTTATTAGCTACACACCAGGCGACAAGGTCTGGGTCTGGATTCCGATACGTCGACGTGGACTTTCTGAAAAACTGCTGAGATGGTACTTTGGCACATACAGCGTCACACGTCGCTTCAATGACGTGAACTACGAAGTTGTTCCCGACAGTGACTGCAGTTCTAAGCGCCAAAAGCATTTACCCGAAGCCGTGCACGTCGTGCGTATGAAAACGTATTTATCGAGTTAATTAGCTCCCGGTTACCGTGTTGGTACGACCACTTCATTCGCCTGGTAGGGTGCCTAAGTTGCGCATCGGGACGATGCCTCTTTCGGAGGGAGGCAAATGTCACGTGCTTGATCAAGAAAGACGATGGCATTTGTGCATGTGCCATGAAGGACTATGAAATGGATGAAAAAGAAGAACTCGCTTGAGCGTTCGATTAAAGAGATCGACCTACTTCTGGTGTCCAATCTTTGCGGCAAGACCTCTGTTTTGACGTCGTGACAATATCCACTATAAGTCCTTTGCGTCCTCTTTACCCAAGTGAAGGAAAAAAATTCTGGCTCTACTGCAAGACCATGTCATAGCATGTGGCAATGGCCCCAAAGAGCATTTCAAAATTACAACAGTGGCTGACAAAGCACCCTAAATGGACACGGCTCATCCAGCATTGCCCTTGCCCAGTACATATGACTTTTGACCATGCGATATGCTGCAGAGCAATAATCAGCAGAAATTCGCTGAAACATGATACAGTTAAACCTGCTTATAACGAACCTCCATATAACCAATACCTTGATAAAACAAAGTTTTTTTATTCTCTGCTGTTACTCCATAGAAGCACATGCATTTGCAACCTCCATATAACAAAGTAACAGCAGGAGAAATCCTTGATACATTCGAGCCCACATATAAGGGCCCCACTTAAAACGAACTTTCGGTTAAAACGAACAATATCCACATGACCGTGAAAATATACATTGGTTCAATGGCACAAAATTGCACTTACAACGAACATCTTCGAGCGCTGCTGATCGGTTACAGCGAACGGAGTCAGTGGTCTGCCGACTTCTCGGGAAACTACTTTCGACCACCAATTAGGTATCGGCAAGGTGCCCACACATTCTTATTATTAAACGCCGACCCTGCTTATCGCGACCCTGTAGTTGCCGGTCTACCTGAACCATGGAGGAAGGAAAGTTGTTTCTTTCCTTCATGACCTGACTGCTTTTTGTTACGCACCCCTCCGTCCTATGTCCCCCCGCTACACTGAGCACCACGCATCGCCAGACGGGGCCAGTGTTTCCACACTGCCACCAATCTTTCCAAGATGGGTCGGCCACCTCCCCTGTTTTTGATCGCTGGTACTGTCGTTGACGACGCCGGCCTGAAGTGACCAGACCATTTGCCAACATCGTCGGCCACCGACTGTATCCGATAGTCTGCGTCTAGTGCACGCGCGGTTGCTACCCCACTAACTCTGATAATGTGCGATTCGTTTCGTGTTTAGGACTTGTTCTCGCTCACTTCATACTCGGCTAAGCATGTCCTCCGCACGCCTGCGCAGCGCGAAAACGGCCGTTAATTTGCGCGGAACGAATCGCGAAATATCAAAGTTCGTGAGGCCACACAAACCCGCCGGTGCAACAGAACACGGCCGCCGATTCTTCGAAAACTGCCGCGCACACCGATCCAGGTGGCCGTGGTTTGACTTCTGCGCGCGCAGGCACTTTTTCAAGTTTATTCTACGTGCCAGTTTCGCAGACCTTTCAAGCAAGCTACCCAACCTGCCTCTTTCCCATGTGTTTTGGTTTTCAAGGTCGCCCTCCCAGTGCATCCTCCCCTCTCTTTATCACAACTTGCCCTTCTCTTGCACATATGCTCTCCTGTCTTGATCACAACCCTTTCGCCCGTCTCCACCACTCTACGACGTCGGCCACGCTGGCTCAAATTAGTTTCTTTTTCTGACTGGAAACGGGCTCAGAGCTGTTCCACGCGTTCTGGCATGTGTGTCACGTGTGCGGTGATGACGGCAGACGGGAGGACTAGCACGCTTTTTCCTGCCGCTCAACAAAACATCAAAAGTGTGACCGCTTCGCTTGAGCGTGATCCGCGCTTTAGGTGCCACGTTGCGGAGCCCTTGCTCATAGCTGTTGACCACCTGGCAGCCAACTTGCCGCTTCTGGTGTCCTGGTATTCAGCAGTGGAAATGGTGAATATTTCGTGGGTGGCAGTGACGGCTACATGCGCGCGAAACTGTTTCCGCGAGGCCGACTTTGCAAACGTCGGGCCCGATGCTGAGCCTGAAGCTTCCGAACAGAACCACTGCGGCGGCGATTTGTGGCAGCGCATCGTCGACTCCGACCTGGGAGATCTGGTGGCACATCTGTAGCAATGGCTTAATTATGGCCTATGATGATGCCGACGTTACGGAACTGTGCATGGTTTGGGGCATTGTGAATGAAGTAGTTGGCGAGAGCAATTTGGAGGAATCGGACTGCGAGAACAATGAAACTTAGAAGCCAGTGCCTCATGTAGCTTATGCCACGGGCCTCAGCGAACTAGCACCCTGCCGTTTTAAAAATGAACTCGAGACCACCCTTGTCGCTTCTGCATCATGTGCATCTCGAACTTTTGGGGGCAAGAAAAGTTTGTGTTTTCACTCGCAACATCTTTTGAAGCTGTGTTTCATATACTACGAACTTCGGGATACAGAGAATGGATGCCGTGTCACGCTCAGGTTCGTTATAAGTGGGTGGACTGTATAACGAATTTTCGTCACGGACAATCTGAAAGTTTTGATCATAATTTTGTGCTTTTGGCACGAGCATCTTCCGTCGTTGCCCCGCCAACGGCGAAGTGGCGTGCTCTTGACCCCGGCCACTGTCAGGCGAGAGTATCGAGGGACGCACCAGTAGAGGTGCATCCCTCGTTAAGGGACGCATCTCTACTGTGGAGAGGAATTTGGGGGGAAAAAAATTGAAAAAAAAATTCAAAAAGTCCTGCTATAAAGGTGCAGTTAGTTCGATTGTGGCAAGATAGCACTTCCAGTTTTTCCACTTCCGCCGTTATGTTGGTGACAGACCTCCGGGTGACGGACGAGGCGGCGCCATTTTTACTTTGTGTGGCGCATTGTTCGCATCGAGTCAACACATCTTCGTCGAATCCGTGTCTTTGAGCCAGTGCCGCTGAGGGATGATGGGTCAGCATTTGAGGTCGTTCACTGCAGGATTTAAACTGCAAGTAATTGAATATGCCGAGGAGCACGGCAAGCGCGAAGCTGGACGCAAGTACGGTGTAGATGAGGAGCGCGTGCGTTATTGGATGAAGTAAAAAGATGCCCTCGCTGCTACCAACCGGAGCCAAAAAGCCTTTCACGGAAAGAAGTGCAAATATCCAGAACAAGAAGGCAAACTTCTCAAATATATCATCGATACTCGAAGGGATGACTACGCTGTATCGACTGATATGATACGCGAGAAAGCTCTAAACATCGCTCGCCCCATGGAAATCCCTCAGACACAATTCAAGGCAAGTCGGGGATGGGCTATGCGGTTTATGAACCGCAACCAGCTCTACATCCTCGGCCTAATGATGCTTTGTCAAAAGCTGCCAAGCGAGTACACAAGTAAAGTGATAAAATTTTATCGCTTCGTGAATGGTCTTCGGAGGGAGCACGAATATTGCCTCTCTCAAATTGGCTATGCAGACCAGACTCCTGTGTGGTTCGATGTGCCAGAGAGCACCACAGTGGACTTGAAAGGTGTGAAAAGTGTGACTGTGCGCACGACCGGCACAGAACGTCAACGATACACTGTGATGTTGTGCATGATGGCAGATGGCAGTAAACTTCCACCGTATGTCGTGTTCAAGAGGAAGACTCGCCTGAAAAAAAAAGTTCCCTCAGGGCATCATTGTGCGTGCCCAAGAAAAGGGTTGGATGTGCGAAGAACTTGTCGTAAACTGGGTGAAGACTGTCTGGGCAAACAGACCTAGAGGCCTGCTACAGCGGAAAGCCTTCCTCGTTCTGGACAGTTTTAGGGGCCACTTCACTGTTGAGCACTACAATGTTGAGCAGACTACTGCAGCTGTTTATCGTGACAGAGCTGTTAGCGATTGTCATATTCATCGGCAACCAGCATTATGCCCTGCATTTTTCCAATGCTTAGCAGAACGATACAATGCCTCACGCCTTGAAATCAGAACAATCCCTTGACCGGTTTTGGCACTTGGTGAACGACACAAGACAACCTGTGGGTCGGTATGCCATCGAGGAAGCTTGGCTTGTATAACAGAGCGATGTGCAAAGAAAGAGGCTGCACTCATAGGCTGAACAAAGAGCAGAGTATAAAACAAAGTTTGCTTTCACAACTTACCGAACAGCCACAGTAACTACAGTCACCAACTGATTTTTCGGACTCCGAAAATTCAAACTTGTTGGATATTTTGGACTTCAAAAGTGCACCGTCAGGGTTCTCATGGGGCTAATGCATTCTTTAGACCGATTTTTTAGACGAATTCGACCCCTAAAGTTGGATTTTTCAGACTAAATTGCTTGTTTTGAGCCGCCCCACGAACCTTTGTGGATGCCGCCATGTTAGATTTTCTGCCGGCTTGACTAAGCTTAGTGGCTTAATTTTAAACTGGCTTTCCAGCCTCCAAGATTGGAAAGCGAACATCATATATTTCAAATTTCGGAGGCTGTGTCTGCTTTAGAAATCGTGGCACGAGATCATTTTCTCGTCTTCGGTCAGCTGTAGTGGTCAGCACTGTCGTCATCGCACCATACAGAGAGAAGGCAGAGCTGCGCAGTAGTGGAATGAATGTGCCTGCCACAATGAGATTAGGGAGCTTTAGAGTAGCGCACCGCGAGCCCTTGCGGTGCAGACGCTCCCACTGCGCATGCTTTGTAACGTGAGTCGCTGTTTGCGGCCTGCCCGCAGAAAATCCGAAATAGCGCACGGCGATCGGCCCGCGAAGTGTTGTGTGTAGCTTCCGTGCATTGAGTTTGCGGTCGGGGGAATGTCCCTTGACCTTTCCCTAGGGGGAGCAAACGCTATTCTAGAACTCATAATGCTACCGCTATACCTGCAACGCCCGCAGCGCCTGCAAACGTTATTCTAAAACTCCCTATTTAAAGACTTCACTCGTGCGAACGATGACAATTTTGTGCACGGAGCCCACAGACGAAGAAATTCTTTGCCAGATTATGCCGCAGCCGGAGAGCAGTGTGGATGATGACGACGATCGCCCGCAACTGCTGGCAGCGGAGATCACCACCGCGGTGACGCTTTTGTCGAGCGTTTACGATGACGATGTCAGCTTGGCGCAAATATGAGCGAACCAAATTGCTTCCAAGCGTAGCATGAGGCAAAGCAGAATCATGAACTTTTTTAAGCCTGCTTGATGCAATAAAGCTCATATTTCTGACAAAAACGAATTTTTCGGACTGTTCAATGTTTCGAACTTTTGTTTGGTCCCCACCAGGTCCAAAAAATCGGTCGGCGACTGTATAAAGGAAAAGCCCACCAAACTTGAATGTCCATATGCTGGTAGCAAAGATAAAATCTTGGGTCATAAAGCCACAGAGCTTTTAAATTTGTAGAACACGGCTATAGTGACTGAGGAGTCGAGGTTGCATATGCATGATAGGCTCTCCACGAGAATGCGACTATTTTTCTTTTTTCTTTTTTTCATGCGACCCGGTAATAACAAATAGAATTTAAATGAATAAAATTTTCATGCTGCTTAAATATAGTTTAGATGGCTTCGACCCTAGTATGATCATTGTGACAAGGCTGACATCAAGTCAGGAGTATACTGCGAACAGGTGCGCTGAGAGCAAATGGCGCGATTTCATAATACTGGGAAGGCTCTGCAAGTGCAGTTCTAAAAGAACTCCATTAATAGTAGGGCACTGTAGTATGCCACGTAGGACACTTTGCATTTTGCAAATTCTATGCACAATCACTATGCACTCACCTTGGCACTGAAGGAAAAATCTATGTCTGAAGGGTCCAGCACAGCTGGACGCCATGAAGACTCCAACTGGGTTGCAGCAAGTAGAGAAGGTGATGGAGGACTGGTGTCTTTTGGCAGGACTTGGAAACAGCAGGGGTAGTTGAGGCCAAAGGGGCGGTGTAATGGAAAGCATTCTTGCCAGCAGATGTATGCATGAAAGAAGTCTGATGGTATGTACATGTTTGGGTAGCGCTTCTTCAAGTCCACCACACCAAGCTCCCGTCTAGAAAAAGAGACCACAATAAAGAACTACTTGGCAGGTAAACCAGGTAAACTTGCAACATCAACACAAAATCCAGGTCTATAGAAAATTCGATTTAATTAAGGAAAGATAGCATTTGAAGACACTTAATTTTTAACATTTACCATAGAACCAGGGTTCTCAAACACGTTTATCCCAGGAAACCCTGCTAAGTTCCACTAATGTCAAGGAGCCCCCCCTCCCCTTTCTTCTACCATGCAAGCATTTTTTTTTTATTTGCTTCCCGCTACATTCACGTGCAACATATTCAAAAGGAAGGGTATATAAAACATTCATTCACTGAAATTCAATTGAAATCATTATCTTGCACTAACAAATCTATACGAGGCTGAGTCACACTCAGGACCAACCACATGTCAGCTGCTTGATTTAGCTGATTCCTATGCTTATTTTTCAGATAGAGTTGAGACAACAAGCATATGTTGATGCAAACGACAGCGGCATGTCTGCTGCCTTATCTCTGGCATTTATCTTCAAACAAAAAAAATGCCAATGGGGTAATGTAAGGCCTCCAAGATTCAAATGCGATAGCTTAATGTGGCTGACTACAAGCTGCTGCTGGGATTTATTATGCAGCTCAGATGCATTTCTGTTATGCACTGAGGTGTGCTTATTGACATTAAGGCTTGAATAATGAAAGTTCCTTAAATCAATAGCACCTCCGGTGCGTCATCTAAGCAACTTGTTAAGTACGGAACCAGAAAAAATTGTAAGTGGCTCGTGGAACCCTGAGGAGGGGCCGGTGAACTCCTAGGTTTCATAGAACCCACTTTGAGAAACCATGCCTTAAGACAATGATCTTAGGTTGTTTATAGAGTTTTATGCTGATTTCATATATGCAATCAGTTTTACACTTGAGTTTCATTTTTCTCTCTATCCTGACACGTAAAATGTAGACATTTTGGCCCCTGCTTTTTCAGTATTATTCCATTTTTACAAGCAAGTACTGGGTGATTTTCTTCCGCGTAAACTGAAAAATGCTGGAAAGCTACTAAAAGGTGCGCATCAAATTTGCTAACTAGCACTAAAAGTTAAAATTTGGGCAGTTTTAATGAAACGTTCAGACCCCAGTAATCAGCCAAACAACGTTTATAATAAGTATGTAAGTAATATTAAACTTTAAAGGACATAATGATACTCCATACATGTTGAAAGAAACTTGGGAAAGTTCCACCTGGATCCGAGCATTAGATGTACAAAAAAAAGGGCAAAGTCAAGATTGTGCAAAAAAATGTACATTGAGAAAAGCCCATTTTAAACAGACTTTAATATAGAAGCAAATAAAAATTCATGCCAGAGTGAAAATTCAATGTTTGGGATCATCTAATATATTAATACAGTTGAAATAAGGGACATGCATCGAGAAGCAGTTCTCTTTTGTATGAGGTGTCTCTTATAAGCAGAGCTCACCATTAACATTTTCTCATTAACCTTTATTACGGTGTAGTCACACTGGTGCATCTCATACCCAATTTTCTGTTATATCCATGCTCCTTAAAAAGGGGTTGAACAATATTACACACAGTAGCGCATCCGTAAATTAAAATAAATGTAGGACACGATTTGCTTCACCAGTGAGACATTCTGGAACCCAAGCTGAATGATGTAGTAGAGCCTCAGTACAATTAACCACAAGCTGCTTTAGACACAAAATATGAGAACACAATTTTACGGAAGACAAGTAAGCAGAGTGAAGTTCTGCAGCAGCCAAATACAGTAGACTTTTATTAAACGGAAACTGAAGGGACTGGAAAAATATGTTCCATTTAACAGGAGTTCCGTGTACTAAGAGATGAACATGGCTGCAGAATACAAGCCCGAAACCAAGCATTGCAGAGGCAATAGTTCCATTTAAATAGTAGTTCCGTTTAACAGATTTCAGTTTACGGAGAGTCTACTGTATTTAAATCTGTAGATGTGCACACAATGCAAACTCGTAACAACTAGCAGAGACACTGATGTGGGAAAACACAGCATAGGCCATTTCGGCTAATGATAGCATCTCGTGAAAAGGCAAATGAGAACATATAACATTGAAACCATGTTTTGAATGACATAAGACCGCTTCAATAAAAAAATTCCTTAAAAATTAAGACCAGAGTTCACTTTATCCTACATTTTAAAAAACTCGCGTCTTGTGTTTTTTTTTTTGACACTGCTTTTAGCAAAACAATTTCTTAAAGAAATATTGCAAAGACTTTGTTCCATATTTGACACTTTTTAAAAGCTTTTGCGGTAAAAAGACAACTTGACAATGTGCACCAAATTGAGGAGCTTTTTATTTGGGTCATGTTAGCCACTTTTTTTCACTTTTTAAAAACAGCATTAGAGAAAGCATGAATATAATTTATAGTGATGCATATTAAATACAATTTAGTAATGTGATGTGCCAGAATAGTGAGTGATGTTTCTTTGTGGTCCACTTTAGGAAGAGCCCCTCACATGTTATTGATGCTCAAGGTTAAATAAAAAGCCCACTCAACTGCTCTAAGCAAACAGCAGGAATGTCCACCACATAGCGAGGCATCATCCGTGGTTTGCGGCGTGGTGGAGAGCCCCCACCACCTCGTCGAGGAGGTGACAAGGGATGCTTGCGAGCCAGTGATGAAATGCTGTTGCCATCATGATCTTGACCCGACCCTCTATAATCACGGTCAGGTGACTGTGCCAGACCTCGCAGATCTCGATCCCTTTCTCTATCACGATCACGATCTCTTGATCTATGATCTCGAATAGGTGACCTAATGAAAAACAGTCAGATCACAGTCAATGCCAAATGTAGCGAAACAAAAATTACGACCTATTTGCTAGTATATCAGATATAAAGGCCACATTAGGCTGGGAAAGTCTACAATCTAGAAGACGGAAACTTCGACTAAAACTTCTGCATAGTGTATACTATAACCTAACAGGAATTGAGAAGCCAGAATACCTACTAGTACCACGTATGCCACAATATGCCAACACACACTTAAAAAACGAGACATACACATTCAAAATCACACTTTTTGCCAACTCCTTCTTTTTAAAAACAATCAGAGACTGGAATGAGCTTCCCGAAGATATCGTAAACTTCGGTGACAACAGCGCTTTTTTTTCATTGGTGTGACATTGTGACATGCCTATTCACTTTTAGTACCTGTTTGCTACGTGTCATATTGTACTAAAATATTTTTTGATTGTGTGCTGTAATTATTATATGCTGTTTTATTTTCCAGAATGTTAAAAGTGTCACTATCACAGAAATGTTAGTAACCATATTGGACTTTGTATGTATACCCCCCTGCAGTAATGCCACTATGGCGTTGCAGGAACTCTGTAAATAAAAAATATATATAAAACTGCTTGCTTTGCAAAAAATGACCGCGCAATAAATAAGAACTTTACTGCATAGTGAATTGGGTTATAAATATGTACAGTGTGTCCCAGCTATTGCATGCCATGTTATAGAAATAAGTGAGGTCTTCTAAGCGAAACCATCTGTATGCTATCAGCAGGAACTGAAAAAGCATCCAGTAAAGTACTGCTCTCAAATAATCAGCTGGTGATAATTCGATTCCACCAACATCTCAGGACACATTTGAGTAAGTTGTCACTTACTTCAAAAAAAAGTGGTACCCTCAAACTTTGAGGCTATATAAAGGCTGCTGTAGGCTTATCTATGCAAGGACATTCAGCGCAAAAACGTATTCACTGCAAGCGTTGCCTAAATGCTCATTCTCACAATCAAGACCCATCACTAGCACAACTGACACTGACGACAATGTGCAGGAAGCTTAAAGAAAGCTTTGGTGACTCAGACCCACCGCTGCACCAGGCAAACCAAGAGACCATTGGCTGTGAACCTTTAGAGAATTTTAGTTCATTTGCACACTTCTTCGCTTCAACATACCGGGTTACTACAGCCATGAACATGAGATCTGATAAGGGGGGCCACTGGGGGTGCGAAGATGAACCAGGCAAGCACAAAATTCTTGTTGCAGAGACGTGATGTATTTTACTTCTCTGCTAGGATAAATTCTTTACAGCGACGTAGTTCTGAATGTATTACCTTCACTCAGTGAAAACAAAAGAAATGAACCAATAGTTGTGATTGCATGAAGCATTACAAGATGTCGATACCATCGTTCATTAACTTGGTACTCCACAAAGATCTCTGCATATACCGGAATTCCATACATACTAATATTCTCTATTAGAAAATTTTAGTGAGTTCTGAACGTATCCAGGTGGTTGCTCACACGTGTGTGCGAGAGAGGATGATGCAGAACAACACTCGTTAGTTTAGTGGGCCCATATGTTCAAGCTTTGATTGATTGATATATGGGGTTTAAGGTCCCAAAACCACCATATGATTATGAGAGACGCCGTAGTGGAGGGCTCCGGAAATTTCGACCACCTGGGGTTCTTTAACGTGCACCCAAATCTGAGCACACGGGCCTACAACATTTCCGCCTCCATCAGAAATGCATATGTTCAAGCTTCCTACAAAGTAATGTCACAGTTCACCTCGATGCCCTAAAACTGGAAGTCGTTCATTATATAAATGAAGTGAAATAAAATTATTTATTAAAGAGAATATGTGAATTTCGAAGCATGATTCATGCTTCCAAGAGCAATCAAAAACGTATGCAACAAAGAATGCGCTAGCCACAAATTTTATGGCACCCCCTTTAAGGTTAGCAGTTCACTGATCTTACCAACACCAGTACATGAAAGCTCTGTCTAAAATATTAGTGGTACTAGTACAAACAATCACAAATATGCTTTACTGACACTGTGATGCGAGACTGGTAGTTTTCAATAGTAAAACCTCGTTATAACAAAGCAGGACATAACGAACCAATTGCAATTCCCTTTAAAATTCCCTTAGACACCCATGCATTTAAAACCTCATTTCAACGAAGTGAAAATTTCCCCACAACGGATATAACGAACCATTCTTCGTCTGCAATGAGCATTAACTGATCATTTTGGTATACGTCAATTCAATATCTTATAGCGCACGATGATTTACGTCTCATCACGGCTGTGGTGATTCAAAACTCGCGCCTTGTGGTCCTAGGGAGCCACCTGCGGCTTGCCAACACACATGTGGGAGCGAGTCTCTCTGCCTCCCCTTTCCTCAGAAAATAGCGGACTCGCCCGTGCAGCAACTCGCGCGAGCGTGCGCCTCAGCCGGCCTCCTCTCTCCTGTATGATTCGTTCACCCGCTCGCGCATCTGACCTCCTCCTTCCCTTCAGTTCCGCGCCGGGGCCTTGCACGCTACCCGGGTGGTGGAGATTGTGGGTTTCTTCCTTGTCGTTTGCTGTGGAAGAGCAACACCACCTCTATCAGATCCTGCCGCTAGACACGAGATGGACAATGGCAGCGGCAAACGCAAGCTCAAAAATAAACAATCGAGCAGTAGTCGGCAATGTTAAAGGCCGTTGAGTTCGGCATCAAGAAGAGAAAAGTAGCCGAAGATTTCGGCAATGTCGCTGGATGCTGCGGGCGACCAGGCTCTGACGTCGTCGTACGCTCTCCTCGACGCCGGCGTTCTGCCTTTTTGCGACACTTTTCACATGTACGTTGGCGCCGATGCTGACGCGGTGACAACCGAAGTTTTGTCAGATGTGGGAATTGTGCCCGCGGTGACAGACGTGCATGATGACAGTGACGACACCCTGAGCTTAATGTTGGCGAACCCGACGTACCGACGCCAGCACAAGCGCTGGATGCGACAGAGCTCCTGTGCTGCTTCTTTGGTGGTCAGGATTACGATGACGGCGAAGACGGACTTAAAATAGCTGCTGCGGCTGGAAAAGGTTGCTCACACGTGTGTGAGCAACCTCGCACGTGTGTGAGCAAAAAGCAGTTGGAAAAGCAGCTGGAAAAGAGTCTGCGAAAGTCAATAATATTAAGGACCAATTTTCGTCGAAGAGATCTGCCAGTTGGTGCGCTAAATTTGGCGGTAATAAAGTGCATTGTTCTTTGTTATTTTGCTATTTTTTTGCCTTCCGACGGCCGTTTTGCTCTGCGCGGCGGGCTGCCGTGATATTCGTTGGCGTGTACATTCTCTCTTGCTGACTAATTGTCTATAGAAATGGATACTGGTTATAACAAAGTAATTACGACTCCCCTTTCAACTTCATTATAACGAGGTTTAACTGTAGTACTAATTGTATAGCAGACTAATAAAATCTTCCTATAACTTCTATCACATTCAAAAGCTAGCAGAGAATGCGATGCCACTCAGTTAGCCTTCGGAAGCAAACATCCACCTGTGGTTCCCCACCCTTTCTCCAGGTCTCATCTGCACGATGGCTCTCGGCGTTGAAGACACGGTCTCCTTCAGTGCCATGGCCCAGGAAATGCCCTCATAATTGCTGAATTGCCATATAAAGGATTGTTTGCTTCATCAAAGCTAGCAAAACAAAACATATGCTGCTGCAACCAGGGCAACATGGCTACAATCTACCACTTTTTTGTTACATGAAGATGACCTACATGCTACGCAGAACTTAAGAACTAAGGGCCATCTCTCTAACACAAATAAATCAAAAGCTTTTTCATCATTGCTAATGCTTTCATGATCTTGTTATCTAGCATTATACAGCCACAAAGGAATGAAAATCTTGGCCAAGGAGATGATTTACGAAGATGCATGCAGAGCTGTTCAAGCTGAACCCATTTTGTCATGCAGACAATGTGATTGCAGGCAGTAGATGCTATCCAATTCCTGCACTCATCTTGGCACATTCTGTAAATATTTATGCCTATATTGTCCGAATCCTGCAGTCGATGTGTTTTGGTAAAGTTAGCACAGGAGTGGAACCTCCAACATAACTTTATTACCTATTTCTCTCTTGAATCCGATCAGGCAATCTGTCTTGAATACGATCCCGGTCTATCATTCTATCTCTGTCCCGATCTTGCAGGCGATCCCTGTCTTGCACACGATCACGATCTTGCATTCTGTCTTGGTTGCGATCTGAGCTCCGGTCAGACTGACGGTCCTGGTTACGATCATAGGGCCTTCGGTCTTTGTCAAAATCCCGACTGCTGTTGCGGTCCCGATAACGGTCTCGTCGATCATCATGGCGCATGTCGCGGTCTCGCCTACTGGGTGAACTACGTCTGGTTGCATTTCTGGTGTTGCTGCTTGCTGCAACATTCACAGAAAAAGCAGACAATGAAAGAAAAGTCAGCTCATAAGTGTTCATTAAATAATTAAAATACTACAGCACACTAAGACTGAAAGCTGGCACACTTCATAAACTATTTGTATCTACACATTTTGCAGCAACACTGGAATGAGATTACAATGGTGTCGTGGTGTGTTCAGAATTCACTTGAGCAAACTTGTTGACAAGATTGCGCATGTGTACCAGCCTGGAACCCTTTCAACATCTTAATTGGTATACAGGGTGGATCTTTTTAGAGCATCTGGTTGTATAGAATGCAGTTTAATTTTAACTCAATGTAATGAAGTGATGACAATGCACAAATTATTAACAAAGTGTAGAAAGTGATTTTTTGGTCTTTGAAACTTAGAAACATAGCGCAGCAATATCCAGAAGCTACCATAAAATTATTTTTGCTGGCCACCAACACCTACGCATCTGAGAAGTTTGCTAGGGCAGCCAGAGGACAGCCCAGACATGGAGAACACCCTGCCTAGGCAATTCGGGCCGAGTAGACCTACTTGGTAGACCGGCATTAGACTATGATGCTATGACCGGGTACTGATATGCAACGACACAGAGATTGAATGGAGCGATAGGGCAAACAGGCTAAGCAAGGAAGTTGCGAGAAGATGATCAGTGCTATCTGTTGCATAAACCATGAAATCAAATAAGCAGCCACCACCACTTCTAAGCAACTCCCAGTATGTAAGAGTGCTTCCAACTGTCTAGTCAGCTGTTCTGTGCAAGGGCACCACGTGCAGTCTGGTCAAAGCAAAGCTATGATTGTAACTAGGGAGCCTTCATGTTTTAATGTGATAGAGTTAGAGTGCACACTAGAAGAAAGACTCATCTGTAAAAATAAAACATTGCCTTTTCAGTTGGTCATTTCAAGAAAAACATTGTTAAATCAAGTTATGTGACCAAATCAAATTATTTTGTTAATTTGGGTTTATGAAAAACACTGAGCCGTATCAGTATTTACCATAATTAAAATTTTGTTGCATAAACATTAGTATAATTTGCTTTAATTAGAATGAGTTTTAACTGTATAAACAAAAAACATCAACAATGGCATTTTAAGTATGAGGACATGCCTGTAATAGCTACATATGCCATAATGGTCATTATATGAATACCAGGACTACTGATTTCTCTACAGGAAAAGATGCTTAATACTATTGTCACGTGCTTGATCAAGAAGGACGATGGCATTCGTGCATGTGCCATGAAGGACTATGAAATGGATGAAAAAGACCTAGCTAGCGCGTTCAATTAAAGAGACCGACCTGCTTTTGCTGTCTCAATCTCTGCGGCAAGACCTCTGCTTTGCCGTCGTGACACTAGTGGAGGTGCTGGAGCCTACAACCTGATGCAGGACAGTCTTGCTCGGACCCGTTCACTTAGTCCAGAAACTCAGCCCCTCGTCACGACTCCGGAGCACCGATTCAGACGGTGCCTACTAGGCCTAAGCCCGGAGTCCGCACCTGTTCTGCCTTTTTCCAGCATGGCAGCTCCTACTACATCTATGGTTATCCTGCCATCGCAGACCACTCTTTCCTCGCAGGTGACTCTTGAACATCCTAGCGTTCCTGAAGTTTTCCGTGGGGAAGAGTACGAGGATGTCGAGGACTGGCTCGAACAGTTCGAACGGGTCGCTGTATCTAGCCACTGGAGCGAACAGCACAAACTTGGCCATGCATACTTCACCCTGGAAGATAGCGCTTGCACATGGTACGAGAACCACGAGGCTACTTTCCAATCTTGGGAAGATTTCTGTCGAAAGCTCCTCGCCACATTTTTGAACACGGACCGACGGGATCGCGCACAGCAACTGATTGAGGCTCGCGCACGAAAACCCAACAAAACAGCCGCCATGTACGCAGAGGGTATGATCCGTCTGTTTCGACGAGCTGACCCTGACATGCCCAAGGCGAAGAAGGCGCGTCACCTAATGCAGGGTGTCAAAGAACCAGTGTTTGCGGGCCTCGTACGAAATCCACCTACAACAGTAGATGAATTCATAAGAGAGGCGACTGTCATCGAGCGCGCACTGTGACAACGATACCGACACTTTGACCGCCTGCCGAACCACACGGCAGTAAGTGCTGCAGCTCAGAACACTGCCGTGTGTGAAAGTTCCCTGCGACAAATGATTAGGGAAATACTGCGTGAGGAACTTCGGGCCCTCTGCGTCCCTCCTACCCAACCGCCCGTCGCATCTGTTGCCGAAATCATCCGCCAGGAGTTGAGGCAAGCCGTTACACCACCGGCGCCAAGTCCTGAGCCATATCCAGCGAGCTACGCTGATGTGGTCAGTCGTCCTCCACCGTCATTTGTGGCGACACCCTTCCAGCCACGACCCGCAGCCGTACTTTGGTGGCAACGGGATTCCATGAGACGACCACCAGTTCGCCGAACTGACTTGTGGCGCATGGCCGACCGTCGACCTATTTGCTTCCGCTGCGGAGAACCAGGTCACATTGCTCGCTATTGCCGTCATAGCGATTCCGGCTTCGGGAACTTTTCTCGTCCGGCTTCTTTCCGCTCTGAAGACTGTCGTGCCCACAATGCCGATCAACTGTCGCCTGGCCAAGCAACTCCACCGCGACGCTGGCGATCTCCATCACTTGCGCGTCACCGTGACTTCCCTCAGAGCTACGCGGACGTCACCAGAGTCCGTTCGCCTAGCCCGCGCTGGGGAAACTAACTGCTGCGACCTCGGGGGGCAAGGTTTCCAATCGTCGAGACACTGAAAAGTTCCCCCTATCATCGCAAGAAGGTATGACGACAACGACGACAAATATGACGATGAATACTAATGCCGATGAAGTTGTACGTGCCGATCTTAGCATTCTCATAGACGGACATAACGCTACAGCACTGGTCGACACTGGCGCCGACTTCTCAATCATGTGACAAGAGCTCGCCGACTGCCTTAGAAAGGTCAAGACACCGTAGACCGGACTGCACATAAGAAGTGCTGGTGGTCAGCTGATGACTCCCACGGGTAAATGCACCACTCGACTTCGCATTGGAAATTCTCGCTTCATGGCCACTTTCGTCCTGTTGCCAGACTGCTGTAAAGAGCTAATTTTGGGCATGGATTTTCTTCACAATCATGGCGCTGTTATTAACATCCCTCAACGTATTGTGACGTTTTGCGAACATACATATGCCAACAACAGCAGCGACGAACCACGCGGCTATTTGCGAATAGCCGACGATGTGACGCTCTCACCGAGATCCTGCTGCCTTGTGTCGGTGTCCAGTGGGTGGCCTTGCTATAAAGAGTGATAGCGGAGCACACAATCACTCTTCTGTTCAGGCAAGGCATTTTCATCGCGAGGGGTATCCTGGCGCTTACTGGTGGACAGGCAGAAGTGCTCCTAACAAACTTCAGCAACGAGCGCCATCAAATCCAGAAGGGTACCGCAATTACCTACTACAACGATGTAGACCAAGCCAAGGATTGTTTTGCTTTGCAACCAGATGACGCGACTGTCCCCACCTCGACAACTTCGTCAATGGACATCTGCTCCACGCTACCGCCCTCTGATAAGAAGCGCCTGCTTGAACTTATACACCGATTCAAAGACTGCTTTTCGCGTACGTCAAAGGTCCAGCAAACACCATTGACCAAGCACCGTATCATTACTGAAGAGAACACGCGACCGATTCGGCAGAACCCCTACCATGTGGCTTCGAAGGAACGCGAGGAGAATCAGAAACAAGTACAGAAGATGCTCACGGATGACGTCATACAACCTTCGAAAAGTCCTTGGGTGTCCCCCGTGGTTTTGGTCAAGAAAAAAGACGGCAGCTTGCACTTCTGTACTGATTATCGCAAGTTGAACCAAGTCAAGAAGAAAGACACGTCTATCCAATGCCCCGCATAGATGATTCACTCGATCGGCTGCGTCATGCGCGCTTTCTCTTCAATCTACCTCCGAAGCGGCTACTGGCAGATAGAAGTCGACGAGAGAGATCATGAAAAAACGGCCTTTGTGACGCCCGATAGCCCTTACGAATTTAAGGAGCTTCCTTTTGGGTTGTGCTCGGCGCCAGCCACTTTTCAGCGTTTCAAGGACATCCTACTATCAGGCCTGAAGTGGCAAACATGCTTGGTTTATCTGGACGATGTTATTGTATTCTCAGCAACATTCGCGAAACATCTCGGCCGTTTATTCACTGTCCTTCAAGCCATACGTTCGGCTGGCCTTACTTTAAGACCGGAAAAATGCCATTTTCGTTTCAAAGAACTCAGCTTCCTAGGCCACGTCATCAGTCACGAGGGTGTTTGACCTGACCTGGCCAAAATAGATGCTGTAGCGCAATTTCCTGCACCACGTGAGAAAAAGGCCGTCAGACGCTTCTTGGGGTTGTGCGCCTATTATCGGCGATTTATCGAGGACTTTTAGTCGATTGCGGCACCATTGACACTTATTACACGTGAGGACATCCCCTTCTTTTTGGGTGAACAAGAGCAAATGGCATTCAATGAACTATGAAAATGTCTGCAAACACCTCCAGTCCTTGCGCACTTCGACCAGGACGCCCCTACAGTACTTCACACCGACACCAGCAATGTAGGTCTAGGTGCCGTTCTGGTGCAGTGGCAAGACGGCTGTGAAAGAGTAATAGCCTACGCCAGCAGAACTCTCTCTCGCACGGAGGAGAACTACTCAACTACCAAGAAGGAGTGTCTCGCCGAGGTGTGGGCGGTCATCAAATTTCGTCCATATTTGTATGGCGCTCCTTCAAGGTTGTTAGCAACCATCACTCTTTGTGCTGGCTCACCAACCTCAATCTGGCCGTTTGGCGCGCTGGAGCCTAAAGGTTCAAGAGTTCGATATGACCATCATCTATAAATCTGAGGCACACCGACGCCGACTGTCTCTCACGGTCACCAGTGGAGACTGTCGCTCCTGATGACGAAAACATCGACGCGGCTTTCTTGGGAGTTGTCGACACGGTCACTATTGCACGAGAGCAGCGCAGTGACCCCGAGCTGTTGCCACTCATTGAATATTTAGAAGGACGATGTAAAGACGTGTCGCGGTTATTTGCCAGAGGACTGCCATCTTTTTGCTTGCAAAACGATGTTCTCTATAAGAAAAACTTCTCACCAACCGGCAACCCGCACTTGCTCGTTGTGCCTGCCTCTCTTCGAACAGAAATTTATGAAGCGTACCATGACGAAGCAACTTCTGGTCATCTAGGCTGCACACGAACATTGTGCCGACTACGATGCATGTACTACTGGCCAAAGTTGCCTGCTGCTGTTAACCATCACGTGCGAATTTGCACCGACTGCCAAAGATGCAAAGGGCCGTCTAGCAAGCTAGCCGGTCTTTTACATCCAGTCGAAGCACCAGCGAAGCCGTTCAATCAAATTGGAATGAATTTCCTGGGTGCCTTTTCAACTTCCACAACAGGGAACAGATGGATAATTGTGGCCACCGATTACCTCTACCGTTATGCGAAGACTAAAGCTATGCAGCGCGGCACAGCAGCAGAAGTTGCTCAGTTCTTCATCGAGACATGGTCCTTAGGCATGGCGCTCCGACAGCAGTGATTACAGACAGAGGGCCTGCCTTCACCGCAGAGCTTTTGGAGACAGTTCTCAGACTCAGCGGTACAGCTCACCGCAGAACAACTGCATACCATCTGCAGACAAACGGACTGACAGAGCGCCTCAATAGGACCCTCACAGACATGATCAGCATGTACGTTGACATGGAACATAAAAACTGGGATCAGATATTGCTGTTTGTGACCTTTGCCTGTAATACCGCTCGACAAGAAACCACTAGAATGACACGGCTCAGTCCCATCTATGGTCGCGAAGTCACGACAATGTTGGACGCCATGTTGCCGCCTGAGTGTGACGACACCCATGTAGATGCCGAAGAATTCACTCAGCACGCCGAGGAAGTCAGACAGGTCGCGCGTGTGCGCATCTGTCATCAACAGGATCAAGATGCACAACGGTACGACCACCGACACAAGTTTATTAGCTACACACCAGGCGACAAGGTCTGGGTCTGGATTCCGATACGTCGACGTGGACTTTCTGAAAAACTGCTGAGACGGTACTTTGGCCCATACAGCGTCACACGTCGCTTGAACGACGTGAACTACCAAGTTGTTCCCGACAGTGACTGCAGTTCTAAGCGCCAAATGCATTTAACCGAAGTTGTGCACGTTGTGCGTATGAAACCGTAATCATCGAGTTAATTAGCTCCCGGTTACCGTGTTGGTACGACCACTTCATTCGCCTGGTAGGGTGCCTAAGTTGCGGATCGGGACGATGCCTCTTTCGGAGGGAGGCAAATGTCACGAGCTTGATCAAGAAAGACGATGACATTTATGCATGTGCCATGAAGTACTATGAAATGGATGAAAAAGAAGAACTCGCTTGCGCGTTAGATTAAAGAGATCGACCTGCTTCTGCTGTCTCAATCTCTACGGCAAGACCACTGCTTTGACGTCGTGACACTATACTGACCTGGCATATACTTGACCAAACAAAGCAAAAACAACAATGCTATAGTTACCCCTCATAGACAAAGTGAAAGAGACACTTCAGAAGCCTGTTTCTACATGCAAAGGAAGAAAATTATAGAACCAAAGCAAATGCATACTTACAGTGCTCTGCCCTGTGCCTGCTTTCTGTCCTATCTATTAACTGAGTATAAGAAATCTTCTCCCCATCAGAGCGACTGCTCTTGTTTTCTGCAATAAGAAAATGAGAGATCAACAAAATGTACTCAAACCCTACCTATATAAACTACAATAATAAACACACAATATTCATGAGAACTAACAAACAATGATGCCTGCAGAAGTATAGGGGATGTTATTAGAAGTAATTGCAGATGTGAAGAGAAGTAAATGAAAAAATAAGTTGCCACTGGCGGGATCCAAACCTGTAACCTTTGTATAACAAGTCCAATGCTCATTTCATGGTGTTTTATTAATCTGTGGTTTTGCGTTCAACATTCCAAGATGAAGGGTAATGAGGCTAATATTGAAACGAAGGGCAACCGCGAAATGTGAGTGTTTAGTCACTTATGCAAATTGCATATAGGGGTTATACATAGGGACGCATTATTCGTAGGTCGCAGGTTAAGATCCTGCTGGTGGCAAGTTAGGAGTAATTGTAATCTAAATGAGAAGAAAGAAAACTGTACGAAAAGATAACATGCCCTATACTTCTCCTGGCATCATTTGTCTGTTAGTTTTCATTAATATTTTGTCTAACAAATAAAAAACGAACCTGTAAATTTACATTTTTTTCCTTCAATAATAATAAACACAGACACTGACTATACCAGAGATGTGCTTATAAGGAATTTTTCGTGAACTTTATTCACAAAGAAACTTTATATACAAAACTATCATTATAAGCTGCCATACCTCCCTACTCCATAATGCTATTAAGGGCTTCGGATTTAAAGCAATTTTCGGAGTAGCAAAATTTTCATACTGGAGTCCTTTGTAGCAGCAATTATATTTATAATTGTGGGGGTTCACCAACCCGAAACCATGATATGATTATGAAGGATGCCGTAGGGGAAGGCTCTAGAAATTTCAACCACCTAGGATTGTTTAATATACATGAGCCTCAAACATTTTTGCCTCCATCGAAAATGCAGTAAATACTGCCATTTTGGAGCATTTCGGAGCAGGTAATTTCGCATCTGAGAGCACCCTAGAAAAGATAACTGTAAATTCTAGAGCACATCAGCAAAGCGAGTTGCATATACATTCAAACGCCTGAATAATTATTATAGATTCTTATAAAGACCTGAATCAATATTTCAATTTGCAGCTAATCTCATGCCAAAAAAGCACGCCAGAGTACTCATTTCATTTTATAATGCAGAAATAAGGGTGCCATGCAGTTGGTTGTCGTGAAACAATCTCTTGAGCTATTCTTTTTTTCTACAAGAGCAAGTAAACTGAGTACTGGATCCATAAATTTGTATTTTATGAACTAATGCTTTGAATACAACTAGGTAGTTATGAAAATGCAGAGCTCCTGCCACAAATATAGTCTTGATGTTATTTAAATATGAACAATCTCTTGAGCTATTATTTTCCTACAAGAGCAAGTAAACTGAGTACTGGATCCATAAATTTGTATTTTATGAACTAATACTTTGAATACAACTAGGTAGTTATGAAAATGCAGAGCTCCTGCCACAAATATAGTCTTGATGTTATTTAAATATGAACAATCTCTTGAGCTATTCTTTTTCTACAAGAGCAAGTAAACTGAGTACCGGATCCATAAAATTGTATTTTATGAACTAATACTTTCAATACAACTAGGTAGTTATGAAAACGCAGAGCTCCTGCCACAAATATAGTCTTGATGTTATTTGAATATTGCACTTTTAAATAGCAAAAGTAGCAGGATTACCAACAAAGTTGCTAAGGCTGAGAGTATGGGCTGCATATATTAGGAAATCATACTTTGCATACATAACACTCATTTATGCATGAGCATCTACACACTTTGAATTTCAAAACTATGGTTATCACTGTTTTATAACAATTTATAAGCATAATTTTATTGTAGGAAACTACTACTGCACCCTTAAATGAAACATTGTTGTCAGGCGGTATTGGCATGGAGTCTTTGGCCAAAATTTTGTCAATACCAGGAACGGCCTGACAGCAGACACACCCCACAACCACGGAAACAAATGTCTAGAACAAAATTTTTGTAGAGGGAATTTCCTAGATGTGTGTAATCCTACGTGTCAGCTTTACATACTGTTTTAGAGAGGGCTTTCATTTAGCTACCATCAAATACTTCAACGAAGCCTCCATATAAAGATTCCCCCTTCTACATCTTTTTTTTTTAATTTCCTAGATGTGTGTAATCCTACGTGTCAGCTTTACATACTGTTTTATTTAGCTACCATCAAATGCTTCAACGAAGCCTCCATATAAAGATTCCCCCTTCTACATCTTTTTTTTTTAACTAACTGTACAGCACATACAGTTCCGATGAATTCATGTTCCGCAAGCATGGGTGTTTAGCACAGTGAGTCACACGGCTTCGGAGCTTGGGGCCTTCGGTTCTAAACCAAGCACTGCTAAGAAAATAATTTTCTTTTGTATATTTGTTTCTTCACAGCCCGTCTTGCTGACAGAAAGGCAGATCGACGGATACATAGTTCTTTCTCATTGAGTTAACACATAAATTCTTCGGCATTAAAAAGGATTGTCACAGCTTTGCCACAAGGGTGAAGCAGTGAATGAAATAGCAACAAATTGGAATATTATACAAAGTAAGGCTAGTAGCTAACTTTTTTAGTCCAGCCCAGTGTAACTGAAACAAAAGCCAACATGAGCAAACATGGCCGCTGCAGCAAGCAAAACAACCTTTGTGCCATCCTTTGCTTCAACCCAAACAGCACAGCACGAGAGCACAGTTTTGCCACAAGGGTGAAGCAGTGAATGAAATAGCAACAAATTGGAATATTATACAAAGTAAGGCTAGTAGCTAACTCTTTTAGTCCAGCCTAGTGTAACTGAAACAAAAGCCAACATGAGCAAACATGGCCGCTGCAGCAAGCAAAACAACCTTTGTGCCATCTTTTGCTTCAACCCAAACACCACAGCACGAGAGCACAGCTTCTACACAGATGGTCAAAAACTCTATGGCAGCACTGCCGTAGGATTGCATGGGATAGCACCCTTGTAACTTTTGAACAATCCTCCTAATGGACTGAAAGGACTGAAATGAGACAATTTATGACTAAGCAATACATCAGTAATATATCAGCCCACCATTATAGTCACTATCTAGAAAATAATTGTCATTTCTTGATGCATCCTCATTTACACATGCCTGAGAGACCCCAATTTCCATGCATATATTTTGGATGTGGCTTCTAATACATCACTGCTGAAAGTTCGCACTTGCATTCGTGTTACTCCCTGTCCCATCCGCTTACCGCACTTGACAATATGAATACATCACACACTTTTGTTGCCTTTGTCTTCAGATTGTGCCATATAGATATAATTTTCACTTCAAAATTTACATCAGAACTACTTTATTTATGGTGACCAGTTTTGTAGGGACCTGATGCAGTGGTTTCTAGTAATTGTGAGTACCAGTCATTATACCAGAAGTCCTGATGAGACGTTTCGATTCCCCGAGGACTGTTTAAAGGCATGGGGCATCTGCTGATCCCAGTCAAGGTTGGGCATAGGTGACCATGCCAGTGACAAAAGTGCCTATTTACTTTTTGGAGTATATTTTGAAGCAGGAAGAATACTGCTTTGGAGCAGTCATAAGTGTTTTCAGAGCACAAAAAATACTACTTTAGAGCAGTTATGGGTGTTTTAGGAGCAGATATTAAATTTGCCACATATTAAATGGAGTTAGGAGCATTGTCAAAGCATCTCGTAAATATTATTATTTTTTGTAAAATATAATTACCAGACAATAATCAAGGTAAATTTCATGTAGGAAACAATGACAGGTTGTCAAAAACGTGCTGTGAAATTAACTACAATATAAAATTATGGCAGAAATAAACCAAATGAGAAAAGCTAAGTGCCACATTTGAATTATAACCACAGTCCCATATAAATGTTGCCAAATAAGCATTAGATAATCAGTATGAGATAAAAACAATCCCGCTCATTTTCACATTTCACTGCGTTGGCCTGCAGGTCTAGCTGAGAAAAAAAGAAACTGCCGAATGAGGTAGATGCTTAACATGCAATTCTTGTCACACAAATGAAATCAGAGCTGATAATGACGCGCACTAGTAGCACACTGAGATGATGGTACACTGAGATGATGGTACACAGATTCTATTCAGTTTCTTCTCGGACTTATGAGTCGGTCAAACAGTAAACATTCGTCATTCGCATTCTCTCAGTGTCATTTTGGAGCAGAATTGGAGCAATCACTAACGAAAATTACTGTTTGGAGCAGCATGTAGTAGCAATGCTCTTTTGGAGCAGTTCGGAGCAATTGAAGCAGCACTTCCATCACTGCCATGCTCAACAAATCAAAGTAAGCAGTTCCTACCAGGGCCATGAAGCCTATCCTCCGGAATCCCCATAGGCTTTTCAGGCGAGGGAGGACAACTGGTGCATTTTGTCTTCACTTGAGCCGCAATCGTCAGTTGCTTTCACAGAGTTTCACTTCGACATAGAACATTTGACACATAGGGTGACGTACGTTATCGCCACTAGACCTTACATGAAACCTCATAAAAAAAACTGACGCCAATAGCAAAAACCTGGTGAGGTCTTTCTCAAACTGCTTAGCTTTGGGACCCGCAGTGCTAGAACAAAGCAACATTCAATGCCTCAATGGTGTTCAAGCAGCTCTTGAGGTTAAAAAAAAGTGTGATTAAAAACAAAAACCCTGAAAGAGGCACATTGTCCTGCATACCTATGCGATTTTACATAGTTATAAGTCGAATCCAACTATAACAAAACCTGCGACAATGAAATTTATGCATTAAGAAGAATTTTCAATTCCTTGTGATTTGCCCATAAAAAACATGTGAAATATGCCCAGTTCTGAATAAGTACCTTTCTGGAATACTTCCGCCTCAATGTAGTTTTCACGAGTATTTGCCCATAAGGAAAAGGAATTTGCGCGTCGTGACAGAAACGGGCTGCGACGTCGATGGTTGCTGATAGACGCCTGTGGGACAGGTATTTCCTGGTTCATCGGAAGCGATGTATGCCTGCTTCAATCGGTCAATAGAAATATGGACGTCACTGCCATTCACATGCAGGGTAAAGTTTTTGCCACTGCATTGGACAACCAGGTATGGTCAACTGTAGGGCAGCTGGAAGGGTTTCTGGACAGTGTCGTGAGGAAAAGTGTGCGTGCGCGTTCCTAGCTCCTTGATGACGAAAGGTGTAGGCTTACAGTGGTAGGCTGTGAGGGATGGGCGTAACGTGGCAATGGTTTGTCGGAGCCAGGTGACGAAGTTAGTGAGATCTGACGTCGTGGTGCTGGATGGCAGTTCAGTGAAAAATTCGCCTGGAAGACGGACTGGTTTCCTGTAGACAAGCTCAGCAGATGTAGCCTGAATGTTCAGCATGAAATCGGCACTGAAGAAAAAGAATAAACATGCACAGCCTAGCACTGGAAAGAAGACGAGGAAGTTGAGGGTGCAAAGGACAAGATGGCTGCTTGTCCGATTTCTCGCGTTAGCGCATAGTTTTCTTACATTTTATGGTGCCGAAAAGCCCGTGTGGAACATATCCCCTTCTAAGCGTGACTCAAGGGATCTTCTACTCATCCACGTCGTGTCGTGG
Source organism: Rhipicephalus microplus (assembly GCF_043290135.1). Taxonomy (NCBI): domain Eukaryota; kingdom Metazoa; phylum Arthropoda; class Arachnida; order Ixodida; family Ixodidae; genus Rhipicephalus; species Rhipicephalus microplus. The sequence goes on from NC_134710.1 coordinate 211,637,325, forward strand.
GTGGCGAGGATCGACCGACCGATGAGCGCTTCGCTGATTGTTATTGGAAAAACCGGACGCCTGCCTACTCGCAGCCGAAAAGCTCGCATCATTGATCGTCTCAAGGCCAAGCGGGCAGCTCGACGCACACAGAATACCAAGCTACTGCAGGTGGCTCGAATGTTAATCAACGATCCCAACGCCGACATCGCGAAGCTCACAGGTATTCTCGACCACCTCAGTGCGAGTAACTTGGAACTATCAAGCATCAATGCCGCTCTCGAAGAGCACATTCTTGACGACGAGTTTGAGACAAAATATAACGCTGCGGCAGAGTACAACGACCAGGCGATAAGCATGCCCGCTCAATTACGCTGTCAGATCGCCGCTTTAGGGTGTGTTAGAAGCCAGCCGCAAGCAGCAGTATCAGCTCAGACTACCACTATGACGAAAGCTGATGCTCAGCCAATGACTGTACAGCCAGGACTTAACGCGGGAATTTCTTCCAGCTTACCACTACCTAAGCTCAGCCTTCCAACTTTTAACGGTGATATTCACAGTTGGACAGAATTTTGGGGACAGTTTGAGCAGATGTTTCATTGCAATGAGACCTTGCCCCCGACAACAATGTTTTAATACTCATGTAATTGCCTTGTGCGAGAAGTGGCAGCATCTATCGCGGGGCTACCAAACTCAGAATCATGCTATGCGGATGCCGTCGAAATTCTGAAAGAAAGGTTCGAAGACCAGAAGAAAATAGAACAGTATCGCCTCTGAGCTTTAAGAAATCTTCCCCACGTCATGTTGGAAAACGTAAGAGGTCTTCGGAAGTTGTACAACACCGCACAACTCCACATTCCCGTAGCCTGAAAGCTTTACATGTACCAACACTCAGCTTTTCTGCAATGCTTGTCGATATCCTGTGCAACGCCTTACCGCGCGACATTGTCCTGGTATTTGTGCGCGAAAAACGGAGAGAGACACTAAGAAGTACTACTCCCAATGCAGACCCTGTAGGTAATGTGTCGCATCAAGCACTTGCGATCTGGTCTTCAGAAGGCGAGCTGAATGACCTGCTCCATTTCACAAGGGTAGAATTATAAAGCTGAGAGCGGTGCTTTTTGACGCCAAGAGAGCGAAAGGAAAATGTTTAAAAGTTTAGAGACTGCAGTACCGCGTCAGTGTTGCATAACACTACTGGGGCAAAACGTGGAGAATGCTTCTCTTGCAGATTAGATAAGCATGGCACTCATACTTGTGACTCCGAAATTTCTCTGGAGTCAAAGAAGCAACAGCTAAGCGAAGACAATCGTTGCTTCAGGTGTACATCCTGAGGTCATCAGGCGCGGTCCTGCCATGTGAAGCTCACTTGTTCGCATTGCCATGGCAGATGCGCCTCAAGCATGTGTGACCCAAACTAAGAGGCAAGAAGGTGCACTTACATCTGGCAGCACGATAGCATTTGTGTCAGCCAACGTTGTACTCCGACATAATGAGTCATCGTGCATTCTATCGAAGATGGACAACGAAGTATACAGACATTCCGTGCTTGGGCAGATCACAACGATAACTCTAGATACATGAGGGGTACACTAGATGGTAGCAGTCAACGGTCATTTCTGAAAGATCTCGCGACTAAGCTACGACTCAAGGTCGTTCGGGAGACCAGAATCACATTCAACGTTTTTGGAAGAACGACAACTTCCAGAGCTGAAAAGCTGAAGGTTGTGAAAGTGCCTCTTCTTAGCCAGCATAATCTGCAAGTTTGCATTGTATAAGCCATCAAAGTGCCGTTTATTTGCCACGATGTTTGTACACCACCTGACAACCACCAACTCGTGAGACAGCTACGAGCTGAAGGAAAATTCATCGCTGATGAACCATGCTTCTTTGGAGCAGAGGCTGAACTCGGGCTGTCTTTACTCAACGGGTCAGATAACCTCTGGCAGATACTGACTGGAGGATTCGTGCGCAGCACAAATACAGATGGTTTGGTCGCTATAAATTTCTTATTTGGATGAAAGCTCCAAGGTTCAATTTGGTGTACAGCATTCATGGAGTGTGACACAAACTTGATGGTCTGCTCTCTACAAGTATATACTTCTCCGGACGAAGAGGCAACCTCACAGATCTTGCCGTCATTTTGGAAGCTAGAAGCGATGGGCATTACTGACCAAGGTGACTCGACCTCAAACCAAACACTGGAGCAATTTCGAAGGACAATAAGCCAATTACATGGAAGGTATACCGTTGCACTACCTAGGAAAGAGGTACTCAACCAACTACTCGGAGACAATCGCACCACAGCCCTCACTCAACTGCACAAGCTAGTGAAGAGGTTATCGCTAAAGGATGGCCAACTTCAGCGGTATGACACAGTTATAAGGCAGTATCCTTTGCTTGGACACGCAGAATTAGTGCCAGAAAGTGTTCCTAATGACCGAGCAGTCTACTACATGCCTCATAGAGACGTCATCAGGGAGGACTCATCGACTACAAAGCTGAGAGTCGTGTTTGACGTGTCGTCACACGAACGGGGTGTGCCATCCCTCAATGAATGCCATGAAAAGGAAGAAAACCTGAATCCGGAACTACTCAAGATTCTCATACGCTTTCGCTGGCAAACATTGGCAATCAACTCGGATATCGAAAAGGCTTTCCTTCAAAATAGAGATTCAGGAACTTGACAGACATGCATTCCGCTTCATGTTAGAAAAAAAAGGAGAGAAAGCACAGCGTAGCAAGTATAGTGCTCCATATGGGTGAGCGGGTGCGAAACTTTATTTGATGTGTTGTTAGAGTTACGAACTCTTCAATGGAAGAAGTCGGGACGGGGAGTGGCGAGGGGGGGGGGGGGACGGACGCTTTTGCTGGCACACCATAGCAATCAACTCGGATATCGAAAAGGCTTTCCTTCAAATAGAGATTCAGGAACATGACAGAGATGCATTCTGCTTCATGTGGTTTGACAAGGTTCCCGAGAGCCCAAACTATAACATTGTAGAATGGCGCATGACAAGGGTGTCCTTTGGGTCGACCTCAAGTCCATTTATTCTGATGACAACTATTCATCATCACTTGAACAATGTAAGGCAAGAAGACAAAGCATTATCCGCAGACTTGTAAAAAACCTTCAACGTCGGTGATCTACTAATCGGGGCAGACAAGTTTGAAGAATGTGTCAACATCTATCAGCAATTTAAAACAATAATTGAAGATGCTGGCATGAAGAAGCGTAAGTGGAAAACGAATGACAAGCGGCTGCAAGAAGTGTTTGAATGAAACGAAGAGCAAATAGATGGATCACACAAAACCTCTGTGTTAGGCATGCAATGGGACTTGACGAATGATCACTTGGAAGCCTCGCCAAGTTCTCTGCTTCACTACATGACTCAAGCCAAAAGTGACACAAAACGTACCCAACTGAGAACTGTTTCTAGAGTTTTCGATCCCCTTGGCATATTATCTCCATTCACGGTGACAGCGAAGTTGTTTCGATTATGGGTTTTAAAGAGTCCTTGGGATGAAGACCTGCCAGCAGAGATAATGACGCAATAGAAAGAATGGAGCTCGCAAGTTATTCAGCTTCCTTCCCTGAAATTCTCACGATGTGTAAGAAGTTTCACGAAAGCAGAGTTAGTGTCACATGAAGTTCATGTCTTCTCTAATGCCAGCTTGAAAGCCTACGGGGATTGCGCTTGCTTGAGAATGGTTGACATCCTTGGCCACGTGTCCATGTCACTAGCAGCAGCGAAATCACGAATATCACCGATAAAAGCAATTACACTGCCAAGACTGGAGCTCATGGCCGCAGTCATAGGAACAAGGCTGATGAAGTATATACTGCTGTCGTGGGATGGGAAGTTGGCTCATTATGCCATGTGGACGGACTCCATGATAGTGCCGAGTTGGATATGTGGCGAGCACCATATGTTTGCTCAATTCATCAGAAACAGAGTGAGAGAGATTGTAGACACCGCTGGACTAGATGTATAGAGGTACTGTCCAGGTGAGCACAATCCAGCAGACTTATTACCTTGATGTATATCTGTGCAAACATTACACGAGAACAGTGCCTGGTGGAAGGGTCCTCTATGGCTGGATCAGTCAAGATCAACATGGCCTACAGAACCACAAGGATTTCCTGCTTCCAACAAAAAACATGACATCAATGGGTGAACCGATGACCGTTATTCTTCACGCCAAGCCACTAAAGGAAATTCTGATTGATGTCACAAAGTTTAGCCGTCTGCAAAAGCTTCCGTGTGTCACAGCTTGGGCCTTCCGATTTGTGAACCAAAGCCATAGACGCTTTGTAGTGACTTCGACCACAATATCAGCAGAAGAGATAGCCAACGCCGAAAAGTTTTGGATTGGTCGCGTCCAACGAGAGGCTTTCCTTACGAACATACAGCAGGCCAGCAACAGAAAAGCTCCTCATAATCACTCTATTTTGAGAGACCTTCACCTTTTCATTGATGAGAGTAAACTGCTTCGACTCGGAGGCCGACTAGAACGAATGGACACTACATACAAAGAAAAACATCCCGATATTTTACCAAGGCGCAACACCTTCACAGTGTTGGTGTTTATAGAGACTGCAGAGCATTACATGCAGGCGTTTCATGTACCATGGTACAAGTTCACCACCGCTTCTGGATCACTCGTGCTCGTCAGAAAATTAAACCAATTATAAACACCTGTTTTCTGTGCAAGAGGTATCGCATAAATCCAACAAAAGTGTGGTATGCTCCACTACTGCTCGACCGACTTGTTTGAAGTAGGCCATTTGAAGTAACGGGAATCGATTTTGCTGGACCCCTTCATATAAAGCAGAGGACTCTCGCGGACACAGCTTTCAAAGAATATATTTTGCTGTTCCCGTGCGCTACCACTCGAGCAGTCCATCTGGAATTGAAGAGTTGGCTTTGAACTGAAACCTTCCTTCTGGCATTTGGACGATTTCTTGATCGAAGAGGAGTGCCGCTGATGCTTTACTCAGACCACGCATTGACCTTCAAAAGGCTTCACGAGACCTGAAAGAAGTATGGAAGGTCATGAAAAGCTCTCCTTTTGCGCCCTTCCTGGCTACGCACCGCATATAGTGGAAGCTCGTTGTAACAGGAGTGCCTTGGTGGGTAGGATGCTGGCAGAGGCTAGTTAGGTCAATAAAGTGTTCACTACATAAAATACTTGGAAAGAGTTACCTCAACAGTGAAGAGACAGAAACGGTGCTACTTGAAGTGGAAGCAGTAACCAATCCACGACCTCTGACATGCTATTATACTGACGCAGCAGAACCTACTCCTATATGCCCCGCCCATTTTCTGGTAGGATGTCCATTTAGTGCTTCTTCGGGGTCACATAGCTCCAAGTATGAATCTAGATTCACCCAAGCAACAATGAACGACCTTACTAAGTTGAGGTATCGTGAAAAACTGCTTGATCACCTGTGAATGTGATGGAGAAAGGAGTACCTGCTGGAGCTGCGAGCACTCCATCGGTATCCATTGCGATTAGCAAGGACATAAAAGTGGATGACATCGTTCTTGTCGAGCAGCCATTTGTTTCAAGGTGCATCTGGCCCCATGGCCGTGTGTTAAAAGTTGTTCCCAGTCAAGATGGTGTAGTACGGGCCTGTCGAATCAAGACACAACAAGGAAACATTGTGCGGGGACCAGAAGCTCTACAAGCTAGAGATAGCCTGCAACTGCGAGGATGAAGAAAAAGAATAAACATGTGCAGACTCGGTCTGCGAGACAAGACGAGGAAGCTGAGGATGCAAAGGGCAAGGTGGCTCCTTGTCTGATTTCTCACGTTAGCGCATAGTTTTCTTACAGGCGCAAAGACCTAGAATGACGGCTGCGATGGTCTCAAGTCACTATGAGTCCGGGTCGCACATAATGGCTGCTTTGAACTGCCGATGAAAGATCTTTATGATCCCGTTGGCACACATGTGGTAGCTGGTGGTCCTCAAGCGCCCAAACTCGATGGTCAATTTGAGGAACCTGAAAAGATGCGAACAAAATGTCATCCTTGATTGGTGGTCACGCGGCAAGGGGAGCCAAAGCGAGCATTCCAACAGATGAAGAAGGTCGAAACCACTTCTTCAGTAATTCCCTCAACGAGTCACGCCTCAGGCCATTGAGTATAACCGATCAATGGTGGTGAGACAGCAGCAATAGGGTCCGGCTGAGGGAAAGGGTCCTATGATGTCGAGGTGAATATGTTTGAACCAACCAGAGGGCTAAAGAAATGCTCTAAGTGAAGTGACGTGCCTGGTGAGCATAGTGCATTGGCACTGAATGCAAAGTGAGCCAAGACGCAGCAATCCCGCTGCATGGAGGGCCAGACATAGCAGTACCACAAGGCGTGTAGAGGCACAAATGCCGGGTGGCTGAGGTTGCAAAGCTGGTTTGAAAAATCCACAGTGATAAGACAGAGGCACATAGGGCTTGCTTCGTCCCGTCGACATATAGCAGTGGATTGTGCTTGTCAAACAGGTTTGGTGACTTGTAGTGAGGACTCGCCCTCAAGAAGCTTCTGCAGCTCTGCGTCCATCGTATTTGAGCCTCAGCGATGATCTTGGCTGTTATCTGATTGATTTTATTGATATGTTGGGTTTAACATCCCAAAACCACCATATAATTTTGAGAGATGCCGTAGTGAACGGCTCCGGAAATTCCGACCACCTAGGGTTCTTCAACCATATGAGCACACAGGCCTACAACATTTTCGCCTCTATCAAAATTCAGCCGCCACAGCCGGCATTCGATCCCGCGACCTGCGGGTCAGCAGCCGAGTACCTTAGCGACTAGACCACCGCGGCGGGGCGTTAGCTGGTAGCTGCTGAACCAGCGGTAGTTTGTCGCAGCATTGAAAGGGCATAGGCCAAGGGTTTGTGGTTTGTATAGAAAGTGCAGTGCTGCACGTTGAGGACGTTGCGAAAGTGTTGAACTGCTTTGTATTTCGCCAGAAGTTCTCTATAGTACAGTAGGGTTGAGAGCTGGACTAGTTGGTGAGACATCATTTAACCATATGGTGTAGTAGCGCAATTTTCACGGGGACAAAGAGGACAAGAACACACGACACTCGCTACACTCGCAACTAATTTTATTCCAGAAGCAGCACATCATATATAACCCATAACCCTAGCGACACAGAAAAGAACTACGAACATTGAATCATTGCCAACAGAAGCTTTTGCGCAGACTCAAGCGATAGTACACGGCAGTTACGCTTACACTTTAAGATGACATAACTAAAAACAGCCTTTTTTTTTGTTTTTTTATTTGATGTTACCCAGGGCTGTTTTTAGTTATGTCATCTTAAAGTGTAAGCGTAACTGCCGTGTACTATCGCTTGAGTCTGCGCAAAAGCTTCTGTTGGCAATGATTCAATGTTCGTAGTTCTTTTCTGTGTCGCTAGGGTTATGGGTTATATATGATGTGCTGCTTCTGAAATAAAATTAGTTGCGAGTGTAGCGAGTGTCGTGTGTTCTTGTCCTCTTTGTCCCCGTGAAAATTGCGCTACTACACCATATGGTTAAATGATTTCTCTATAGTAAAAGGGAGAATTCGTTGTGGCCGGGGCCATGGTTTTGTCGGTAAAACTGATTGTGTTAAAGGTGTCTTTCTCAGTTGAGAGTTTCTTAAAGCAAAATGCCACAGGATGCCAGGAGTTGTCTATAAATTTCATGAGGGCGAGGCCGGTGGCGAAGCTATCGCGGACTGCCAGGTAGTCCGCTCACCTGGTAGTTCGCGGTGAGCGCCTAGAAATGCCTAAAAAAATTAGGCATGCCGGCAAAGTGGGCGAAGGTCTTTCGCGGTGATGGGTTGAGGATAGTTCTGCAAGTCTGCAATGCATTAAGACAAGGGTCGAGTTCCCTTTAATGAAACTTTGTGGCCGAGGAAATGGACAGTGAAAGTGCTAAGCTTGCTCTTCTGTATGTTTACAGAAGAGCAAGCTTCTTCCCACGGCCATCGAAGCTTTGGAAGAGTAGACGAACGTGCCTGCGGTGTTCTTCGGCCTTACAAGAAGAGACCAATACGTCAATACGTCGAATAGTCCGGTAGATGAAACAGAAGTCGAGGTCGAATGATCTCGTAGATGAAGCGCTGAAAAGTTTGCCTGACGTTCCTTAGGTCGAAGCTCATGAAGGGAAACTCGAACACGCCAAAGGGAGTGTTGATTGCAGTTTTCTGAATGTTGTCAAGATTAGTGGAATCTGCATGAAGGCCTTTACCAAGTCCAGCACAGATAAGACATGGTGCCAGTGGATGCGATGGATGAAGTCCTGTATATGGTGGATGGGGTACCTGTTTAAGATTGTGTGTGTGCTGAGAGCACGATAGTCGCCAAAGGGCCACCAGCCATCGGTCTTCTTCGGGACAAGGTGAAGTAGTGAGGCTTATGGGCCGTCGGAGTGGCGGGCGATTTCTTAATTAACGGAGCATAGCTTCGAATTCTGACTAGCTATGTGCATGCTATGTACAGGCGACGGGTGCGGTAGAAAACTGAGGATCCTGAAGTGTCCGGATATAGGATATGGCAGTGAACTGCACGTTGCATGGCAGCTCGCCGGGGCAAGTCAAACTGGGAAATTTAGTGAGGATGTCATGATACGGCAAAGAATTGTGGATGTTCAGCACCTTGATGCTTCGCTGGTGGGTCCTTGTTCGCTGGCCTGGCAAAGAATGTCCCATCATCATGTCGATGAGACGGATGTGGTGGCAGTCTGGGAGGAGGTTGTAATGTGCCGTGAAGTCCTAGCCGATGATTGGCTCTGAGACATCAGCGATGACAAAATTCCAGCGAAGATCACAGCAAAGGTTTTTGAGCTCGATGTGCAAGTGGAGCAAGCCGTACGTCTTGATTATGGACCAGTTCGCCGCACTGAGCTCGAAAGACAGGTGGATGAGGACCTTAAGGGGAGATGCTACTCGAAAAACAATTTTCTTAAATAAGAGTCTGAATTTAACACAAATTGGCATGCTGATAGAGTTTTTTCTCCTCTTTTCAAATATGTCATTTATTTTCATGTAGATTGCTTGGCTTTCTTTCTGCAGGTCAGATACTGCAAAATTATGGCCATTGTTATGCAACAATTCTGACCTATAAAAATCTGAGATAAAGCATGCAGATATAGCTGACTATGATCCTTTGGAACTGTAGAGTGCAAAAAACTATACAAATTTTGTGTGTAAAAAGGTGAAATACAATAATAAAATAGAAAAATTTACTATGGCTCTAGTTGCTAAGGGCTTTCAATGTTATGTAATTTTTGAAAAACATAATCAAGCAGCACTGACAATCTGAATAGATACTTGCACTCTATGGGCCTTCATCACGCTATGTGCAAAATTTCATAGAGGTATGACAATTCTAAGTATACGAACTAGCGTGTATAAGAAGCACAGATTACACAAAACTGCAAAAGGAGAAAAACGCATTACAGAAACCTTTTTTCTTTATCACAGAGTTGTTAGAAATGCATAATCTTTGGCCATAATGTTCAACAGAACTTTGAAAAGCACTGCAAGTTACTAGAACTGTCCTGCAGCATAGGTTGTGCCCTCACTGTCCTTGCGAGCACTCTCTTCTAGCCGTGCCCTTTTCACTCCACGACGACGGTGGGCCCTTGCTTCTGCTGTCAGACGCTCGGACATTCTCTTGATGCGCCTCGCATCGCGGGAATCACTGAAAGTAACCAGATCTCTAGATGGCAGTATGTTGAGCTCTTCCAGGATGTGCTCGAAAGTAGCATGACCCTTGTTGAACCACAGGATTGCCATAGCTGCGGCAGTCTCGACAACCGTTCGGGAGACAAACTTAGTCTTGGGGCAAAGTAGCCAAATTTTGCTGTTCAGGGATTCCGATGCGTTCTGGGTTTTCCCTTTGATGCATCGAGCAAGGAGCTTCTCATCCGTTAGCCGCTTATAAATGGGCAAAACAGCCAATCCCTGTGCTTTTGTCAGGAGAGGTGTGTGGCGTGGTGCGGGTTCACCAAGTGCTTCAGCGCGTTGATGTTTACACCACGACTCTGTTCCTGCAGGGCAAAACATGTGGCTGCCAGCATTGTCAGTAGAGCATGAGTGGAAGTACGAAGCCCATACTGCAGTGTACATATCCCGTACACTCCCCCTGTTGCTTGTTATGGCAATCTGATAGTATGTTTGGAGCTTCTGAATGGCTGGCTCTTTCATTTTCTGCCCTCGTGGTAATGGCACATGCAGCTTCCGTAGCGCGGTGCCAAGTCTCTTGGCCACATGATTAGTGCAGTCTTCTTTTTCTATATTGACAGCACCATAGACTTTTGACTCTGCAACTGCACTATATGCTTTGCTGTCACCGTCACTCAAGAATGTCATGAAATGCAGTGGGGTGTCATAAGTCCATAAGTGTCATGTTCTCTGCCAAATGCGCATTGCAGCCTCCGTTTCCATGGCATGGGAGGAACAGTCTGCATTTTTTTCACAGACTGGGCCATAGAATACCTGCCACACTTCCTCGTCTGGGCCCATATCCTTGTGCCTACTGCATGTCAGGCAGTAATTTGATATGACCTCGAAGTCTAAGCAGAGGCCAGTATCTAAGGTGATAACTGCGCCAATTCCGTTGTGGCTTTTGTGGCCCCTCTTCTGCCAAGTGCCGTCGAACATAACAGCCACATCAGTTTCGCCTGCTACTTCTTTCGTCAACTCTCTGGATCGGCGCAAGTTTTCACTCACAGCTGCCATGGCAGCGGTGTGCACCTTCTTTGCTATCGAAAAAAATCCTCGGTGGTGCATTGGCTTTGGGAGTCCAATAATGAAGCAAAATCTCGACAATTGCTCATGCCCAATGCAGACAGCGCGTGCAGCCACCACTGCCTTCACATTTACAGCGAAACTATCTCGGGAGCTCCCACTGTCGTACCATTGGCTCACTCGGCTGCTGCGGTCCGCCGTAACACGCAGTGACATATATAGGAGCACGAAAGAACAGTCGCTGAGCATTCGCTGTTTTCGCAATGAAGTCCGAGGAGCGACGAAAGTCCCTTGCGCTTTTCTGCCGGCTCCCGAACGGCAAGTTTTTGAATACCGCAAGCAGGGCATGCCGCACCTGCCACAAGTGCCGTCAGCAAGAGGGTGTCGCACAAAACTCTCGTTGCACAAACCTCATCGCGCTGTCTTTCGTCTTTTTCGAAGAAGCCGAGCTTCCTTTCTAAAGCACTGACGAAAGAAAGCGCAGCGTCAATCCCTTCATCGCAGCCACTGTCGCTCGCGCACTCGTCAATGCCGCCGTCAGGCCTAGCACACGTAGGCGCGTTCTCGTTCGTCGCCGTCGTTCGGGGCGCTTTACACCGCCTTCCCTTGAACTTGTGCTTCGTTCGAAACTTCTGCAGTCTCACGTTGCACTTTTTCGGGCTTGTCATCGCGGAAATATGCGTAGACGCGCAGAAAAGCAGACGGACCAAATGCCGATGGCCGCCACCAACACAGCTGACAATGACTCGTTAGCCAATGGCGATGCGGCTTAGGGTGCCGCATGTTTCAAACCGCTTAAACCACGTGATAAAAAGGCCTCGTTTTTTATTTTATTTTTTGCCCACGTACGAAACTGGCGGTCGTCGGAGCTGTAAGAAGAAGGCCGGACGCAACTTTCCCAACCGATCGCGATGGCGGGCGGCACTGCGACGGGGAGCAGCGCGCAGTCAAAGATGGCCAATATCGACGCAAATTCACGAAATTTTGAGCCACCGCGATGCCTTCATACACATTTTTTTTAATTTTGCGGTTTGAATTTAGTTTTGAAATTTTCACAGATGAAAAAAGAAGGTTTGAAGATTACAATGCAATAAAAATCAGAAATACGAGAAATTTCGCTAAAAACGCGATTTTTCGACTCGCATCTCCCCTTAAAGATAGGCTCGTAAGTAGCAGCAGATGTCGGAACCAGTGTTAACAAAAAACTGCTTCGCATTGGTCGGTCACGAAAATGCGACGGCTTCCAGGTTGGCAGCTTGCGGCCCGTCTCTACCAGCTGCCATTAGAGTTTCTGGTGAGTGGAGCAGGATAGTCACCATTGCCGGGCTGTCACCAAAGTGCCGATAGTGATAAGACCGACTGTGCTGAGCAGGCTGCTGTGATGAGGTAGTGTTACAGTCGCTGCTTTGCGACTGGTGTCAGCGACGTGTTCAAAGTCACTTATAAAGGCATTGCTGAATGGAGCCGAGTTGTCGATTGATGTCAATATGGTGCACAAGCTTTGTGGTGTTCAGAGGTGCAGCGACAGCCTGGATGGTAGGCGACAGCAGCGGCACAAAGACCTCGATGATGCAGTCAGCAATCTCAGCATGTTGATTGAGAGGAAGCTGAGCTGAGCCTGCACAACAGCTTGGATGTGTGATGGAAGTCCCTGGAGCTGAAATACTCGAAAAAAAAAGTACGTTGGACTTTTATGCTGCATGTGGCAGAGCAGCTGCGAAGGTTTGCGCTCGGCAAGCTCCGCGGACTGAAGTTGCCGTACCTTCTGTTCATCCGAAGGTGACAGGCAGTGAATAAGTTGTGTCTTGAGGTGTTGATAAAGAATGGCCGTTGGTGAGTTGGTAAGAATATCCCAGATCTTGTTGGCGTAGCGGGTGTCCAGGTGGGCGACAACGTAGTCATAGCGGGACCGTTCGTGTCTGATGCCTGCGAGGAAGAACTGGGCCTTGACTCCGGCGAACCATACTTTGATCAAGTCCCTCCAAAACGGCAGAAGGTTGACAGCAATACGCCTGATGTTCACGTTGGTAACGGCCACAGTAGTAGCAGGGTCTGCGTTGACAGTCACTCCTGGAAGAGAGCTTTGAGGGGCGTGGCTTGAGCACAACACTGCGGAATCGTAGGGCGAATACAACTCAATTGGCTCACGCTGCAGCTGGAGCAGCTGTTGCTGGGCCTGTAGTTGCTGTTCAAGTTGTTTCACCTGCATGCCAAGAGCAGCAAGAGCTTCCGAGTTGGCTATGGCAGGGCGATGTGTTCGGATTCCAGGTCACCAAATGTGACAATGTCGACAGCTAGGCTAGTTCCAGGTCACCAGATGTGGGATGCTGTGTCGACGGAAGGGCAGGGCCCAGCATGAAAACATAATTGTTTATTCAACTACGATAGCAGCATCAGGTGAGCATACCGACACTATGCTCGTCTGAGGTAGCGGAGCAAGGATAATATTGCAAGCCCGCAGCCTGGTTTTGTAGCCACCACCGGTGACCTGTGCCTCAGGTGATACTGAGTAGGCGCTGTGTTAACAGAATGAAGTGCAGCGTGCAGCCATGTCATGCCCAACTAAATGATAGCAAAGAGGAGGCTTCATAGTATTCTGTGCAGATTGTGTTGCCGCACATTCATCAGGAAAGAGGGTAAACCACAAAGACATGGACACTGAAGAGAACTACACAATACAAGTGCACATAGAACCAGAGAACAGTTAGGCGCTAGTAAGAAAATTACACAATAATACATAACTAAAATTTCAGTAAAGCTTTCTCTTGACATACTGCTCACAACAAATAAACAATGTCACCAGCTTACCAGATGAAGTCAAGGAATTGATGTACTGCGTCTGTGCTGCCATGGCTGCACTTGTGCTGGACTGGCTACTTGGCGTAATCTGACTGTTCAAGCGAACACCAACAGAAGCATTCATCTGCAGCACGTGAGAGTGAAAAAATAAAGGTGACAGTTTTGCTGCAAGGGTGAAGCAATGAATGCAATAGCAACAAAATGTCACAGTTTCATCACAAAGGCTAAGCAATGAATGCGATAAAGAGAAATTAGAATATCACATAAAGGACAAGCAGCTCCATACTTTCAGCACGCCACTGCAGCACAAAAAAAAAGGATGCTTGAAAAGAACGCATATACACAGGACCAGTGTGAACTAACAACTGTCATAGTTATTACTTCGTGCTGCTAATGTCCACAATGCAGAAGCTGAATATGTTTTATTTTTGTTTTCAGATGCGAAGCAGCTCTTCGACTAGCCTGTGTAACGCTGTCCTTCTGTCCGCATTGTGCTCCCCTAGTTGCAGGTGTTGGGGCGGTGCCAAGTAGGTCACACTTTCCTTCGCAAAGCATGCACGTTGACATCACTCTCTCCCTAGTCTGTACCCGCTCACCAAGTGTCATCTGTCTCGGTTCACCCTCTCCACCTCTCGCAACGTTTGAGCGCACATCAAGCGAACACTCTTTCTGCGATGAAACTTACAGGAAACCCAACCTACCTCCCGTGCCCTTGCGTTTCAAACAAACGTTCACTCGAGTAAACGCTACACCGAGCTTGCCTTCAAAGCATTCTTCCAGCTCCCACATCGACGCCCGTTTCAGCAGAGTCAATGCCGTGCACACCGCTGCTGCTTCGCATTCCATCAGGGTTCCCTTTGGGGAGATGGTCCATAATTTTTTCTTTTAAACTGCAGCCCGTGGAATGACCCCTCTGCGTCTCCTACTCCGCAGTGGTGTTCGACGCCAATTGTGCCCTGCTTTCTTTTTGCTTTTTTTCTTATAATGAATGGTACAGAAAAGGGCCACTTTATCATGCGCATCTCAAGGGCGGTTTTCAACATGAAAGAAAATGTAAAAGCGTTGATAATAGAAAATACGCTAAAGCTGTTCAGAGATCAGCGTACCGCGAGCGGTAAATGTATATGAATAGCTTGCCGCTAATCACCAGCACAAGCATGCCATGTGGCTGTGCTGGCTAGTGCAGCCGGCTACAGGGCGAGGCACCGCTGGTTTGAATCCTAGATACGTTGCTTTGAAATTTTTTCTACTGAATTCTTTTTCTTTATGCCTTTTTTTTACATATATATGTATATATAAATATCCAGAACATGATGGCCACGGCGATGGCAAAAAAATCAACTGAGAGTGTCCATATAAATACTATCACAATAAAAATTGGAATGTTATCAAAGTAAGGCTAGCCCTGATAATTCTTTAGTGCAAACTGCAGAGACACGGGATGAAATTGGGGGACCCTCCTTTTAATGGCGAATTCCATTGAGAGAACAGGAGTAGAAGGGTAGCGCAGGGAGGATCGGGGGACCGAGCACTCAGAGCGGGACCACTCAATCTGCCACTGGAATACTGCACCCTTACCGCGAGCAGGTGAGAGGGTGATGAGTGGGGAGAAACACATTAGGTGATTGAAACATTCGAAGCCCTAGCATTCTTCATGAGGCAGCAGCAAATGCATGAAATCTGTCAGTCGCAAGTTGCCGTTATCGTAATTAGCAGTTACATAGTGCATTTATGCAACGACACGTCCAAACTTGACTGTGTACACTTTGTAGCCATCATCGTCGCTAATACGGTCAACATGAGTGGGGTCAAACTACACATGGTTGCTGCCATTGCCGCCGTGCTTGCTATCTGAAGCAAAATTAAAACAAAAAATTGGCAGATCTCACGTATAGTGGGAATCGATAAGTGAAACATGAATGAGAAAGGTTGAGATGTCTCTTTAAAATCAGCACAACGTTACGAGGCGGACGTAAGTTATGTCGTGCATGATTTCCATGTCATGATTATAAGGTTTGGTCATGTCATTTACCTTCGTTGTCTATTCTTGTCACGTGATACCAAACTTGGCATATGTGGAGCTAGCGAAACGGCCGCGAGCGCGCTATCAGCATAGCATGTAGTTATGTTTTACATGACACGCATGCCATGATTATCATGTTTTGGACATGTCATTTAGCTATGTCGTCCATTCACGTCCCGCAATACCAAATTTGGTATATGTGAAGCAAACAAAACGACCGCGAGTGCATCATGAGTGTAGCATGTATTCATGAGCGCACATGACATGCATCTCATGATTATGATGTTTGCACTAGTCATGTACCTTTGTGATCCAGTCACGTGATATATACCGAATTTCGTATATGTGAAGCTAGCGAAAGGGCCGCAAGTGCATCATGATTGTGGCATGTAGTCATGTTGTTACATGAAATGCATGTCATGATTATCATGTTTGGACGTGTCAGTTGTAATAATACACAGTACTAGGCTGGGGTGTCAGCCATCTTCTTTATTTATAACCTCTTTTTCCTCCTCGTCTCCCTCCAACCCTGCCTAACGTCCACGTACACTCCCCCTCTTTGAAGACTCATCCCTCCTGGGGTGGTACGTGAAAACGTTTCCAATGGTCGCAAACTCCAGCACACCATCATCGCTGGTGTAACCGACCCTTTTGAGAACGCCATGTTGCACTGCGATCTGCACCACGCGATAAGGTCCCATGTACATCTACTTTGTGCCGGGAAGGCCTTTTCTGACAAGCACCAGATCGTTCAGTTGTATCTGAGGTATCCGCGTGTTGTGGGACGGTCAAAGTTCCTCTTCATACTTTTCCGGTATCGCTGATAGGCTTCCCAAGTTTTTCGTTTTTCGCACAATTGCAGGCGGTCTCCAATGCAAAGTTCTTGATCAGCAGGAAGCACTGGTACCCTTCCGAAAGCTGCAAAATATGGGCTACAGCCGATGCTCGCAGTGTGCGACCGATTGTGATGAACGACAGCTGCCTCCAAGCAGCACTTCCATCCACCCTGAAAACCTGGATACATTGAAATGAACTGCTTCAAATCCCGAATGATTCTTTCAGCCATGCCATTTCCTACAGGATGGTATGGAGCGTCGCAATACAACTCCTCGTTCCTTCGCCCAATCTTGCAATCGCTGACTGATAAACGCTGGCCCATTGTCTGATATTACTATTTTCGTATTCTTGAACATCTCTCAACTCAAAAGAGCGATCACACTATTTGCGTCTTTCTTACCGGCCGTGCTGCCACTATTCTTGTGCACTGGTCTATTGCCACTAGGAAAGACTGCGTGATTCTTACTCCTGCAGCCTTCTTCTTGAGCTCTGCGAAATCCAGATGAATGACTTCAAATGGTACGTTGGAATGTTGAGGCAAAACCATATCGTCTGTTCTCTGAAGGTGCTTGGCTTTGTGAACTTGACATTGATAACAAGACTGAGCATACCGTTGAACGTCCTCTTTCATGTGTTTTCACTGGAAACGCTGACGAATCTTGCGAAATGTCCTCCAAAAGCCGTCATGTCCACCTGAGTGCGGGGAGTCGTGATAGAGCTCCAAAATTCGAGGCACCATTGTTTCTGGGACTGTGAACTTTCCGTTATGTAACTTAAGTTCTTCAGTTCCTTCCCACAACAATGTTGCGTTGACATTTTTATGATCAGGAATTAGCACAAGTCTTGAAAGCGCATCTGCATCCTTGAGGTGTTCTCCAGGCCTGTGGTGGACCATGAAAGTAAACTGCTGGAGTTCACTCACCCACCTAGCAATTTTTCCTCGAGGCTCGGCGAGGTTAAGGATATACATTAAGGCTTGCTGATCCGTAAAGAGCTTGAAGCTCCTGCCATCCAGGTAAGGTCTAAAATAGCGTACGGCCATTAGGACTGCCAAGATTTCCTTCTCTGTAGTCGTGTAGTTCAGTTGAGTTTTCGAAAAGGTGTACGAATAGTACCCAACGACCCTCTGTTGACGGCTCCGTTGAGAGTCGGTATCTCTCTGGTAAAGCACTGCGCCTGTGCCATAATGAGAAGCATCGGTGTTCAGTTGAAAGGGCAACTTGAAGTCTGGAAGGGTCAGGAACGTATCCGATGAAATAATGGTCACAAGGCTGTGATAAACAGATTCACACTCTGCTGTCCACTGAAATGGCACATTCTTCTTAGTCATTTCTGTGGGGCATTTGGTTTTGGTCGCAGAATCTCTAATGAATGGCCGGATATGCCCTGCAAGATCGAGAAATACCCACAAAGAGTGCAAGTCATACGGCTTCTGCATTTTTGCGATTCGTTCGACTGATTCTGGTTTCGTTGTCTTGGTTTGGCCGTCAAATACTCTTCCAAGAAACACCACTTTACTTTGGAAAAACTCACTTTTCTTGTCATTAATTTTGAGCTCAGCGTCACAAAGTGCTTGAAGTACACTAGCCAGATGGTTTGAGTGCTCTTCCTCGTTGCGGGAGTATACTATTATATCGTCTATGTAGACGTTACAAAACTTCCCGATAAACGGTCGCAAGACGTCGTTCATCATTTTCTGGAACCAAGCGGGTGAGTTCTTCCATCCAAATGGAAGGCGGTTATACTCATAGATATCAAAGGGCGTGATGAAGGCAGAATATTTCTTGCACTTTTCAGAAATCGGAACTTGCAAAATCCTTTACATAGGTCAATGCGCGAGAAAACTCTGCAGCCACCCGTGTCATCTATGATAGAGTCTATACGTGGCATAGGAAACGGAAAAAGCTCAGTCTGCTTATTAATTTGTCTGTAGTCCATGCAGAGTCGAAGACTTCCATCTTCGTTTGGTGAAATGGTGATGGGTGAAGCGAACGTAGACGTGAATGGGCGGATAATCTGCGCATTCAACATCTTTTGAATCTCGTTCTGAAGCCACACTTTCTTCTCTCGTGACATATTATAGGGCTTTTTTCTCACCACCGTCGTATCACTGAGCTGGAATGGAACCTCAAACTTCGTAGTTGCTGTAGGATATCCTTTCAGGCACAGCAATTCCGGGTAAAGCGTCCTAACATCTTCACCTGACGATGGTTTCCGCGGAGTCCTTGAAGGCGAAACTGTAGCGTTGATAGCGCGGCGCTTTTCTTCTGTGGTAATTTCGCCTGTCCAGTGGATATTAAGGCGAAGTGCACTGATGACTGGACGTGAAAGCAGTAGTTCATACAAAACTCCGTCGAGTACCAGTGCTTGCGCAGTGACAGTGTTGCCGAGACACGATATGGTTATACAAGTCCATTTATCGTGAACAGCTTGTCTTCCATGGTATCCGTGTACTTCTACTGGTCTTGCCTCTTTTACTTTCGCCCTCTCAAAAATATTTGCGTTAATAACCATGACGCTTGCTCCGCTGTCAACTAACGCACTCCGTTCCTTTCCATCCACAAAAATAGATATGTACAATAGACTTGTATGAGACAAATAAACAGCTTCTCTTGATGTCGTCGGGTGGAAGCCGAGACCCTCTCTATTTAGTTTTTTTGTTACGTCATCTAGCTCTTCGCCATGGTCTGAGCCTCCCTGGGCGGTCAAAAAGGATATGGGTGTTGCAGTAGGTCTCTAGCTTGCAAGCGGGCGTCGTTCCTCAGCTTGTGTGGCCCCGGTATTCCTTGCAGCAGGCGTCATGGGTTGACGCTGGGTTCTTAGGTCCTGGAGGTAGAGGTTTCGCATTCCCTGCAGAAGTTCTTCGACCGTCTTGGGTCCTCGCATTTGTATTTGCTTCTGGAGGTCCGGACTTAAACCATGAATGATAAGCAGAACCACAGACGTCTCAGGCAAAGATGAGTCCGCCACCTGTAGCAAGCGCCTTTTCTCATAAAAATAGCTGAGTGCAGATCCACACCTGTATTTGAATGTGATTGCTTTGTCCCATAGCAACACCTTGTTCTCGCTGAAGGAGCTCAGAAAGCTTGCTTTCCACTCTATCCATGGTTTGTTGCTGTGAGCATTGAGACGCCATTCGTACCAACTCTTTGCTATGCCCGATAGGAATAGTCGCATGTTTTTCACTTTATCTCTGTCGCTGTGCCAGTAGTTTTCATTGCATGCATACTCGTAAAACGTGAGCCAGAACTCGGGACTACTAGACTCTCCATCAAACATGTCTGGCTTCACGTGTTCGCGACTCGGTCTCCATAATCTTTCCGTCGCGTTTACAAGCAAGCGCATTAAATTATTTTGCTGCCTATTCTGTTCTTGGTGCAGTTCAAGAAACTTGTTGATCAGCTCGACGGAACTGTCAGGCGAAGTAGCGGTAGCAGGCTTCACGTCGTTTCTTACTGGAGTCAGCACGAAATTCTCATAATCCTGAAGTTTCATGTTGATCCTCACCGTTCTTTTAGCAAGTAAATGGTCTAGAGTGAGCTTCATTTTAGTGCTTATACAGGAAACAAATGCGTCAGTGCTCACTGCTTCCGGAAATGCTAGTTCCTCTTCATCTTGAGGCGTTCCGGTCAAGATCCGGATGCCACCGCACTGATTTCCTCCAATAGTGAAGTCCACCCACATCTTGAATGTCCGCACAGAAAGTATACGCGGCTGCGCCAATTTGTAATAATACACAGTACTAGGCTGGGGTGCCAGCTATCTTCTTTATTTATAACCTCTTCTTTCTCCTCGTCTCCCTCCAACCCTGCCTATCGTCCACGTACATCAGTTACCTTCGTCGTCCGTTCACGTCACGTAATATCATATTTGATGTATGCGAAGCTAGCGAAATGACTGTAAGCGCATCATGAGCGTGACATGTAGTCATGTTGATTTGATTTGATATGTGGGGTTTAACGTCCCAAAACCACCGTAGGATTAGGAGAGATGCCGTAGTGGAGGGCTCTGGAAATTTCGACCACCTGGGGTTCTTTAACGTGCGCCCAAATCTGAGCAAACAGGCCTTAAACATTTCCGCCTCCATTGGAAATACAACCGCCGCAGCCCGGATACGATACCCTGACCTGCGGGTCAGCAGCCGAGTACCTTAGCCACTAGACCACCACGGCGAGGCGGCATGTAGTCATGTTGTCATACGATACACATCTCATGATTATCATGTTTCAACCAGTCACATACCGTATTTACTCGCGTAATGGATGAAGTTTTTTTTTTTTTTTTGAAAGATTGGACTAAAGTTGAGGTGTGTGTTTATTACGCAGGGTAAATTTTATGAAAACTTTTTTGGGAGAAGGAAAAAATGCAGTAATGCAGAAAAAAGTTAGGTCGCTTAGCCTTTCGCAACTTACATACGCATACACTGTTGGAAAACAGCTTCATTGTACCACTTTACTCATCTTCGGTAGTTGATGGCGCTATCTTCTGCAAGCTGTCCCTGGGGCTGCGGCCCCGAGGGACCCGCACATGCCATAACGCTTTGCGACTATTTTTTCTCGCAATCGTTTAATCCCAACAGTGATATCTACTTATGATCTCAAGCGGCGCCCAAATGCGTGTGCTCACGGGGGGGGGGGGGGGGGGAGGGGAATGGCAGGACGGACAGTTAGAGTGAAGAAAAAGAAATTAGGCTAAAAAAGGGTGGCGGGATTCGCAGAAAGTGACTGACGTCGGTTGGCGCGGGCAGTTTGGTGACCCTCGCTCGCTGTGTGCTTATCAGCTGCGATGTCTCTATACTCGCATGATGGCTCTATACTCGCACGACTCCTGCGGCTCCTGCGGCTCCTGAACCCCGCAGTGATGCACAGGTAAGAATAGGGAGACAAGCCGTGCACACATGGAAAGAACAGCAATAGGCACACGGCAACGGGTGAAAGGAGGTGCGAGGGAGCGAGCCGAGGTGGGTAAGGGTGGTCAGCAAAGTAATAAAAAAAAAAGGAAGAGAGCCAACGTGTGAGAAGGCCCCAGGTGTCGGTTAGCGGGACTGCCGCGGATGCGTTTATTACAGATAGAAAGAAAAGCAATACGGCACGCAGCAATGGGGGAAGGGGAGGAGGGAGCGAGCTCAGGTGGTTGAGGGGGAGTTGGCAAATTAATAGAAACCGGAGGAGATCCAACGAGTGAGGAGACGCCAGGCGTCGGTTAGCAGTACTGCAGCAGATGAATGTAGGGGGTGCATTTATTACGCGGGGGGAAAAATATCCAAATTTTGATGACTGAAGTTGGGCATGCGTTTATTATGTGAGTGCGTTCATTCGCGAGTAAGTACGGTATCTACGTGATCCATTCACATCCCACAAAAGCAAATTTTGTATATGTGAAACTAGCAAAACTGAAGTGAGCGCATCATGAGCGTGGTATTGTAGTCATGTTGTTACACATACCTGCCAAGTTTGCAAAAACGCAATCCGGGAGATCTACTTAAACAGGGGTCGGGGTGGGGGGCATAAAATATGTCTCGCCCTTCACTTAGTGAATGTCTCGCCCTTCAACTTTATTATAGTGAATGAATAAAGTTGGTAACATTCACCGCGCATCATACGTTCTACCCGCGCGTAAAATTGCGCAAATTCGGGTGGGGAGTGCTGCGCAAGCAGAGATTAAACGAAGCGGCCGATCTCTGTCGCTTGAAAGCGACGGCACACGGGATACTATCCCACCGCATGTTAGACCTGCCGTCGAATGCGCAAGCAGAGAGGAAAAGCGCCGCTCGTCTTGAAGGAGCATAAAAAAATAAGCGGGGGAAAGGGGGGGGGGGGCGAGTCGCTCGAGCAGCAGCGATGAACGTTGATTCCAAGGGCAAGGTTGTGATAAGCTGGCGCATGCTATCGGCAAGCATCAGCGCGTGGCTCATAACCGTTCTACGTGGTGCGCTCCCTACGGTAAGAGCTTGTGCCATATGGAGCAGCTGTACATCCTTTCTAACACCAGTGTTTTGCAGAGTGTCGCGATGTCGGATTCTAAAGCGTTAGCTTTCAGCCTTCTTATTGTCACAGGGTCGCGAGGTTGAGGAAGACAGCAGCCGCTGTTTACTAGAGTGAACCTTATTTAGGCGAAACGGAGCCCGGAAAACAAAACGACACTCTTCAAGCAATACAAGCTGTAGACTGATAGCTGCAAACCAGAACGTCGCCCATCGATAATCTGCCAAGCAGCAAAGTGCTGCGGCATTTATACACGTGCCATCGAAGATTGCCACGTTATCGGTAGCCGCTGCGCTAGTTCCAGACCAAACTCTCATGTACGCGTTGTGCGCGTAATCTCATCGGAAGTCACAAGAGTGGAAGCTTGGGCTAGTTGGTGCGTATTCATATTTGCAAGGTGTTTCAGCGCGCGAACAAAGGAAAAAAGGACAGGGTAGACAGAAAGAGCGCAGAAAGAGCGCTAAATGCGTAAGCACTTCATCGGTTGCTTTATCCCAGGCTGAACGCGATTACCTGGCTGGGCGTTAAGGCATTAGAGGACCTGTCACACGTGCTCTTACTGGTGTGTAGATTGGGCTTGTTTTTTACATTTATGCTCTGTAATCTTCCTTTTTAGACGTATAAATTCTTGCCACTCTGCGAAATAAAGTTAGTTGGAACAGCGCTCTTTCTGTCTACCCTGTCCTTTTTTCCTTTGTTCGCGCGCTGAAACACCTTGCAAATACTCATCGGAAGGTTCTAAGTTTATCTAGATTGTTCCCAGTAATTTGGGATTGGATTGCGCAAGGCAGTGTTACACGCGTAATGGTGCGGTAGCAAAAATAGAAACCGCGTGCGGCATTACCATTACAAATTCTTGCTATTTCAGTCATCTCTTCACCGGTAAAACCGTTTTCTTTTTCTCAGTTTATATGGTTTGGCTATCAGCTTTGCAGCTAAAACATATATAGAGTCGCATATTGATGTATGCACACAAACACCACCTTAACAAAATTCATGCATGAACGGAAATACGACGGCACCAAACTAACTATAACAATGGACGTGGTTGCACCCTTTGTTATAAGGGAGATTTAGAATAGCACACCGCGAGCCCTTGCAGTGTGGTCGCTGCCGCTGCACACGCGTCGTAACCCGAGTCGACGTCCGCGTTTGCGGCCCACACGTAGAAAATCTGAAGTAGCGTGCGGCGATCGCGGCCTGCGAAGTCCTGCGAGTAGGTTCCATGCATTTGGGTTTGAGTTCGGGGTGAAAGTTCCTAGACTTTTCTCTAGGGGGAGCAAACGCTATTCTAAAACTCATATGGCGCCCGCTATGCCCGCAGCCCCAGCAAACGTTATTCTAAAACTCCCTGTAGTACCTAGAATATACTTACTAGTGTGCCGACCGCCGAGCGTTTCTAATGGGAGAGGCTGGCACTGCCGCACGACCTCCTCTATAAACTTAAGACCTGTGCCAATCTATGGACGCATGTAAGCCCGAAAATTGGCGTGTAGAGACCCAAGATACCGCGAGGTGCCGCCACGACTTACCCTCATAGTTGTTAGTTGTTTCATAGACTTAGTTGTTAAACAGCTAGAACCGAACACGAAGTGGACTTAGTGAGAGGCTACTGGTGAAATTGAACACGTGTGTGTGCGGTGTAGGTGGTAGCTTCAAACAGTTGTTGAGGTAGGAGAGTTAGTGGAGGCGGTTGGATAGCAGGATTAGGGTTGAGCATAGGGCTGTCGGGCGCTCGGTCCTATGGTCGGGCAGGCGATGGCTAAGGAGGCTGGAAAAACCACGGGCGACAGTGAGATAGTGCAGTGCGAAGAATGCAAGCAGTGGTGCTAGTTGGACGAGACAGCATTCACGAGTTTGGCTGACGCACAGAAGGCGAGCTTCGTGTGGAGGCTGTGCGAGGCACTGAAGGTGGCCGTGCAGCGCATAGAGGCTAGCATCTAGGGGCTTCAGGAGGAACTTGGGGCGGAACGGGAGCAGAGGATAGAACTCCAAAAACAGCTCCGAGCGTAGCGTGAGCGGGAGGAGGCTACCGCCAGCCCTGAGGCCAACAGTGTAGCCAACAACGGTTTTAAAAGGGCACAAATATTCAAGCTGCAAGGGGTCTGTGGGAGAAGAAATCGACGTAAGCACAAGGGCCGAGCTAAGTCAGACATAGGCAATATTAACATGCAGGGTGGCAAGACTAGGTTAAAGTGGGAAAAGATAGATGAGCAGTTATTACAGTAGGAGGTGATGGTATATGGGGTTGTGGAGACACATCTTCGGGACATGGAGCAAGCACCTAGCAATCCGGACTACGTATGGGAATATTGCAATAGAACAGAAGGCAGCAAAAAAGGGGAGTGGAATTGGTGCAGTTATACAAAAAGTATGGGTTGGCAAAGAGTCAAGCACGGATGCATGAAACATTTATGGTTAAAAGGGAAAGTAGCTGGGCAGATGACACTCCTTGGTTTAGTGTACTTGAAGACTGGGGCAAAAGCCAGAGAGGAAAGCCAGGCAATGGTGGAGTGTACATCAAGACATTGAGGAATTAGGAGGAGAGTGCGAGATAATTATACTAGCAGATATGAATGCGCACATAGAAGATATAAATGGGTATACCAACCCAACAGGCAAAATGATCATGGATACGTGTGAAAGGCATGATTTCATCATTTGCAACAGTGCTGAGAAGTGTAAACGGCAAATAACATGGGAGATAGGAAGGCTGCAGTCGACGATAGATTCTGCACTGATGTCACATAGGATGCATGATAGATATGCTCAGGGGAATGCACATAGATGAATGTGGCTCCAGAAGTCTGGGTAGTGATCACAAACGTATAGAGCTAAGTTTTGGAAGAGCAGTGAAATGAAAGTGGGAAGGAGACAAGATGAGCAACTAAAGGAAAATTGTTATTCAGAAAGCCAAATAGAAATAGCTACTAAACAAATTGAGAAAGTAATCACTGAGGATAATAAAACAGTGTGGACATACACAAATCTAATTAGACTGTTTGCGCTAGGGCTTGCTAAGGCATGAGACGAATCACCCCGGAAAAGAAGACACAAACCCAAAAGTTGGTGGGATGAGGAAGTTAAAGAGAGCCATAGCAAAACGTTAGAAAGCCTCTAGGGAAAACAGACATGCTCAGTAGTGGGGTGAACCGACAGATGATGTTGAAAGAAAATGGGACATCTTTCTAAATTGTAGAAGGGAAGCATCCCTTCTGATCAATGAAAACATTAGAAGAAAGAGGCTCAGTGACTGGCAAAAGTACATAAAAAGAATAGAAAGGCAGCTGCGAAATTTTGGAACCATCTAAACTCTCTAAGAAATGAGACAAGCCTAGAGCAGAGGTTTATAACTACAGCTCAAGGTGTTAGGCTAGAAGGGGACGAAGTTATTGAATATATAAGAACAAGGGTGACAGAAAAGTTTGAACAAAGTGCTTTATGCACCACAATGAACAAGGATGGATCAAGTGGTGCAATGGCTCCATTTTCAAGAGAGTGGGAAAGGGGTGAGAAGAGGGTTCCTAGTAGTACATCAGCAGGCCCAGATGGCATTCCAATTAAGCTGATAAAGACATCGGGTCCGATGGCTATGGAGACTTTGAGAGAGTCAGTGAGCAAAATAATAATCGATAGTGATGTCCTCGATGGATGGAAATTTAGCAAGATGAGCATGATCTATAGAGGAAAGGGGGAAAAAACTGACAAACAACTACCGTCCTATAACAGTGACATCGGTGGTCTACAGGCTGGCGATGCAGATTATAAAGGAAAGACTGCAGGTATGGATAGAGGATGAGGGGGTGCTGGAGGAACTGCAGAATTGGTTTCGGAAACACAGTAGCTTGGAAGACAATCTGTTCTCACTGATGCACTGCATCGAAATAGCAAGAAAGGAACACAGGCCTCTGTGGCTAGCATTTTTGGATATCAAGGTAGCGTACGATAGGGTAGTTCAAGAGGACTTGTAGGGAATACTGGACACACTAGGTGAGGAAGATCGAGTCACTAATCTTTTAAAGGATATCTATAAAAGTAACAGGGTAGTTATAAAGTGGGAAAAACAGGTATCCAAGACCACAGAGGTAAAACCGGGCTTAAGCAGGGGTGTCCTCTATCACCCTTGTTATTCATGATGTACCAACCAGGATTAGAGGCCAAATTATAGGGAAGCGGACTTGGCTTCAACCTCTCTTTCATCAAGCAAGGAAAACTCATTGAACAGGCACTACCAGCCGACAACAAGGAAGATTTGCAGAGATTGATGAACATCTGCGGTAATGAGGGAGATAGGTTAGATTTCTGATTCAGTAAGGAAAAATCAGCAGTCACGATTTTTAATGATAATGAAGGTAGTGAGCTTAGGATACAGGAGGTCACGCTAGAGATAACAGATCAATACAAATATATGGGCGTATAGATAAGTAATGGGTCCGAGTACCTAAGGGAACACGAAATATACGTAACGACTAAAGGTAGCAGGAATGCAGCAGTGATGAAAAATAGGGCACGGTAGAATTACAACAGGTATGATGTTGTGAGAGGAATATGTAAAGGGGTCATGGTTCCTGGTCTAATGTTCGGCAATGCGGTCTTGTGCATGAGATCAGAAGTTCAAGCAAGATTAGAAATTAAGCAACGTGGAATATGTAGGCTGGGTTTAGGATTTCACGGGAATACACCAAATCAGGAAGTACAAGGTGATATGGGATAGTATAGTCATCATATGAGGGCAGGGAAGCTAGCAGCAAGATGAAATTTGAGAAGCAATTGAGAGGAATGGGGGAGAAGCGTTGGGCTAGGAAGCTTTCAGCTACTTGTACATAAAGAATGTCAATACAAAATGGAGGAAGCGAGCCAGAAAATTGACGGGTAAATGCTTAGAAAACAGCAGGGGGCGAAACCAAAAAGAACTATCGGTTAAGAAAAAGGTGAAGGAAACGGACACCAATATGTGGAGAATCGACATGATTAGGAAGTCTGCACTAGAGATCTATCAAACTTTTAAACAGGAAATCGCCAAGGAAAGGATTCATGATAATACTCGGGGTAGTTCTCTACTGTTTGAGACCAGGACGGGAGTATTGCGAACCAAGACATATCGGGCCAAATACCAAGGGGTAGACACGGTATGTAGTTCGTGTGGAGAGGAGGAGGAAACTGCCGAACACTTGATAATGTTCTGTAGAGGGCTTCACCCTATATTTCAGGGTAATGGCGCAGAGTTTTTCAAAGCACTGGGGTTTAGGAACAGGGAGGGCAAAATACTCTTTAAGTGGGTAGAATTAACTAGAAGGAGGTTATCTGATTGGTGGCTAAAGTCAAGGCACGAGTGAAAATTGAACCCTTTACTGCAAAGTACCAGTCCTCAACTTCACTATTTAAAAAGAAAAAAAAAAGATAAATCTAGTTTTCGGTTCACTAAGTATTACGGCTAGCTGGCGTTAGCCGCCGCCTGACCTAAAGAGTCCAGCCATATCAATCCATCCATCCATAGCAGACGACGCGCTGTCATAGTGGTGCACTCGTGTGCGCGTGTTTTCTGCAATTTTTTATCTTATTTATAATGCGCCGATCGAGCAACCCACAAATTTAACGAATTGTTTTAACGAATCAAAGCAACATACAAGCTGTGAGAAGCACCACATTGATTGGCTCCAGGATGTTCATTACAGGAACTCCATAGGAACTCTATCTGCGTGAGTGCTCTTGTGTCCTCGTCTAAGCGCAGGCGAGTAATATGCGACACGCCACTTGTTTGTTTTGCGCAGTGCGCCCCACCTAAACGACATCTAGAAGGTGCAGAAATAATTCGTCCGTAGGCAAGACTGCGATCTTGTAACGAGTTGAAACCGGAAATTGGAGTTTCTGCGACGCAAATAAAGACGCATACGATACTAACAGCGCATGCGATGACCCGTGTAAGTTTTCATGCCCTGCATATCGTCCTTCAATGATATTGTTCATAAATAACAATAGAAAGGAGTAGTTGTGCTATCGTCTGGCGAACGTCGAACGATCGTTGGAAGCGCGCGATAATACCGGCGGATTACCGCAATGTTGTTACAACAATTTTTCGCACCTGCAGCAGTTCGTTGAAGTTATTGCCACTGTTGGAGCGCTACTAAAGTTCTCTGTGTGTCTCACCGGCGATGTCACCAAGCTTTTATCACTGAAGCAGCAAAATACAACGCATTGACAACAGCTTTTGTCGTGCTCCATTTCCATAAAGGGAATAATGTTTTCTGGAAACGTGAGTATCAGTCTAAACCATGCGTTCTAACTGGCTACATCAATTTGAACTGTCCCTGTTCTATTCCACGAGCTTTTAGCATTGACGCTGACGAATTTAATCTCGCCGAATGATATCGCAGTTGACCGCCGGCTGCTCGACTTGCAGAATAGAACGCAGCAGTACGCCATTATGTGAATGGTGCTGTACCTGTCGTACCCTAATGCTCCCGAGTCCTGAACAAATATCCTGACAAACGCTAACCTTCAAATGGCACAAAAACGAGTCAACCCACGCACGCACCACGCAGGAAAGCTCTTTGGCAGCTGCAGCGATGAGGCTTAGTTTTGGCGCCATGGCGTGCTGTGGCACTTTAGAGAACTAAAAAAATTAAACAATCAAAAGCAAACCTGGCGACATGGGGAGCGGTGGCATGAGCAGGTCGTGAATTTATAGAGGAGATCGTGCACTGCCGATGATGCCTTCCTCCGGAGGCCACCAGACGGCGACACCCTTAGGGACCATACTATCCGAGCAGCAAGGCGCACAGAGAGCGCGGGTCGCTCGCGCAGATCTTGCTCTTTGCATGCACTTCGAATTAGCAAAGAAACCCAGTCAGTTGCTGTGCAGTTGCAGGGCATTTTGGAAGTTGAACAGGTAGCACATGCCTTCGCATGTCATAGCGGTGTTTTTTTTTTCTGTGCACGTTGTTCACCCTTGTGTCTCTTTACGAAACCGGGAAGTCGTCACAGAAAAGGAGGCGTAAAGACAGCACCTGCTTTTTTTTTTTTTTTTTTTTCCACCCCTACAACGAGCGGGTCTGATTATCCAGCGCCGCTGCAGACCCAGAACACTTAGCCGCGTGGGAGAAGACCATAGATCTATAGATTCGTAACTCCAGCGGCTGTGTTTGTGAGAAACATTTTTGTAATTGCTACCTTGAGCGCTCGTTCGAAATTACAGTCGATTATGTCACCAGTGAAATTACCCGTGAAAAACTCAAACCAAAATTTGTATCCTTCATTTTATTTGCAACTCTCTCGATTCCTTTTCACGGCCAAGATGATTTCTCGCTTAAACCGGCGTCGCCGACATTGGCATTTCTATGAAATGAGCTTTTTATTGCTGTTGCGTTATTATTAATTATTTTTCTTGCACCACTCGACAATGGCCGCATCCGCACTGGGTGTTTCAATTATGTGTCCAAAATCCTCAAAAATGAAAAAAATGTAAAAGTGTTAGCTGTAGCACTCGGAACATACTAGTTATGAAATTAAAATATTTACGTTTAATGAGTTCAGCTAGCCTCAACATCATTAGAAAATCGAAGCTGATGCGAAGGACTCATGCTACTTTTGAGCAACGAAAAAATTGGCTTATAGTAAATGTTGTGGCATAATTAAATCAATCAAATGCTGCGAGTTTAACTGTTAAATTTTGTTGAGCATTATTACAGTTGACTTTTTCCTCAGAAACCACGCGTATTCATTTATTTATTAATATTATTTATCAAACACTACATAATGTGTACCGTATTAATGATAGCAGGGTGTACGTACATTTGTAAGTGCAACGAAAAAACGTTGCTTTGATTACGCATCGCCTCCCAACCAGCATTCTACAATCGTAAGTGGGCTGGGAGAGCCCACTGGCCCCTGTCGCACGCGCGCGTTGGCTGGAGTGTTGGTAGAGACACGGCCGTTGGATATATCCAGCCACCATGGTAGAGACCCCGCTGCCACCACTCCACTCGGGCTCTGGCTTGGGCTGCTCGACCATTGGCTTGGCATAGCACGGTATCTGCGGCTATCGCCGTCTGGTGGCCGCCGGTGGACAAATTTGGCGTTGCACACGCAAATTATCGCTTAGGTGCCGCTTGGCGCAGCAGGTCAGATTGGCGCAGAATGGCGCAAATGGCACAGCACTTCCACCCCTGCTTAAGTTATCCCAGGTACAAGATGAGTTAAAGGATAAGTGGTTACACATTTGAAATTAGCAGGAAAACTGCATAAGCATTTGCAGTGTCATAAAGATCACAGAAGAAAAATCAAAAAGATGCCCAAGATCAGTCTGCCCCCTTAAGGAAATATGCACAGTATTGAGTGAGCCTTTTGTAATGGGTGGCCGGTTTTTAACATGATTGTAAAAGCAAATCCATGACCCCGGCAGGACGGTACAGAAGAGAGGTCATAGAGTGCTGACTCTGTGTCCTCTCTTCTATCCCCCTCTTGTAAGTAGCGCTGATTTGCACTCATGATCATAATGTACCAACACACCCAATCTTAAAGTCGGCTTTTAACCCCGAAGTCGTGATAATAAGTTATTTTCACTGTATTCACAAGAAGACAAGTGGCTGTCTGGTGGAGCACTTACTTGCTTGCCTGGGTTTGATCCTCAATCTGACCAGGAAACTTTCAATATTTATTTTATTTCAATCTTTCTCGACTTCGGTTACGGACAGGATGATTCTTTACTCACAACCAATGAACCATGTCAACACCAAGACTAGAATTTCTGCGAACTGACCTCTTCAACGCTATCCTGTTAAGGGGAGATGCTACTCGAAAAACGATTTTCTTTAATAAGAGTCTGAATTTAACACAAATTGGCATGCTAATAGAGTTTTTTTTCCTCTTTTCAAAATGTCATTTATTTTTAAATAGATTGCTTGGTTTTCTTTCTGCAGGTCAGATACTGCAAAATTATGGCCATTGTTTTGCAA
Source organism: Rhipicephalus microplus (assembly GCF_043290135.1). Taxonomy (NCBI): domain Eukaryota; kingdom Metazoa; phylum Arthropoda; class Arachnida; order Ixodida; family Ixodidae; genus Rhipicephalus; species Rhipicephalus microplus. Next base: position 211,668,649 of record NC_134710.1, read on the forward strand.
CAATTCTGACCTATAAAAATTTGAGATAAAGCATGCAGATATAGCTGACTATGATCCTTTGGAACTGTAGAGTGCAAAAAACTATATAAATTTTGTGTGTAAAAAGATGAAATACAATAATAAAATAGAAAAATTTACTGTGGCTCTAGTTGCCAAGGGCTTTCAATGTTATGTAATTTTTGAAAAACATAATCAAGCAGCACTGACAATCTGAATAGATACTTGCACTCTATGGGCCTTCATCATGCTATGTGCAAAATTTCATAGAGGTATGACAATTCTAAGTATACGAACTAGCGTGTATAAGAATCACAGATCACACAAAACTGCAAAAGGAGAAAAACGTATTTGAAAGTTTGAAACCTTTTTTTTTTATCACAGAGTTGTTAGAAATGCATAATCTTTGGCCATAATGTTCAACAGAACTTTGAAAAGCACTGCAAGTTACTAGAACTGTCCTGCAGCATAGGTTGTGCCCTCACGGTCCTTGCGAGTACTCTCTTCTAGCCGTGCCGTTTTCACTCCACGACGACGGTGGGCCCTTGCGTCTGCTGTCAGACGCTCGGACATTCTCTTGATGCGCCTCTTTGCTATCGAAAAAAATCCTCGGTGGTGCATTGGCTTTGGGAGTCCAATAATGGAGCAAAATCTCGACAATTGCTCATGCCCAATGCCGACAGCGCGTGCAGCCACCACCGCCTTCACATTTACAGCGAAACTATCTCGGTAGCTCCCACTGTCGTACCGTTGGCTCACTCGGCTGCTGCTGTCCGCCGTAACACGCAGTGACGTATAGGAGCACGAAAGAACAGTTGCTGAGCATTCGCTGTTTTCGCAATGAAGTTCGAGGAGCGACGAAAGTCCCTTGCGCTTTTCTGCCGGCTCCCGAACGGCAAGTTTTTGAATACAGCAAGCAGGGCATGCCGCACCTGCCACAAGTGCCGTCAGCAAGAGGGTGTCGCACAAAACTGTCGTTGCACAAACCTCATCGCGCTGTCTTTCGTCTTTTTCGAAGAAGCCGAGCTTCTTTTCCAAAGCACTGACGAAAGAACGTGCAGCGTCAATCCCTTCATCGCAGCCACTGTCGCTCGCGCACTCGTCGATGCCGCCGTCAGGCCTAGCACACGTAGGCGCGTTCTCGTTCATCGCCGTTGTTCGGGGCGCTTTACGCCGTTTTCCCTTGAACTTGTGCTTCGTTCGAAACTTCTGCGGTCTCACGTTGCACTTTTTCGGGCTTGTCATCGCGGAAATATGCGTAGACGCGCAGAAAAGCAGACGGATCAAATGCCGATGGCCGCCACCAACACAGCTGACAATGACTCGGTAGCCAATGGCGATGCGGCTTAGTGTGCCGCGCGTTTCGAACCGCTCAAACCACGTGATAAAAAGGCCTCGTTTTTTATTTTTTTTTGCCCACGTGCGAATCTGGCGGTCGTCGGAGCTGTAAGAAGAAGACCGGACGCAACTTTCCCAACCGATCGCGATGGCGGGCGGCACTGCGACGGGGAGCAGCGCGCAGTCAAAGATGGCCAATATCGGCGCAAATTCACGAAATTTTAAGCCACCGCGATGCCTTCATACACATTTTTTTTTGCATTTTGCGGTTCGAATTTAGTTTTGAAATTTTCACAGATGAAAGAAGAAGGTTTGAAGATTACAATGCAATAAAAATCAGAAATACGAGAAATTTCGCTAAAAACGCTATTTTTCGACTCGCATCTCCCCTTAAACTAAATTGCAACACGCACAAGCGCTAACATTGTGGGGGAGCACATGCATTCAGTCACCCTTTTGCTTTTGCGGCAGTGCGAAAGCCTAGTTGCGGAGACATGACTGTCCCTTCAAGACACGAGTCAATAAAGCCTCTTGCGAATGGATGGAGCAACCCCGCAGACGGCGCTCCGCTCGCGATCCCCATTTCCCGGCGCACGAAGCAGGTTTCCCCTCCCTCCGTGACGGAATGTATTCTCATCAAGGAAGGGAAACCGAAACGATGACGAAAGCTAGCGTGCCAATGACCGAACGCTCTCTGATACCAGTCATGAAAGAAGGATGGAACCGGAACCCCCTGCGAGCCAAGCAAGACGACCGAGGTGTAAGCGTCAACACCTTTGTTATCTGTAGTCTCTACACGTGATATTTATGCATTGTTACTAACAAAGAGCAATAAAGTGTTGTTTGTTGACCTAGCCCGTTGCGTTATTCGTCCGAACTCGTGTAGCTGCGATGAGACAAGCTACGTAAAGGGGACGTTAATCGTGCATGGTACGACTGTGTGCAGCTGGAACATTACCTAGGCCTTCTGCGTCAGCCGTACATAGGACGTACCCCCTACAACCTTAAAATAAAATTTATGGTTCAGACAAATATTTATAATGATAACTACGCACCTACGTAATTCCCCTTCCACAAATCATGGTAACCCAAAATGATAACCAGTGAGCTTTCAAGATAAAAAGTATCAGTTACATGCAAAACTAAAAACTCATACATAAAATTCACCAGTCACTATTGCACGCTGCTCCTAGAAAGCGCATTTCTTTCATAGACAGGGCGATGGACTGTATACTGATATACTGGTGATCAAACTTGGCCATTTCTGCTTCTTCTAGTATTTAGACTGCCGTGGTAGTGTAGCCATTAGATACTCGGCTGCTGACCCGAAGGTTGTCGATTCAATCCCAGGCGCAAAGGTCCCATTTCGATTGGGGCAATATGGTAGAGGCCCAAGTACTGTGCTATGTCAGTACACTTAAAGAACACCTGATGGTCAAAATTTCCGGAGCCCTCCACTACGGCGTCTCTCATAATCAGATGGTGGTTTTTGGACATAAAACCCCAGATATTATTATTGTTATTTATTTCCCATGTTCTTTTGTTGGCGCGAGTCACGGAGAAGGAAACATTTAGAAGATGCAACTTCCCTCCTTGAGGCGACCAGATAACGTCAGATCGCCAGAGGGCCGAACCATGCTGGCAGTGTCTTGCGGTAGAAAATTGCTGCCGTTTAAATTTCCGAAAGAACCGGTCGCGCGTATCGCTCGCGTTCCACCGCAGTCACGAAGCGGGAATGCGGATCGCGTTCAGATGCGCTCGGCCAGTAGCGTAGCCTTTTCTTTTTTTTCGTGGATGCGACTTCGCGCCGCAAGGCGCTGCCAACTGAAATGACTCCGTCAAGGCATGTTATTTTTTAATTTTTTGTGATGTTATTCGGACGCCTGCGGACGTCTGTTGTAACAGGAGTTTCATCTCCAAAATTTTTCTCCCCTGAGACGCGAGTGTAGAGCACTGAACATTTTTCAGATCTAATTTGAAAAATGCAAGCATCGTGATCTGCTTCATGACAGCCACTTATGTAGCTTTTGCAGTTGAGGTACGATGGCAACCACCAAGCAATATCGCTACACTTCAGTTTCACATCTTTAGAAAATGTAGAAATCTATGAGTCAACCATGAACTTGGCGTAAAGGAAAAGAATATCCACCAAAAGAAGGAACAACAGAACAATCTGTTTAACTGTGCTGTTCATGCGTCAAACACCAATACATTTCAGACAGAATGTACTTAAAATATGAAGGATGTGGCATTGCGGATCGCAAAATGAAGCATGAAACATTTGCTCGCACAACAAGCAAGTTGCACAAGAATAACCAGGTATAGCACAATGACAGCACAGAGATTAGCTAGCAGACAAAGTGGAAGTCCTAAGTTATCATTTGATTCGCCCCTTTTGTTGTCCCAAGGTCTACTAAACTAACATCAGAATAAGTAGAGCTACGGCTTTCAATCCAGTGAAAGGACATTGTGTTCCACAACTACAATATTTGCAATTGTTTTAGGTCACTTTTGGTCAAGCCAGGTCACTTCTTGGCCAAAAGGGACCATTTGCAACCAATCCCTTCGAGACCTGGGGGTGCTAAAACATTTAATTTGCAACTATAGTGGAACCCTGATCATACGACTTTCGGGCGACCATGCAGAACCGTCGTATAATCCGGGCGCCGTATAATCCAAAAACTAAAATTATACGCAGTGGCACTTAGCCTTGCCAAAAAAAAAAAAAAAGGGGAACAGACCGTCTGAATAAGCCCAAGACACAACCTTGTGCCTCTGCAAAGAAGGTACATTAACTTATTCTTGCCAGTGGTAGCTAATGGCAGCATTACTTATGCGAATTCTATTCAGAGAAGAGGAGTAGAGGGGCAGAGCAGTAGGGAGTGGAAGACATAGCATTGAGAGCAGGGTCACTCGATCTGCCACTGGAATGCGGCTTGCACCCGGAGGTCAGGTGAGAGGGGGATGAGTGGAGAGACCATGGGAACGAAACATTCCAAGCCTCGGCATATTTTCCGTTGGGCAACAGAAAAATATCCCTAAAATAGGTCAGTCACTTCTTCATTAGCCTAATACAAAGTATATTTGTGCAACAATGCATTCAGCAGACATACAGCTGTCATCGTCGCCACCCGTAAAAAGCAGTAGAACAGTAGTTTCAAACTACACAAGGTTGCTGCCATTGCCCCCCCATTCCCCGGCTGAAGAAAAATTGGGAGACAGTGACGTTCAGAGGCCACGTGACTCGTCGTACTGCGCCTACTCCGCTTTTCATGCGAGAGCACTACAAACTGCTCCTGGCTGCTTTCGGCGCAGCAAAAGCCCTCTTGATCTACCAATGGATGACAGTGCTCCTGCACCTATTCGACCACTGAAACACACCTGCTCTGAAGAAAGCACTTTTAGCATGCTTTTGAATGCACCTGCTCTCCCAGTGGAATTCACCATTAGTTGAAGGAGGTGTGAGTGAGTCTCTATTCTACCCTTATAAAAAAGATCAATCCAACGTGCAACTTTTACCGATAAGTAGAGTTAGAAAATTACTTATGCGTGGCAACGAAACTAAAACTGCATTTCCAACAGCCTCCCATCAAAAGAGTCTGACACCGTGTTATCGCTATCACATAATGGCGACGAATTACGAGTTTGCGTAGAATGCCCTTGTGTGCGACAGAGCTGTGCACGTTGCAATTTGTTGCCTTGTGAGGTGCAACTAGTGGCGTCCCACTCTTATATGAATGTTGACGTCAAGTGAAAGTAATTTTGGATAATGAAAACAGCTGCGCCGCAACCTTATGCATGCGCAAGCCTGCGACTTTGAGTGCTACCAAGGTGGGAGATCAGCTGTACGTCAACCAGAAGAAGTTTCCATGGAAAAAAAAAAAGGGAAAATATCAGCTTTTCGGCCAGCTCAAGCTACTCTTTGTGAACTGAGTTTGACTAGGTAACGACCCTGGATACACACGCACACGATTGAGGCATACATAGAAGCACATGAACTTCCAGAATCAATTTTCCATGCTCAGAAGACATCGTCCGACTCTCTACTTTACAATCAACCTTGGGTAACAGCAAGTTCATATTTTGCACTTGTGAATATTAAGTCAGCGTTTGATTCGATTAAAGGTGTTTTTTTTTATTTCGGAAGAAATCTGAGATTCGTCACAAGATTCGGCGTCGGCGTAAAACTGCGTCATGAAACTAAGGTTTTTAATACATTGTTTTATGGGGATTTTGCCGAGACCAAACTCCTTTGCCATAAAATGTACGTCGTCATGATACCGGGGGACGTATAATCGAAATTCCTCTATGGTTGCAACCTCTTAGAGTCAGTTCATAAAGTTAATGAGCCTTAACAATCATATGTTGAATTATTTACAGTCTGTGCTGCATTATACCCATTATTATATATTATACTGAGGCACTTTATCAATCCACAATCTAACAAAAGTAGTGTATAAAGAAATTAAGAGGATCACATGTGGAATAAAAGGTGGCTAGTTTGTGAAGTATTACCTGGTTGGCCAACAGCTGTATACGATAGGCATTCCACTTGAATGGCATGGTGGCATTATATGAGGCTTCAACTAGAACTCTCTCGCCAACCTTTGGCATGGTTCCCTTGATCACACTGTACAAACAAAATATGGTGAAAGTCAGATGGAATGTTATGTTTATTGAAAAGAGTTTAGAGGATGCTGTAAAATTACTGTAAGCATACATGAGCACCTTAATGAAAATCAACACACTGAAGCCAAGCAAGGTCCAGGGGACATGAGCACCTTAATGAAAATCAACACACTGAAGCCAAGCAAGGGCCAGGGGACATTATCTGTAGTCTTTTAACAGTATTGTAGTAGTAATTAGGTTGCCACAATCCTTTCCTCAAATTCTGTTATCACCCCATTACACTATGTTCAGCACAAACCGCGCCTACGATGTTCGAGAAGCTTCGAGGCTTTAGTAGATCGTTTTGTTAAGATTACGCCCATTTTGGGAATGTCACAGTTTATTCGGGAACCTACGTGGCCGCAAGCGATAACGCTAGAATATTCGATGGCAAGGGTATAAATGCCCACACGCTTCGCCGCTTGTCAGTTGATAGACGGTCAACGCTCCGCCCTCCGCTATCAATGTGCCAGTGTCTTGCTGTAATCTGACTTTTCTTTTACGTGGCCACAAGTTCGGCCAATTACATAAACACTTTTCATTTGGACAAGTCATCACTATCTTTGTCAGCGTCACGACACCGTGACAATATATTGGATAAAACAAGCCAGTACTCACCACGTCTGAAAGAACACATCTTCATCAACAAAACCAAAGTTATCGTGCAGCTTTGTGACAGTGCCTGTGAAGACACGCTGTCTTGAAGATGGTGAGGTGACACCAGAAGTTGCAGCAGCTGCACCAAGAAGCCGAGCAGCCGCTGTTTGTGTAGTGCCATAACCAAGACTTGCACCTCCTGATGCTGCCAATGATGCAGCTGAGAGACCCAGACCAGCCTGCACAGTAAAAAAATTGATTCTAGAAACTTCAGGCTTTCTTTTGCACTATAAGAAAACTTGCATATCAGTAAATCATTCAAAGAGCACCAAAAGACAATCTGAAATCAATATGCTGATAAAAACTGATTCAAGACAAACTTGTCGTGAGTAAGCAGCAATAAAAACTATCACGTATGAATAAAATGTTAATTTAGCTTGTGTAAAGTATAGCAAAAAGAAATGAAATGGAGCACAGTTCTGCAGACTTCCCCCAGCTTGGCCTTTTCCGCTCGAAGCACGGACGATAAATTGATTTATATGTAGCGTTTAACATCGCAAAATCACCATATGATTATTAGAGACGTTGTAGTGGAGGGCTGTGAAAATTTCAACTACCTAAAGTTTTTTAAAGGGGCCCTGAAACACTTTTTTGAGTAACCATGAAATTAATTCACTGGAAAAGCGTATTACTTCACAAACTGAACGCCGCAAAAATTTTAAGAATCCGTCCAGTACAAGCGGAGTTGCAAAAATTTGTCACAAGCTGCAATCACATTTTCTCTTCTCTCGTCCCAACGAAAGCGCTGGAAGCTGAGCAAGGAGGGATGGGAGGGGCAAACAAAAAACGTTTTTCGTGCCTCATGACCTTGAGCATTTTTTTTTTCTTCGAACACGCGGCTTTTGCAGAGCAATCGAGTGGACAAGTGACGGCCTCTCGCGGCGACTTCTGTAACAACCGAGCTCGCCAGGTTCAAATCAGCCAATGGCTGATAGATGGGCTTACTGGGCTTATTTTTCGTGATTTGTCGAGAGAAGAGAAAGCTATTTTTAGCTGACTGATAATTTATTGTGAATTCCAGGCCGCGTGTTGAGATATAATATATGGCTCGCGTGTTGTCGGGAGCCTCTACTACTGATCGTCAACGTTTTTAACCATGCTCAAAAAGTGTTACCGCACAGCTGCAACAGATGTGACGGGACCCCTGCAGCACCCAAGCAGAAGGTGAAAGAGCGTCGCCAATTCGCTTATTTGCCCCCTGCTCAGGTGTGGCCGGTGTGCCAGCACATGCGTTATGGCTGTGCGGTTAACTGACCGCGTGCGCCGACTGCCCCATTCCTACATTGGGAAACCAGGAATTTGCACAAACACATGCAGCAGCACAGGAACGACCTCCGTTAATTGAACAGCGAACGAAGCGCAGTGGCAGAGCACTACGAGCAGCGTGACCACCATCACTTCCTAGAATGCTAGCACATTCAAAAACCAGGAAAAGCATCAACCACACTGCCCTCCCTCTACTACAATAAAGTTTTCTGGTTTTTTTTTTTTGCGTTAATATGCGTGACCCCCCCCAAATTGCACAACCATGCACAATGTTGCTGCGTTTACAGGGCAGGCCGCGTGTTCTGGCGCTATTTTTACATCTTGAAAACATACATTGAACAAAGTTGAACCTTGCTACCATTGTTAAAAAAAAAGAATCCTTTTTACTACGTCGCCAGACAAAGCACTGGACGCGCGGGACAAAACTGGATTTCCGGGACATTTTCCTATGACCTCTACAACGGGGTGAAACGTTCCAAATCCAGAAGTCTCCCAAGTAATCCGGGAGACTTTGCAGGTGTGGTTCAGGTCATATCGGCATAACTTTGACTCGAAAATATAAATCAGAGCCAACATTACCTTCAAGACCAGATCCATCACCACGACATGGTTATCCAGAGCAATTACGAATGCCAGACGTTAATACTAAAAAAAAATTAGTGTCACATTTCAATTTGTGAGTACTGCATATTTACTTCTTAGACAATTAGCAACAGTTGAAGTACACTGCTTAGCTTTCGTTTGTTCTTTTATGTCGTTCTTGTTCTCATGTGCGCTGCCATATCAAATCATAGCAAAATTAGATGCATAACGTTAAAACACCATCTCTTTTTTTAAATGAATTTGTTATATAGATAAAATCGAACTAAAACATACTTTCTGATGGTCATTAAGTGATAACCTGTGAAAGTAAGAAGAAAATGGTATGAAACAAGTGGTGTCATGCAGACTTTCCTTCACGCAAACATCAGCACATGTTTCGTAATTGAAACAATGAACAACATCATGCTGCTTTGTTATTAGCAGATACCTACCAATATTATCTAAAACTAGCTGTTTCTGTATCTTTGAGCACACTGTAGAAGCTCAAAAGCATAGTATTAAGAATCTGTATTACATGGCCAGAAAAGGTTTATCAGGCATGGTGAAGTCCTAGCAATTCTAGTGCTCATATTTCAAGCTAATAGATAACAACAGAATATTGGTTCCAATTGTAGAACCATACAATTAAATTCAAATGCTAAATGCACACATCCTCCTTTAGCTAGCCATGCTGCGGCAGTTGCACTAGCTTTCTGCACTGATGAGCACACGGAATGTTTACTGTACAGTAGCTAATATGGACACCTTAGTGCTTGCTTTTTGTCACCTGCAAGACAGCCCACATAAACAGCGCAGCAAGACAGCACCTGCTAAGTTACCCAAAGGTTGGCTCAGCCAAACTTTTGGTAACTTTGTGTGATATCTTCTTGTGCAAATTAAAGGCACACCAAAAAGCAAAACAATTTTTCCCGTATTAGTAACATACAATTTCAGAATCTCGAAAACACCACTCAAACCCCGACACAATGCTTAGAAAGTGATAAACTTGCTAAAAAAAATGCGGGTGGCAACGCCATCTTGAGATTCCCCCACCAAACACCACCGCGTAAGAAAATTTGAAGGCATCTACTGGGTCCTAGATAACTTCCAATCGATAAAAATGAGGTACATTGTAACCTGTGAGTGCCATAGACTTAGCATACGAAGTTTCAGACAATTTGATCGAGCCAATGCCACGAAAATACCGAAAATATATTTTGAAATTTCTAACGTCACGCACAAAAATTTTGGCATGAAATTTGAAAATGAAACTTCATCCTAGCTTTCCTCCGAAAATAATGTATGTATTACAGTGAAACATATGGCATTACAGTTCTTAAAGTGCGGTATGTCAATCTAAAGTAAGCCATTGTACCTCTTTAATGTCTTTTTAAGTCCTCATGTTTGAGTACATCAGAGGGATGAAGAAATGTTGGACATTTAATAGCCTCTGCCTGTGATACTGATCATGGCAACAATGCGACAAGACAAGTGCCTGGCCATGCTTGCCATGCATGCACTACACCACACTTGTTAATTTAATTTGTAGGCTGATAGTGCAGTATGCAGGTCGTCCCACGCAAATCAGGCATGACTTCAAATATGAACAAGGTGTCAGAAACGAACCGAATCGCATGCATACTATTAACAATGTCCTAAAATTACTCAGGCTATTTTTACGGTGATAGAAATTATATGGACAGTCTCGGCTGGTTTTAGCCGTCGCCGCCGTCCTTCACGTATATGTATATCTCAAGACGGCAAAGTATGTCAAAGTATAAACTCTTTTTCCTTAATTAATTATTGATGGTCTCGTACTGGTACACTTGGTGCCTTTAGGTTGTATACAAGGGACTATTGGTCAGCTGCCAGCTCGTGATAAATTCCCGTGTTAAGTGCGTCCAAACAAGCTCACAAAGTGTGCCACACTCGCCATCATGGCTACTGGTGGCGCTGACTGACACTCCCACGTTTTATTCAGATATATACCCAATAAAGTGACTGGGGGGATAGCCACCATGGTAGCTCAGTTAATAGAGCATCAAAGGCATTATTCGAAGGCCGCAGGTTCACGGCAAGTTATCATTTCACCCACTATTCTTTCTTCACACTTACATTACAATTCTGTCTAATAACTTTATGCTTTCCTTGGCATTCTTGTCTGTTAGATCTCATTATTATTGTGTCAAAACACGGAAAAATGAGCCCTTAGGTACACACTTCTTTACCTTATCTCTCTCTCTCTCTCTCTCTCTCTCTCTCTCTATATATATATATATATATATATATATATATATATATATATATATATATATATATATATATATATATATATATATATATATATATATATATATATATATTATTGATGATGAGTGGTTTTTAATGGCACAAGGGCCAATTGATTTGAAGGCCAAAGAGCGCCATTTCGAAAGACTAGATATGTGAACAATGATATGATGCGTGGCTGTAAAGGGGCCTTAAAAATCCTCGCGCTAACGCAGATACAAACATGGAATAATAAAATCACGACAGTCGCATGAGATATGTGCACTGAAAGTGGTTGGCAAAATGACATGATAATAAAACCATGATAGAGATGTAGTCACCGCAGCCACGACCACGGTACAGAGGTCGTGCTACGGATAACCTCGAAATATGGGGTGAAAGCTATGAACATCTTTCAAAAACACGATAAGTGATTGCAGTTTAAAAAGCGGATCCCTACCGATAAACATCCCAGGGTGTAGTGGGAGGTGCTGCCGGCAGGGCAGTAAAAAGTACTTTTTTCTTAGAGCATCTAGCTCATTGCACTGGACAAGAATGTGGAGAACCATAAGTGGTTCTCCACATCTCTTTCAATATGGTGGATTGCCGATAGAAGAAATGAATGTGTAGAGTGTGTATATCCTGTTCTAAGCGTTGTTAGTGTTACTTCTGTGTGTCGTGATTTTGATAGTGGCGGCCAATAACATAGTTGCGGCTTAATAGCATGGAGTTTATTATCTGTGTGTTTATCCAACGTGCTCTGGCAATACCCCCTGAGCTTTCGTTTTAGAAAAGGTTTTAAGTAAAGTGCAAGGATTGGTATTGATGCATTGGGAGTGGTGTCGTTGGCGGAAGCAGCCAGCTTGTCGGCCGATACGTTCCCTTGTATCTCACACTGCCCTGGAACCCAGCAGACAACGACGTGCTGTTTTGATGTGTACAGTGTGCACAGAAGTGAGTAAAGTGACACCAGCACGGGGTTCTTGTGCTTTTTAGGAATTTTCAGGGCTTTGACCACGCTTAGAGAATCTGTGTATATTGCCGCCTTTTGTAATTTTATCTGTTTGATGTGTTTTACAACCGCCAGTATTGCGTAAGCTTCTCCTGTGAAAATGCTTGCACCAGGATGAAGAACGCCGACCTCTGAAAAGGATTGGCCTACCACTGCATATGATAGAGAAGTGTTGGACTTTGACCCATCGGTAAAGAACTCAGAGCATGTGTATTTATGTTGTAGTTTTAGGAAGTATGTATGTATGTGTGAAAGTGGTGCGTGCTTTGTGACTTCAACAAAAGAGACATCACAGTCTATAAGCTGCCAATGCCACGGTGGCAGATATGTTGCAGGAGCCATCAAACTGTATTCAAGAAGAGGCACACCTGTTTCTTCGACCAGGCCCCTTACACGGGGCGAGTAGGGCTGCCTAAATGAAGGACGGTTCTTGAACAAGCCAGAACAAGACAAATCATTAATTGTGAAATGAGAAGGGTGTTTCTTGTCTGCCTTCACCTTCAAAAAGTACAAAAAGGACAGGAAACATCTTTGTAGGTGGAGCGACCATTCATTCGAATCCACGTACAGGTTCTCCACAGGGCTAGTTCGAAAAGCACCCGTAGAGAGGCGAATGTCTAGATGGTGGACAGGGTCGAGAATCTTCAAGGCTGATGGTGTTGACGACTGATAGATTATAGCACCGTAATCTAGACGTGTGCGTACGAGGCTTTTATATAAATTCATTAGACATTTCGTATCACTACCTCATGTAGTGCGTGACAACACTTTCAAAATGTTCATTGTTTTTAAGCACCTGTCCTTTAAATACTTGATGTGTGGGATGAAGGTTAGTTTAGTGTCTAATATGAGACCAAGAAACTTGTGCTCGGTCTTCACTGACAAAGGTTGACCATGCAGGTCAATGTCGGGATCAGGACGGAGGCCCCTCTTTCGGCTGAACAAGACACAAGTGCTCTTTTGCGCGTTGAGTGAAAAACCATTCTCATCTGCCCATTGAGATACCTTGTTCAACCCTAGTTGAACCTGACGTTGGAACATTGAGATTTTGCACGATTTGAAACCAATCTGTACTGTACATCATTGACATATATGCAATAAAAAATATTACGTGGGATGGACAGATGCAAGGAATTTATTTTAACTATGAAAAGTGTGCAGCTCAATACGCCTCCTTGTAGCACTCCTGTTTCTTGAACAAATATTTAAGATAAGACAGTGCCAACTCGGACACGGAATGTTCGCTTGGACAAGTAGCTTTCGATGATTGACAGCATTCTACCCCGCACACCTAAATGTGACAGGTCTCGCAATATGCCAAAGCGCCACGTAGTGTCATATGCCTTTTCCATATCGAGGAACACAGAAAGAAACAATTTCTTATGAACAAAAGTGTCACCAATTTGTGCCTCGATACGGACAAGGTGGTCAGTGATGGATCGAGCATCTCGAAACCCATGCTGGTATGGGTCAAGTAGGCCATTAATTTCAAGGAAGTGCATCAGGTGCCTGTTAATAATTTTTTCAAAGACCTTGCAAAGACAGCTGGTTAATGCTATTGGCCTGTAGCTGGAAACTGAGGCTGGGTCCTTGCCTTGTTTTAGAATTGGGATAACGATAGCTTCGTTCCAGGCTGAGGGTAGCTCGCCGGAAGACCATATTGCATTATACAGGAAGAGGAGAGCTTTCTCTGTTTCAGTGGGAAGGTGTTTTAACATTTCATATGCCACACGGTCCGGGCCTGGGGTAGATTTATTGCAGCAGGTAAGTGAGGCTTGTAGTTCAGCCAAACAGAAAGGTTCATTGTAGGCCTCGTGTCGTGGGTTTGCGCTCTAATCTTTGTTTTTCTATTCTGGTTTTGTATCGTTGGAACGCTTCACTATAGTGTGATGAGCTGGAGACCTGTTCGAAGTGCGCTCCGAGAGTGTTAGCCTGGTTATCCAGGCTCTCCCCTTGTGTGTTCACGAGAGGAAGTGAATGTGCTTTTCCTCCTGCTACCTTACTAACCATGTTGCAGACTCTCGCCTCATCTGTGTATGATAAGAATTTATGCCAATTTTCTCTTCTCGGCTGTTGGCGCACCCTCCTTCTTTGCGACTTGATCTTCTTGAAGTTTATAAGATTCTCGGCTGTAGGCGAGTCTCAAGCAACTTCCATGCCTTATTTGTTCTTTGCGCGCATTACGGCACTCATTATTCTACCATCGGACACGTCGTCTGCCTGACGGTCTACATGTGTGTGGTATACATTTCGTTGCAGCATCAATCAAAAAGGCTGTCAGGTAGCTCACAGCAGCTTCTATGCTTAACACCCCCATGTCAGTCCAAGTTAGGAGAGTCATTTTTCGATACTGTTCTCAATCGGCTTTGTCGATGAGCCATTTGGGAACCTGTGCCAGACATGTATTTGTTATTGATGTGCTGATAACGATAGGAAAATGATCACTACGGAGCGAGAGTCACTCCGGAGGCTACCATGCGCATTAAAGTCCCCTAGGACAAGGTAGGGTTCTGGAAGTTCGTCTATGAGGGACTAGAATTCATGCTTTTCAAGACGGTGTTGTGGAGGTATGTATACAGAGCAGATGGTGGCAAGCTTATTTAAAAGAACTGCTCGAACAGCCACCACCTCAAGGGACGTTTGTAGTGGTAGGTGTGTGCATGCAATTCCTTGATTGACTATAATGGCAACACCACCGGATGACACATTGGCATCATTCCGGTCCTTTCGGAAGATAACTAAATTGTGTAGAAAGTTAGTGTGTTTTGGTTTCAAGTGTGTTTCTCGCAGTAACAGCACTTTTGGTGTATGTTCGTGTAAGAGCTCCTGGATATCGTCGAGGTTTCTCAGCAGTCCTCTGACCTTCCACTGTAGTAATTGTGTCATTTCAGTGTTGTGTGGTGCTGTGTGTACAAAAGTGTTGCCTTAGCTTACAGGGCCTTTTGGGGGCCCTGTAATTCGGGGTTTTTTTTCTTTCTTGGTGCGCTCCAAAGAGTTGTGCCTATCCTTCGACGTCTGAGGCGCCGGAGGAGTCGTACTTGTATCCATCGCCTTTTGCAAGGTGGTGGATGGTGCCTGCTCGGCAGGCACATTCACAGAACTTTCGGACCTAACTGCGCTTGCAGTGGTCCGAGGTTCAGCAGACACGGTAATCTGCCAGCCCTGTTTGTCAGGTGGCGGAGCAGTACAGGCTGCTCCAGCCGGGGGCGCTCATGGCCCGACCGCGGCCACACTCTGTGTGGCATTCGCGGGTGCAGAAACATGTGGTGCGGTGCCCCGGCGCGTCACATCTGCAAAGGAGGGATAAGAGGGGTTGTGCAGTGAAAAACGTTTACGTGCCTCTTGGAATGACAGATTGAACATGACCTTGAGTTCTACTATTTGTGTCTCTTTTTTCCATGTGGGGCATGAACATGAGTAGGCAGGGTGATTTCCTTCACAGTTTGAACAATGAGTTGTTTCTGAGGTGCAGTGGTCCGATATGTGTTGAGTGGATGCACACTTTGCGCAAGTGGATCGTCCTGTGCAACTCTGCAATCCGTGCCCGAAACGTTGACACTTGAAACATCGACGAGGATTGGGGATATAAGGTCTGACACGGAGCTTACAGTAGCCGGTTTCAATTGATTCTGGTAAGTCACTAGTAC
Organism: Rhipicephalus microplus; assembly: GCF_043290135.1. Lineage (NCBI taxonomy): Eukaryota > Metazoa > Arthropoda > Arachnida > Ixodida > Ixodidae > Rhipicephalus > Rhipicephalus microplus. The sequence continues at coordinate 211,684,084 of NC_134710.1, forward strand.
CAAAGGTGACAATTATGTGTTTGGTGGGTGTTTCTTTCTTGTCTCGTCGTATAATGATTCTCTGTACCTTGACTACATTCTGGTCTTGCCAGCTTTCTAATAGTTCACTTTCTGAGAGTTGTAGAAGGTCATCATCAGAAATGACGACGCGTACTGTGTTCATGGACCTGCGTTGGCCACCGGAAACAGGGGTTTCTCCAAATGCTACAAGTTTAGACAGCTTCTTATATTGAGCTTTGTCACAAACCTCCAAAAGGAGATCGCCACTTTCCATCTTTGTGACTTTAGAGCCTGGTCCTATTGCTTCGGTGAGAGTTTTGGACACGAGAAAGAGTGAAATAGTGCGTACTGTCTTCTTTTTGTTCTGGCTATGAATAACATGGTACTTTGAGAAGGTTGTTTTTGATGTGTTGAGCATGAAAGCGTCTTCGGTGTGCCACCTTTCCAGGGAGCGATCAGGGAGGGGGGAAAAGTATTTGCCATAAATTGACTATAAAGTTCAGCAACGGTGCCAGCCGCCCACCACCGAGCCCAGCCAGGGGACGTAGCAGGAGGTGCTGGGCAAGTCCTGTCGACGCCAGCTGTACAGCGCTGCTATAACCTAATATGGAATAGCCAAGACTGGGCATCCACACAAGGTTAACCTTTGCCGCCAGGAAATTTGAAAGTACACGGAAAAGAGAAGATGACAGGACAGATAAAAAGTGAGAGATAAAGACGAAGACGTAGAGAGAGAGAGAGAGGAAAAGGCGACTGCCGGTTTCCCCTGGGTGGGTCAGCCCAGGGGTGCAGTCTACGTGAAGCCGGGGTCAAAGCCTCTGCCGAGGGGCCTTAAAGATCCAAGCACCCAGCGTCAGCTCAATCCCCAGGATCTCCTTTTCTCGGACACGACTCAGCCACGCACGGCTAGGCGTGGAAGGGAGTCGAAACCCCCCTCGTTAGCTCAGGTGCGTGGTGACGCTAATATATATTATATTATATAAGGGAAAGAAATGTATACTCAAGGGCTCGTTTTTCCGTGTTTTGACACATTATTGAGATCTTACAGACAATAATGCCAAGGAAAGTATAGGCAAAGTTATTAGACCGAATTGTAATGTAATTGTGAAGAAAGAAAAGTGCGTGAAAAGATGACTTGCCATGGGCAGGAACCGAACCTGCGACCTTCAAACAACGCGTTCGATGCTCTATCACTGAGCCACCACGGCGGCTATCTTCCCAGCCACTTTATTGGGTATATATTTGAATTCAAACGATGGAAGTGTGGTTCAGCCCCACCAGCAGCCATGGCGGCGAGTGTGGCACACTTTTTATGAGCCTGTGGCGTCACGTAGCACGTGAACTTATTACCAGCTGGCAGCTGACTAATAGTCTCTCGTATACAACCTAAAGACACCAAGTCTGCCAGTACGAGACCCTCGTAATGAATAAGGAAAGGAAGTGTATTATTTGGTCTAATAACTTCCCCTATACTTTCCTTGGCATTATTGTCTGTTAGAGCTCATTATTATTGTCAAAACACGAAAACACGAGCCCTTTAGCATACACATCTATCTCTTATGCATTACGAGGGTCTCGTGCTGGCAGACTTGCTGCCTTTAGACTGCATATGATGGACTATTGGTCAGCTGCCTGCTGGTAATAAGTTCGCGTGCTAAGTGACGTTACACAGGCTCATAAAAAGTGTGCCACACTCGCCGCCATGGCTACTGGTGGCGCTGACTGACACTGCCTATTTAAATTCATATATATACCCAATAAAGTGGCTGGGGGGATAGCCGCTGTGGTAGCTCAGTGGTAGAGCATAGAACACGTTATTCAAAGGTCGCAGGTTCAGTTCCTGCTCACGTCCACGCCGGCGCATGTTGTCAGATGGGGAAAGTGGCTCAATGAGAAACTTCATTGGCGAGGTTTGCTCCAAAACGCGGTAAGGTTCCTCATACTTTGGGACGAGCTTTGAGGAAAGGCCGGGGGTTTGGTAAGGAACAGCCAGCCAAAAAGTGATCCCGGGGAATAGCTGTGGCTTCGTGAAGAGTCGGCATTGTTTTTTTTTCTCGCACTCCTGTTCTTGTGACGTAAAGGTGCGAGCGAGTTCACGGCACTCTTCCACTTTTCGGGCAGCTTCAGACACAGGTGGGCATTCGGATGCGTCAGGACGGTATAGAAGGAGAGTGTCGATTATGTGGGAATGTTCGCGTCTCTAAAGAAGAAAGAAAGGTGAAAATCTAGTGGTAGACTGTGCCGCGGTGTTGTATGCAAACGTGACGAATGGAAGAATGCGATACCAGTTAGTATGATCAAATGTCACATACATCGCGAGAATATCGCCAAGGTGCGGTTAAATCTCTCCATGAGCCCGTTAGTCTGTGGGTGGTATGACGTGGTCTTGCGATGAACAACGTGGCATTCAGAAAGCAGAGCCGCGACGACTTCTGATAGGAAGGCTCGACCTCGGTCACTTAATAGTTCTCGAGGTGCACCATGTTGTAGTACGAAGCGATGGAAGACGAAGGACGCTACGTCCCACGCAGTGGCACTTGGAAGGGCGGCAGTCTCAGCGTAGCGTGTTAAATGGTCTACAGCAACTATGATTCACCGATTTTTATCTAATGTTATTGGTACAGGGCCATAGAGATCAATTCCGATTTGATCGAAAGGTTTGGCAGGGTACGGAAGCGGCTGAAGCACACCGGCCGAGTGGAAAGGTGGTGATTTGCGGCGCTGACAGTCAGGGCAGCACATAAGAAATTTTTGAACAAAATTCTACATTGCGCGCTAGTAGAAGGGATGGTGAATACGTTCGTAAGTTTTTAAAACTCCGGCATGGCCACATTGAGGATCGTCGTGAAAGGAGGCGCGTGTTTGTGATCGCAAGCTGCGGGGGACAACCAAGAGCCACTTACAACCTTCAGGGGCATAGTTGCGTCGATGTAGCAGCCGATTACGAATTGCAAAATGAGCAGCTTGATACCTGAGGGATCATGGATACCTCAGTGATCGACAATCCAGAGTGACAGTCAAAAAGGGAAGCGATCCACAGGTCCTTGTGTTGTTCACTGGCAAAGGAGTCTAGGTCGAAAAATGCGACAGAGTTGGTACCAGTGGTTCCGCAGGTCGAGTAGGAGGTAAAGGCGAATGGGACAGGGCGTCGGTGTCAGAGTGCTTGCGTCCACTGCGATAGATGACGCGAATGTTGTACTCCTTAATTCGCAGTGCCCAGCGAGCTAGGCGGCCAGAAGGATCTTTCAATAGGCGAGCCAACAAAGGTGGTCCGTTACCAGGTCGAATGGGCGACCGTACAAATAAGGACAGAACTTCCGAAGTGCCCACACTAGCGCTAAGCACTCCTTTTCAGTGATGCTGTAATGGGCCCAGCTTTAGTGAGCATGCGACTCGCATAAGCGACGTTGTATTCGGAATAGCCTGGCTTGGGCTGGACGAGGACAGCGCCAAGACCAACCCCGCTAGCGTTTGTGCGAACTTTCGTTGCAGCTGTTGGGTCGAAATGCCGAAGAATGGGAGGAGAGGATAGCAGACTACGGAGCATGGCAAAAGCGACGTCGCAGTTAGGAGACCAGGATGAAAAGTCTGCGCCACCGTGTAGAAGGTTGGTCAGTGGTGACACGATCGACGCGAAATTTCGAACAAAGCGCAAGAAGTATGAGCATAGTCCGACGAAACTGCCTAATTCTTTCAGTGTAGTAAGTTTCGGAAACTCAATGACTGCACGAACTTTGGCAGGGTAGGGTAGAACACTATGCTTGGACACGATGTGCCCCAAGATGGAGAGCTCTCGCACGGCGAAGCGGCACTTTTTAAGGTTCAGTTGGCACCCAGCATTGGTTAAACAGGTGAGAACCAGTTGGAGCCGAAGCAGATGTGTAGGAAAATTGGGACAGAAAACGACAATGTTGTTAAGGTAGCATAGACACACAGACCACTTCAGTCCAGGCAGTGTGTTGTCCATGAGTCGTTCAAACGTGGCAGAAGTATTACAAAGCCCAAAAGGCATTACGTCAAATTCGTACAGGCCATCTGGTGTAACGAACTCAGTTTCCTGGCGATCAACTTTTGCCATCGGAACCTGCCAGTATCCAGATCGTAAGTCTAAGGAGGAGAAGAATTCGGCTCCTTGGAGGCTGTCAAGGGCGTCATCGCTGGGCGGTAATGGATAGACGTCTTTTCGCGTCACCTTGTTTAATCGCCGGTAGTCGACGCAAAATCGAATCGATCCATCCTTCTTTCGAACTAGAACGACAGGAGATGCCCAAGGACTGTACGACGGTTGAATAACGGGATGGCGTAGCATCTCTTCGACCTGGTCATGGATGACGTGATATTCTGCAGCAGAGACATGATACAGTCTTTGACGCAATGAGATACAGTCTTTGACGCAAATTAAGAAGCTCGGTGCGTTCTTGAGCACTTAAGGTGTCGGCGATGGAACTCGAGATGTCACTCGAGGAGCATTCCAGTGGGAAAAAGGCAAAGAGTTCGGTCGAGGCGCTACTGCGCCATTCGTCTGGCATGTTAAAGAAAAAAGAAGAATCAAGGTACTCCACTCGACCGAGACATTTGCCGGCAAGTAGCATAAGCGGTGCAGAAAGGGGGTTGTGAACGAAAATATTGTTTGGCCAGCAGTGATGTCAAGTGTAGCGAAAGGCAAGGCAACGGCTCTGCGGCTCATGAAAGTGTTGGAAGGTGTAAACATTACCGTAGCATTGTTATGGTCATCGCAGCAAACAGGGACAACGGCAAGAGATGCTGGCGGAATTTCAGTGTCCTCACACACGATGAGTTTTGGTGCCTGATCAAGAGTTTCGTGCAAAGGTTCGTCACACAGGTGCGAAAAGTGAACTTCAGCGCATGCGCAGTCGATGACGGCATGATGATGTGACAGAAACTCCCACCCAAGGACAATGTCATGCGAGCACACCGAAAGGACGATGAACTCAACAACGTACATAGAGCCTTGGATGAATATGTGAGCCCTACAAAGTGCCGAGAGGTCGAACTGGTTGTGCGCTACCCGTACGAAGCGATAGTCCAGAGAGCAGCGTGGTCACTTTGCGTAGGAAGCGACAGAGCTGGGCAGCTATAACAGAAACGGCAGCACCTGTGTCGACGAGGGCAAAGGTAAAAACACCATTGACAGATATGGTGACGACGTTAGCAGGTGAAGTGCAAGGACTTGGACATTTCAATGACAACGCAGCTCTTGCCTCTGGAACTGCAGCAATCAGTTTTCCCGGTTGGAGAAAGCGGGTCAGCGACGCATTGGGGACAGTGATAATCTGCGAGGAGATGGAGAGGGAGAAGAGTGAGTCTGGGATGGGGCTGGGGTGACTGAGACTCTGGAAGGTTAGTGTAGCCAGTATACTGCGATGAGGGATGGGGAGCAGGTAGGTGCATGGGCTGTGGGTCATACAAGAACGGCCGAGTAGCATCATGGAGTGGTTGGAAGCAACGGCGACAATACTGTGCCACGTGTCCTAAAGTACCACAGGCGTAGCACATCGGTCGATTGTCAGGAGTGTGCCAGGAATCGCTGACTCGCAGTGCGGCCCAAGGTGTCGAAAGAGAGACGGAGTGGGAAGCAACTGAAGACATGGGTGGCAAATGCTGCTGGTGGGGTCTGCTGCGTACCACCTGGGCATACGTAAGAGACGCGGCCACGGGCTGCATAGCCTGCGCATAGGAAACAGGCGTGGCCACAGGCTGCTTGTGGGCAGCGACGGGAACAGCCTGACCTACCTCTTCGGCAATAACGTCGCGGAGCAGTAGGGAAGACGAGAGGACGCAGCTGCTGCATGAAGGGAATCAACGACAGTTGCCGAGCTGCTACTTCACGCACAAAGTCTTTAATCTCTCGCTGGGTCGATGAGTGATCGGGAACAGAAGTAAGACTGGAGAGCGAGTCAGGGCGCGCTGCTTCCTCAACCCATCAAAACTTTGACATAAAGTGACAAGTTCCGCAATGTTGGCAGGATTACGGGCCAGGAGCATCTGAAATGCGCCGTCATTTATCCCTTTGAGAATGTGCTGAATCTTCTCAGACTCAAGCATTGCAATGTTCAGACGGTTGCAAAGATGAACAATGTCTTCGATGTAACCGGTGAGTGATTCCCATGGCTTCTGTGCGCGAGTCCGCAAACGTTGTTCAGCCCTGGACTTGCGGACAGCGAGTCGGCCAAAAATGTCAGCAAACGACGTTTTGAAGATGGACCACGTCGGAATGTCATTTTTGTGGTTGTTATACCACCTTTCGGCAACGTCAGCAAGGTGAAAGATGACGTTAATCAACTTGTCCATGTCATCCCACTTGTTGTTTGCGCTTACCAGTTCGTAGTGGGTGAACCGGTCTTCCACGTCGGTCTCATCAGCTCCGCTACAGACCTCGGGCTCTCGCAAGCGAGGAATGCCGGGGGTGCTGGAGGATGGAGTGGAAGAGCCAGGTTGCGTGTTGTTGGCGGCCATGAAGGGAGGTATGTCGGTTGCGCAGCTCCAGGTTTAGGCGACGGCGAATGGCAGCCCTCCACCAATTGAAAAGGGGTTTATTGGCGTGTGTTGCGACAGCGGCTCTTCGATGAAAATACAATCGGGACAGAGCAACGTTCACGCAGATGTCGGCGACGATCAGCACGAGGCGAGCGAGACGAGCCCAGAACCCAGTACACAAGTGGTGGCGATGCTGCTTGCCAATGATGCGTTTTCTTCACAATATATACATACTGAGAGTAATATATTAATGCACCAGTTTGTCTTCGTGAAGATAAGAGATATGGCACAAGGAGAGCGTAGTCAACAAGGATAAATATATTTCCCAACACAGTTCCGGGAGGGGTTCTCCCTTCCTTAGAGGATGAGTTGAACTAACGTGGACGTTCAAACTTGGTTGCTGCCGCGTCCTTCACGCCTTGAAAGAGGTTTGTGAGAACACTGTGAACGCTGAACACGAAACCAGACTGTTAGGAAATAAATATATTTATCCTTGTTGAAAACGCTCCTGTTGTGATGTATGTGTGTGTGTATATATGATATGGCACAATGGGAGCCATATCATATCCTATATCCATATTGTGCCATATCCTATACCTTCACGAAGACTAACTAGCCCATTGAATTATTACTCCCAGTATATACAGTTGAGCCCGCTTATAACGAACCTGAGTGGGACACGGCATCCGTTAGCTGTATCTCGAAGTTCGTAGTAAATGAAACACAGCTTTTGAAAAAAAGTTGCAGGTGAAATCACAAACGTTTCTGGCCCCCAAAAGCCCGTGATGCAGAAGCAATAAGGGCGGTCTAGAGTTCATTTAAAACGGCAGGGTGCTCGTTCACCGAGGCCCGTGGCATAAGCTACATGAGGCACTGGCTCCGAAGTTTCGTCGTTCTCGCAATCCCATTCCTTCAAATCGCTCTTGCCACATACTTCATTCACAATGCCCCAATCCGTGTACGGTTACGCAGTGTCGGCATCATCATCGGCCGTAATTAAACAATTGCAACAGATGTCCCACCCACTCTCTCAGGTCGCCGTCGACGACGCATTGCCACAAATCGACCCCGCAGTGGTTCTGTTCGTAAGCTTCAGGCTTGGCATTGGGCCTGACGTCGACGAAGTCGGCCTCGCAAAACAGTTTCGCGAGCATGTAGCCGTCACCGCCGCCCACGAAATATTCACCATCTCCACAGCGGAATACCGGGACGCCCAAAGCGGCAAGTTGGCTGCCAGGTGGTCAACAGCTATGAGTAAGGGCTCCACAACGCGGCACCTAACGCGCGGATTACGCTGAAGTCAAGCGGTCCCGCTTGCGCCGTTTTGTTGAGCGGCAGGAAAAAGCGTGCTAGTCCTCCCGTCGACCATCATGACCACATGCGGACACCAAGAGCGAGCAAGACGCGCACACGCGACACACATGCCAGAACGCGTGGAAGAGCTCTAGGCCTGTTTCCAGTTAAAAAAGGAAACTAATTCGAGCCAGCGTGGCGGGCATCGCGGAGCGGTGGAGACGAGCGAAGGCATTTCCTTCCTCCGTGGGCGAAGGGGTTGTGATCAAGAGAGGAGAGCAGATTTGCGAGAGAAGGGCAAGGAGTTGCGATAGAGAGGGGAGGATGCGGCAGGAGGGCAACCTTGAAAACCAAAACACACGGGACGGAGGTAGGTTGGTTAGCTTGCTTGAAAGGTTCGCGAACTCGCCCATAAAACTTGGAAAAGAGTGCCTACATGCGCAGAAGTCAAAGCACGGCTGCTTGGTTCGGTGTGCATGGCGATGTTCGAAGAATCAGCGGCGGTGATAAAAAAATCGTTTTGTTGCTCCGGCGGGCTTCCGTGGCCTCACGAAGTTCGATATTTCACGATTCGTTCCGCGCAAATTAAAAGCCGTTCTCGCGTTTCCGCACTCACGCGCAAGGCTGCTGAGGCGAGTGCGAAGTGAGCGAAAACAAATGCTAAACATGAAACGAATTGAGAATTATTAGAGTCGGTAGGGTAGCATTTGCACGTGCACTAGACGTAAACTATCGGATACAATCGGTGGCCGACGATGTTGGCAAATGGTCTGGTCACTCCAGGCCGGAGACGCCAACGACAGTACCAGCGATCAAAAAAAGGGGAGATGGCAGACTCATCTTGGAAAGATCGGTGGCAGTGTGAAAACACGGGCCCCGTCTGGGGATGCGGAGTGAGAGTAGCGGGGGGGGGGGGGGGGGGGTAGACAAAGCATGGAGGGAGGTGTAACAAAAAGCGGTCGGGGCATGGAGGAAGGAAACAGCTTTACTTCCTCCATGGGTCGGGGAGAGCGGCAACTAGAGGTTCGCGGAGGCAGGGTCAGCGTTTAACAATAAGAATGTATGGGCCCCCCGCCGATGCCTGATAGATGGTCGAAACTGGTTTCCCGGTAAGTCAGCAGACCGCTGACTCCATTCGCTGTAACCGATCAGCGGCTCTCGGAGTAAGCGCGATTTTGTGCCATTGAACCAATGTATAATTTCACGGTCACGCGGATAATGTTCGTTCTAAGCGAAAGTTCGTTTTACGTGGAGCCGTTATACGTGGGCTCGACTGTATGTATGTATGTATGTATGTATGTATGTATGTATATATATATATATATCTACACATACATATATACGAGGAAGGATGTCTTTCTGCGGAGCGAACATTGCCTTTTCGGCCGGGGTCGTCTGCGTGCGCGCTTCTCTCATGAGTGAACAAGATGTGGGGGGGGGGGGCTTATGGTTGTCACGCTCTTGCGGCAACGATCAGCGCGCGGCTCTTGCCCACACAGCAGGCAAGGGCTTCTAAGGGCTGCGCTCTCTGAACGTGAAAAAACAATGCCAAAAGTGTAGCTGGAGCAGCCGTCCACATATAGATGCGCTCCACACAAAGCGACGACACGCGGTGTATAACCTTTAGTACCAGCATGCGCTGCCCACGGGAGGCGCTCCTTACCAACGCCGTCACTATGTACGAGCCTTGTTGTGGTCATCTACTGTGTCCACACAGCAGAAAACTTGGTTCGTACTTAGCAAGCACACGTTTACTAAAATTATTATTGCACCTAAAAATGCTAGCCTTGCTCCGTAAAACATTCGAAATATGTTGCTATTGGATCTATTGCTTTGCCCTTTAGCAAAACTGTGACATTTTATTATCCCCTCACGAACTCATTTTTTGTTTAATTAACCAACTTTTGAACTATTGGCTGTAGACCCAACGTATGAACACAAAGTTGTAAGCACCTGTTCTACTTTCTCCTGTAACCATTCAGTGAATTGTTTCCTTTGCGATATGTCTCATGTAGCCATTTTTTCCATGTTGCAAAGAAGCGTTACTTAGAAGTGTGGCAGTTTGGGCTAGTTGGTATGATATTACGATAGTTATAGTGCGAGAACAGAACGGCGACAAAAAGACAAGAAGGACACGAGCGCTCGTGTCCTTCTTGTCTCTGTCGTCGTTATGTTCTTACGCTATAACAATCGTCATGCAAAGAAGCCTCGCAAAATATAAAAAAATCCGTGTGACAAAGCACTTACACACTAATATGGGCCGCTATCAAGCCCACAATCTGCACAATTGTGGCCACATGGACCAGCAGAGTGTTTTGACGATGGCTGGAATACAAGCCTCTGGCCTTGTCAGATGATGGTGCAAGCTGCTGGCTGGGGAGGCGAAAAAGCGCCCATAAAACGCTACAGGTGAATTTGTTCGCCAATTGCTCACTTGAGAGTAGCACAAAAGCAGTGTGTAAACACCCAGTGATGTAGCTATTTGTTTATTTCATGGGTTTTCTTTGCAATGTAGAAAAAAAGGATTACGTGAGACTATCATTCAGGAAACAATTGAGTCAAAGGTTTCTGAAGGTGCTTTACCACTCTGTGTTCATACTTTGGGTCTTCAGCTAAAGAAACGGTTTGTTAATTAAACATCATTCATAAGTTAGTTAAGGAGACGTAACCATAGTTCAACGTGAACACTATGCAATTTGTTCAATTGGTTTTAGATGACCCCTTAATTCTTGAAGTCTTTGTTCAAGTTACCTGGGATGACCTGTATATGAGCAATAAAATTATGAACTCTACTTCCTCTAATCCACTTTGATGGCATTAGGGTGAAACTAGAACTTTTTCCAACTGCACAGTGCATTCAAGCTCTCTTGTGTAGCTGCAGTATATTCGAAAGAAAGCAGCCCACGAATTGAGACCAACCACAAAGTGTTAGCTATGCCAGGACACAAATAATGCAACTGAAGCTCCATCCTTGCTTGGTTGGATAGCCATTTTTGTGCCTCAACGAGTCTTCCAGAAATCTGAAACATAATTTCTCAAAAGTTGCTTTTATATTTTTGAAATTTCGACCATCAGTACATTTTGAGAATTTACAAAAAAAATTGATTGTACATTTATATGGCCGATACAGAGAGCTTTAATATTCAAGCCATGAATGGCTGGGCCTACAAACCATTTCAATCCTCTAATAAGCCTCGTCAACACATGTATTGCTAACAATGGTCAACATGGTTACCTGCTACATTTTATAATTGCACTCAGGTAGACTTCTCTAAGACTTCTTGGTCAGCACAAACATGTTGTTACACTTTACTCATTCTGAACTTGCATGCTCACAGCAAAAAAAAAAAAAAACATTATTGCCTATTTGTTTACAGCTTATGTACAGGTGTCATGGTAATCAAATCATCATAAATTTGTGACGAGGCTTCTACTATTATGCTTTAACCTTATAGGCCTTTGAGAATTAATAATGTATATATACGATGCCGCAAACAAGTCTCAAATGGTCGATGCCAGAATTTTGTGATGCTGTCTGAATGCTCGAAAGTACATCTTAACAAAGGCAGAACACGGCACACACAAACTGATTGGTGAAACAAGGGATACTGCTTTTCATCGCTAGGCATTTTCTTGAATCTGACCAGATAGCTTTTGCCGAGTTCAGTGCTGCTCGAATTCAAATTGAATATCAATGAGTTTTGATATACTATACCTTGTTGCTTTTCCTGTAGCTCACTCTACACTGATTACAAAGGAGAACAAGAATGTCGCAGCATTTTCAGCAGTCCAAGTATCATAAAAAAATGCCCCCCTCCCCGAAGGGAATCGTGATGAAATATGAATGCATTTCTTGCACCAAGAGAGCGTAACATTGTCGTCAGACATTCGCATTCACCGAGTTCTGCCATCGCCTTGAGAGGCGCCCAGCCAGCGAACGGTTGAGAGTGAGGAGCGAGCCGACAGAAGAGTGGGGCGCCAGCTTTCTCGGCTCGGCGTTGGCGTTTCACAGCAGCGTCTTGAGCACACATTGCCAGGTGTTCTTGAGAGGCACCCAGCCAGCGAACAGTCGAGAGTGAGGCCCGAGCAAACGGGAGAGTGGGGCGCAGGGAGGAGAGGAAGCGAACGGCAAGAGAAGGAGCGAGCTTATAATATTGACTGAGAAGCTAGTAAGAGAAGGAGCGGCGAAGCACTGCGCCTACCCTCTCCAACACTCCCTCGCACCACATGCTCCGGTTGCCAGGGGCGAGGACACGGAGAAAGAAGTATTTGAGGAGAAGAAATTCCCAGGCCGCACCAGCGCGCAAGGGCGACGTGATAGCGTCATGAAGCAATGTGGTTTACGCCAACGCTCGGCAGATGATGCTTTCGGCGTGTTGCCATCTTTTACATGCGCTTCTATAGACGCGACGCACAAAAATCGTGATAGTACTTCGTACATTGCAAATTTTTTTCAAATTTTGTGTGTAACATGAATACGTGAGGGATATTTCAGCGGCAGTTATTAACTGATACTACTAGAATTACGACAACAAAGCGCCTGAAAAGAGTGGCTAGTAATGGCCTGGAGCACACGGCATCTGCCACATGCACGCGTCTCTCGCTCCTCGCTCGCATGTTGTGGGCGTGCATGCGTGGGTGGCCTGGGGAGGGAAAGTTCCCCACAAGTTGTCGCGAATCTCTTTGCAATATGCTGGCTCAGTGGCTTCAGTGCATTGCGCCAGTGGCGCTCACTGTTCGCGTGATTTTCCCGCTGCAATAAAGGAGAAGGCTTTGCAGTATTCGAGCAATGTTTTTTCAGTATGGGGCGGAAATGTGTTGTGCCAAACTGCAACAGTCGTTACGCGTCCTGCAAGAAGTTCCTAGTCACCAGGTGAGGTTGGAAGATAAGGCTCACGGCATACCTAGGAAAGATCGCGAGCTGACGCCTTATGACTACATTTGTGAGAAACATTTCTCGGACGGCTACTATGCCACGCCATGTCACATGACACATAGACATGTTGCATGACACTGCATGACATTCGTATAGTTTTCTTTTCTTTTCGAAGCAGCTTCCAGCAGTGTTGTAGCTCTGTAGTCAAACAGCTGCATGCCATGGAGAACGCGTGGGTGCGATTCCTACCTAGAACCGAAGACATTTGCATCTGTCTCCATTTATTGGTCATTGACAAGGTTGATTTTTTTTTCCCAACCAAGGACGACGAAATGGACCTTTCTGCGAAACGAGCTCTGTAACGCTGTCGCATGAAAATTTGGAGCCGGAGAGGACGCACAGAAACACAACCAGTTGGAGCGGAGTGGCCTTGAAAAAGAGCGTAGTAAGAGCAGCGCGTGTGTGTTTCCTCCGCTAGCGGAGTTTCCCAACAAAGGGCGCGTAAATGCAGTGCTCGATTTCGTGACCTTTTCAGGGTGCCCAATCGAGCGCAGTTTCGACTCCTCAAGAATTCTTGCTCAGTGGGCGAGAATAAGCGCGCGCACCCACAGCTGTTTCTATGCGAGAGGGAGTGAGAGTGGAGAGATAACACCTGCTGCCGCGCGGACAACGCCGAATGCCTGACATAGCCCGACTAAGAAATGCATTCGCATTTAAAAAAAACAACATGTGTTTCTATACCGCATTTGCAAAGTGTGTAGACAAATGTACTCCGAGCACGTGCATCAGTCATGCAGTGTTGTCTGCTCAGTCGGGCATAACTAAGATGGTACTGATAGTTGCAATAGCACCTACTAAATGGTGCTGCGTATTTTGCATAAGGTCTACTGTCCATCACCAAAAATAAGTCCGAAGTGGCTGAAGTATGCACAACTAAGTACCATGCTGTCGGTATGATGCTTTAGTTACATACACTTAGATGCTGCCCACTGCGATTCAATATGGCGCCACAGCAAGTACAAGATGGCATGGCAGAAATCTAAGCTATGAGACACCCTGTATGATGGTGGCACTGTCATCAAAACACCCCGATTTCCAGATGTCACCTTGACATCAGACCTGGGGCCATATCCTTTCAGCAAAAGTTGACCAGCTAGGCCTGTAGCCAGTTGCTATAACTCCAAATTGGTAGCAACGTATTATGTTTGATTTTAAGCAAGTTTTATCCACTGCTCACCACCAGCTAAAGTGTTAACAATGTGGGCAGACTATCACTCTGACCACTGGCCAAGTGCAAAAAGCTGAAAAAGTATTAGCAGCAGGCATCGCTACAACTTTATTATGCCAAATGAAATGTCACGGACATATGAAAGCTTTCTCAAGAGAGGCCATTCAAAGAGGCAACTAGGGAAAAGCTTCTTCAACCTTCCACTATATGCCCTTCTGAAGGTCCTACCCGAAAAACGCTGCGTCGGTCCCTGCCAGAGACAAGTTATGTTTTCGTCTACTTTACTTTCTTCAGATCTATATCATAATTATTACAATATGCTTAAAGCAGTACAATTATTACTCTTAATTCCTTCCTTGGCTTTAATTGATTGATATGTGGGGTTTAATGTTCCAAAACCACCATATGATTACGAGAGACGTCGTAGTGGAGGGCTCCGGAAATTTTGACCACCTGGGGTTCTTTAACGTGCACCCAAATCTGAGCACACGGGCCTACAACATTTCCGCCTAGATCGGAAATGCAGCCGCCGCAGCCGGGATTCGATCCCGCGACCTGCGGGTCAGCAGCCGAGTACCTTAGCCACTAGACCACCGCGGCGCGGCTTCCTTGGCTTTATTATCTGCTGGTTTTTCATTGAGAGAGGACAGCAGCTCAACACACTACCACACTGGAAGGTATCAGAAAGATGGCAAAGTAGCAAAAATAAACCCTTTTTCATCACTTGACCGCAACCACTATGTTGTGACAGCTCGACACCCATGCCATTCACAGAAAATTACACCAATACAAAAATTACTACTAGTCAGCTACACCTAGGTGAAATGACTTAAAACAGTTTTCACACAAATTAACTTACCGTATAGAGCGGAATATAGGTCGGGATTTTTTTCCAAAAAATGTCAATGAAAAGTCACCCCTCGACCTATATACCGGCCCTTGGCATAAACCAAGTGATTGTCTGGCAACAAGAAGTGTCGCATGCTTTTCGGGCATCAGCATCGACATCGCCTCTTTGGGCCGACGCCATTGCTCTTGTTCATTTAGTGTTCATAGCATGGGTGGTTCGTAGCGAGTGTCGACGTTACTCTGCGACTAGCCATGAATACGGGGACGCGGCGCCAGTTCACCGCTGCGTTTAAAAGTTATTGAATTCGCGGAGGCGAATGGCAACATGGCGAAACAGCGGCAGTTTGGAGTGTCTGAGAAAAGCGTCGGGTACTGGCGCAACCAAAAATCCAAACTGTCGGTGTGTAACGTGAGTAAGACGTCGTTTCGCGGTCGCCGAGCTGTGCACTAGAAACTCGAAGACAAAGTGGCGGATTTCGTCCGCGAGTACCGTGCCAGATCCCTGCCGGTGAATGCGGAGCTCATTCGATCAAAAGCCGTCGAGCTCGCCCGTGAAGCCGGTCTATCAAAGAAAGACTCCAAGGGATCCATTTATTGGGTCCGTCGCTTCATGCGACGCAAGGGATTTGCCCTTCGACGGCGCAAGCCGATATGCCAGAAGCTGCCGGAGGCGTACGAGGACAAATTGATAGAGTTTCAACTCTACGTGAACAGCCTCCGGCGGCAGCATGGCTACATACTAGGCCAGATCGGCAATGCCGACGAAACGCCGGTGTGGTTCGACAAGCCGTCGTCCACGACTGTTTGCGAACGCGGGGCAAAAGAGGTGAAGCTTTTGTCGACCGGAAGCGAGCATTTGTGCTTCACCGTTATGCTTTCCTGCACGGCCGACGGCAGAAAGTTGCCCCCCTTCATCATCTTCAAGCGGAAGACGATGCCGAAGGAGGCCTTCCCGCGGGATGTCGTCTGCGTCAACAAGAAGGGGTATATGGACGAGGCCCTAATGCACGAGTGGATCCGGACAGGAACCGGCGGCCCGGAGCGCTCCTGCAGCACCGGAACATGCTCGTGTTGAACGCGTTTCGCGGGCACTTGGCCGCATCGGTGGAGAGCCTTCGCGACGAAAAGACTGATTGATTGATATGTGGGGTTTAACGTCCCAAAACCACTATATGATTATGAGAGACGCCGTAGTGGAGGGCTCCGGAAATTTAGACCACCTGGGGTTCTTTAACGTGCACCCAAATCTGAGCACACGGGCCTACAACATTTCCGTCTCCATCGGAAATGCAGCCGCCGCAGCCGGGATTTGAACCCGCGCCCTGCAGGTCAGCAGCCGAGTACCTTAGCCACTAGACCAACGCGGCGGGGCTCGCGACGAAAAGACGGATTTTGTCGTCATTCCGGGAGGGATGACGTCAACACTCCAACCGCTGGACGTCGTCCTTAGTAAACCTTCTAAGGACTGTGCGCGTGCGCTGTACACCGAATGGATGGCTGACAACAACCCGCGGACCCTGACAGGCCGGCTGCGCAGGCCACCTTTCGCGACAGTTTTTGGTTGGGTCTCCGAGGCATGGAAGTCTCTGCCTGAAGAGATGGTGGCGCACGCATTTAAGAAGCGCTGCATCAGCAACGCTCTCGACGGCACTGATGACGACATGCTATGGGTGGCGGCTAGCGATAAGCAGTCGTCGTCAGAGAAGAGCTTTGACAGCTCGGAGGACTGAGTCTGTGAACTATTCCGCATTTTTCTTTTTTTTTACTGGTCAAGGTAAGGGAGTCGACCTACATTCCGCCTCGACATATATTCGCATTTTACGGTAGTTATTTGCAATAATTTTTCCTACCACAGCCACCAAATTCTTTTATCCTAATCTGCTGCAGCTCCTGCCAGTACATGAGCACAGTCGATCAGAAACAGCATAATTGTAAGAAAATTTCAGCACATTCATCTTCTAAGTTTCCCTGTCCAGATAAATCTTACTGGCCATTCAACCCAAGCATGACAAGCACGCTCTTTGTTAAGTCTGTACGAAAACTATAGGGCTGCCAGAGAGCCAGAATACACTCACATTCAAGACTGCATACGAGACTAAGCCATAGTATCGGCATTCCTACCTGAGGTGATGTGGCTAGTGATGCTGGAATTGCAAGGCCAGGCTACACAATGAACAAAAAAAAAGCACATTAAAATTAGCAGACATGTGCATGACAAAATTTGCAAAGGCTGTAAATTCTACTGTTCTTACTTTGGCAGAGCAACTACCTAGTATATATTGTGAAAAAGAATTATTAAATTGTGCTGTCTTCTAGACTATAGTCGGTGAAACTTCATCTTGACAGTGGAGCGAAGGCTACAGAGGGCTTCCTCACATTCATGTTGCTCCTCAAGTAGTATGGCAGCTTGAGGCTGATTTCAGCTTTGCTCGCTCGCATTGTTAACGTGTTTAGAAATTATACACACGAAAAATGTAAATGAGAGAAACATTTAGATTGTTCAGTGTAAACTTTAGTGTCATATTACGAGTATATTTTCATGGGATAACTAAACAGTGTGTTTTTAGCAACACTCTGATTCACTAAATCATAGATGTCATCTTTACTTCGAAAAATTGGCATGCTGAAAAGATGGTGCTGTCTAAAAAATGAAAAGAAAAGGAAGTCCTTCTTGCAAAGTGAACAATAACTGTTTTTCCTATGACTTCCAGCAACTATTTGATTCTTGTAAGATATGAAGCACTGTTTTTATCAGCAAGGCAAGTCAGAAAGTACTAGTTATATTTCATAAAGTGGTAGCAGGCATGCGTTTCAATTTAGTAGCTTGCACAGGCCTACCAAGAAAAGTTGTTTCCGAGTACACCTCGATTGATGCTGTGGTAAACATGTCAATGGCTCATGTTTGCGAGTTATTCACACCAACTGAATATACTGAATGTTTTTAGTACCCAGCTAAACCTTCAAAATGTTTGCTTGGATGAAATAAGGCATAAACATAAAGCACTGGTGCATCTGCCACAGTATCGATGAAGGTAAAACGTAGAAAGCCACACTCTAAAATGCTGTTTCCTACAATTTATACATATTTACAGTGAAACCTCATTAAAAAAACATGTGTGCCATAACTACGAACTACACATTAACCACCAAGCACAAATACGCAACTCCATACCTGCCAACCTGGCAACGAAGAAATTCATAAAACCCCCGAGTGGGAAAGGGGGGTGGGGTTTATTTTCTGAATTATTTTCCCAATTTTGGCACTATAAAAAAACAAAAACATCGCAAAAAACAAGAGGGGAGGTTACAAACACAAGCACAAACATCAACGTTGCGGTCTCATAATGGCTTGGAGTGGCCGAACACACGAAGGTAGGGTTTCCCAGTAAGGTGAGAGTCTCAAAGGGGGAGCGGAATGCTCCCGAAGTTTTGCATCATCAAAACAACTAGCAAAAAAATCAACTTTCGTCAAAACAACTAGCCTATGTCTTCAAACGTGAGCGGACGATACGGCGCAGCGAAAGCGCGGGTCATAGCTTTGGCTTTGCTCGCTACTAGATTCATTGAACAGGAATGCCAAAACGCTTCTACTTTTTTCCGTACTGCCTTTAATCTACCACTGCGTCAGCCACGTGCCCTCAGAGCCCGTAGATTGCTATCACATTGCTGCGATTGCGGTTTTGTGCGCGGCAGTTGCGACAAACAGTAGTTTTATTTTCAATCCACGTGGCTTCAAAACTAAATCTTTTTATGCTATCTATGATCGCAACTGCCACGGTTTTGAGCACAGAGTTTGCTGAAAATAGCGTTGCTTTGACTGATCGAGTGTTGGCTGCACGCATATTTTCGGAGTTCTGAAGGTAACGTCTTCGCCATACATGTTTGCGTCGAACGACCACGGTTTCGTTCACAGCGGTTGTGGTAACGAAAACCACACGCACTGTAGAAGACAGTGCGTGTCTTGTACAGTGCATGTGCTGGTCGCATGCATACTTCTGAAGCTTTGAGCATGCTGCTCTCTATCGGTCTTCGTTCGACAGTTTCAGTACTGAAGTTCATATCTCACGACGAGACCAGCAAAAGTGTTCGGAACATTCCTATTTCGGCCCAATGTACACATAAATTTGGCTGGGAATTCCACGAATTCGTATCTGCCGTGATTTTGCGTCACACTGTACGTTTAGATGAACGCCTCTCAAATTCCTTTGTAATGAAATGCGGTGGGCTCACAAAAAGCCTGGAACAAACTGACCTGCATTTTTGTCAATGCGGGCAGATCTCGCACACAAATTTAGATTTCCGAGAGATTTTTATGGCAACTGTAAAAAACGGGAGAAACGGTCGAAATCCAGGAGTCTCCCGTACAATGCGGGAGACTTGGCAAGTGTGTGATGATAATAACAGCAATACATATTGTTTTATCCTGGTGGCGGAATATAGCACAACGCTGTGCTTGTCGCCTCTGCGACTAGCTACAGCAATGTGGTGTAACCAATCACAGAGGTCACGCTTTTTTTTAATCGGAAACTAAATAAGTTCTGTAAAATTCCAGGCAAGATTCGCAAAATTGTAAGCACGGTGAAATTCGAACATTTTACGGGAAAATCGGAAGAGTTGGCAGGTATACAACTCCTGACCTGGGACACAAAGCTGTGATGCACACGATGCTGCATCATCTGCCATCTGTTGAAAGCGTCCAGACAGTTGCCATAAGCAACAGTCCGAATGCCTTCAACACTCGCCGATATTGTCTAAGGGGGAATATTAGTGTGCATTATGGTATACGCATACATTTAAATGTAAACATTCTGACAGAAGTCTGTCCAGCTAGGTGAAAGATTAAGGAAGTTGAATTACCTACAGCCACAATGTTGGAGAAAACCCGGCGTTTCAAGACTGACTTGGTCGCTTCCTCAGGAGTGACTGTAATGGTCAGGGAAGCATTGACGCGCCTTGTCCTTGGCTGTCTTTCCCTTTACCTCACGTTTCGGAAGCCGTGCCCGTAGATTAGAGGCATTGTTCCCAGGGACCAGTTCACATTCATCGGTATGTGTTGTATGTTCCAGGACTCGAGCAACAGCCTCCTTTCCAGATTCTTTTCCGTTTCTATGACAGAAGCACCGTTGAAGTCAATCTTACGGTCATGCTTCTTGTGGTGTTTCGGTTTTGATTTCATGGTTGCCACGGTTTCATGTAAAGTATTTCGCCCTCAGTAGGCGCTACCCTGTGTATACATGCGCGGCATTGCACATAATAAAGGAGTTCCTGCTTGGCGACTACCGGCTGCTGCGAACTTCTTATCCGCCGGCGCTTCAGCGCCATGCCTTGTGTTCTCAATGCGCCGCGTCCGCCGCACGATACTACGTTTTGGCGATCCACGTGCATTCCACGTGGATCCTCGTGCATCAGCCGTCAACGTGGGCATCAAGCCTTCTTCCTCGTGCTGTCGACAGCACTCGTGCAAGCTGTCCCACCGCTGCTGTATTTCCTGCATACATTCCTACTTTTGGACACTTTTCGTGCCAGTCCGGTCACAAAGCCTACCGATGTGCACGTCTCTCCTAAACTGCCTTCTCAACGCTCTCTTCAGCAAGCATGAATGCGGCCATCCCTCTGCTTCTGTACCTTCAGTGCCACGGTGTACCGCCTATTCCATGGAGGCAGTGGCGTCCTGTGTTACAGGTCTACATCGACGCCGCTGCCAGGGACACCACCCCGTAGCACAAAAAGGTGCTGCTCCTGAACGCATTGGGCATCGAGGGACTTAACACCTACCTTCGTGCCACCAAAGATGAGATGGGAGCTGACCGGCCTACTCAGGAGACGCTGCCGAACGTGTTCGACGCAGCCCTGCGCTGCTGAATGAACTACTTGACCCTCAACCCGACACGGCGTGTCTGCGCGCCCACTTCGAAGCCCTGCGTCAGGGCCCAGACCAATCGGCGGTAGAATTCATTCAGGAAGTATGCCGAGTAGCCAGGCCTAGTGAAATCGGCGCGGGGAGCGATATCCTCGCCTTCGACCAGATCATCTCTGGCATCGCATCGCCGCACCTCCAAAGAACTTTTTTCAAGATGGGCAAGGGCTTAACACTACAGAAGGCGCTCCACGTAGTGAGAGAGGAGGAGCGCATCGACCGCGCGTTGCTACAGTTATCTGGAGCGCAAGTCGATGCCAAGTCGTCGCGTCAGATTTAAGATGGTGGCTCAGCTCACCGAGCGATTCAAGATGCCAGGCCAAATGGCGGCCGTCCTCCCCAAGCTTCGGTGCAAAATGGCGCTGGCGGGACTTCTCCTGTGTGCAACTCCTCGCCCTTCGCTGCTGCGGACACCTTCTCTCCAGCTTCGCCGCCGGCTCGCGCGGGTGCCTGCCACCGCTGCGGCTCGACTCGGCATTAGCCAACTCCGCCGATGGTCCTGCCAGGGGCCGGACGTGTTCGCGGTGCGGACGTTGTGGACATTTTGCGCAGGCCTGCCGCACTACTACGGAGTCGACCGATCATCAAGGCACATTGACAGTGACCAATACAGTTACTGTCCTGCAAGTGGACGAAATGGTCACCACTATTGGACTTCTTCATCTTCCCATACGGATCAAAGGATCCACCTTTAACATGCTCATCAACACTGGGGCAGCTGCATCATTACTCCACATCCGAGATTATAAAAGGAACTTTTTGCATATCAAGTTGCTACCTTCGCACCTCATTCTACAGAATTACTCAAAGCAAGCCATTAATAATCATGGCTATTTTAAGGCAACAGTCTCGAAATGCAACTGTGCCACAATTCCCTTCTACGTCACGGACAAAGGCACCTCGCTCCTGGGTTAGATGCCATCCGAGCTCTGAAGATAATCATCAGAGGTGAGACCCTCACTTGTTCTCTCACCGAATCCTCGGCGGTTCTGGCGAATGTGCCACCGGAGTATCACCACCTGTTTTCGTCAGACATCGGCAACGTCTGGAATTTTATTCACCGTGTCAAGCATCGACCTGGTGTGCAGCCAATGGCGGCCAAACTGCGTCGTCTTCCCTTCTTGCTGAGGCAACAAGTTGCCGACCAAGTGCAACGACTAGAGTCAACTAGCATCATTGAGAGGGTGGATGCTTCGGACCGGGTGTCTCCCTTGGTTGTCGTCCGCAAGACGGTCGATTCCATCTGACTGTGTGACGATCTCCGTGAGCCGAACAAGGCCATTGTAGTGGACGGGTTCCCTCTACTTCACATCGAACTATTACAACAGTTAACAAGTGCTAAAATTTTTTCTAAACTTGATCTTGCATCTGCATACCACCAGGTTGAGTTAGCGGAGAAGAGTTGTGACGTTACTACTTTTGTGTTTCATGAAGGGCTTTACAGATTTCGCAGTGTGCTTCAAGCTGGCATCTGCGCCAGCTATTTTCCAAAAAATTATGAGCGATGTAGTGAAGGGGTGTCCAGGTCTTGTCTGTTACTCAGACGACATTTTGTAGTGGGGCCGTAATCGGGAAGAGCATGATGTGCACTTGAAAGGTGTCTTGTCTAAAATAAATTTCTGTGGCATGAAGCTTAACAACAAGTGTGTATTTGCTGCTCCTGAAATTGCACTCTTAGGTCATAACATAAGAGCTCGCGGTTTATCACCGGTTGAGCCTAAGGTCGCTGCCATTTTTGAGGCCCCTGTTCCTACTGATGTTAAAGCACTCCAAGCGACATTTGGTCGGCGGTGGCTGCTGCCTTGCGAAGCTTCCGTAGCCAACCGGGTTGATCACGGCGGCAGGGCCACCTCACGAGAGGAGACGGCAGAGGGCCACACTTTCGCACCGCTCCCAAGTGCAATTTCACAACTGACAGAATCTAGTAAAATTAGCCTTAACTGCCTGTTAAATGGGATAAGCTATCATGGTGAGAGTCACTCTTTTTTAGTATCCAAATATGATTCAATGATCAGATGCAATAAGACTGCTAATCACGTAAATGATAGCATGAATACAAGAAAGCTTGCAAGTTGTCACAGTATATGGCCTAACCAGATCACGATACTTTGCTTACTGTCATGTCTATTACGCCATTTCATACAGAAAACTTAGTTTAAAATTCATGCAGCATGTTCTTTGTAGATCAGAACACGATTTCAAGAAGAAAAATAATGAAACAAAGGCGGAACAGATGAAAGGTCACATGTGAAAGAGGTCCAACATCGTAAAACACACTGAAGAACATATTCGTCTTGTGTTCTAGAGAAGAAAAGCACCTCAATCTAAATGCAATGCATTCAAGAAACTGCACATTGCAAAGGACTCAATGATGACCCAGTGCCTTTTAATGATGGAATATCATTTGTACAACTTTAAAAGCCGTTTTATCAGAATGACTTTTTTGTCTCGAGCTTCACTTTTTCCACTGATTTTTCAGCAATCGCTGGGTCTACTTCAGTTGGGCTTTTTGTTCTACAGTCGACTCTAGTTAATTCAAACAGGCAGGAACCTCTGTATTTTCTTTGAATTATAAAAACATGTGAATTATCAGGAGTTCCTAGATATATGACTGTGGGTGAGATGACACCACTCATTATAATTAGGCACCGATTTTTATTAAATTTAAAAACTTTTTAAGCATTTTAAGCCTTTACTACACGCAATGAACAGAGAGCAGAGGTTTAAGGTCCACAACCACAAGTTTTTTGGCCATTTACTGCTGATCAGACCTCTTAAAGAAATCGTGGTTTGCCAACTGCTTCTTTGCTATATGTGCCTTCAGCACAAAGCTCTTTATATCGGTTGAGAAGCATCGGAGTTTCCCATGTGTGTGCTTCGTTTCAAACATTCGTTTACTAGCAAAGCCTTTTTCTTTAAAGGACTGAGGCACTTATTTTTCATTTTTAGACAGTTGGATTTATAAAAGCATGCAAATTTTTAAATAGTAGTGGGAAAGTAGCAGATATTTTCTGGTATAGAACCGCGAAAAGTATGAATTAACTGAACGATAAAGTTTGAATTAAGAGGCTTTTAAATACATTGAAAAAATAGAAGGCTAACAAAAAAATTTAATTTTGTTTGAATTAACCAAAAGTATAAATTATTAGCATTAAAATTATCCCGAGTCCACTGTATATTACATGAATTACAGTGCCAGGCATGTCATTATTGCTTTTTCAGATTAGCTTTTTGATAATTAGCTAATTAACATGTTGCACACAGCCTCGACACCTGTTGCACAATCATTACATGAAAAATGAGTGACTATTTGTGCTGCAAATAAAAAATCTATGAATGTCATCCATCAATCAGATGTCTTAGAATGCATTGTGTTTTGAATGAGTTTCCCATTACATATTTTAAGCGAGATCCCAAGGAGAAATAATGTATATTTAAAACTTCTGAAGATATGTTCATAAAATTTCAACAGTAGCATTAAAAAACATTTCCAACAAGTGTGCAATTTTCATCAAATTCTGCTAAGAAATAAGAAAATTGAAACCAAAAGCCATATCCCCCCTTAAGTGTCCTACTATCTGTATTGTGTACAAGGACAGCTTTCACCATTATGTACTTATTGCAGTTCTAGTAGGCAGTGATTACTTTACACTTTACATGCGTTAAAATGTAACATGTTCAGCTAGGAACTCCAGGCATCAAACCTTTATATTACACTATGGTTGTTGTTTACTAGCTAAAACAAATTTTAAAAAATGTAAACAAACGAGATGAGATCAACATGCCCCAACTTGCTCAAACTCACAAGATTACTCATACAAAATTCACCTTAAAAACATGCAAACAAGAGTTATATCAATCAATAAGAGTACACTTTCACTCCTCCAAGCTCAATGTTATTAAGAGCGGCTAATGTTAGTAAGAGCCATCAAGAATACTGTTTGCAACTTGTGTATCAAGTTGTCATTTACCTGTGACAGAACAGTTGTGGCCTGCAGTGCATTCTGGAAAGAGATAGAATGATAGTACAAATGTTAAGTTGCTACAGCAAGAAGTTCAAAGTTCATAACAAAGCATATATAGGTGAAGGCATTGAAACAGCTTACCGAGCAATTTTTGGAGCAGAAGAGTGTTAAAACTCTATCTAAAGAAACTTGATTCAACAATGAAATTTCCATTCAATGGCAGGTACCTATGTTTAATACTGTAGTCAAACCGATTTAACAACGCTAATCAGACTGAAAATTCAATTTAACAAAACTTTTCCTGCTAAAAATCAATAAAAATTTAGAGATTTCTCCCTTTTTGACACAGGAGAGTTCTTTGCACATGCACACTAATGCTGTCAAGTTAAAATGTGTATCTTTCCTAGTCACAACTAGTTTTATTTTGACGAGGCTACACACCACCTACACCCATGCACGAAACAACCGGCGGATTTTGTAGCATTTTGTGCTCCCACAGGGACACTACAGTGATTGCTTTGCTCATTTTGTCGTTCACCCGAAAGACTGCAGTGATCGTACCCTCGCAACCATCTTTGTATTCACTGCCATTGTTCTACTTGACTTCGTATGACAGCAGCTGGCACAGCTTCACGTCACCATCTACGCGTTCCGCATCACTTGGACATGGGAGGCTCCAAGCCTCGGGGCACACTCGCGGACTTCAAATGTGCATGCATGGGTTATTGGCAACACATTACCGTGGCAGCTTCTAAGTGTTGCTATGCAATATTATCAGATTTGAAAAGACTGAAAACTTTCTTCCATGATTTTACTAAATTTTATATTCAATACCAAGCTTGGTCAT
Organism: Rhipicephalus microplus; assembly: GCF_043290135.1. Lineage (NCBI taxonomy): Eukaryota > Metazoa > Arthropoda > Arachnida > Ixodida > Ixodidae > Rhipicephalus > Rhipicephalus microplus. The sequence continues at coordinate 211,709,557 of NC_134710.1, forward strand.
CACTTCGATAAAAGAAGGTTTATTTGTGTTTTTAATATAAAAGAATGAACATTCCTGAAGCCACCTATATTAGAATAGGAGCAGCTCAATTTTCGCTGGATTGTCTAAATGTGGAATGCCAGCAAAATAAACAATCACAGCTCTTACATTATGCTTTCTTTTTTGGATGAATTTGTTCACGAGCAAAATCCTAGTTTGACATCACTTGGGTGGAGAATGTTCAACATACCATAACCTTTTGTTCAAATGGACTTAAAATATCAATTTAGTATTTTATTCCATACAGTTCAGATAGCAGATTCTTGCAATATGCCAATTTATTTTGCAATTCTCTCACTTTAGAGAAAATCATGCTCCCACAGGCACAAGAAATGTATGATATTTAAATAACTACAGATTGTAAAAAGAAATTATTAATTGCATAATTGAAATCAATACACAAATATGTACAACCTCAGTAAATTTTATAACAAGTAATTTTAAAATTTTTGTCTTTTCTTTAGATATTAAGATAAGTCACCACCTTCAAAAAAAGAAATTTCACAATTGTAGTCCTAAAGTTACATTTATACTCCTGGCTGGTAAGGCTTCAGTAGTTCTGAACTGTAAAATGATGAAAATACTAAAAAATAGAAAAAATAGAACTTATAAAAACCAATATGTGCCAAAATATGCGTGTTGAGCCAATAGTCATAACTAAAATTGGTGTGCCCAATTCAAACACACCTTGTCAGGTGCGTTATGAGGACAATAACCGGCTCCTCTAACCTTCACAGTAACCTTCACAGTCTGTCACAAAAAGACTGATACGATAAAGTTGGTATCCTGCAGGTTTACACTGCACACAATTGGCCATAGCGCGATAAGTTATCACTCGTTTTATATCATTGAGCTTGAATGGACAGTTCCATGTATAAAAAAATAGCTTGAGAAACTTTATGTTAAAAAATTCATTAGATAGAGACTTAGCAGTGTTTGTACAATTGTCGGATGAAAAAATATATTTTGAGGAAAGAAGGCTTTAAAATTTGAAGAAAATGCCCATGTAGAAAAATTTATATATCAAATACACCGTGCTCACATCTTGGGCCTATCTTTGAAGTGATGCAATCTTTTTTTGGGCAAACTAAAGCACTTTTTTTTGCTTTTTTTTCCTACCGCCGTCACCCTCTGTGGAGGTTGACGGAGGTAGAAACGTAAACCCTCTGTGGAGCACTGGGTGCTCCACAGAGAGTTCACGCTTGGTGTATTGATTCGTTAACTTGTGTTAACACTTCCTTTTCATTCTATACTTCGCCATATTTCATAGAGAACTATAACTGCCTTCTTGAAAAGTCAGAACTAAATCCAAGAGCTCAAACTAAACAACTCAGCATCACAGGGCCCCTGACACCAAAAACAGAAACCTTAAGATGTTTCAGTGACACCAAAATTGGTCAGAATTAATGACACTAGCATAAATTATATATGTGAGAGCACTTACAATTGAACATCAGCATTACCCAGACAACGCTACAAATTATAGCAAAAAAAAAAGTGAAAAACAAAATCTCACTGTTACCACCACCGTGCTCCTATGAGAGTTTCCGGTCACTGCCTCGTCATCTGCACCGTTATATGACCACAGTGAGTACCACGTTTGCTTAAGATACAAAAGCCTCTGGTAGTGGGGAAAATTGCAGCCATGAGTGTAACCCATGGGTACCACTACCCTCCGTGATTAACTTAAATGCCTGCCAGCAGAAAACAAGACAGCTTCACTGCAACATAGTAGTGTCACAAAGGCAGAGTGTCGCCTGCTCGTCGCTGCGTCAGATCGTCATAATGCATAGGTCGACACTTTGAGGGACTACTCACTCAACACAATTTTTTCAGCCTTTGCACTCACTCACGTTTATACTCATGTCTACTCACTCTCATAGGCCCTCACTCACATTCATACTCATGCCTACTCACACTCACTCGTGTTTATACTCACTCCTACTTACACTCAGAGTACTCACTCACTTCATACTCACTCTTTCTCACACTCAAAGTACTCACTCACATTCAAACTCACTCCTACTCACACTCATGCATACTCACTCACATTCATACTCAGTCCTACTCACACTCACGAGCTCTCACTCACTCCTACTCACACTCATGAATACTCACTCACGTTCATACCACGAAGAAAGAGTAGACAGGAGGGTAAACTCAGCTCCTCTCTGCGCCGCGATTGTGTCACCCTCTGAAACGGCGGCGAACGTCGTGACAGCGTCACCTACAGAACTGCGGCAGAACTGCCGTGGCGGAGCAGCAGACGCAAGAAGTGTGGAGCCCACTCTTGGCATCTGCTTGCATGCTTATTCTCGCTGCTCAGCGTATTAGTGCATAGCTCAGATGCACTCGCTAAACGAGACGGCAAATCGTTACGCCAAGTTTTCGGTACGCTAGCAAGAGCGCCTTAGGAGAGAGACCATACCACCATAGTTTCACGACGCTGTCCACAAGCCCTAAACAGGTTCGCTTTCACTCTTTCACCTTTGCATGCGAGGGTAGAAATATTATTTGTGGAAACATGGCATATAATATCTGCTAATAAAAAAAACATAAAGGGGGAGCTTTTCATATTAAAGAAAAATTTTTAAATTAGGAACGAAAAACACGAAAAACATTTTGTTCATATGTCTTTTCTCTTTCGAAGCTAGTGTTATCTTGGAACTTCCTGATGACCAATCGTTCTGCCAAGCTACAACAACCAAGCACGTAAAACTCAGAACCCCGCTTTTTTCGCTATGTAGCTTGCCTGGAAGTTTGGAGGTTCGTAAAATATTCGCCAAAGACTTCTGAATCGTGACGAGTATCCTCTACATTCGCTAGTTTAGCATTGCTTTTATCGGTAATTTCAGCGATATTCTGGCCAGTTCTTGGCTTCATTTCTGGGTACGAGTAAGTAAAACCTCTGCTCAAAAACTTAAGGTGCCACTTCAGCGAGTCACAAGATTTTTGGCCGGTCAGGGATGTCTGTAAATTTAAACTTAGAATAGTGTTGCGCCTGCCGACCGTTCCACTGAGAAAATAATTTTCCTAGACGCTGTCGCTTCCCTTCCATTGTCTATCTCCTCTTCACATAGCCCTCGCCTATTCTCGCCGCTGTTCTTGGTCAGACGAAGCGTTGGAAGGTCGAATTTTTTTTTTTACGCAGAATTAATTCATAGCCCGAGGCAGTTTCTGCTCTTCTGTTCAAATCAATTGCCGTCTGCTCAAACGTGCTTCAACAATGTCCGTCTTTCTTTCGCGCGCAGTAGTTCTGTATGATAATATTATCTCGAAGAACGTATAAAATCTATCCTCAAGCTACACAATGAGTGATTTTAGGCACGCGCCCAGCTACGCTTAGACATCGTATGTTTTTTTTTTTTTTTTAATTCTACCACATTGTTTTTTTCGTTCTCCGAACAGCATCTAATCCAACACTTATAATTAAAAATGCTGGTGCTAAGACACTCTACTTGCTTCATTTTGTTTTGGCAAACCACGCCGCCGAAAAGCTTTCATAGCTGCATCCAGTAGCTCAGCAGAGTTGGCAAGAGGCAGATGTAGCAGATGAGACTCGGGTGCGTCAGAAACCGCGGGCGCGCGCGCTTTTCTCCCGCGGCGGAAAACGAATGGTTTTGTGCGTCACCGCAAGGATCACTGCGCGCACGTTCACCAACCGGCTTTCCCAGGGTGACATTATCGCGGAGCACGCTTACGCTGTCCCGGAGTTTCCCCTCCTGTCTTTCTTGCTCAGTGGTTCACATTTACGAATACTCACACTCATGAGTACTCACTCATGTTCAAACTCACTTCTACTCACACTGATAAGTACTCACTCACATTAATACTCTCTCCTTTTCACACTCAAGAGTCAGGTGCGTAGCCAGAAATTCTTTTTCGGGAGGGGGTGGCACCACTTTGATTTCAGGAGGGGCACCCTCTTAAAATGGCCATATTTCACTCTCCATGCCACGGCGAAAAAAAATTTCGAGGGGGGGGGGGGGGGTAGGGGGAGCACATGCCCAGTGTGCTACCCCCAGGCTAAGCCTTGCTCAGAGTACTCACTCACGTTCATACTCCTACTCACACTCACGAGCCCTCACTCACTCCTAGTCACACTCATGAGCACTCTTCATACTCACGGATACTCACACTGATGAGTATTTACTCACGTTCAAACTCACTTCTACTTACTAAAATGAGTACTCACTCACGTTCATACTCACTCATACTGATGCTCAAAGTACTCACTCACATTCATACTCACTCCTACTCACACACATTCACACTCACTCCTGCTCACACTCACGAGTGCTCACTCACATTCATACTCACTCTTACTCATGAGTACTCACGTTCTACTCACTCCTACTCACACTCATCAGTACTCACTCATACTCGCACTCACCACGTTCAAATGTGTATGAGTGAGTACTACATGAGTACTCACTCACGTTCATACTCACTCATACTGATGCTCAAAGTACTCACTCACATTCATACTCACTCGTACTCACACTACTCACACATGTTCATACTCACTCCTGCTCACATTCACGAGTACTCACTCACATTCATACTCACTCTTACTCATGAGTACTCACGTTCTACTCACTCCTAATCACACTCATCAGTACTCACTCATACTCGCACTCACCACGTTCAAATGTGTATGAGTGAGTACTACATGAGTACTCACTCACGTTCATACTCACTCATACTGATGCTCAAAGTACTCACTCACATTCATATTCACTCGTACTCACACTACTCACACACGTTCATACTCACTCCTGCTCACACTCACGAGTACTCACTCACATTCATACTCACTCTAACTCATGAGTACTCACGTTCTACTCACTCCTACTCACACTCATCAGTACTCACTCATACTCGCACTCACCACTTTCAAATGTGTATGAGTGAGTGTGAGTGAGTGTACTCATGAGTGAGAATGTCGAGCTATGTCATGATGCAACCATTCGCCAATCTTTGCTGTTCAAATAAAGAATAACAGCCAGCGTGACGAAATCAGCTATGTCTTTTGGCTGGAAAACATGAAGAGTCTAGCTTTCGAACCTAGTTTTCATAGTAGGCGTTGATGGCGAGAACAGCCCAGCAGTGCAAGTGTGCAAATTGCAGGAGCAACAAGCAATTACAACTTCGCATACACCGCAAATTCTGCCAAACTGACCTTTATTCATTTCTTATATTCCCAGAATTAATGGGTAAATCATGACGCGCCGAGATTGCGACAAGCACGCGATATGCTGCCCGCACGTCACCACTGTGCTGAAGGGAAACATGTCTTGCAGGCACACATTTCAGTTCATCACAAGACCCCCCTCCCCCCCTTCTTGCACTAAATGGCTGGAGTGCTTCCGCTACCACTCACTAGTATCGCTACGTTGCATCGCCTTGTGGCTCTTAAAAAATGTCGTTTCAGCGGATTTGCAGTCAAATCGAGATCAGAAATCAGCACATGGCGCCCAAGTTTTCAAGTTAACCAGGCTGGTGCTGACCACCACTTCATATTATCCGGTCAGACTTACATTGCAAAAATACAAGATCGCAGAAATATTGCGAATTAAGTGGGATTTTCAAACAACCGAGTTTGAATTAATGAGATTTTACTGTATGCAGTGCGTTATTTCATCACTATAGAATTGTTGAGTCAGTGCTCTGGGCATCTTCTTCTGTATGTCTTGCTTTATTGCAGTGTTCCTGGTAGTATGTACAACCAACAGGCCCTGCCAGTCGCAGTTTAGTGTAGTGAAAGTTGGGAAAAATAATAATACAAAAATGAAAGCTGTGCAAATATTAATATTTTGGGTGTGAATCAAATTGAATTTTAAAATATTTCTAGGACATATTTTTTTTAATACTCAAACCTCATTATAACAAAGTTGAATCTCACACGAAAAGTTTGTTACCTATATCTGAAAATTCGTTATAAAAGTACATTCCTAACACTATATCAATTGCAAGACTATTTTTTATTTACTTTGTTATAACCAATATTTCATTATATTGAGGTTTGAGCATATTCTTACAAAGAAACGTATATTTGCAGATATTTACGATGATTACACGCGACGGCAATGCCTGGCACACTGGCGGGCTGGGACCAGTCTCTATCCACTTCGTAGTCTTTTCTTTCAGGCAGGGACCCTCCACCGCTTTATGCCCCAATCCCACTACTGCCTTGTGGCACTACCCCGCGGCGTTAAAGCGCGGACTCGGCGCTTGTCACAAAAGGGGAGTGTTGGGTGACACATAAGGCTTCAGTCTTACGAGGTGCACAACAGTGGATGGTGGTGGTGTTGAGTGCGCTTCGTGGACGACTCACTGTATCTCGTAGGTGAGGGTGGTGATCTTGCGCAGGACTCTGTATGATCCGTCATAGCGAAATAAAAGTTTTTCTGAGAGGCCGATGTGACGACATGGGGTCCACAAGAGTACGAGAGAACCTGGTGCATAGGAAACTTCGTGGTGGTGACGATTGTATCGATCTTTCTGAGAGGCTTGAGAAAGTATGAGTCGTTCTCGGGCAATCTGTCGTGCTGCGTCGGCTCGCTCTATGGCATCGCGGACGTATGTGACAGGGGAGCTTGAACCAGCGGGAAGGAGTGTATCAAGAGGCAGAGAGGGTTCCCGTCCATAAAGAACGTAGAACGGGGAATAGCCTGCAGTGTCATGTCTGGAGGAGTTGTAAGCGAAAGTGACGTAGGGTAACGTTGCGTCCCAGTCACGGTGGTCTGGAGAAACATACATTTATAACATGTCCGATATAGTGCGATTCAGGCGCTCTGCAAGTCCATTAGTTTGTGGATGGTATGCCGTTGTGAACTTGTGGTTTGTGGAACAGGAACGTACGATATCCTGGACGACGCGAGATAAAAAGTATCGGCCTTGGTCAGTAACGAGCTGTCGAGGAGCGCCGTGATGCAATATGATGTCATGCAGTAGAAAGTCGGCGACATCGGTAGCGCAGCTGGTTGGAAGAGCGCGGGTGATCGCGTAACGTGTCGCGTAGTCGGTCGCCACGGCAACCCATTTGTTCCCGGATGCAGAAGTGGGAAATGGCCCGAGAAGGTCGAGCCCTACGCAGTAGAATGATTCAGCGGGGATCTCAATAGGGTTAAGAAGGCTAGCTGGAAGCGATGTTGGTCGTTTTCGACGTTGACAAAGGTCGCAGCTGGCGACATACTTTTGCACAGAGCGATATAGGCGTGGCCAGAAAAAACGGCGCCGGACGCGATCATAAGTGCGGGTGACTCCCAGGTGACCAGCGGCAGGTTCATTGTGAAGCTGTCGGAGAACATCTACACGCAAATGGGAAGGCACGACGAGAAGGCGGTCAGGACCATTAGGGCGCATGTTGTGGCGGTAGAGAACACCTTCATGAAAGAAATACAAGTTCAGAGAAGTGGGTGCAGTAGCGGAACTCGGCTTTCTATGATGGGAAGTAAATCCGGGTCGCGGCGTTGCTCAGAAGCGATATCAAGAAAGTTAGATATTGATAAGACGCAAGCCTCCGTAGCTCTCTCTGTGGCGTCTGGTGGATCCACTGGATACCGCGACAGGCAGTCGGCGTCTTGATGGAAGTGACCAGATTTATACACGACCGAGAAGGTGTATTCTTGGAGGCGGAGAGACCAACGACCGAGACGTCCCGTGGGATCCCTGAGCGAGGAAAGCCAGCAGAGTGCATGATGATCAGTTACAACAGTAAAACTGCGGCCGAAGCGGTACGGGCGAAATTTAGCGACAGCCCAAACAAGAGCAAGACACTCTCTTTCAGTGATGAAATAGTTCCTCTCGGCAGGGGATAAAAGGCGGCTGGCGTAGGCGATGACACGGTCACGTCCATGCTGACGCTGAGCTAAAACAGCACCAATTCCGTGGCCACTCCCGTCCGTACGAACTTCTGTCTGGGCAGTCTGATCGAAGTGGGCTAATATTGGCGTAGTCGTGAGGGCTGCAATGAGCGCCGAAAATGCAGCACTTTGAGGCGAATTCCAAGTAAATGGGACATCTTTTTTAAGAAGCTCGGTGAGAGGCCGCGCAATATCGGCGAAATTCCGGATGAAGCGGCGAAAATAGGAGCACAAAACAAGGAAGCTCCGGACATCCTTAAGAGAAGAGGGCACAGGAAATTGAGTCACTGCGCGAATTTTGTCCGGATCGGGCTGTACCCCAGATGTGTTAACGAAGTGACCAAGTACAGTTCCAAGTACAGACCAAGTACAGACCAAGTACAGACCAAGTACATCTCCATGTCCCAGCCAGCATTTTTTCCGGAGTCGACACATTTTCTATTGTAGCAAAGCCTGAAAAGACAGCTTTCGTGCAATGCAAGAACATAATGAGGAGAAGCATATTAAAAATATGAAGGGGCTTCATTAAATTTGACATTATTGGTGTTCGGGAAGTTTGAATAGTAAAATTCCAGTGTAAATCGAATCACATAACAAAAAACTATTTAAAAAATATTCAAAATTTCCAATAATCGCACACTCACGGGTTGAACAGGCTACATGGGTCTAGGAGCAGTTCTGGGATCAGGGAAAAGTGCCTTTTGTAGCAGGCTTGGAGCATCCAGAAAGGCCTTTTATTGCGATAGCAGTTATATGGGCACTCTCGGCTAGAGTTTGCCGCCGGCGCCACTCACCGTATATGTATACGTATCGATATATACGAAGATGTAACATAGAAAAAGACTCCAGCGTGGAATCAAACTTGGGTCCTCTGCATTGCGAGTGCGAGTAGTAACCACCGAGTCACTGCGGAGCACGTCCTTCAACGTTCAAACGGCAAGCTATTTATATCTACCACTTACCGCTGCCACAGTCCCTTAATACCGTTCTGGTCACGAAACTTCTCCGTCACTCTATGGGAGAGCTTGATATGGTGCCAAGAGCGGCCGCTACGCGGTGCAAGCCGTCCTAGAGGGGCCATCGCCCCGCTGCGCCCGGCAGGGCGCACTGGCCGCGGCGGCATCCCGAAGGCGTTGTGTGGTGGCAGCTCGCGGTTTCTGCATCAGCGAAACGCGAACTTCATGTGCCAGTGCACCGTGCTCAAGGTGGATGGCATGAAAATTCGAATGAACAATGCCTAAGACGTGCTGTGTGACGGGTTGCAGCTCCGGATACCGAAGCAACAAAGAAAAGGCGTCGCTCTTCTGTTTCCCAAGTAGCGCCGAACTCCGAGAGAAATGGAAACGAGCTATACCGCGGTTGGAAGCTGGCGGTTTCAGCTTCGAAAGTAAGAACGTTCGGGAGTGCGAAAAGCATTTTGATGCCAGCGACGCTGTGAGAACCGACGAGCACATCGTGAACGGGGTGGTCGTGTCGCTTCAGCGAGAGAGACCGAGGCTTCGCACGAACGCCGTTCCAAGAATTTTTGACGGGCTCCCGGCGTACCTGACAAAGCCACAAACAAAATCGAGGGGCTATTTGAAAGTACCTAGCAGCCGTCTTCTTGCTCTCCTGAAAATTGTTGAAGAACATGTAGAGACATACACGGTGCAAAACATTGCATGCGGTGACATGTACGCGAGGATTGTTGAGGGCATTTTGCTCGACAGCCGCACAGCGTCAGCAAGTGTAGGTTGTCTGTTGCACTTTTTAGGGACAACAGCTGAGGTTGTACACTTTTTTTTGAGATGTTGATTACATTTCTTCACTCGAGAAAAAAACAAAGCCTCGCGGGCAACTGTGCGCAGTTCATGCCCTGCAAGTGGTGGGCGGAAGCCACAGTGTTAAGCATAATGGCTGTGTATGTGAGCACGCCTTCCCATCTGTATATAGTGTTGTATATCTGGTATACATTACACTGTAATATTTTCGTACTATTCATATTTATCTGCATGTAGTGTAAATAGTGTATATTCAAATACAGTTTATTTTAGGCAGTGAGCTAAGGCTGCACTCTGTTATTGAAACGAAATACACATTGTACAGTAGAGTCACAGATTGTGTAACATTGCTCAGAACAGCTGCAATAGTTTCTTGTGCTTTTCTTCTCCAAAGTGTTGTTCTCAGTGTATTTTGTGTAAATAAATGTTTTCCAACTTTCTCCCCATTACATGCACCATATGTGATTCTCCCATTCATAAGTACACACCTGACTACTAGGCGGCATATCATTAGCACCAAATTTAAGATTTATTGCATGCCTTAAATCATAACCGCCCTTACTCCCCTCCCACCCAAAAAATAAAAACAAATGTGTGATGAGGTACCTCGGTGGTGGCAGAGGCGGCCAAGCGGCTAGCACTGGCATCAAAAGGAATTATTAGGCTTCTGTACTTCCGTTCTTGGAGAAATCATGGGTTGTCGGCCGGTAAATAATAATGCCCTAAACAGTAAACACAAGGAAACGTCAAGCGGTGGGTGTCCCGTGTAAACTGCGTGGAAAGAAGTGATCAATCAAATGTTGGGCACGTTTAGAGCGGTCGCGAAAGCCCTCGGCATCGAAAGTCCCCGCGTCAAAAAAGCGATCGGCGCTCACAAACGTGTGTCCAAAACAACTGCGCATTTGGGTATAAACTCAATTGAAAGGTCTGGAATAAAACTTCTGGCTCAACCATTCAGTTCATTTGAATAGTTGGGTAGTAGCGCGCGAGAGGCGAGCCGGATATAAACCAATGTGATTGCTCCTGTACTACCCTGTCGTGTTTCATTTCGTTCACCTTCCTCCCCCTATTAGCGGCCCTACCAGAATATAAAGCTCACCTACCGCATAAACATAATCGCCCTTTGGCCGGGCGCAAATACAAACATGTTGTCGAGCAGATCAAGTCGCTGCTCACATCAAGAGCATCGTCTTTCAACACTTGCGAGCTATAGCTCGCAAGTACCGCTTTGAGGCATCGTAAGTATGCATATAATTGGGCTATGAGACAACTATTGACACAATGCGTTATCGCGCGGTGTGAGAACACTTTTAATGCGCTGCTGTTTATAAGGTGGGCCCGCACTTCCAAGTAAACTACGCGTGCGTTCCAAAGTAAACAGCTCTCATTCGTCGTCGACACTGGATCCCGTTTCAACTTATTTATCTGGTGGCATTGATGCGTTCAGAGACGTTTAAAAAAAGGTAACAGGAAGAACAGCACGCACATAATCGCGTCGAAACGTCGGCCGCAGTGCGCATACAAGCCCAGCAGTGGCGGCGGCTTGTGGCCCCCATACGACGGGTGGCGCCTCTAGCGACAGATTTTGTCCCTATATCAACCTTCGGGCGGAGTTTCGTGACCAGAAAAGCATTGAAGGACTCTGCCGCTGCTGACAGGCATCTCAGGGGGGGGGGGGGGGGGGGAATCATTGTGTTTTCAGCACTACCAGTAAGATGGTGAAATGAGCACGCGTCGCCACATCGCGCGGCGCCCTCATCCTCCATTAGGGAGCCTACATGACCTGGCTACTTATCGTCCACGCGTACTTTGCCCCGGGGTGATGCTCCCTAACACTCCTTTATCTCGCGGTGGGGAGAATCGTACGTCTTGGCTGGCCTCTGGCTTTACATGGAACGATTCTGTTGCAGTTACCGGACACACAAAGGTCACTGCAATCATTACAGTCTCCGTTTGCGAAAAGCGTGCACTTTTCAGACACAGCAAAGTAACAACTCGGACGCTTATTCATAAGCATCTGTACCTGTGAGTACGTTTTGTGCGTCGTTTGTGGGTGAGGAACGTGGGGCACGTTTCTATCTGCATTCCATTCTCCACGTGAACTTCAAATTTGTTGCTATCGTGTTCATTTCTTCGCCTTTGCAGCTAAGCTGACTTTTTTCAAGCAAGTTCAGAGCAGTCATGCAGAACTTTCAGAGCAGATGTCGCCACGTTACACAGCACTTGTAAAGTAACATTAGTGTGATACTGCATTTTTCGAACACTAAGCTAAGTTTTGCAATAGCGCTGTAGCAACAGCAATCACTCTCAATGGGCTTTTGCCATCGCCGTTGCCGTTGTGGTTTTCGTTCGTCGCAGATATGCTGTCCATGAGAAGCATAGCCGAGGCGCGTTCCCACAGCCTAAAACCCCAGTGCCTTTCTCTCGGAACGAGTATCAAGCAGAGAGAAGCAGCAAAGCGATAAGAATGTGGCAACTTCGACGGTCCGTGAGCCAACGTTCCTACAGGCATTTCCTCCGTAATGGCTTCTTTGGGGAGGTAGCGTGGCCGACCGACTTCGTAGGTCGCGACTAAGCCATTAAGTCACTTGTGCGACGGCGTCACTCGAGCAGCAATTGCGAACTCTGCATCTAATGGTGCCATCGCTAGCGTGCGCACTAGCTGGGCAGCTATAAGTGAGCGGCATGCATACACTTCTATGTACTGCACTTCCACTGCGAAGAGACTGTGCAAAAAGTACTGCCCACCCTGGAGTCGCCATGCTCTCTTACAACAGCGTTTTGTAGACTTATGCGAGATCAAATAAAAAATTTGTTACTATTGCATTCATTGTTTCACTCTTGCAATTAAGCTATTTCTTTTCTGAATACTGCCATCAAATTAAAAAAAAAATCACTGCTCCACTACAAAGGTGAAGCAATGAATGCAATAGCAAAAAATTGTAATGTTATACGAAGTAAGGCTGGCAGCTAACTTTTTTAGATCTGATCTCGCGTAACCTTCTAAAATGCTGGTACAAGAGAATACAGCCGCACCAGCAAAGGATGCTTTTTCCGCAGTTTCTTCGCGTTAAGAGAACAGCACGTAGAAGGGACCACGAGCCATTTGAGCTTATACCTGCCAAGTTGGAGTGCGCCAGCAATCGCAGCCACGCTCTTGGAAAAGAAGTTCTGCTCGAGCGATCACAGCCTTGATGAAACCACAGTTTTGAAAAAACCAAGAACGCAATGTTTCAGCCATGTTTTCAGGCAGGGGCTGATGGCTGTCGCACTTTGCGGATGAATTCGGGTGCTGTGATGCAGGATGGCGCAGGTAAACAAGTTTGGCGCGCAATGACGCAAATGGGGCAGCTGTTCCACCCCTGCACACCTCTAAAAAAACTATTACAAGAACAGAGCAACGCAATGGTCCGAAATAATAGTCGTCATATAGACCTTTGCATCGGGCGAGGAAGTCCGGTTTGGCAACCAACGCATTCCTCTTCACTGGCATGCGGGCAACGGCTTGGAATGTGTGTGTTGATTCTGGTATGTGAGGAGTTATCAAGCAATTTGCCGTGTATTAAGCTAACCTGCGGGTGTTGTTTTTTTATTGGTATTGATTGATTGATTGATTGATTGATTGATTGATTGATTGATTGATTGATTGATTGATTGATACGTGGGGTTTAACGTCCCAAAACCACCATATGATTATGAAAGACGTTGTAGTGGAGGGCTCTGGGAAATTCGACCACCTGGGGTTCTTCAACATGCACCCGAATCCGAGCACATGGGCCTACAACATTTCCACCTCCATCGGAAATGCAGCCGCCGCCAGCCGGGATTCGATCCCACGACCTGCAGGTCAGCAGCCAAGTACCTTAGCTGATAGACCACCGCGGCGGGGCTCTTCACTGATATGACGGCCAAGAATTGGTCATCAGGAAGTCACTGCACTGTTTTTAAGTGCAATAACAACTACAAAAAAAGGAAACTACGGTCGGAAGAAATACGTCATGTGCATCACTAGACGCGAAGTTTTTGTGGCTGTGAAGTCTTTATGTTGCATCGTTTTCTTGTTGATGAGGAGCAGCGGCTTCTATGGCTGGCAAACTTAAACCAGAAAAACTGTATCTTTCGCGGGTACTCTGGTATGTTCAGAGCACTTTTTCTCATGCGAACAAACCGCAACGACTTCGACACCAATGCTTATCCTCGGCTATGAACGGAAGATACGCAGCCTGCAGCTATTCCGACGATGAATATATTTCGCCAATAAACAGCCCTACGTAACATTTCTCTCTATCGCAGGTCAAAGTACTGTGGCACTGAGAGTCACTCAAATATCCCGATTAAAAAAAATATATAAAAAGGGGACGCGCAGGCACGTCAGCGTCGTTTGATGTAAGAGCTGTATTCAAATGCACACCTTAAAAACAAACGAGCGAGTAAGATACAGTAATTCCTTCAGAGTTGAGAAACAACTTAGACAACAGTTAGTGCGCAGTTAACTAAAACAGTCAGTGCCACGAAATAAAGACCAACCACTACACTCCGACGCCCAGCTTCATGCAAGAGCGGTAGCCGATGCGACGGCGTGGTGTAAAGAAATCTTGTTAAAAAAGCGGATGACTACAGCTCAAGAAAGATATTCACTATACTCTCGAAGTGTTGTTGCTCATTCTGGAAAAGAAAGACCTGAAAATACTGCGCATTCTTCGAGCAGAAAGTCAGTGCTATGAATATACTGCATCAACAAAGGTGGACTCGTTCAGGGCACTGTATAATAAAACAATTGACCCTAAAATACTTGAACCTTGTCAGAAAATCACATAGACTCATTTTCTGAAGAACCTGCACCACGTCAGCCGAAATTTACCACGTAAAATAGAAGGCAAGCCGCACGCTTGCCTTCTATGCAAACAGCGAGATTTCCGCATGCCAGATGGGTTGCCAGACCAGAAAAAGGCCGCCCGCCAGCAAGATGGCGGCGCCCACGAAAGAAACGGCTATACCTATAACTTCCCTGCAATTAGAGCCAAGAAAACAGGTTTGGGGAGTAGACCAACATTCAACAGCAGACTAAGCGTACTTTACACTTTATCTCAGTTGAGGATAACCAAAAGGGTGATGCCACTCACAGCATTCACGTGTAGCATGCACCACTGCCTTCGCTATCGTGGCAGCACTCACAATGCGCGCTGTTTCTAGTGCTGGCTGCACCTGCACACACTTACTGTGCTCTCATGATCCATCATGCCCTCATCTCCTGCCTCCACTACTCTCTTGTTTAGCACTCGCTGGCGCCGACCCGTTAAGACACGCAGTAGTCACTTGGCCGGATCCCATAGAAGTCAGACATATGCACGCTTGAACTCGCTCCATTCACATACAATGAACATGAACGAAGATCAACAACCACGTCCTACCAGACTGATAACTCACATAGTCCACAAGTTCACATAAAAGGACTTCAAATATTATTGAGACCGTACATTCACCATCAAAATGCCATACCAAAAAGCTGACCCAGATAGCACTATCACATCCCTTGAATGCTCATAAGGATACCTACAATGTTTACAGCGAAAGCTGTTATGAGGTCACAACACAGGTCGCGTCGCCAGTGTCCATATTCAATATTGCAGGAAATAACAAAAAATTCATTAAACAAGAAACACCAAGTCCACAATGGGATTCTACCACTGAGTCACGCCACGGCTACCGATATTCTACTACTGAGCCATGCCACGGCTTCAAACTTAGTTGGAAACTAGCCTTAGGCAGACTTGATGTAGGAAAGGAATCGAGTTATTATGAGGAATGAAGCGTTTTAGAACAGCTAAGGAATAACCAGGTGTCACACAATGCAAATTGCACAATTAGTGGGTTGTTGAATGCTCTAACCCTTTAGCAAAGCTTGATCTTGTTCCTTTATTAACTGTGGCCCATACCCAGTGTGGAGGATTGTTGGAATTACAAAAGCTTCTGGCAAAATTCTTTATTATCATCAGCCACAGCACTAAAAATTACTCTGAATTCCTTGCAGGTGAGCAGCAGATGGGTTTAAAAAAATGTTCAACGATTCAGAGTACTTGGTACTCCACTATGAGAGAGCATAAAGTCGTCTTTATACGACATCAGCCTAGAAGTGCATGCCTGCCTACTACAAAATGATTTTCAAAATTTCCAGTTTTTGCTGTGACAGTGCTGTGCGTTTCGTGCAGGCCTGGCGTTTTTTTTTAATATATTTTAACCATGCAAATTGAACAGAAGTGTTGCGCTGTTAGGCATGTGGACTAAAAACCATTTCCCAGCATAGAAGAAACAGTTTGGGTGAGAGCATTGTGCAATGTGATAGAAACGAAAGTACAGTCGACTCTCGTTAATACAAACTCGAGGGGACGTCTGAATTTTGTTTGAATCATCGAGAATATGTGATCCAAGCTAGGTGACACCTAAATTATGATTAGGAATTGATTTTATCACATTTAAAAAATTTTTAAGCGTTCGTAAACCCTAGCTGCACCCAATGAACAAAAAGCAGATGTGAAAGATACACAAGTTTATTAGCCATTTCATTCTGATCAGACCTTTTAAAGAAGTCGTGAATTGCCAACTGCTTCTTTGCTATATGTGCCTTGAGCACAAACCTCATTATACTAGTTGAGAAACATCACGGTTCATTGTCCGTGTGCTTTATTTAAAACATTTGTTTACTAGCAAAGCCTTCTTCCTCAAAGGCCATTTTTATACTGTTTGGACTATATAAGCACGCAAATTTTTAAATAGTAGCGGGAAAGCAGCAGATATTTTCCTGTATGGAACTACAAAGAGTATGAATTGACCAAATGAAGAGTTTCAATAAAAGGCTTTCAAATACATTGAAAGTATAGAGGTCCAACCAAAAAATTTAACTTTGATTGAATTAACCAAAATTTAACTTTGATTGAATTAACCAAGAGAAAATTATCTCGCGTCTACTGTAGTACTAAAGTACAGTATACATATTATGCAGGACAAAAAAAAAAGAGGTGAAAGGGAATAAGAAAATGAAACTAAACCATGACTGGCATGGCACAGGTTTAAACTGACCATCCCCGAGTGGGCCTAGATAGGTGACGCTGAGTTAACTAGCGCCTATCCTGGACCCAATGAAGTTATTTCACTCACACAGGCACCTAAGGGCAGCACCGTAACAGGCGATATTTTTTGACGACAAAGAACACTATCAACCGAAAAGCTGTTTTACCTGTGCCAGGCCAAGTGCAGCCAGGTTAGTGCCAAAAGGCTGCGTCTGCTGCTGTTGCACTGCTGTTTGGGGCTGTGTGAGGGCAGATGCCAGGCTGGCACCAGCTTGAGCCAGCATTGCACTTCCTGTTAGAGGAAGTTCTGTAAGAATAGAACACACAAAAAAAGCTGTAAAAACAGCTCATCAGAAAGCAAACTTCAGACAATCCCCACAGAGTGTATTACATGACATTTCATAGAGAACTCGCAAGCATTAATTGAAACACTTGAGGTCAGCTCTAATTAAGTTAGTGAGGTCTGTCTCTGTGGCTGCAATCAGGGGTGAGACGGCGGAGTCCAAATTGGGAGCAGTTTGTGGAGCAGCAAAATTTTAATTTTGGAGCAGTTAGTGGCATTTAGTATGTCGTCCTGGGAGCTCGAAAAGATAAATTTTTAGCAACGTGGGGACACCAGTGCATATTTCATTTGGCTAAAAATGCACATAACACTGAAACAGATTTTGAAGGAAGTTTTTCAACAAATCGGCAGGTATGAACTGCACTACTTTATTACATACCCCGTGAGCTATATCTAGCCCTCGTAAAAAACATGTTTAAAAAATTAGTTAAATCATTTTAAAAAACTAGGTTTTAAAAAATTAAAGAACTAAGTTCCCAGGAAACATTTAACAAGAAAGACAAATAACACTCAAATAGAAATCAATTAATTGTGATTGCACAAAAATCGTAGAGACATAACAGTGGGCCTTCGCTTGAAGAAAAGCCTGACATGATAGCGTGAAGTGTACGGCAAGCTTTTAACAGACAACAAAAGCGCGCTTCACCACCGTTAACGGCCACCTCGAGTAGGACCACCTTTGAGAGAGCTGCGCAGCAACCAAGAAATCTCGCCACACTGACTATCTCGAAAAGCGCGCCTGTATGGCACTAAGTGATAAGCAGATGGTACTGGTAACACCTCTCCATGCGATCAACCATGCATTATTATCCACATTGGCCTGTTATATTTTCTTTAATATTGTAGGTC
Source organism: Rhipicephalus microplus (assembly GCF_043290135.1). Taxonomy (NCBI): domain Eukaryota; kingdom Metazoa; phylum Arthropoda; class Arachnida; order Ixodida; family Ixodidae; genus Rhipicephalus; species Rhipicephalus microplus. The sequence goes on from NC_134710.1 coordinate 211,727,483, forward strand.
CTCTGTCAATGTAGAACACCCGATCGACTTACGATTGCCTCCCTTGCTACTCTGCGACTCGTGCAGCGCAGGTAAGAAATTAGTGTCCCCGCAAACAAACCGCCGAATGTACAGAGGTCGATTTTATTGCAAAAAAAGAACAAAGAAAAAAAAACTAAGTTCACTAGTCACACTGCAGCATGGCTGTCGACCCAAATATCGGTCAAATGTAAAGCTAGCCTAAAAACTTGTGTAGCCCAGAGCCGGCACGCAGCGACGCCTCTTAAAGCACTTCTTGCGAGTTTTGATTAAAAAACGAAGCAGTGAAAAATACTGTTCGTCTGTTCCACATGACCGCGGACATGTCATATCGCTTGAAATGGTTTGAACGCATGTTGTCACTTCGGCTTTGCAAATAACCAAGTGTTTCTTTCTACATACAGACACTGATGTGCAGATTTCACGTGCGATGGCTTTTTTAAATGCAAAATGCAATGAGAACTTGCTTGACTAAATAAATTAGTAGCTAATTGGCATAAACTGGGAATGAATTGCAAGCATTCTGTCGCTCACGGAACCCATTTTGTGAACCCATGTCCATGTGAATCGTTTGCCAGAGCATCCAGGAGTCGTGTCAGATGCAGGGAAATGACTCCACGTTTACAGTTACTCGCTCACAGCAAACGCACACGCATAGGCGACTACTCACAGCAGCCTGAACATGGAAACCACAGCGACCAGAGGAACGTGCTGCTAGAGTGTAATAGAGCAGGGGAGTGCCCGGACTTAGCTCCGAAAAGTGATGCTTAAACAGGGTCAATCTGCTTGTGGCGCTGGGATCGGCAGCCTGCAATGTGTTGTCATTTTAAGAGCTGCACGCGACTCCGTCAAAGTGGTCGATGGCAAGAATGCTTGCTTCCCACTCAAAAGACCCAAGTTCGAATCACAGCTGTGGACGGTTGATATTTTTTATTCTGAATTTGTGGATTGACCCTGTTTGGGCTTCACTTTTAATGCATTAGCATTCCCCTGTTCTAGTACACTCTAGCGCTTCGCACAACAAAAAACCGTAGATTCAACCCAACTACGCTTGCCACCCGACTCTGTGGCTTTCGCTAGGCGAGTGGCACCAGAACACACAGCCTAGCTAGTAGATTTTTTAGCTAGTAGCCCAGCACATTTTTTGCTGGGTCACAAATATTTACCACAGTTTAGAGGAGATTATGGCGGCACCATGGGAGCATTCGTCACCAACCTTCATCACCAGAAACGTGCAAAGTAAAAAAAGAAATGCTTGGTTGCGTCCTATTAGTCCAACTCGGCCTTTTTTCTCCATTGAAGCTGAGGTTGGTCTCAAAATTCTAGCTTTCAAGGTTGTTCTGGAGCAGTTCGGAGCAATTTTCGCAATTTTTATGCGTTTGGAGCAGTTTAATTCAAGCAAGAAAATGGAAATGTATCAAAAATGGGCAATATGCACAGCTGTCACACCCCTGTGCAATATGACAAAAGGGCAGTGTCTGCTTGGCCATGTAGGAGATGTAGAGCAGGTAATGACAGACAACATCGTCCTTGTCAGGGTGAAGTGCCATTTGCAACTTCTTACAAAACATCTCCTAAACTAATAGTAATGATAATAATAATACCAACAGTTCCTGAGGATAGAAGAGTGACTTCTACAGTTCTCAACCAACACGAGGAGACATAGAAATGCTATCTCCATGTAGATGCAGCTTGTGAATGCACTTGGCTTCAAGCAAAACAAAAGTATGGAGTTTAAAGCAGTCAAAGTGGATGGATTTGGCACTTCCTTGTTAGGAAGAACCTTTCTCTTAGCCATGACACTATGTCGTGATAACATGTACCTTGGAGCAAAAAAAAAAAAGCTTTTTTTCCTTTCTTTCCTAATCCTAGCACAAGCAAGTGCTACAGTTAAATAAAGGCAAGAGCTGCTAAAAATATTTACGAAAAAAGATGTCTCCTCATCCATGTCATAACCACTCCATGATTTTCAATCCTAATCTCAGAAGAAGTCCAGCGGCCATTACATGAGTTTATATAGTATCAAATGAAGTCTAACCGATTGATGAAAACGTGTCTGGTGAGGAAAAATCATGGTTGAAGAAACCATACATTCGCCAACTTGTTGGAGAGTGAAATTTTTTTTTCACCTATACAGTATACAGTAACACACATCAAACCAGGGAAAAAATAAGTGTCTATATATAAGACCAATTATGCCATCTGTTCACCAGCATTATTTTCTTTAATTGCATCAGGCAGATAGATGGCTTCCATTTACATCAATGCATTATTGCAAACGTTTCTTGAAGCTGTTGTATACGTGTCTGCACAGGTTCACATCAATGGTTGATACTTCTGTCATCAATGATTTGCTCGACTTCTTAAATATACTTATCGAATTACTCTGGACTCCAGTACATTGATGTTTAATACACTGAGGTCAGGCAACTGAGTTGGTAAAGCGATTTTGCTAAAACAAGAGATAACAAGAAGGGACTTTTTAACAGCTATTATTTGCACAGACGTACTATTCTAATGCATGTCACGAACCGTTAGCCCCCTATTTACAAAATTATTCTACAAGCACCACTAACAACAATGTATGCCCATTACATGCTGTGAATAGCAGTATATGACATTGATAGTAATTATACATCAAAAAGTAAGGCTCTCTCAATCAAGTCTGTGTTATGGTGGTTGGTGTATAGACACTGTGAATGCGTGCATGCCATGCACAAGCACGGACGCTCTAAATACCTTCAATTTCAACTACCATATTTACGCCATTGCAGGTCGACCTATTTTGCCTTAACCTTAAGTCCGAAGTTGGGGGCGGTTGACCTAGAATAGAGAACTGGTCTCCGTTGTAATGTCTTCCTAAAAATGATTCCCACGTATTCCTGCAAAGCTAGCTCTTTAGCATACCTTTCAAGCAATGCCATGAAGCCACCTTAGCACACCGAAACGATGTTTTTTACAGCGAAAGCTGTTATGAGATCAGAACACGGGTCAAGCGCGACACTATAGTTCGTCATCAGCCGCTTCATAAAAAAATTGCACGAAATTCCTAGCAAGTGTGTATCGGATACCATGCTCCTCCGAAGAATGACGAAGGATAGCATAGTGAATGATGGCCTACTACACCAAAATTATGATCATGATGTAGTGGGTACCTAGCAGTGTGCTTGTAGCAGTTACCCAAGTAGTGTCTAAAAATGAGGAAAAATAGCATAGCGAATGCCAGCCTACTACCCAAAAGTTTATTATTAATGCCTTTGTGGGTATAAAGCAAGTGCGCTTGCAGTAGTTACCCAATGAGTGTCTTGAAAAGGCTATGAAAGGCGGTTCTTCTAGCTTTCGCTGTAACTGTGCTGCGCCTTCCGCGCAGGCCTGGCATTTTTTAAATGTGCTTGTGTTTTGTTTTTTTTTGCACGCAACACGCAATTTTAGGAGGAGTCAACCTACTTTCGAGTTGTCTCACAATTATGTAAACACAGTAGTTGCCAGAACAACAGTGGTGCTCCTCAGTGCCAATTCCTTTTTGTTTTGTAGGAAAAATAAAATAAAGCAGGCATGCCTGACATTATACAGACTGTACTTTTAAAGAGCCCCTAGACAAACTCTGATATTTTATTAGTAATTCAAGTAAAGATGCACATCGAGTTCAAAACACTCACGATCAACAAGGCCAAATGCAGGAATTCTACAAGCTGCGGCTGTGCCACAAAATGAAATGTGCTTCTCCAGGCCTTTCGAAAAAGAATGTCCGCACTTCTTTCCTACACCTGACTAATGCTCCTTGCACACGCAAAGACGACAACTCGGCAATCGGCGACGTGACGCAGCAGATATGGTAATGACATTACAACATGCATGAGGTCATGCCAGCAACAACAATAGCGTAGCATGCCGCATGAAATTTAGAATTAGTTTCAAAGTCGGCTAGAAATCTCTCACTTTCAACACATAATGCCATAATCCAAGATAATCCAAACACAAAGTCGAGGCCAATGCCTGATTTGGGCATTGTGAACTGCATAGTTACTACAGCCAGCGTGAAAGACCACCACGTGCCCATGCATGTGCTCTCTATGACACTGAAAGTGAGCCCCACATTCAAAGAGAAAAGAAAGTGCTTAAGGTCACGATGCACACTAAAAAATGGGCATAGCTACATGTCCCCTCATTATCTACCCTCTGCTTAGCTTTCAGATGCTCAGTGATACCAGATAAAGTGCTTAAAGTCCCAGTAGCTCTGCTAATACTTGACAGATTCTAAAAATTTTTGTGCCAGTAAATTCATGAGGCAATAAGCTCCTTTACTAAAGTCACTTGATAAGTACATAAAAAAGCATAGCAAGCCCCCTTTAACCTTGCCATGAGATTGCAGTCACCAAAACGCACACAATGCAAAGAATAAATTCAGCCGGCCCAACCTACACCACATTTTTTTTTTTTTTTCACTGAAAAGAAGGGGTGGGGAGGAGAATAAAGAAAGCAAAAAGCTAGGAAAAGTTTGGCCATATGCAAGCCGAATGGCTCACCAGTCGCCCTCATCCATGGTGGATTTTTGCCAGAACCTCCAAACTGAGACATCTCTGGAAGTACAGGTACAAAAGATACCATGTGACATGTGTTGAAGTGCAGAAAAAAGTGTAGCAAGAGTATTATAAAAATGATAGTCCCTCACAAGTAACACGCATATCCAAATCAATTCTTTTTTTACTAATATACTGAGGCCATTCACTGCTTAACTTTAGGATATGTCCACATTCCACGGCCATCAACAAAGCTGTTGGTATCGATCAACAAAGTGGCCTAACAGAGACAGAGGAATGATTCACATCAGAAGTTTGGAAAGTCCCTTTTTATTGTGGGAACACCTTGTAATAAGAACCTTAAAATAGGCTCCAAGCAAGAAATGCTATGAATCATACCTGCTTAGAATAACTGTATTCCAACAAGTCCATATGCGTCCACTGAACAACACAGAATACCTAATTCTGTAACTCTATTTTGTTTTCCGTTGTAATATGCTAAGGTCCTCACAGCTGCCCTAAATTCTTTTTCACCACTGACAGGCTGGAAAAACCTATAATAAAATACTTAAGAGAAGATGTAAGTTGAAATATGCAAGTTTTTCCCAAAGTTACATATTCTCGGTTTTTATTGCTTTCACAAGTTTAGTTTCTTTACTCTCATGACCAAGAAAAAAAACTGAAGATTGTAATAAAAATCAAAGTAGGTTCAAATAACTTTTAAAGAGCACAAGGTGGCTACTGAAAAATAAACTCATTGTCTGGAGTGCCCTGGAAATTGTTACCTGGCTGCTTGCCAGTGAATTTTGAATTGGAAGTTGACTAAAGCCATATGCTCAAAATAACCATGATTGCCAAGCTCTCATAATGGAAAAAATCATCTTAAAAAATATATCATAAGTTTTCAATTACACCTTTAAAGTGGGTTTTCTCAAGACCTATTTTTGGACTTCTTGGGTTTGAACATCACGTTTTTAGTACTTCTAGTAACTTATTTCCGATAAAATTTTGCCCACATATTCCTCAATATAAGAAGAGTCTTTGATACTTGTTATCACCTGTATAATTATGACGAACCTAAAGTAAGCAATCAGTATAGGCTGAGCATTCTAAGAATTCTCACATTACAATTTTTCTTGCCAAATAAAATGCCATACATACTTTCTTGATAGTTATTTGTATTTACAGTTAATGTGGAGCTATATGAGCCATTGATGACTTAGAATCATAAAAGTTCAGTGGCATAAAATGGTTGTCAATAACAAACTTATACCTTACACATTGTCATAGCATAAAAGGAAAACTGTGCAACTTAATACAAAACTAACTACACATTTGAAATCAGCATAAAAGCCTGTATTCAGCAAATCTTTCAGTGCCCTAGGCTACAGATTAATGCAACTTTTTGTTTCGAATCACATCTCCCCATAATGGGCATCAATGGGAGTCATAGTAAACGTGATGAAAAACCTTTGTGCAGATCTATGCAAGTGCGCCATCTTGCTAGGTTACAGTAGTATATAAATAACGCTGGCTGTTTCAAATCAAGTGAGGAAACATTGTTCAATATTAAATTTTAAGTCAAGGACTGAAAGCAGAGCAAGAACTATTCGTGATGCTAGATTGGGAAAGAATTGAGGTAAGGATCAACAAATATTAAATACCTTGGCGATCTGTAGTTTGCAAATAACAGAGTCATCTTCAGCAACCTTACAGATGATTTACCACAAATGAGTGAGGCCCTCAACAGGCCAGGACTGAGGGAAGGTTTGGGCATTAGAGTGCAATGTACTAAGGTAACTCATAATAGCCTGACGAAGAAACAAGATATATAATAATCCATGCCCTTAGAAAAATTTATAACTACAACACCATTTACATGACGCGAGATATTTATTATATGAGCGGGCATAAACTTTAGGAGATGCATGTTTATATATATATAAGTGTCTTTTCCAAGCATGACAGCAACTGCCACAATTAACAATACAAATATTGTCACAGAGTGATATTACTATGACTTAGTCCAGTGCTCAACAAAATAACGACGACAATGCGGTGTCCAAATACCAGCACGTGTGCTTCTTCTACCATCTAATCTGTCCACCAAAATAAGTTTCTAAATATTCACTTTAATCTACATCTCACCTCCAACACAATATATTCAAAATTGGGGGACCCTTAAAGGGCCAGTCAACAGGCCCCGACTTTTTTTTTACATCCCCCAAACAAGCTCGGTAATTCGTAGAGTAGACCGCAACGACCACGTTTTCTGAAGATTACAGAGCTGCCTGCCGTGCAGAGCCTTTCGTGCAGAGCCTACATTTCAAAAAACAATGCCCGCACTCCTATCTTACGCCTGACCAATGCTCCTTGCACGTGCAGGGACAACTCGGCAATTGGCGATGTGACACAGCACGCAGCTTGTCGATTGGTCTAAACCAGGTCTAAACAAACAGTAGTGAAGTCAACGACAGTTCTTGCCCCCATCCACAGCCACGGCAGAGCTATTCAAGCATACAAGTTGCGAAACTCCCTATACACTTCATGCATCGAAATCGAGACACTTCACTGATCCAGTTCTTGGGAGTGAGCAGATTGTCGCAACACCTGTTCACGAGCACACCCACTATTGAGCGCATTATTTGTGCTTTGTGTTGTTTCTCCAAGATGGCGCAACAGTCTGCTCCCGAAAAATCGAACTCCAGAAAAATTAGGCCAACTTCATGTCCGGGCTTTAGAACGCAGTTTTGCTGCAAATCGAGCAGCTGGGCTGCAGAGAAGCATCGGTACCGAGTAAACAATAAACAACCAGGCATCGCAGCAAGCAGAAGTGCGTTGCTACTGATAGAGTTCGCCGATGACGTCAATCGCCGACGTCTTGTCACATTGCCAAAGTGGGGGGAGTCAACAACTGGCCACGCCTTTCCCTCCCTTTGAAGGAGAAGGGTGGCGAGGACGTGCAAAAATTTCAAACAAGCTGTGCGCGATGTTCCCAGTAACTTCCTTATTATAGCACGTGTTCGCAAAATTCTTGCGGCAGCATCTTCACGAAGTAAAAGGACACATATTTCTCTTTACAACAATTTTTGGACATAGGGCTTGCTTACTGGCCCATTAAGCTTTGGCTTTAAAGGTTAAACGCGATAGCGATATCCTGTCCCTAGTGCATACTTCTAACACTTAGGGCATAAAATCTTTTCAAACTTGCTATGCACCTGCTACGTGGCCTTAAGGGAATACGCGCATCAATGTGTGTGCTTTTCGTAGTCGATGACCAGCTTTACAGCATGAAGCTATTGTGATAATCCTATGTTCTGAAGCCTGATGGCAATGTACACTTGTACCACGCATTATTACTCCAATATTTCATGGTATGTTGTGAAGCATGTATACAAGATGTGCGTATTGATAAACCATGAAAATTACTTCCACTGCACTTCCAAGCAGAGGAAGTTATTTTTACTCTATCCGCTAGCAGATGCGTGGCTGTCTGGTAGAACACCTGCTTGCCACACAAATGACCTGGGTTCGAACCCCACTGAGACCCAAAAAGTTTAAAGGGCGAAGCTCCTTATGGCGTGGCTTGTGCGTCCCATTTGTGGGTAACCGCCCCTCGTTAATTCTTGAACCAGCCTTAGAGAGTGGTACTTGCACTACACGCTGAAAAATGAGAATCGTACGACACTAGAGGGCGTTATTTGTAGAAAAAGAATTGACGTCACACGTATGGAAAGAAAGAGAGATGATCGCGTGTTCTTCGGCGGCGCCATACAGTAGGAGGCGCTCTATAGTACAATAAAAGCAGGGTTTTGGCACACGCGCGCATTCAGAGGCTCAGCAACACAGGATGGACAAGGCTACTGAGCGTCGTGCGCGCTGGGCGGCAGTGGCTCATGCTCGAAGGAGGAACCCCCGACGTGCGGGCGCGTGAGACAAAAGTGCGCCGCGAGGACCCTGCAGTATGACAACGGGAAGCTGAAGAGGCGGGGCAGTGGCTTGTGGACCCAGCTTCACCCCACTCTCTAACATTCACCCCATGAATATGCTGTCATTTTTGGGGGGCGAAGCTCCCTACGCTGTGGGTCGGGCGTCCGCGATGTATGTAGTAGCAGTAGGTAGCCACCTCCATGGCCCGATTAGAGGAGCGGCACGCGCTCACCCTTTTTAATTGAGGAGGAAACCAGGGCATGTAAAGCATAAATAAAAAGACAGTTGTTTCTGATGAAATACCTTACAGAGGCGAGTATTGGTGACTTATTCTTCAATAAAGTTTGCTTTGAATTCGATGCTTACTAAACAAAACTAGTATCAGAAGGACACACTGTGAGCACTGTCTGACTAAAAAAGATTGCCACGTAAAACTTGCTGGGCGTAACCTCCTTGGTTTTAGCAAGGTTTAGCGAGTGTTTCTCCGCAGTGACATGAATATAGTGAACTAGTATATAGCCATAAACTAGAGGCGGTGAAAGGTGGGAAGTAGACATGAAGCGTAGGCCGTAAGAAAGTGCGCATGTGCCACCTCTCGTCTAGTCCTCGGAATGTCCGCTGAATGGCGGTACATCTATATGCTGAATATAGGGAGCTTGCATTAGCGGCGGCGGGGCTATGGACTCTGGGTAGGCAGCCATTTTTTTGTCAAAGGCAGCCGGAGAGTGCAGCAGCGCAGTCGTGTTTCTGAGCGCTGGCGTAGCTTGCAGGCGTGATCGAGTGCGATCGCGAAGCAAATTTAACTCGAAGAGCAATGCTCAGCGTCAGCCTCACAAGAAGACTACACCGCAACGCTGTGCCAGAAAGACCTCGAGCGGTACAAAGAAGAGACAAGACTTCGCTCCGAGTGGACCCATTCACGCTTCGTGCAGGCGATCAACAGCTCCGATATTCATGAATTTCTTGTTCCGAGGACAAGTTTGAATAGCCGGGAGCAGATGAAGCCCAGAAAGACCCTCAAGGGTCACAACACTGTGAAAAGTGCCCGGGTGAGGGAGCCATGGGTGAAGAAAGCCGCCACTGACACCGTGGTCGTCGTCACTCAAGTAAAACGTGTTAAACTTTGGAGCGCTCTCGTGCACGTGCGTCGTACTCCACGTAGAATAACAGCGCAGTGGGACGCGAGCAGGCTTCAGTGTTCCCGGCCATGCATGTGCAGTGCGCAGCAAAGACCTCGCCATCACTCTTGCCCATGAACAAGGCGTCGACGGGGGGCTTGTTAACACACTGGGAGTTTAACCTGAACAGAAACAAACATTAGCATCTACAGCAAAATCAAATAATTTAACACCTCTTACTTGAGTGACGATAATCACAGTATCGGCGGCAAATTTCTTCACCCACGACTTCCACAACCAGCCACTCGTCACAAAGTTGTGGCCCTTGATTGCCTTACTCGACTTCAACATCTCGCAGGTAATCAAACCCATTCTCAGGATGAAAAATTCATGAATATCAGAGCTGTCGACGCGCGGCCACAAGTGCACATCGTTTACACAGCCGCCCGCACGAAGAGCTTCTCTGTACCGCTCGAGGTTTTTTTGGCACGTTTCGGTGTAGTTTTCCGGTTAGGCTGACATCGTGCACGACCCTTCTTGATGTTAAATTTGCGTCACACTTGTACTCGAGCAGGCCTGCAAGCTACACCAACGCTCGCAAACACGACTGCGCTGATTCACTCCCCGACCACCTCTGACAAAAAAATGATTGCCTATCCAGAGTGCATAGTGCCGCCGGCGTTTATGCAAGCTCCCTATATGATAAAAAGATGCGTGATGGCGGTACTTGGAGTGCTCAATAGATGGACAGATGAGAGGACGGGCGGACAAACGCAGGAAAGGATACACGGACGAATGCATAAACGGATGCACAGACGGACGGACGCATGGACGGTCGCACAGACGGGCACTTTGCCCCACTCATGATCATGCACTACATGGATATGCTCTGATTTTTTTATAATTTATTTTATTTGTGTCTTTTTCGTTTTTTTAGTCACGAACAAGATGATGATTTTTCGCTCACAACCAACGACGTGAACACAGACACCAGAATTTTCGCGAAATGAACTCTTTAACGATATCGTGTTAAAAGCTTGACACCGCTTATGGCAGTGCACTGTTAAAGGGCCCTGCAACGCCAATCATGCATGTTCTATTTGTTCTCCCAGTATTATGGTATGCACCGATATCACTGTGCACGTTGCCACTCCTAAATCATGTTACATTATTTCAACAAAAACCACATTAAATTTCTGCTACAGTGACACACAATGGCTATTTTTAAGATTAAAAGTGTTCCTTTATAATGTGAGAGTGACAACAATGCCTTGGTGTTTTGATTGGCTTAGCACAACAAGTTGTGTGTAATATTCATATGGTCCCTCAGCTAGGCCATACTATCGCATGCTAAAGATTATAAAAACATCTTTTATTCTTTCTTACTAACCAAAATATGTTTTTTATTATCAAATTTTGAAAACAATAACAATGATAAGTGTGCAACACAATCGCCATTATGAGACAAAGCTTCTGTTAAGTCTCTATAAAATCGCAAGGTGATTGGAACTTACCAGTGACTTCAGCGGCAGGATGAAAAGCAAAAGGAGGCGCTTTTTCTTGCAGCGTGCTAGGTTCTGAAATTAGAAGACTAAATTCAGTTCCTGTGCACCAATTTTGATCATTCTTTTTCCACTTATATCGCCATTCACCATTACAGGAGCAGGAAAGAAAGATTGCATTATAACACAGTCTTCATTTCCTTCTCCTGTACGAGCCATAGTTCTGGGTGTTTGGGCTAAATTATCACATTTTTTTTTATTGATATGTGGGGTTTAACGTCCTAAAATCACCATCATTATGAAAGACAGTGTAGTGGAGAACTCCGAAAATTTCGACCAGCTGGGGTTCTTTAACATGGACCCAAATCCGAGTACTTGGGCCTACAACACTTTCGCCTCCATTGAAAATGCAGCCACCGCAGCCGGGATTCAATCCTGCGACCTGCCTGTCAGCAGCCGAGTACCTCAGCAACTAGACCACCACAGCGGGGCAATTATAACATTTTAGTATGCACTGATTCCCCCCATAAAAAGTTATTGTCAATGTGTACTATGTTTGGCATGATGAAATTTTTTTGTTTCTCCATTAAGAATGTGCCATAACTACTTCCTATTCTTATTCCTTCAAAAAAAAAACTCAATATATGAAGTACATTTCTGCAATTTCAACAGGCATCTCTCCTCTGTTATTTTTTTAGTTAATGCTATAACTGTAAATTGTTCATTCCACTCACTGCTGATTTTTCCCCCTAGTTTGTATTAAAGTCACCCATGACTTTGGCACACTAGGTTCTTAACATCAACATTTCCACATGCTCATAGAACTCTGATACTTTGTAATCATCATAACTGGATGTTGGGCATACCCGTGTACTACTATCAGTTCATATCTCCTACTTAATTTTACCATAAGGTGTGGTACCATTTCAGCAGTGCACTAGTAATCATCTATGTCGGCTGCAAATCCTTCCTGGATCAGAAGCCATTATCTTTTTTTTTTTTTTAGGGGGCTTTTTGTAACAGGATCTGTGTCATTGGTCAACACTGCACAAGCATCCCTAGCTTTCCGAACTTCACTAAAGGCAACGATATCTCAGTGAAAGCCTGATAACTGTCTGTGCAGCTCGGCTAATTTATATTCACTTGAGATGGTCAATGTGTTGAAAATTGCTAAGTTTAGTCTCACATGACAGACTGCCGTGAACTTTAATAAATTTAAAGTCCCATTTTATTCTGCTTTAATGTATTTCAAAAGCAAAAAGGTGCCAGCTTCGTTGATATAAGCTGGTGTTAGTGCATGTTTGAAAGCCATGAAAAGAGAAGCTTCATTTGATTCAAGATCTCCTTTCCCCTCCCTTTTTTCTAGAGGCAAAAACCCTTACAACCGTACAATGTTTCCCGGCGTCTACAGCAGGTGTAGAAACTGAAACATCACTGAACAAAAAAAAAAAGGTTAGCAAAAAGTCCTAAACCAGAACAGACAAAGTAAAAGGCAACAACACTGGAAAAACACCGACATTTCACCACGCATCAATCAAAGCATAATATGACAGAACGAATGGTAAACAAGAACAAAAGGCTATTAACCAGAACAAACTAGAAGGCCACGATTCATCGCCCGATGCACACTGCTTAGCCCAGTCATCAGTATTCACTTCGTGGTGAGGCGTGGATTCTTTTGTCTTCTTATCCCATAGAACAAGAGAGAATGTTAGACTGCTAAGGTGGAGACAACTAAGTTTTGTAAAAAGCCCATAACATTTTTTTTGTTGTTGTTAAGCTTATGGCACCCAAAACTCGGTGAGCAATGCACGCACCACGGCACTGACAACACGTTTTTTTTATCACCTGCACAAAACCAGCGGCCTAGACAAATGATTAACAACATTATAGAATTTTCGCAAAGATGAAGCTACTGGAAGCAGCTTCAGTCCCTTTGCGCAGCAATGATGCATGCAGCGGCATCCGATCGATACAAATGCAGCCGGTGCAGCGACTTCATAAGCATTATTTCGGGGCAGTTCTAGACACAACTGTACATTTGACGGCAAGAAAAAAAAAAGAGATGATTAAGTAGATATTTGCTGGCCAGGTGGTTTTTCGTGACGATGTGTAACAGTGCGCCACATCGACGCTAAAGGGACGATCAGCGCGACCAGCGGCGCCTAGAAGCCTAACAAAGCAAAGAATCGGAGTATGTAGTAGTTTTTATTTTTTGACAAACACAACGCCACTTTAGATCTGTTACTACCATGCCAGGACGAGACAACAATATTATTAAGTACACTCGAAGGTGTGGCAACATTTATCACGCGAAATACACTAATCGCGCACGTGAAGCTTGTCGGTGCAACACCGGCTAGCTTACGACGAGCGCACAATGCTGTCCATTGACGCTCAGTTCTATGCTTTGGCATGAGTCGCCGTGCCATCGCGAGATGAATGGATGAACAGGCATGAATCCTGCTTGCAGATATAAATTGGGGAGGGAACTATTCTACAAGCAATACTTACAAGGGCAATGTCCACGTCGAATACAACCGCAAGCCAAGCTACCGACTGAAATGGTTCTAGTAGTAGCACTCATACAGTTTCTCACAATAATACCTAGAGGAAAGTGTGGCGCTACCATCTGCACAAATTTCTCAAGAGGCCCCGTTCGAGCACTGGGAGTAGAGGTGTGCGCCGACTGGTCGGCGCGCCGCCGCCGAGAGTTTTCACCGCGCCGCCGCCGCCGACGCGAACTGATCGGCGCGCCGCCGCCGCCGCCGCCGCCGCCGCCGCCGATGATTTTCATCGGCGCCATCGGCGCGCCATTTATGCGCCAATACTGACTTTTCACAGATTTTTCTTTTTCATCTTAATATATAGCTTCGTTTCACATTTTATGTAGCCAGTATAAACCAGGCTTCTTAGTTATTTTCATCCAGCTTCAGAGACCGAAAGTACCACTATGAACAGCTGCACAAGTTCTGCGGCCGCTGCATGAAATGATATATTGGACAAATTGACAAAAAATAAATGTAACAGTTACAGGAAAGCATAGACGCTGCCATATTAGGCTTAAAATCAATTTTTGCTGGTTTTATATGTCGTAATTAGCAATGATTATGGTCATACGACGTTGAATGTACTGGCCCAGCGTGTTGATGCATGCGAGTTCACCGTAGCACTATTCGAATGTTTATATGGATGCAAAACGGCGTCATTATCAGTCCAAGATGGCAGCCTGTGATCGTGCCCGAAACAGGGCGTATATACAGAAGAAATGAAGTAGTAGCAGTGCAGCACGAATGCAGTGCGTTAGGTGAAGGACTACACAAAGCCCCGAAGGATGAAATCGAAAGGGAGAAGTTTAATGGAGATTAAAAGCGTCGAGGCATAATACATGCTTGAACCTACTCAGGGTATATCATCACCTGTCCGTGGTGTTAAAGTTGATGATTTTCGAGGATGACCACTCATATGCAGCGTCTCAACATGCTGCAGAAAATATTCACCATCTGTTTTACATGCTGCAGAAAATATTCACCATCTGTTTTATTCTTTAACCTCCGTTGGTACCGGCCTTTTCAGGCATCAGATATCCGGGATGAAGATGCCAAGGCGGTAAGATGGCAAGAGAGAGAAAGGAAGGCTGGGGGATCAACCAGATCTTGGCATCCGGTTTGCTGCCCAGCACTGGGGGTGGAGAAATAGGGGCAAGAAAGGGGGTGTAGAGAGACAGAAAAGAAAACGCATGTGCACTCAGGAGTAGGATGGCAAACTTAACAGAGGATTTATTACGTTCTGTATAGACAGGGTGAGAGATCTCTTGCGAATGAGCTGGGTGGCTCCTTATAAAGTGTGCATTTTGACTAAATCATGTAATGGGTCCAGAATGTGCTGTTGAATCACGGGACACACACACCATTTCTGACGGTGCCGCTCACACTCGCTCAAGTCAACGTCTTTGATTGGGGCGTGGTCACCACATTGGACCTGTGACGCCAAGAAACCATTGTGGTCGTCTCGTCGAACGTCTTATGGTGTCGGAATGCCACCTCACTTCCCGGCTAAGATGGACAAAACACGGCGGACAGCAGGCTGGCAGCCCTTTGGTGACTTGTTTGATGAACAAAGAACGCCTCTCTCCCCCGTCAGCCCAGGCGCCGCGCGTAACAACGCAATCCAGTGGTGAGCAGAGGCGTATTAAGCTTGTCTGAGGCCACCAGTTTTAAAAATAACAAAATAAAATTTTAAAAAACTTGCCAGCAGAAAGTTTACAAGAGACGGCTGGATTCGTCAATAATGCGGAGACAGACACTTAAGCGGCATGTCATATATGACGTAGTCCAGCAAACATATTTTCATCACGTAACTTCAACGGACCTACAGGCACTGGGAAAGATGAATAATAATTGTTGCGGGCAGTGGTGATGTACTTCTGTTGCGAAGGTAATGCTCAGAATCAACAAAATAAATCTTAACATTATATTCAGGTCTTGATAAACAGTAAGTAAAGTTAGAAAGCTCCTCAGGTGGCCAAGTAATAAATTACTGCACCGTACTTTATGGTGAAGTAATTTGCAAATAAATAATGCAACCGCTGTTTAATTGATATTCAATGACGTGACTGCAATCAACGGTGTGTCTTCGCTATAAAAACTGGAACGTTATCTGCGGACGCGAGCGGGGGAATGCAGCGGAGAACGAATATGTCACGTAATAAAAGCGATGTGATGTTGCACATTTTCGCCTCTACAACTCCGTGCCCTTTTGCTTGCTCGTGATGCATTCGAAGGAGCTAGCCAAGTCTCGGGTAGAAGTCGAGCAGAGTAGCCGGGGCTGATAAGAGGAACGTTTATATACACTATTTACACACTAAAGGTAGCGTAATACTATATGTTGATGGTAGCATCATGGAAGCTTGATGCGAGCTTCTGAGAGCTGTATCAGAGCGTCTCTGTGCTCGCGTTTTAAGCCCTGGTCTTCCTAAAATTCTCTGCAGGAGAAAACAATGGACAGTTTGCAATAATCTGCAAGGCAGCTTTTCTGCAAGGTTGGTTTTTAAAAACTCTCGTTCACAGACTGCTTTTCTTGCTCATTTCATTTTTGCCATTCCCCTTTTTGAGATCTTGTTGTACTCGCGTGCCTTCGCTAGAATTTGGAGAGGTGACATTTTGTTGTACTCGCGGGCTCAAAATGAGAAAGAAAAGCAGTCTGTGAACGAGAGTTTTTGGTTGAAAAACAAACCTTACAGGAGAGCCACCGTGCAGATCACTGTAAACTGACAGACTGCATGTCCATTCAGTTCAGGGCAGTCCAAAGGAATAGACCTCTCCCTTTTTGTAAACAGTGTGACGTCACTGCGGGCACCCCGCCCCCTACACCCTCTCTCGAAACAGGTGCTGGTTGGCAAGAAAGTTCCTCCGGTGGCATCTTTGTGCATAACAGAGCTGCTTGTCTGCATTCTTTCGACAGAAATTTCTGCATTGCTATGTTCTAAAGTTACAGCTTTTGAAAGAAGGGGGTCACTGAAGGGTTACTGCCCATAGTGTGGAAATTTGCTAATCGCAGTTGGATGGACGGAGAAACTGTTTAGAGTACTGAGAGACGCGACTAACATGCAGTGGGCTTCACCCACGTAGATGATAGCCATAAAAAAATCTGATCTTTTTTGAAAGCGAACCTTTTGAATGTACACGATTACTGGCTCTTTGAGAAATATTTGCATGGCATGGCTGTAAACTTACTCTATTTCTATCGTGGCATGTGCAATACGAGGTACAGCATTGGCGGCAGCATGGTTTTGAGCTGCTGTGCGCAAAGTCACGGATAAGATTCTCACTCATTGCCCAAAAGTCTCATCGGAGATGAATGAAAAAAACACCACTTCTTTCCGTTGGTTAGACTGAGGTTAACATATCCTCGTGAAAATTAAAGTGAAGTTCTGCCGCTGCGTTTCTCAATAACCTAGTAAAAATTCATGTTATGTAAAACCCGACATATTGATATTATATATAATATTATCTGGCACAGTTATCTTGCTGCATTTGACACCTATAACGTGTTTTCGTACCTATCGCTCCTTTAGGCCTGATACACAAACTTCTAACGCGAATTTTCACTTCATAAGGATCGAGTCGTAAAAGTACAAAGTAGATGAGAAACCAAAATCTTCGCTGTTTCCATTAACAAATATCAGGTATCCGATATTACGAGTTATAGCCGTGGTGAAGCATATATGCAGATTCGGCAACGCTACAACATGCTTATAGCTCATGCGTAGTCGTATATATCACCAGGAGATCATGTACTTTTATTTTTCTGCAAGCCACGCATACGTTGAGATGTACCCACTCGCGGATAATCGCGTCAAATGCATTTTTACCTTGACTAAAATGTCAGATCGTAAAGTTATAACGACAATCTGATACTGAAACCGGCCCACAACGAATACCAGTGTTTTCGCAAACAGGACGCATCGCATTATTCACACTGCACACACCATGCACAATATTCCCAATTTTACCGTCTGTAAAGATGAACCAATATTGTCGATGCCTTTTAACGCACACTACACGTCACCGTCAACACTGCCCATTTTCAAAGAAGATGTCGCTGTTCCTCGCACAGACCGCCACGTGTGTTCACTTCTCGTAGATAAACAGCCAGCCGGCCAGCGTAGCGAAAATTTCATCACGCACTTTATCACACACCTAGATGTTCTCTGACACATGCCACAGCTAATGTTGCCACTGTGAGATGAAGATTACGCTTTTAAAAGGAAGAAAAAATTGCCCCAAGCACCGAGCGACTGCACCCACACAGGCACCGGCAGGAGTGTTTTGCCAACCACCGCTTTGCACGTGCACCGGTGACGTCACGCGGTGACGTACCCCGGTGGAGGTCTATTGTCGTCTTCATCTCCGTCCGCCGAACTGGGGGCGGGGGGGGGGGGGTAGTGGTTAGAAGAAGGCGCCTAATTTCTGCAGCCCAGCAGGGAGCGCAGGGCGCAGCGAATAAGGATAAAAGAACGAGAGAGGGAGAAAGCGAGAAAAAGTCAAATACTGCCTTCTTTTCAACCCAGGAAAGAGAGAGAATGCACGTTCAGTTCGCCACACGGTGAGAGAGAAACACAACATAGGTCACAGTGCAATAATACGCACAACACAGCACAGTGCAATAACATTGCATCGCACGTGCAGAATAGGGTCTGCAGTGCTAGGCAGGCTAGGGCTTGAGGGAATGGAAGACTTCCAAGCACCACAGAGTGTGGGAAACATACCTGACGACGGATCCCAAGCGCGTCTCGTGGCACGTCGAACAAATCAAGCAGCCTCGATTTCAAACAGCTCTTCCTAGGCCGTCGTCAGTCAGGCGTGTCCAAAGAGTTTTTGACGAGGGGAGCCAACAGCCCTAAAGAATTCGAAGTATGGCTTTCGTGTTGTCCCCACTTTGGGCGCACCTCAAGAGCGTTGACCCGGAACAAATCAGGGTAGGCTTAGCTGCAATCATCCCCCGCGTCCAAGCGGCGCCCAGCCAGGGAGGCCGATCTTAACATCTACAGACACACGCACACAAGCACGCAAATGTTAATTTTTCACCTCATCGGTCATTTAGTGAAGGTCATTTCATTTCCACATCCTTAAATGAGAGTTATGAATAGTTGATATCCAAGCATTTTTTAAAGATAGATGACTGGTGTTTATCAAAGGACCTAGAATGAATTCCGGGGAGGGGTAGATATGAACAGTTTTATCATTTCAAAAATAAATTTTTCGGCTTTACAAGCCGGAACGTCAATACGGCAACAAGGCTCGCCATAGTACGAGGTTTTAAATATTCAAAACCATAGGTTCGCAAAATAAATGGAGCCTATATAGACTTGCTCAGTAAATGTGCTTTTATCTTAGGACTCAATATAGGGCCCACCCTATAGCCGGTATTTTGTCACATATATAAATGACCAAAACCATTTTTCTCTGCAAAACATTTTCACAATAGACTGCTTTCATGGAGTAAATCAGCCCGACATTTTTCGAATACACCTGAGGTAGTCACCAAAACGCCTTGGACATTCGGCGTGGAATGACCGATCAAACTTTACGTCGATACCTATCACTTTTCGTCTCCACTGTCTGTTTCCAAGTTCGTGTTCTTCCTTTCTTGACATTTGACTTCACAGTAATTTAACAAATCCGCATTATATTGGTTCTATAGAAGAAGATAGCTTATGGTATATGCATCTTAAATAAAACTTGGCCGTGTACTTACGCCCCATCTCACTGTTTTGTATCAATCATTTAACCATTCTCATCTCACCATATTGCCACGTGGTTGCGACGGCAAAGAATATGGTACTTGGGTTCCTCAAGACGACACTTTTTATTTCGTGAACGTGTGCCTAGAAAAGTACAAAGTACTAGAAATTCACGCTTTACGCAGATAGCGGTAATTAGAGCATTGGTCGTCGGTACTATGATCTGCGTGAAGGTACGTCGCTATATATACCCGTGGCATCGAACATCATCAGTATTGTAGGTGTCTCAAGCCTATCAGAAGATTCTAAAATGATCTAGAATTTTCGCAGACAGCCAAGCGTGCTTTGCACAAGGCAATTGATTAATATGTGGTGTTCAACGTTTCAGAACCACCATATGATTATGAGAGATGCCGAAGTGGAGGACTCCAGAAATTATGACAACCTGGGGTTCTTTAACATGCACCCAAATCTGAACACATGGGCCTACAGCATTTTCGCCTCTATCGAAAATGCAGCCGCCACAGGCGGGATTCGATCGCGCGACCTGCAGGTCGGCAGCCGAGTACCTTAGCTACTGAACCACAATGGCGGTGCCTTTGCGCTAGGCAGTGACATAAAAATACAAGCGAAGTGGCAGTATAATAACGTTGCGATAAAATTTCAGCAGATGCGACAGGTTCCACTGTGGATGCTATTTTCATACAGAACCGTCAGCGGGTAGCCACGCGTTGCTAGGTGGATCGACATCTTTGGGTATTTTGAGTAGGCTAAGTTTCTACCTGAAACATACGGCGTGACGACAGCACTCACGTTGACTGTAAATTTTAGCGAAACGAAGTGCACGCTTCTGTTGGATGATATCCATATTATTAAGAAGCTGTTGTGTATTCCTCAAAGGTCGAGATCATCAATGGTCGAGCAAACCATCACTATCACGTGCTAGATGAAAGGAATATATTTATGTAATGTGTACAGCCAGCCTATAGACCGCAACCACAACTGACGGTGTGGGCCGACATCACTCCTGTAAGTCTATATATTTAGGGTTGTATCCGTTACAGTAAAAAGTAACTAAATACGTTACTCGTTACTCTAATAAAAGAAAGGGAACGTTTCACGGCTTCACGTTATATATATATATATATATATATATATATATATATATATATATATATATATATATATATATATATATATATATATATATATATATATATATATATATATATATATATATATATATATATAAAAGGTAACGCATTACCATTACCGTAACAAAAAAACATAACGAATGTTACCTCTGCTGTAGCTCCGTAATCATCAGTTTTAATCAATGTGTCTTTGCCGCAGAAACCCACAATGAGAATTTTTAAATTTCAAATTTATGTTTCACACATACTAACCAAAGCAATGATTATACTCAATGTTCAATTAACGAGAATTATTTGTACAAATGTGCTGAACCTTAGCAATGTTATATAGAGGCATAATGACGCCTGCCCATGTGATGGCTTCTGGCTCTGCAGTGACACAGGGCGAAACCATTTTTTTTTCATTGGAGCATTACACGCAAAGTGAGGTTCAATAATCTACGGTATTCACAAAGAAGCTATCATTGAACTCTCAAGAAATTTACAACAATCGGCCTTTTCTTGATCCTTCAGCACCTTCAATAAAGCATGTCGAAATCGGTACTGTTCGTCCTAGCAACCAAAATGGCCCACCGTGCGCCAGTAGGCAATCACGGAGGCTTACGGAGGCCTACATTGGTGCCTTTTTATTGGGGGGGGGGGGGGGGTATTGGGAGATGTCGTGGGGAGGGGGGGGGGCACTTGCAAGTTTGCGACACCAGATGTGGCTTGCGGACGCGTAAGTCTAGAAAAATCACGAAGGGGGACACACATCTTGCAATAGCAGCCATTTTGTTTTAATACTTTGCAGGTTTTATTTATGTTTATAAAACAATTAAAATCATGCCGAGAAATCAAATTGACAAACGAACGTAGGTTCCCAGCACTCGTAATTGCATTCTTCTATTGAGTCTTTTCCGGAACCAGTCGAGAGTGGCAGTTGCGATTTTAATTGTCTCATACACCTGATGGGTATTGAGCACGTGTACTCGTTACAAAAAAGCATTAAAAGTTTAATGTTTTATACATACTTATCAAGCATTCTTATTTGTGACGTTTTTAAGAGAAATTTTAATGGGGCCCACTTGCAAGGGGTGTTCCCCTCCCCTGACCGAGCACAAAGGGGTCGGGAGTCAACGTTCTCTGCAGGCGTGGTCAACGGCCCTCAAGGTCGTGACCAGTGTGGACTGTGTATCTGAGCAAATATTGCATTTGCTCTCATCTGCACATATGGCCATCGACAGGTTTTTGTCTTGGGGGTAAGCAAACCCTTTTTTCAACTTGCATCATGGCTGAGGGAGGGGGTCGTGTTGGTGTCGCTAGAGTGGGTAGCAAGTGCTGGTGCGGCTTGAAGGGGTCAAGTGCCCCTTTTGCACCACCCGTCTCCCCACGCCCATGTCTACACTTCATTCATTGAACGCTGCGGTGAGGACTAGTTGGCTAAATGCGCAGATTTGTTTTATTCCGCTTCTTATACCGCTACATAAAACATTCTCATATTGTGAAAAGTAGGTATGTCGATTCGTTTGAAGGAAAGTAACATTCAAGGCATGACAGATACTCAAAAGAGCGGTTTTCTGCAATCGCAATAAGAAAACTCGTGGCAGAGGTGCTTCTTTTTTTGTGTGTGTGCAGCGTACAGAGTAAAAGTGAGATCTGATTCGGAAAAAGCGAACTGAGTGACGTGCGTCGGTGCTTGCTCAATGTTCAATGAAAGAAGGTTTCATGAAGTATGACGTAGCCAACAACAGAAACAAACTGCTGCATCTTAAATAAAAAAAAAACAAGCAAAGTGCTGCACCTTCGTGGTAGAACATGGACATATATTGAAATACGCGTATTTTATTATGAAAGCGAAATAAAAACTAATATATAAAACGCTTTGCATTCATCGTGATGTCGACACATTTGTGTAGTGTCATTAGTGCTATTTCGATGAAAATCCCTGAATTTCAACTAATTCAGTAACCTGTGGCAGAAGAACCTTTTGAATTTTTAGTTTCGGTTTCCGCGCCGCCGGCGCCGCCGCCGCCGATGAAAATTGGCCGCGCGCCGCCGCCGATGAAATAACCGGCGTGCGCCGACGACGCCGCCGACTCTGAACGAACCCCACGCCGCCGCCGGTCGAAATCGCCTCGGCGCACACCTCTAACTGGGAGGCTTGTGTTGGCTTATGTTCAGTGAGGCTACAGAGCGCTGCAGAGTCTGTGTATTAACTTATAGATAGATAAATAAATAGATAGTTAATGTGGCCAAGTACCCTTTGAAACAGGCGAACTCAATGAATTGTGCTAGCCATATTGTTAGAAAAAGAAAACATGAGTTAAACACACACACGCGTCAGAATTCACAAGTCACACATTTTCAGCGCTGTGTGTGTCCTCCGTGGGTGACCGTCTTGTGTCCCTCCACCACCCTTCGAGACGAGCTTTCGTGGTGCGCACACTTTTGCCACAGCATACAGAAATCCGAAGGCTTGCAGCAGGGTGGTGCCCTCTATTGTGGCCTCCGCGATTGGCTGCCGGTGGCGCGTCGCCGGCAGCCAATCGCAGAGGCCACGCCTCTACCATAGAGTTTCTCAAAATTAACTAGAGGGCACTCTGGCGCTGCGATCGTTCAGCGACCACGGGAATGAATCCGAATGATGGATAGTAGTACACACATTCGCCTAGTCTTCGTACTTGCGGACGGCGAATCGTACTTGCGGCTTTGTTTATTGCTGTATTTCGGTTTTGTTTTGAAAGAAAGATTGAATGCTTTTGAGCTTCGTAAGCCAATTTAAAAAATAAGTTCTAAAAAATAAAATGGTGAAGCGCAACCGCTGAACATTTGCTAATACTTGTTTCGTAAGAAAACAGCTTCAAGCCACACGAACACACACGGAGCCAAAGGCAGGCCAGAAGTACGAATATTAGACAAATGTGTGTACTACCCTTAGTACCCTATGGTAGCTAGAAGGGGGTGTCGCTGAAGCGCCGTGCGTTGCAGCTCCCATAGACACTAGCGCCAGAGTTCCCTCTAGTAAGTATTGTGGGAAACTCTATGCCCTCTACCGTAGGGGGACTCCATCATTCCCATGCTCGCTGAAGCGCCGTGTGTTGCAGGTTGCAGCTCCCATAGACACTAGCGCCAGAGTTCCCTCTAGTGTATATTAAGAAACTCTATGGCTTGCACTGCCTGCAATAGGGGAGACCCGCTCAAGTTTGCCCGGCGACGCCAGCGCTTGCCTTTCCCCTGCCAGAAAAAGCGCCCAACAGTAGAGTCTTCCGACCCTTCCGCTCCCTTTGGCTTCCACGCATTTGCGAAGCACGCGCTGCACGTGAAACGTCCCTCGTTCCGCGATGTCACACCAACAGAAAAGGGGGTGACATTGCTGCGTCGTCAACTGTCACAATAACCATGCAAACATGAAGAGGTCGACTCCACCAGTGAAATTCTACTGATTCCCAAACCGATGGTACGAAACGAGCAGATGACAGAAATGGATTAAAGCAGTGCGCCGAAAAAAGTATGTAAACAATTTTTTTCATAAAAATTAGCACGCGCACAATGCATTCAAAATTACGGGTGTTAATTCCTTCGTCACCGTTCCTGCAATCTGTCGATTTACTGGGAGATGCACGTCCCCATCTTAAAAGTATAAATTTTCAACGCCCGTCTTTAGAACACTGTTAAAAAATAGCGAAGAAATATTTTATGCTGCTACTATTATTCGATATTGTTGGGGATGTAGTAGTTGAAGCTGTGTGCACATGTGGTATTGGTAATGTGTTGTTATATATTTTTAAATCTACGCAGCGCCGACGGAAGTTAGTGGTTGCCAAAAGCTTGGACAACTATGAAAAAAATAAAAAAATGCATTAGCCGTTGTTGCACGTCCGTTGGCAGATACAGTGTTACTGAGTGTGCAGGGGTAGCCCGAACAACACGGCGCATTTTTGATACGTGACCAAGATAAAATGCCTTTATAGCAATGCGCTCTTCCCCTGCAGATTAGACACACACAAAAAAGTTTCTCTGAAAGCTGGGCGCTCATCATGATGGTACGCACGCTGTTCGTGAACTCAAGGTACCAGTGATGAGAATGGTGATAATGCAAGGAAAGACACGTGAGATAGATGTCAATTATTGTTGTGGGTCAGAAAGAATCCCCAAATAGACCATTTATTTTTGAAGTGCTGTGTATATACAGCACGATAACTTGGGTGGGTGCTAGTAAATTAAGGTATCCCAACTAATAGCAAACACAGCGCAAGAACCGCTTAACCTAAAGCAAGAGAAGCGGCCTTACCCATGCATCCAGTAACAAACATAGTGCATAGTACACAGAGTAAACCAAATAAAACAGGTATATAATTATGAACGTAGAGAAAGTTTTATTCCCCTCTAACGTCGTAAACAGCGTCGTCTTTCACTTGCGAAACGCACTTCGCTCTGACGAGGACGGCGTCGTCTGCTACAACTTGCTTCGCTGCCCTTTTGCCAAATTGCTGCCACGAAAAAAAGAAAATCCTCAATTGCGGCATCCTATTCAATGCGGACAGAGCACGCGACGCGAAACTCTCAAAAACACGTGCAGAACGCGTGCAGCGTGCGAGTAAAGCAATGCGTCACTCGCTCGCTGGATTCCGTGCCGACTGGTTGTGCGCCCGTGCGCTCGCGACCTTCGGCGTCATCGTAGCTCTGGCCGACTGGGCTCGCCCTACGTCACCTCCTGTCGCCGACGACCTTCGACGACAGTGTAGCTCTGACCTACTGGACCTGCTCTACGCCATCTACAGACGCCGACAACATCTCTCGCAAGTGTATCCCGTCTTCGGACTCCAGTGACCGTGCTTCCATCTTTCCTGTCTCTCCTATCCCCTCAGTTTGTTGTTCCTTCTTCTTCCTCTTTTCTACACCTTTACTTCTACCCTTTTATCCCTCCTCACCCCCATCCCTTGTGAGCCCTGTGGCGGTGTCGCTCACTGAAGCAGACAATAACGGGGCTCACTTTTCTCTTCCTTTCTCTATCTTAAGAACCACTCGCAAAGCAATGCGTTTTCAAGCAGGTTGAATGGGACAGCGGAGAGGCCAACACTCGAGTAACCAGTTTTCTCCCCACATTGACTGACAGCGCCACGCTCCGCAGCGCCTCCCTCGGCGTGGGTCTCCTCTATAGTTCTGAAAAGTTTTACAGCGGTGCTGTGGGCGCGCAGCACCGATTATGCACTGATAGATTATGCACTGATGTCACATAGAATGTATGATAAGCTCAGGGGAATGCACATAGATGAAGGTGGCTCCAAAAGTCTGGGTAGTGATCACAAACGTATCAAGCTAAGTTTTGGAAGAGCAGTGAAAGTGGGAAGGAGACAAGATGAGCAACTACAGGAAAATTTTTATTCAGAAAGGCAAATTGAAATAGCCACTAAACAAATTGAGAAAGTAATCACGGAGGATAATAAGACAGTGTGGACATACATGAATTTAATTAGACTCTTTGAGCTAGAGCTTGCTAAGACGCGTAACAAGTCACCCCGGAAAAGAAGACACAAACCCAAAAGTTGGTGGGATGAGGAAGTTAAGAGAGCCACAGCAAAACGTCAGGAAGCCTCTAGGGAACACAGACATGCTAAGCAGTGGGGTGAACCGACAGATGATGTTGAAAGAAAATGGGAAACCTTTCTAAGCTGTAGAAGGGCTGCATCTCTTCTGATCAATGAAAAGATTCGAAGAAAGGGAGCTCAGTGGCTGGCAGAAGTACATAAAAAAGATAGAAAGGCAGCTGCGAAATTTGGGAACCATCTAAACTCCCTCAGAAAAGAGACGAGGCTAGAGCAGAGTTTATAACTACAGCCCAAGGTGCCAGGCTAGAAGGGGGCGAAGGTATTGAATATATAAGAGCAAGGGTGACAGTAAATTTCAACAAATAAGTACTTTATGCACCACAATAGACAAGGGCGAATCAAGTGGTGCAATGGCTCTATTTTCACAACGAGAGTGGGAAAGGGCTGAGAAAAGGGTTCCTAGTAGTACATCAACAGGCCCAGATGGCATTCCAATTAGGCTGATAAAGACATTAGGTCCGAAGTCTAAGCAGGCTTTGAGAGAGGCAGTGAGCAAAATAATAATCGATGGTGAAGTTCCCGATGGATGGAAACTTAGCAGGATGAGCATGATCTATAAAGGAAAGGGGGACAAAGCTGACATAAACAACTACCGTCCTATAACAGTGACATCAGTGGTCTACAGGCTGGCGATGCAGATTATAAAGGAAAGACTGCAGGCATGGATAGAAGATGAGGGGGTGCTGGGGGAACTGCAGAATGGGTTTTGGAAACACAGGAGGTTGGAAGACAATCTGTTCTCACTGACGCAGTGCATCAAAATAGCAGAAAAGGAACACAGGCCCCTGTGGCTAGCATTCTTGGATATCAAGGGAGCGTACGATAGCGTGGTTCAAGAGGAATTGTGGGGAATACTGGGCACACTAGGCGTGGAACATGTAGTCACTAATCTTTTAAAGGGTATCTATAAAGGTAACAAGGTAGTTATAAAGTGGGAAAAACAGGTATCCAAGCCTGCAGAGGTAAAACAGGGGCTTAGACAGGGGTGCCCCCTGTCACCCTTATTATTCATGATGTACCTACAAGGATTAGAGGCAAAATTAGAGGGAATTGGGCTGGGCTTCAACCTCTCTTTAGTCAAAAAAGGAAAACTTATTGATCAGGCACTACCAACATTAATGTGCGCAGATGATATAGTGCTAATGGCCAACAACAAGGAAGATTTGCAGAGATTGATGGACATCTGCGGTAATGAGGGAGATAGGTTAGATTTTAGATTCAGTAAGAAAAAATCAACAGTCATGATTTTCAATGACAACGAAGGTAGTGAGCTTAGGATACTGGACGTCACGCTAGAGATAACAGATAAATACAAATATCTGGGCGTATGGATAAGCAATGGGACCGAGTACCTGAGGGAACGCGAAATATACGTGACGACTAAAGGTAACAGGAGTGCAGCAGTGATGAAAAATAGGGCACTGTGGAATTACAATAGGTATGATGTTGTGAGAGGAATATGGAAAGGGGTCATTGTTCCTGGGCTGACGTTCGGCAATGCGGTCTTGTGCATGAGATCAGAAGTTCAAGCAAGATTAGAAATTAAGCAACGTGGAATAGGTAGGCTTGCTTTAGGAGCTCACGGGAATACACCAAATCAGGGAGTACAAGGTGATATGGGATGGACATCATTTGAGGGCAGGGAAGCTAGCAGCAAGATAAAATTTGAGAAGCGATTGAGAGAAATGAAGGAGGAGCGTTGGGCTAGGAAGGTTTTCAGCTACTTGTACATGAAGAATGTCGATACAAAATGGAGGAAGCGAACCAGGAAGTTGACTGGTAAATACTTAGAAAACAGCAGGTGGCCAAACCAAAAAGAACTATCGGTTAAGAAAAAAGTGAAGGAAACGGAGACAGACATGTGGAAAATGGGCATGATTAAGAAGTCCGCACTAGAGATCTATCGAACTTTTAAGCAGGAAATTGCCAAGGAAAGGATCTATGATAATACTCGGGGTAGTTCTCTACTGTTTGAGGCAAGGACGGGAGTATTGCGAACCAAGACATATCGGGCCAAATACGAAGGGGTAGACACAGTATGCAGTGCGTGTAAAGAGGAAGAAGAAACTGCCGAACACTTGATAATGTTCTGTAAAGGGCTTCACCCTATAGTTCAGGATGATGGCGCAGAGTTTTTCAAAGCACTGGGGTTTAGGGACCCGGAGGGCAAAATAGACTTTAAGCCAGTAGACTTAACTAGAAGGAGGTTATCTGATTGGTGGCTAAAGTCAAGGCACGAGTGAAAATTAAACTCTTCACTGCAAAGTACGAATCCTCAAACTCACTTTTTAAGGTAAAAAATAAATAAATATAGTTTTGAGTTCATTAAGTATTACGGCTTGGTGGCGCTAGCCACCGCCCGATCTAAAGGGTACAGCCATATCCATCCTTCCATCCATCCATCCATCCAACCGGCTCAGCAAGTGCAGGTGCAGCCGCGACATTACAGTGCGGTGGCTACTGCCAAAACAAAGATGCAAGTGCAGGTAGAGTTCGTCGAATAGCCAACGTGGCGTGTGCAGATGGTGTTGTTTACCAAAACACTGCCGCGATGGCTGTCTTCATGACGTGTATATATATATATATATATATATATATATATATATATATATATATATATATATATATATATATATATATATATAAACGCTCGACAGCGTTTATTATTCCGACAATAGCGATCTGTACAGTAACAGAATAGGTGTTGACGGGGTTTATGTTTTAAGTGGTACTTTTCTCATTCTTCGTCAAAATGTCAGTAATATGTTCTCATGTACAGGAACACTGTCGGACGGTTCCATGAGTGTGATTTCAAGATACGGTTCATACCGTCTATAACTACGGTTTAGCGGTAATATCCAGCTTTTCTGGACACCAGTTGTTTAGTTCACGTGAACGACAACACGTGGCGTATTGACCTAGGTGACCGGTAAAATGGGCAATCGCAGGGAACTGAGGGGTACGACGGCTTCCGGTTCGACGCACCACACGGGTCAGCAGCGCCACACGTCGCCGTGCAATTTCAGTGCTTTAGAAGTTTTTTTTTTTTTTGCCAACCGTGACTGTGACGATGACAAGCTACGAAAGCCATGAACGTTCCGGAAACTTTTTTTATCGATTGATATGTGGGGTTTAACGTCCCAAAACCACCATATGATTATGAGAGGCGCCGTAGGGGAGGGCTCCGGGAATTTCGACCACCTGGGGTTCTTTAACGTGCACCCAAAACTGAGTACACGGGCCTACAACATTTCCGCCTCCATCGGAAATGCAGCCGGGATTTGATCCCGCAACCTGCGGGTGGAACTTTTTTTTTTCACACTAAAATGATGTGCAATGATTTCGTGCTGCTTGGGGGTGCTGTCAGTTTGGCTAGCAGATCAGTCGATACGCAAAACAGTTTTCCTTGTATGATACGGTACTGCAGATAAAAAGTAACCATTTTAAAGATCTCATGGGATGGGGATGACTGTGAGTCTGCTAAGAGTTAATTTCGGGATCGCTGCTACGGCCGAACTCATCAGTCGATCGGCATGAAGCGCAACACTTATTGAGCGCGTTGAGATATATTTGTTTCTAGCCTTCAGCGCACTATAATCTGCATTTCTTTAGTCGAAGCCAGATGCTTATTTGAACGCTGATCTTGGTCAAGCTGCAAGGCACGGAGGCACACAATACAGTCAGATGCATAGAAGGCGCCGAATAATCGAAACCCTGTGCTTGTTTAACGCATTTCTTCTTTTGGGTGCCGTCCTGGCGCACAGTTTGACCACGATAAATGCAAATGGACTCGTCCAGCGCTTCGTGTAAACTTTTGAGTGAAGCTTTCGCGTTTTTTGTCATGTATATGAGTGCAATGGCCGGGGCTCATCTCGTATGGCAGGTAGATTTCGCCCGCGCGTTCCCATAATATTTTTGGTAGGCGCGTCTGAGCGACAATTTATTGCTCAATATAATACTCGTAGCGAATTCATGCGTCAGCTTTTTTTAGCGTGGAATACACACGTACCTGTGATAAAAAGGTTTTCGCACACTCTGCCTTCAACGTTCCGTACTCAAAGGCTACCTGTCGCTTTGGCTCTTTTCCCAGCTGCGGCCCACTTCATTTTTTTTTCGATCCATGGGAATTACACCTGCGTTTGCCTTTCACGCTCAGGAGCAGCCAACGGCTGAACAACCGACCATGTTTTATCAGGACGAAGATAAACTGGCGGCCACGCGCGTGAATCCCGAATAATCTGAGGCTTGCGGCGAAGCGGTTCACCATCGTCTACTCTTCTCGAACCAGAAGCTGGTAGCAGACGGTACATCCCAGAATCTCTCGCTCTTTTACTGGTCACCTATTCAAAAGTCTCACCATGACGTATGCAGTGACGTAGCAATGAATAAAATTTGATAAAAAAACGGTGCACACACCCTGTGACTGTCGCTTCACCTCAGTACACAAATAACAAAATGCGGTGTGTCGGCGTTGTTTCAACAGTGACGACTGGTAATAAATTGACAGTTATTCTAGACGTACCGTGCCCGACAGTTCGGAGCATTCTGCACGAAATGTCTGGCCGTCATGGACGCACCCTTGGTGTATAAAAAAAGCGTATTTGTTTTCTATTTG
Source organism: Rhipicephalus microplus (assembly GCF_043290135.1). Classification (NCBI taxonomy): domain Eukaryota; kingdom Metazoa; phylum Arthropoda; class Arachnida; order Ixodida; family Ixodidae; genus Rhipicephalus; species Rhipicephalus microplus. The sequence goes on from NC_134710.1 coordinate 211,758,173, forward strand.
CTTGTTTGTAGTTTCTGCTCGACCGTATCAGTGGGGTTATTAGAGAAGCATGCTGCTTTCATTGTTGCGTGTTCACAGAGCGTCAAGCATTATGCTTGGGTACGAACAGCGCATTGTGGTTGTAAAATAACCAGTTTTTTTGTGTGCACTACTTAGATTATGCTAGCTTGGTCCTTGCGTTACGTGAAAGTAAAAATGGATAACTTTTAGGACGCTAGAAATGAGAATATGTAAACGAAGTGTAAGATATGTATTTATTGTTTTCATTTAGTTCTTGTTGAAATGACGCGGACACCTCCAGCTGGGTGCCGTCGAAGCGGCTCAAATTTACGCAAGTAGTCCGCCTTGCTTTCATATGATCTCGGTGTCGCATGGACATTTCCGCTCGCGATCAAGGCTGGTACGGATCGAGTTCGGTTCAGAGGTTAGGCACTCAGCGATTGAAAGTAACCATGCAGCAGCACTTCAGACGATGACGTGGTCAAACCTGCGATCAGGCGCGCCCGTGTCCGCCTGTCGACGCTGTCTGGTCCGCGTGCTCCGCTCATTGTAATCCCTACCCCCACGAGCAAAAAAAAAAAAAAACAGAGAGAGAGAAAGAGAAAGCGACAATGATCTCCTGAGTGAAAAGCTTACGACAGAGAGGAAACATAAAATATTATTAAGCAATTAGAAATTCACGATACCTCTAATTAATTGGTAAGGTGTTTGGGAGTTTTTAACTGACGAGGGAGTTTTATTGTTCACTTATGTGTCATTCTTCAAATATACATCCCAGGATACGAGAAGTTCTTGAGGAAGCCGTCATCTCGCTTCTTTTTTTTTTACATATTGCTAAACACTATTCCCAGTAATGATGAAGTATACACACATGTATATGCAGAGGGCATATCACTTTTTTGCTTCAGACAGTGATATACAATCGCTATGTATTCACTTGCAAACGTATAAGTGATCAATTCATAATCAGTTGCAGGCTATTCACTTAAGTCTTAATGTTTCAAAGAGCGAAATTACAGTTTTACCTTAGGAAAATGCAGTAACTAATATCTAGAATAACGTGTAACCTGCGCGACATATCACACTTGAACTCAGTAAAATATCTGGGAATATCTTATGATAACCACATTCTTTGGCATACGACCAAGAAAAGAGTACGGTCAGTGAGAGTCTTACGAAGACTGTACAGCAGTCGATCAGGGATACAGAGAGAATCAATAATTATGTTTTACAAAATATACATACATGCAGGATTTCAGGACACCAGTGGTTCAGCCTAGAATTTGAATGTGTTTTATATTCTGGTGCACCGGCTTATAAACTGTGTACTGTTGTACTTTTGGGAAGGGAGGCCCAAATTTATTCTTTGGGTTTCCGAAATTCACAGCCAACAATGTCCTCTACTTAGAAGCGAGCTTGTGCTCTCTTTTGTGCAGATTTAGGATACTAACTGTGCAATCATTCCTAAGAATTTATGGAAATTCTATAAAAATAAAAATTATTTTCATGTATACATCTTTATAAGTTGTTTTTCTTATCGTATTGACTTCGGTTTCATACATTGTGGTTGGGCTTCGTAAATCCTCTTGTTGGACCATAAGATGTTAAACTGAGTGAAGTTCCTGTTATCGGTAATGAAAGACAGAACTTTAAATACGTCTTTTAGGACATATATCTAAATCGTGCAAAAATTTCGCCTTACCATATATTAAATTAACATCTGCAGACCCATTTTCAGCGGATAAATGAAAAACAAATATAGCTTTATAAACAGATGCCTTACAACCTGAAAAAAAAAAATCCGGCATGGGTATTTTTTTCGAAACCTTTAATTGTTCATTCTCAATAAGACTTCTCGATTTATTATCAGTTTCTTCGCCGGAATGGCATTACGAAAACTCAGTCCATCAACTTTAAGTGTGGCCATAGATACAGATACTTTATCTGTGTTCGGCACTCACTAAAAATAGTGCTTTTGGGACGTAGCTTTGGGACGTAAAACCCTGCATATTGTTATTATTATTATTCTCAATTATATCACGAACTTTTCATTTTATGTTCCCTACACAGGTAACTCTAAACGAATAAATCTGGGTACCGGACTACAAAGGGACAAAAATGAACGAAAATGACAAAATAGCAAACGCTCTGGCGAAAGGCGCTCTAAGTGGTCCAATATTCTCAATTATTGTGACAACAGCCCTCATGATTCGTGACAGATTGAGAAGGCGAGCAATAACTTGACTCTGTGAAGTGATTTATCACTCACCCAAGCGAGTATTGACACCTCTTGTTCCTTTGGCGAAGCAATTTCTGTTCAACACGAGAAGTAGTATAGTTCTTTTTATAAAATTACGCTCTCGTGCTTTGAATCTGAACTACAGCACATACGCACAGAGATGGTTTGCCTCCTTCCCCTTTTTGCTAGTCTTGAAACAAGGACGAAACAACTGAAAATTATTTCTTATCATGCATTCGCTTCAATTTACTGAGGGAAAACATAGTCAAAACGGTGCTCAATTGAATCAAATTAGATTTCATAATTTCAAATATTCTATCTTTGGGAGCGCCTCATCATCATTGTAACTGAGACCTCCGATCTACGGCGAAACTTTTTTTATGAACCGGGGTGGTGTTGACCTGACCTATCTAACTTAGTGTCATTAGTTTAGTTTAACTACTATACACATCATTAGTCATACAATTATTATGTGAACACTTTTTTCATAAATAATTCGTTCTTTGGCCAGCCCCAATGAGTGGACGGGAGCCATAGATGTAGGTAATCATCATCATCATCATCAATGGTGGAGCAGCTCCGCGTGAAAAAACTAAACAGAAGTGATGACAAAAAACGAACAACAGCAAAAATAATAGTCGCTCCGTCCCGTATACTTTAGTGGACCTCCGGATGAGGAGACCAGAAAAAGTGTAAGCACCGCTTGGTGCAGGCACCACCCCAATGTTTGGCCACTTTCACGATTGTTATAAATTGTTCTGGATAAGGTTACACGCAGGACACGAGCAGTAAATCTTGTTTTCGAACTTACGTGAGTACCAGAGGTTACACTGGAAAGTTTGATCACTGATGTATAGAGGATTTAGAGAAACCAACAATGCGTCTTGGTACCGGCTCAATCACAACGCGCGTGTGCTCTCTATGCTTCATTAGCCGATACATAGACACGTTTCTACCATCGGGCATACCTCCGAATTATTTAGGGCGACGCTATTGCAAGTGGAATTCTCTTCAGAATATAAGCACGAACGGCACGAGTACTTTTTAATTCACAAGTTGAAAGCGGCTTCTAGGAGCCTCAACAAAAATGCTGGTAAATTTTCCTGCGTGCTTGCATACTATAGCAATGCGTCCTAGAATTTTACTGTTAACCCCGAGTACTTAGTGTGACGGCCCCTGGTGGGAGGCCTGGGTGACGTCACGGCAAGGACTCTTCGACACCCACCATTGCGTGCATACATAACATGCGCTCGAATTATACGCTGTTCCACTGTTTGTGATCGCTTTTCACTTGACTCAAGTTACAAATGAATGACGAAAGCAGCATTGATAATGCTGCTAGTAAAACAACAAATAACTTTTGTTCAGTACAATCGCCAACGGTTACGGCGCTCCACCGTACTCACTTTGATCAGGTTTGTTGATGTCGTGCTGCAACTCGGAGATGGGTTCGATTTTCGGCTGCGGCAGCCGCATTCTGACGGCAGTGAAGAAAAAGAACATGGATGTGGCCAAAATTATACCATAGCGTGTCCCGTATTCAAGTCGCAATTTTTACAACAGCATATTTACGTTATTATAAATACCCAGGAATTCGGGATATCGCTTCTTGTTCGCTGATTTTCACACCATGCACGTGGCGTACAGACGTTCAACTTAAAAAACTGGTGCGATAACGTACGCTGCGCAGCAGACAAGGTGGCCAAATATAAAAAAAGTAGTTCGATGTCGACTATCACCGCCAAGAGGGAACCGTGATCGCTGACTTATAAGTGCAAGTCGTACGACGAGCGGTCGGTCGGTTGCTTGGTGGTGAGACAAGTGTTTTTTTTTTTCTTAATGAATTCATGCGCACAAGTCACTTAGCTGTGCTTAAAAAACTCTTATTTTGAAAGGGAGTGCTGCCCTTCCTGTCATTGGCTTCAATATATTTCGTCTGGTCGTATAGTCGGTGGCACAGGTTCTTCGAAGAAAGTTAGGACATCGTTTTGTCGCTGCTGTTTTTGTGATCTACAAAAGCTAATTTCAAGAAAATATCAACCTATTAGATGGCGATGACTGTTTGAGAATATGCAGAAACAGGCCTCAGGTTGCCAATATTTGTTGGCGGCACACAAAAATTGATTTTTTTTTTCGCTAAAGCGTGAAGCCAACTTGCCATGTCGTATTTTTTTTGCCAGCGACAATCTCTTTGAGACTTCAAAAAAAAAATAAATAAATAAAAGGCCGAAATAATTACAGCAATGAAATTGTTTTATTATCTTCGAAATACGAGCGTTCTAAATAAGACGCTTTAATTTAAATAATGCTCTTCATGTTTCTAAAGCACATAGGAAAAGCCATCCGAAATAGTGTATTCCATTACGTGCATGACATGCTGTATACAGCTCGTCTTCCACTTTTCGCTAACCGTTCGTGGAAGTGTAAGGAAACCAGTTATATTCATTTCATTATGACCATAATGCGCAACCGTCCGCTGCTACCGCAGATTCGACTGTCCGCTGCGGTGATGTAGTGGTTACAGTGCTCAGGTGTTCGACCCCGGCCGTGCAGGTCATATTTCGATGGAGGCAGAATGGTGGAAGCGCGTATACATACTGTGCGATGTCAGTGCATGTTAAAGAGCACCACATGACAGAAATTTACGGAGCCCTGAACGATAGCATCCCTCATAATCATGTCGTGGTTTTGGGGCATGAAACCTCGAATGATAATTGGATGTACACAATCGAAAACACACCTCTTTGTTTCAATGGCTAAGCGGTCTGCACATTGATTGATATGTAGGGTTTAACGTTCAAAAACCACCATTTGTATATGAGAGATGCTGTAGTGGAGGACGGCTTCAGGTCTTGGTTCGAGACCCGGCTATTTCGGCCACTTTTATGAAGAACTCGCATAAGCAAGCTTGAAGATATATCGCTCGTCGGGTTTCCATGCTGCTACTAGTGTAATTGTTTCTTGGCGCACCTTGCTCAAGAAATGCGTGGTGAGATTTTACGCGGTAATTTCTTAAAAGGTACCTTGTAAGACCAATTGGCGAGATAGTGTGAAAAAGCCCGTTTCGCAGAAATTCTCGTGTTGGCGTCGTTGGTTGTGAGCGAAAAATCGTCTTGTGCGTGACCGCAAATTCGAGAAAGATGCAAATAAAACGTAAAAACATTCAAAGTCCGAGGGAGGATCGAACCCGGAGTGCTTGCGTAGTAAGTGGGTGTTCTACATCACTGTCTCGCATCCGCTTCTCAACACAGTGAAAATAACTTCCTCTGCTTGGAAACACGTGTCCGCTGCTTCACAATACAATAGGAAATATTGCAGTGGTAATGCGTGGTACAAGCGCATATTGCAATCGGGCGTCATAACATGGGATTAAAACACGCACCTGGCTAATCCTACGATCTATTGACGTGTTTTGCTGGGCCCAATAAAAGTTTATTCACTCACTCACTAACTCACTCAAACACACGCGTCTTGTATGCATGCTTCACAATGTAACATGCCATGTTGGAATAATAATGCGTGGTACAAGCGTTCAAACTTATTGCCAGCGGGTGTCAGAACATGTGATTATCATAATGACTTCATGGTTTAAAGCATCCCACCCACAACAAAAGGCACACATGTTACCGCTCCTATTCTCTCAAGGCGACGCAGTGGGAGCATATAGCTTGTTTGGAAAGGTTTCATACACTAAGTACTCGAAGCATGCACTATAGGGACAGGATCTCGCTATCACGTTAAACTTTTAAAGGCGAAGCTTAAGGATTTCCTAATATTTTGTTATTGCTTGCTTGACGCGCTTATTGGCGAGTTTTTAAAGCGGCCACTTATTGTGGAATTCAATGTTTTACGCTGGTGCAATTATACGCTTCTGCGACGCAACTTTACACGCGTTAAGGGGCCTCTTCACAGTATCTGACATTATTATAGTTTTTTTTTTCAAGCAGTTCCAAGCACCGGCATGGCTGTGTTGTAGAAAGAACACCTGCTTCTCGTGCAGAATTACTGAGTTCAATTCATGCACGAGCTGAATATTGATGATATATGGTGTTTTTGGCGCAAGGGCCATTTGCTGGCCAAAGAGCGCCAGTTCATGAGACAGGAATGTGGACAATGGTTGTGATTTGCGGCTGTATAAGGGCCATAAAATTCCTCGCAGTAAAGCGGGTAAAAACATACAAGTAATAAAATCATGCCCATGCCGTGAAAGGTGTGTGTGGTGTGAATAGGTGACAAAAGTTGGTGATAATGAAAAACGATGGTGGACATGTATGGCATTAGCACAAGTACCTCACACGTTAGTACCCTTGCGTGCAAGGGCCGTGAGGCAAGTGCTTTCCTGTGTAGCCACCGCAGCAAAAACCTCTCTAGAGAGGTCGTACTACGGTATGCCCGGGTATATGATATGAAAATTATGAATTTCCTTTAAAAACGCTAATAATGATTTGTGACTAAAAAGCGGTTCCCTACCGACGAACATTGCAGGGTGTAAAGGTATATGTTGTCGGTAGGATAGTGGGAAGTGTTGTCTTCTTAGAGTGTCTAAATGTTTACATTGAATTAAAACGTGAAGAACTGTTAATGCCTCACCACATTTATCACACAATGGTGGATCACCACCGGACAAAAGATGTGTGTGTGTGTCGTGTATATGTGTCCTATCCTGAGTCTTGTTAGTGTTACCTCTGTTAGACGTGATTTTGATACTGGTGGCCAATGGCCAAGGTGTGGCTTGATAACGTGTAGTTTGTTTTGTGTGTGTGTATCCCACTTGCTCTGCCAGTAGTCCCTGAGTTTTCGTTTGAGAGACGGCTTAAGATCAAGGGCCGGGATTGATGTCGGTGTAATGGCGGTGCTTTCGTGGGCGGATGCAGCAAGCTGATCCGCCATCACGTTGCCTTGAATCTCACGGTGCCCTGGCACCCAGCACACAACAACATGTCTGTTGAGTGTGTAGAGGGTGCATAAAATGGAGTAAAGTGAAACGAGGACAGGGTTTTTTTGTTTTTTAAGACTGTGCAGAGCCGTTACCACACTGAGGGAGTCTGTATAAATTACTGCTTTTTGTATTTGTGATTGTTTGATGTGTTTAGCTGCCACAAGTATCGCGTAAGCTTCCGCTGTGAAGATACTTGTGCCTGGATGTAGAGGGCCAGCATCCGAAAAGGAAGGGCCAACAGCAGCGTAGGACACAGAGGAGTTAGACTTAGAGGCATCTGTAAAAAACTCAGGACGTGTGTATTTGTGTTGAAGTTCCAAGAAGTATGTTCGAATATGGGCAATAGGCGCATGTTTAGTAACTTCTAAAAAAGACACATCGCAATCTATAGTCTGCCACTGCCACGGTGGCGGGTATGCTACAGGAGCCATTAAACTGTGTTCGAGTGACACTCCAGTGTCCTCAGCTAGACCCTTCAGGCGAACTGAGAAGGGCTGCCTCATTGAAGGCCTGTTTTGAAAAAGAATGGAGCTCGACAAGTCATTAATAGTAGAGTATGAGGGGTGCCTCTTGTCTGCTTTCACCTTTAGGAAATATACAAAGGACATGTAGGTTCTTTGCAGATGAAGCGACCACTCATTTGACTCAACGTAAAGGCTTTCTACGGGGCTGGTGCGAAAAGCACCCGTAGAAAGGCGGATGCCCGAATGGTGCACGGGATCCAGCATCTTCAAAGCACTTTGAGTCGCTGACTGATAAACAATGGCCCCATAATCTAAGCGGGTGCGAATAAGGCTTCTATACAGGTTCATGAGGCATTTCCTGTCACTACCCCACGTAGTACGTGACAACACTTTTATAACATTCATGGCTTTTAAACATTTTGTTTTTAAATACTTTATGTGGGGTACGAAGGTCAACTTGTTGTCCAAGATTAAGCCTAAGAATTTATGCTCGGCTTTGACGGACAGTTGTTGCCCGTTCAGTTGAATGTCGGGTTCCGAGTGCATGCCTCTCTTTCGCGAGAACAAGACACACGTGCTTTTTTGTGGGTTAAGTCGAAATCCGTTTTCATCTGCCCATTTGGAGATCTTATTTAAACCAAGCTGAACCTGCCGCTCACACATGGCCAAGTTGCATGACTTGAAGCCAAGCTGAACGTCGTCGACATATGTACAATAGAACATATTGCGGGGAATGGACAAGTGCAAAGAATTCATTTTAATAATAAAAAGTGTGCAACTAAGCACACGTCCTTGTGGCACGCCTGTTTCCTGGACAAATGTTTGGGAGAGCACACTGCCCAGACGGACACGGAATGTCCGGTTTGACAGGTAACTTTCGATTATATGAAACATTCTTCCGCGCACACCAAGGTGGGACAGGTCTCTTAGAATTCCGTAACGCCATGTAGTATCATAAGCCTTTTCGATATCGAGGAACACAGAGAGAAAATATTGTTTATGGACGAACGCGTCTCTGATCTGTGCCTCGATACGAACAAGGTGGTCTGTGGTGGATCTACTTTCTCGAAACCCGCACTGAAATGGGTCGAGCAAATTATTTGTTTCAAGAAAATGTACAAGTCGGCAGTTTATCATTTTTTCGAAGACTTTGCACAAGCAGCTTGTAAGTGCTATAGGCCTATAACTCGAGGGTAAAGAAGGGTCCTTGCCCTCTTTCAAAATGGGTATAACAATAGCCTCTTTCCAGGAGGTAGGAATAGTGCCAGAAGACCAAATAGCATTGTACAAACAAAGTAAGGTTTTTCGGGTTTCGTTTGGTAGGTTTTTTAACATTTCATACATCACACGGTCAGAACCTGGGGCAGAAGTACTGCAGGAGTTTAGAGATGTTTGGAGCTCAGCTAGATTGAAAGCTTGGTTATATGCCTCGTATCTAGTGGATTTGTGTTCGAGTTTCTGCTTTTCTATTCTTGTTCTGTATTTTTGGAAAGTGTCAGTATAGTGGGACGAGCTGGATACCTGTTCGAAGTGTGCACCGAGGAAGTTTGCCTGATCTTCCAAGGTATCACCCTGAGTGTTTACGAGTGGAAGTGTGTGTACTTGTTTTCCTGCTATCCTACCAACCATGTTCCAGACTTTAGCCTCCTGTGTGTATAAATTAACCCCTGATAAAAACTTCTGCCAGCTTTCTCTTCTGGCCTGCCGACGCGTTCTCCTGCCTTGAGACTTTATTTTCTTGAAGGTTTCAAGATTTTCGGCTGTCGGTGAGTTCCGAAGCAGCCTCCAAGCTCTGTTTTGCTGTTTGCGCGCGTTTCGGCATTCAGAATTCCACCATGGCACACATCGTTTTCCAGGGTGTCCATTTGTTTGTGGGATGCATTTTGTTGCAGCATCAATCAAAAACGCTGTGAAGTAGTTCACAGCAACATCAATGTTCAAAGTACAGATGTCATTCCAACCTAGGCAAGCGATAGTATGAAACTGTTCCCAGTCGGCTCTGTTTATGAGCCACTTGGGAACACGTGGTGGACACTCAGTTACTGTCGTTGTGCTCAAAACTACGGGGAAGTGGTCACTTCCGTACAGATTACTGACGACTTTCCACTGGAGTAGAGGCACAAGAGATGGAGATACTATGCTCAGGTCTATGGAGGAGTAGGTGTTATTAGCGAGGTTATAATAGGTTGGTTCTTTTCGATTTAGAAGACACGCGCTCGACGAGATAAGGAACTGTTCGATCAGTCGACCTCGCGCGTCATACCGAGAGTCACCCCATAACCTGCTATGCGCATTAAAGTCTCCAAGGAGAACATAAGGCTCCGGAAGTTCATCAATTAGAGAGTGTAAATCGCGTTTTTGCAGCTGATAGCTAGGAGGAATGTAAATACTGCAGATTGTGATCAGTTTATCAAAAAGAACCGCTCGAACAGCCACTGCCTCAAGGGGTGTTTGGAGTTGTAAGTGTGTGCATGCTATTCCGCGATTCACTATGATGGCAACACCTCCGGATGATGTCATAGCATCAACACGGTCTTTTCGGAAAATAACGTATTTACGAAGAAAATTTGTGTGTTTTGAATTAAGGTGTGTTTCTTGTACACACAGCACTTTTGGCGAGTGTTCATGTAAGAGTTCTTGGATGTCGTCAAGGTTTCTGAGAAGGCCCCTGACGTTCCATTGTATAATTTGAGTGTTCATGGTGAATGTGAAATAGTGCTGTGTGTACGAAAAGCGAGTGGCTGCTTAGACGGGGAGTTTGAGTTCACTTAACAGGGCCATCACCAGGCCCTGTTATTTGCTTTTTTGTTTTCTTGGCGCGCTCCAAGGAGCCACGCCGCTCTTTCGGCACCAAGGGTGCCGACGTATCCATTGCCTCCTCGGAGGCACTGGATGCCCGCACGTGCGGGCTGTTTGTACGAATTTTGGGCCTCGCCTGGTGAGGGGAGGCCTTGAGACCCGAAGACTCTGGAGTCTCCGGTCTCTGTTTGGGAGTAGGCGGTGTAGCCTGGGCTACAGCCGCCTTGGGGGAAGGTGCCACAACCGCCGGCTCGGTATGCGCGGGCCGGAGGGGTGGCGAGGGCTGGTGCGGCGGTGCCCCCTGACGCGCCGCATCAGCGTATGTAGGTACATTGAATGGAGCGACTCTTCGCCGTGCTTCCTTAAATGTAATATTCTCCTTCACCTTCAACGTAATTATTTCTTTTTCTTTTTTCCAGTATGTGCAGGAGCGTGAATATGCGGCATGGTTTCCTTCGCAGTTTACACAGTGTGGCGGTTGTTTGCAGTTCTCAGACACGTGGCCTAGGACTCCACATTGCGCACAAGTCTGGCGACCACGACAGGTTTTAGAGCCATGGCCATACCTCTGGCATTGGAAGCAACGACGAGGATTTGGTATGTACGGCCTGATAGATGTCTTTGTGTAGCCTGTTTGAATTGATTCCGGTAGTTTACTGGATGCAAATGTAAGTATCAAGTGTTTTGTCGGTGTTTCCTTATTGTCTCTTCTGATGATGATTCTCTGTACATTAGTGACATTTTGGCTCTTCCACCCCTCCAAAAGTTCAGTCTCAGTCAAGTCAAGTAAGTCCATGTCGGATACCACTCCGCGAGTTGTGTTCATTGATCTATGTGGTGTTACGGTTATTGGCATGCCACCGAAATCTGAGAGACGGTCTAGCTTTTTAAATTGTTCTTTGTCACGGATTTCGAGGAGAAGGTCTCCACTAGCCATTTTGGTTACCTTGTATCCTGTGCCAAGAGTTTCGGTAAGACATCTAGAGACTAGGAAAGGAGAGATGGTCCTGGCTTGCTTTTCAGTTTTTTCACAGTGAATGACGTGGAAATGGGGAAAAGTTTCTGTTGGCTGGTTGAAGAGATTTATGTCGTCGGTGCGTACCCGTTTTAGGCCGGTACGATCAGATAGTAGAGGGAATGCGCCATGCATGCCGGTCTTATTTTTGTTCAGCAGCGTTGGCAGCCACCCACCACGGAGCCCAACAAGGGGACGCTGCAAGTTTACAGGTGCTGAAAGCTTGCAGACGTCAGCCGTACAACACTGCCATAACCCAATGCGCCTAGACCAAGGTAGGCTATTTGCACAGGGTTAACCCTTGCCGCCAGGAAAATTGGAAGTAAACAGAAGAGAGTAGAAGACAGGACAGATAGATAGTGAGAGATAAAGACGAAGATGTAGGCAGAGAGAGATAGGAAAAGGCGACTGCCGATTTCCCCTGGGTGGGTCAGCCCAGGGGTGCCGTCTACGTGAAGCCGGGGCACGAGCTGAATATTAATACTATTCATTTATTTGCATCTATCTCGACAGACCCCGAAACCAGTGCCGACACTGCACTTTCACAACAGATCACTCGTTTTTGGTATATTTAGCCACCAATAAATTATCACGCGCTGCTCCAAAAATGCGAAGCTTGTGTAATAACTATAGTACTGCATGCATCGTTCCCGCTATAGTGTCACCTCTAATAACACTATACTCGCTTTTTCAAAAAAAGTGTGGTCTACATAGTAGTAATATTAGTAATATCATTTAGATTATAATAATAATAAAAGTAATGATACTAATAATAACAAATGTATTATTTTTATATGATTAGTGTGTTGCTGTTGTTGTTCAAAAGTTTATTGAATTCTGGCGTAGGAATCGGCTGGAAGCTTGACCAGGAGGAGGATAAGAACAAGAGAGAAGGCAGGGAGGTTCACAAGGCAAATGCCCGGTTTGCTACGCTATGCGGGGGGAATGGGGAGTATAAGGATGAAAGAAGAGGGGAGGGAAAGAGAAGAGGTGCAATTATACGCTTCTGCGACGCAACTTCACACACGTTAAGGGGCCTCCCCACAGTATATGACATCATTATAGTTTTTTTTTCACTGCCATTCCACGATTATCGTCTTGTGTTTTATTCTTCCAACCTTGCTCTGATTTATTTTTGTCTGTGCGTTCTCGCTCTCTTTATTTAATCTTTTTTGTAGATGGTATTGTATTAACTATTATTTTGTTGTTGCGTGCGCCTGCACAAAGACCTTACGTTCGTTCCTGAGCAAGTTAAAATAACAATTTTAATAATAATAATAATAATAATAATAATAATAATAATAATAATAATAATAATAATAATAATAATAATAATAATAATGTATTGTACACATCCATAAGACATACAAAGAAATGGGCCTGTCTAAGTCCCCAGGACTTGTGCGACTATAGGCCATCAGAAGACTTGACTTCTCGAAAAAAAACAGTCTTCTGCCTTTCGCTTTGCTATTATTATTATTATTATTATTATTATTATTATTATTATTATTATTATTATTATTATTATTATTATTATTATTATTATTATTATTAACGTGCTCAGGAACGAACGGAAGTTCTTTGTGCAGGCGCACGCAAAAACAAAACAATAATTGAATACAATACCGTCTACAGTAAGAATCAATACCACCGGGGAGGGCCACGGACTGTTGGACGGCTGTATGACGCCACGATTTAGCATATCAGATACTTGATCGTCAATAACTTGGCACTTGGCTTGAGAGACCCGGTATGGACGCTGACGCAATAGTGCGCGGGTGCCAGTGTCAATGCGATGAACAATTGCAGATGTTCGGCCAAGATTGGTTTTTATGAAGTCGAAAGACGTCCGGAAGTGGTCAAGAAGTGCCAAGAATTAGGTTCGTTGGACAACAGGAAGGTCCGAATCAATCGATGGAAGGAAAGCATCTAGGAAAGAGATGGCGGACGTGAGAGTGGGAGTAATACTGGTGATCTGAAGGCTTGTTGCGTGATCGGGCAGTTGACTTGTGCAAACACAATCAATGTCCTTAAGGCGACCGAAGCATTCACCCTGGAATAATGTGACTGGTACTGAAAGTATATTTGTGGCCTAAATGGTTGCGCAAATCGCCCCGCCGCGGTGGTCTAGTGGCTAAGGTACTCGGCTGCTGACCCGCAGGTCGCGGGTTCGAATCCCGGCTGCGGCGGCTGCATTTCCGATGGAGGCGGAATTGTTGTAGGCCCGTGTGCTCAGATTTGGGTGCACGTTAAAGAACCCCAGGTGGTCTAAATTTCCGGAGCCCTCCACTACGGCGTCTCTCATAATCATTTGGTGGTTTTGGGACGTTAAACTCCACAAATCAATCAATGGTTGCGCAAGTGTTTTCGACCCCCAGAAGAGCAAAAGGTAGAAGAATGTTTTTTCGAGAAGTGAAGTCTTCTGATGGCGTGAACATGACGTTCGAAAAAGTGGCATGATTGCACGATATCGGCACAATAACAGAAAACATAGTTGGGATATCAGTCTCTGCGGCAACGACAACACGAGAAATAAAAGGCTTATTAGATTCGTCGTCGGAGAGCGATGATAATTTTAGTTCGGCCCGGGCACAATCAACAACGCACGATGTGTGGAAAGGAAGAGCCTATAGAAACGTCATGTGAGCAGTGTGGAGATACGATGAATTCAACCACGTACAGAACATCCTGAATCAGTAGCCTAGCCATGCAGGTCATAGAAGGGTTTACGTGATGCGCTGTTGCCGTACGCAGGGAGAGAGCAGAAAGCGGAATCGTAAATTACCTTAACTTGCGACACTTTGCTTCACTCAATACAGACACGACAGCTCTGGTATCTATTAATGCTTTAACGGCAAAACCTTCAATAAAAATAGTTATTTCATTAGTGGGTAGAGAACGAGGACTTGTAGAGTTCGACGCTGGCGCAGTTCTTGCCTCCGGAACTGCGATGGTCGGTTCTCCATTTGGGTGGGTGCTGCACGCCGAAGCATCAATGAAGGCAAACGTCGGCGTGGGGAAGGCATTTGGCATGGGTTGAAGGCGTGGTGGCTCGGCGAAGAAGTGTCCAAAGCAGCATGGAGCGGCAGCGTCTGTGGTGGACCTGTGTGGTCGTAGCCGTAGGTTTCATCAATGGTATACCTGGATGAGGGACGTGCTGGCGACAGAATCGCTAAACATGGCCAGGCAGACGACAGTAGTAACAGATGAGTTTCTTATCCGATGTGCGCCAAGAGTTGTTGAGAAGCAGTGAAGGACGGCGGTAAATGGGAACATGTGAGCCTGCCGGTACACGTGTTGCGTAGAAGGCGTTCGTCTGGAGGGCAGAGTCGACGACATTTGACGGCGCATGTGCCTGCTTTCACGCAACCTTAGCGTAAGTCAGGGGAGTGGACACAGGTGATGGCTGGTACGTGGACAAAAGTGCCTCGCAGACTTGCTTTTTGATGGTTTGGTGCAGCGACGAAGTCAGCCAATGAGTAATGCTGGGAAGGAAAGGCGCAAGGGACAACTGGCGTGCCACGTCCTCTTGAATAAATTGCTGGATTTGTGGCGTAAATGCCGTGTGCTCCGAAGAAATTTCATCAAGGGTCAATGCTGACGTGCTGCTCATGTCGAAAGTAGGGCGTCGTGTTGAACTACGCTGTTTTCGCAACTCATCATAACTTTGACAGTGTTGGATAACTTCCGCAACTGTTTGCGGGTCTTTCAATAAAAGCATGTGGAGGCATCGCCCTCGATAACCTTCATAATATGTTCTACCTTGGCGGTTTTCAACATGCCAGGATTGAAGGGACAGCAGAGGCCTATGGCATCCTCGATGTAGGACGTGAAACCCTCCCCAGACAGCTAGGTGTGATCCAGCAAGCGCTGTTCTGCGCGGAGCTTGCGCGCTGTCGGTCGGCCAAACACATCCGCGAAGGTGGTCTTGAAAGTGGCCCAGTCGGTAAGCTCAGCTTCGTGGTTGTTGAACCAGAGCTCCTATACTACTTGATTTATTGATTGATACTCTCTAAGGCGAAATCACCCGAAAAAAAAGTAACGGAGCTCAATAGGCGCGCGCGATGAACGGATAGAGCGGTGAGGAGGAACCACAGAGGGAAGCGTGCCGCGTGCAAACCAGTTAGTCTCCAAACACGCTCCAAAGGGATGAACCGCCCGGGGAATGCAGGCAGTGCTCAAAGCGTTGCCAAGGTCACTAGCCGTCCTCCTCCTCTCCTGTCTCAGTCTCCGTATTTTGCCGGCGACGGTTCGCGTAACGTCTTCTGTGGTAGCGTCGCTCTCGGAGTACTCGACCACGGCCGCCCGAATTCGACGATCTAAGAATTATGACGTGGGGCTTGTGTGTACGCTTGGATGAGCGTAGGCTGCTGCTTTTGCGTTTTGCTGCACCCATGAAGTCTGGAGCAAGTCTTGACACGTCACCACGCCGCGCTGTATATCTCTGGCTTCAAGATAGTCATGACCAACACACGACAGCAACAGTTGGGAAGGCCAACATGGCGGCCGAGAAAACAGCAGGCCTATCGGATATATACTTCAGTACGACTCAGGGCAGAAATCAGCGCAGAATTTTTTCGCAAGTGCGTTATCATTCTTCATTTTACTCTACATGTCGCGTGTGCGATACGGATCGCGCTTGCCGGCAAAGGGCTCGGTCGTGTTGCATATCGCACGCTCGAAATGCACCGCGAAGGTCAGCTTAAGTGCCTGCAGTTTGCCTGTGCTTTGCGACCGCCTGGGAATTGGCCGCCATTGCCGTCGGCCTCCCGTACGCTCGCTCATCGAGTGCTTGCCTGTCTTCGCCGCCGCGATGAGCTCCGTGCTGACGATATTAAGCTGAGACCTCGTCGCTGTTTCGGAGTCGTCGAAAACACGTTGCGGGTTCTCGTAAAGAGCTTGGTTGTAGTATGTCGCGCACTGTAAGTGCACCAGCACGGGCTGGCGGGGCTTTCGATAGCGTCGGAACTCACTGAAAATTGGTCGCCATTACAGTTGGCTTCCCCGTCAGTCGGTCGCAAGCAGCTCGGCGCCATCCGTTGGCCGCGGCGGCGGACTCACGTTTGCGCGCTGCACTCGCTCGAGTTTGTGAAAAAGGGCCGCATTACCGTCGATTTCTTCGGCGCTAGCTCCAAACCAGCTCGGTGCTGTTCGTGGCGGCGGCCAAGCGTACGCTCGCTCTCCTGTTCGAAGTTCGCTGGCGGCAGACACTCCGCGTGCAACGCCGTGTTTGGTCTCGCGTTCGCTTGCTCGAGCTGAACGACGTCACTCGCTTAGGACTCGCCGACTTGTTAGCGGCACGGTGGTTCGCGGAGTTGTGACTGCGGCCGCCGCTCCTAAGCTGTTGCGCTACGGGGATCGAAATGAGTCTGACGATGTTTGACATCACGGTGAAATTATTAGCATGTCATATCTCACGTAGGTTTTTATTTCACCTTGCACGTATTTCTCATTAGGATTCGTATTCATCCTCTGTCACATTCGACTCACTATTTTACATACTTATTTTGCAGCCGTGGACACACACCGTGCTGAAGGCTGTGTGCGCTGGTGCCTGCGATGCCTGTCATCCATCTCTTTCGTCAGAGCAGCTTCAGAAGGACTGTGCGTGATGTGAAGGTAAATTTATTTGTGTGTCATCTTTTACACGCATGTTTTTATATTAACTTGCACGTACTTGTCATATGCGTGCATCTCCATCTTCTGTCCCGTAAGTCTAACTATTTTTACTATCTTATTGTACGTACAGCCGTGGGAACACACCATGCAGAAGGCTGTGTGCGCTGGCGTCTGCAATGCCTGTCATCTATCACTTCCGTCGGAGGAGCTCCACAAGGAGTGAACAACATGTGACAACGAGACTGGACTTGTACACTCCACCATGAATTCACTTAAAAGAATGAAGAAACTTTATTTGTATGTAGAAAAATAAAAGATTTCGATGTCTCACTTTTGTCTTTCGTTGTTGCCGTGACTGCGAAAGCAGTTACACATAGGTGGCTAACCACTTTTTTGCGCGTTTTTTTCTGCGCTATTTGTTGCTCACTGCGCAGAAAAACAGGCGAAAAAAGTATTAAGCCTGGCGGAAAATAAACCAAAAAAACTTTTGAACTGATGATAAAAAGTTCATACGATTGGAGTATTTGAGTAGATCAACCGTTCGTCCGGCGAGGTGCAACTGTGAGGACTAATGGTTGTCCGGTAAGGTGTAAATATGGGGATTAACAGTCGCCCTATCAGAAGCGAATGTGAGGACTAAATGTTAGTCCTTTGAGGTGAATTGTGGGACTAACAGTTACTCACAAAGGTGTAAGTGTGAGGACTAAATGTTAGTCCCTTGAGCTTGTCTGTGGGGACTAACTGTTAGACCCGGTGCCGTTAGTCCTTAAATTGAATAGTGGTTTTGGCAGCCCCATTAGTACTCAAAAGGACGAACCACACACCCATTTAACACCCTTTTGTCTTAGAGTGTATGTGGGGTTTAACGTCCCAAAACCACCATATGATTATGAGAGACTCCGTAGTGGAGGGCTCCGGAAATTTCGAGCACTTGCGGTTCTTTAGCTCCGCTACTCCTCTGAGGTAAAAGTGGACGTGGCCAAGTTTGCCGTTTTCATCCCACCTATTATTGACGCTTACTTGCTCGAACGAAGAGAGGCAGTCCTCGACGTCCTGCTCATCGGTGCCGCCGAAGATGACTGGATCTCGCTCTCTCGGGACGCCGGGACCGCGGGCAGGTGGGAATGTAGGAGCGGTCTGCTGTGCAACGTCGGTGGACATCGTTGATGGTAAAGGTAGAGTTCGGTTGTGGAGTTCCAGGATGGAAAGGGGACCTAGCACTCTCCACCACTTGATAGTGTGCCTTTAGCGGTGAGCCGAAGACACGTTTATTGGGGAGAACGCAGAGGCAAAACCGACCAGCTGTTGAGCGGTTTGTAGGTTGGTTGGTTGCCAACTCAACCCACTACGGGGGATCGGCAATGATTCACGCGGCAATGGGATTTCAGGGAAAATTAAAAAAGAAAAAAAGGAGAAAAAAGAGGAGGGGGATCTATAAATATTTTTATATAAACGAAAAGCTTGGTTGTGCTAATAGGCCAATATGAAGTTTTTAAAAAGTAAAACAAATAGAAATAAAAATATAAAATAAACAAACATACAGTAACAAATATATGAAACAGACTAATGACAAAATAAGTAATGAGTATGTACTTATGAGATTAGCATGGTAGAAGTTTTGATTCTTTTATATATTTATATATGGCTCCATACACGTCTCTGTTGCAATGACCTAGTGTCGAAGCCCCTAAAGAGAGTCGTGCCATTTCAGATAGCTCAAGCCCATGTTTTTTGGAAAGCTGGTATTAGAAATTCTGGCCTTAAATTTTGATATTGGTGGCACTTTGTGAAAAAGTGCTCTATATAATTTCTGTTTCTGTACAATAGTGGCAATGGGGGGAAGAAACAAAGCCATGTTTGTATAAATAAAGGTTTAAAGATGGAATCCTGCATAGCAATTTAGGGAATTTCACTTCGTCTTGTTGCACACCATGCGCGGTACCACTGAAACTTAAGGGGCTGAAAATCTGCGCCATTTAGAACAGAAGAGTTGGTGTGTTCCTGCCGTATACAGAAATTTCGAAATTGCGTGATTGTATATAGGCAGCAGGGTCTTAGAATATTCAGGACGGGGCTTTGAACTGATTCTGCTGCCAGTGTGGCCGCCGCTTCATTTAGTATTAGTCTCGCGTGACTTTGTACCCAAATCATTAGGATAACACGATCGAACGTGACTGGGTATATACGTATGGAATTCTAACAAGCAAGACTATGTCTTTGATGCTGTCAGAGCAGTGCGTACTGACAAAGTCTGAGTCAGTATAACAGCCGAAAAAAATGTATGTTGGTAGCTTGCGTATGGCCAGAATCACTGTCATTAATTCTGCCTGCAATATTGGCGTAAAATCTGGCAGTCGCAGTGAATAAGACAAATCTAATGCTGTTGAGTAGATGCCCACTCCTGCTTCCTCGGCATTAACGGAAGCATCTGTAGCTATAACTGAGCTTATTTGTAGGCTATTGAGATGGTCTTCGAGCAACCCATTCATTTATTTTATTTTCAAAAGTTTAACATTTTTAGGAAACATATCGTCAAACTCTATTCTTACCGTAAGATTCTGTACCTGTAAGAAACTCACATCACGGACTTTTACCCCTAATGACTCTAAGAGTTTTTGAACATCAACTATTTGAGGTCGACGTAGCCGAGACAACTCACAATAAAAAAAAATATGGAAGGCTCGCTTACAAATACATATTGGGGGCGCCTGAGGGGAGGCATAGATGTTAAGAAATGTTTTAACAGTCAGCATGCGAAACCTGGTATGTAGAGAGGGCACATATGCTTCATGATAAAGAACATTACTAGCGACAAACTTAGGGAGGCCTAAATATGGGCGCAATGCCTCACGCTGTATAAAAAGAAGAGAATGTAATTCATAAGTTGGTCCTCCACAGAACAATACACACCCAAACTCTAATATTGGGGGGGGGGGGGGCATACATACAATGTCTTATCAACAAAGCTCTTCTACGCACTCCAATTCGACCACTGCTGATGCGCTTGAGCAACCCAATCACACGTAATTCTTTAGACGCTATATAGTCAATATGTGAACTCGAATTAAGATTTGCAGTGTATAATATACCCATATACTTTAATGAGTCTACCTGTGGAATGAAGTCCTGTCTGTACATCAGTGCTATTCTCACAGGAGAACTCAGTGGAAATGCAAGAAGAGCACTTTTGTTAACATTAAGGGACATGTGCAGGTCAGTAAGCCATACTTCAATAGCATTTAAAGATGATTCTAAAATGTTGTAGAACGTGTGTATGTCATTGGAAGCTGAAAACAAGCCTATATCGTCTGCGTATACATATACTTGCACTTTATCGTGAGTAGGGATAGAGCCTAATGATATATTGAATAAAATGGGGGGGGGGGACGGATCCCTGAAGAATTCTCCTTGTCTGTTTGTATTGCTCTAAAGATAGCCCATTCTGCGAACAATAAAATGTACGTCCATTTAAAAAATTTTGAATCTATGCAATGATATATTCGGGAACGTTAACATTTCGAAGTTTAATAATCAAGATGGCGCGTTCTCCACACTGTCGTACGCCTTAGCAATATCTAAGGTCAAAAGAGTGGCGTATTGCTTTTTGTACCAAGCAAGTTTATTCTAGCTTCAAGGTCAACATGGGTACACCATATAGAGCAGCCAGGTCTAAATCGAATTTGAGATTCACTCAATACATTATTTTATTCTATACATTTTTCGAGATGTTGATATAGAACCCGTTCCATTAGCTCTACAAGATTAGAGGTGAGGGAAATAGGTCTAGTGTTGTCTATAGCATAACCAGATTCCTGTACGTGAGAGGGGTAGCCAGCGTCCAGAAGTCGTTCTGCTTGTTCCTTGAAACTAGCTGCCATCAGATGTGGACAAGACTTCTGTAAGGCGTTACTAAAGCACATGTTTACAATGCCTCGTTTTACGAGCTTAGTATGGGCGGAGTGGTACGGAAGCAAGGGTTTGTTACTCCTCGGTTTGTACGTCCAACAAATGTGGTCTAGGTGAAAAATGAGAGCGATATGGCGCGATAACGCGCTACGCCGATTAATTATGTCTTACCAACATGCCCAGCTTTATACTATATTCTGGATGATGTTGTCTTTTAAAAAATCATTCTTCGTCAGTGGACTGCTGTCCAGGTACTTTTTTGACTTCAATCTATGGATGATGGTGGATTTCCATGAGTAAGGGGTAGCCCGGCATTTTGTGGCTCCATTGTCCAAATCCATATTTTCTACAGTTTGTGAAGTGCTCTTGGAACCACTCCCACTATTCTGTTTGCAAGGCGATTAAAGAATACCAGTGTATACTCCAACGCAGTTTCTGCACCAGACGCAGTTTCTGGCGTGGTTTTATCTATGCCTTCGTGGGTAAGTGCGATACCTATATCGAGAGTAGTATTTCCTGCACTATGTAAGATTTGGGTCGTCTGAGTTTTCAAAGCTTGCCCGATTGCCTCTGACGAAAAAAAAAAAAAAAACAGGGTGTTCAGTGCTTTCGACAGAGCCTTTTCGACAGCATTCGCCACAACTTCCCCTATAGATGTTTCCAAAGCTTTAGAATGTCGAGCAACAACTTCAGCGTACCCACACGATTTGTCTAATACTGCAGCTCGAGCTTCATGGCGTGAGCATCACTTCTTTTTTATAACCTCTAAAATTTTGGGCTCTTGATCTCTAGCCGGCAGTTTGAATGATAAACAGGGTGAGAACCTTGGCAAAGAAAGCATCGTTCATTTTGCGAGAAACACGTTTTCAGGTCATGCTCGTCTCCGCATATGCGGCATCGAGGAGACGATCAGCTCCCCTTAACGGTATGGCCATATCGCCAGCATTGGATGCATTGAAGTGGGTGGTGAGTGAGAGCCTCAACTGTATAAATTGAAGGCCATGCCTAATCTATGTGGGTCTGCTTACGCCTGCAAATGTTACAATGACCAACTCTGTGGGGACTCTCCTTTTTCTCTCGTGAGCATCGGTACACTGATATCGCCCCTGCAGCTGAAAACATTTCTAAGACCTCTGAGGCACACAGGCTCGAATCTACACCACGAACTATGCCTTTCACTCAAGCGAGATGAGCCGGAATAAATGGGCTCACCGGTAGAGATGCAAACGCGGTGCACTCTAAAGGGTCATAAATGCAGGTCTGGTCCGGAGAGCAGCACTGAATGCCATAGTATGTTTGTCTGTCCTTTCTTTTTGATATCTGCAAAGCATTCGACACCGTAAACCATTCTACCCTGCTTGAAAAAATATACCTTCTTGGCTTCAGAAGTTCCGATATACGATTTTCTTAAAAAACTATCTTTCTCACAGCTTCCAGGTAGTTAGAATAGACAACTGGTTGCCTTTCAGCAACAAGCTTGCCTTGAAGGCTGGTGTAGCACAGGGATCCATTTTGTCTCCTTATTTGTTTAAATTATTCATAAATGATTTCAATACGGCTGTTCCAAAATGCCTCGTACTTCAGTGCACAGACGACACGGTTATTTTAACCAAGCACGTCTGTTAAGATAAAGCGTTGTCACTACTATAAGACAGTGTTCATGATGCTGCGTCATGGTTTGCTAATAATTGCCTAGTGATTAATACGAACAAAACAAAACTAGTTTGCTTTAAAAATTCATTGAAAGCAATAGTGACAAAGATGCCACCATTTCTTCATGCCCGTGATTGCGCTTCCTGTAAGTGCACTCTCATTGAATTTGTTAATTCTGTAAAATATCTGTAAAATATGATAATCCTGTAAAATATCTTGATGTGTTCTTGAATAGTGACCCATCTTCGAATAATAATTTGGCGCACAGATGTGTCAGACTACAAACATTTCATGGTTATTTTCTAATATTAGATCAATTGTGGCCCCCAATATTGAAGCGACCATTATGCTTGCTCTTGCGTACAGTGTCCCGCATTATGGCATCACATTGTTTGCTTTCTGTTCTTGCCAATGGCAGTGTAGGGTTGATAACATTTTGAAAAAACAACATGTTGAAATTGATTGTTTACGATCGTACTTTAACAGACGTCGACTGTTTTGCTCAATGGGACAGCTAACGATTGCAAAGAGAAGCTTTAAACAAAATACGAAAGTGTACCACCTAAACGCCGTAAAAGTACCTACAAACAGAGCGGCCCCGGTTAAACAGTTCTACATCATCAGACTTCATTTCGTTTCATCACATTTTATTTTTTACATTGCATCCTCCACATTATTCAGACACTTAAAAATAATACGAACTGTTTTGGCACACGAGAAAGAAAACTGTGTATTAAACGTGTTCCCGCATACAAACAAGAAAAAGGCCAAAAAGTGACATCAATCTAGAATTAATATTAACGTTATACACTTAAAATATGTGTACGTACAAATAAATGGCAAATTGAAAATTCGGATGCAGTGAAAATGACTACAGCGACAGTAACCTACACAAACACTTGTAGAACACATGGTGTTCTAAGGCTCTTGCGCCCTGTACAAACACTGTACAAACACACTATAGTACGGCAGGTTTTGTGAAGGACTGTCAGCAGGAGGCATTCAGGTCAAAGTGGCACATAGCCCGAACGTGAACGTTCCGGCACCACTAATGTGACAGCCATTGTGATCGAGCTGTTTGCCCTAGGTAAGCCTAAATTGGTCTGCCCGTCTCGGGGAGTAGAATATGGGATCCACATCCAGCGCTCGGCTTACATCGCGGGGAGTGACAGTAATGTCACCCACGACAGGAATGTATATCTCGGACGACTGTTGCACGCTGATATAGCGGATACGTACGCGCGATATCGGAGCACGGCGGTGCTCCGGTACCAGGAAGGCCACGATCCTGGAAAGCCACGTGATCATGCTGCCCCACGGTAGGGTGGATAGAAAATCTTTCTAGCCACCATTCCCACGGCCAGACGCCTTCTGCGGTCGCCAAAGCGAAAGGTGTGCCGCTCATGTTCGCTTTGGCTCAAGCACACGCTTGTTTCTCGGTGCTCGCGTCGCCATTATGTGGACACTGTGGCAGCCCTGGTAGATTCGTTCATGCTTGTCTTTGAACGTGCGATACCTGGCGCTTGATGAGCTTGCAAATGAATATTTTTATAATTTTATACCACCCTTTGAAGTTTATTTTCTGTAACAGTCCAGAACATTACTATACTGCTGTTAGTGTAAAAAAAAACTGCAGTTTCAACCAAACCACATATTTTATTGAACTGTCGAATACTTGAAGTGCTGGTTAAATCTGAGCCTTGAAAGCCTAAAAAAAAAACGTAATGGAAATAGACGGGCGTAGTATATAGACGGGCTACTCGTAGAATTCAGAGGTTGTGGCTGCTATGATGGATTTCGTCTGGTCGGGAGTGCGCACTTTTTATACCGCACTAAATTTTGTGGTTATGATTGCGCAATCAGATATTTGCACCGTCTTCGTTAATCAAAATACAGAACACGCTGATCAAGTTCGTTAGCTGTAGTGGGCTTGCATTAGTTCATGAGCGAGCTGGTACACTTCAGAATGCTTATATTTCATTTCAGTGTGGCTAGAAAAAAACGTTGCATCTTGTGCCAGTCAGGGAATTTATGGTTCCAGTTTTATAACAACTAACGCACAAGTTTTTGCTAAGAACAAAAAAAAAAGAAAATTCCGTTTTCTTCGATCGCTAGTAATATACAGCTTCGGCAGAGCTTGCAAAGTGATGGCTGTTCTGGCAATGGTTCTGTAACTATTACCCTTGCTGCTGCAAGGAGCTGCCAGCGGCTGAATATCCGCGAAGTTTGCCCATAATCTTGAACTTGCCCTTCACTTGCTGCACCAGGCCCGACTCAAGCACTCCGGCGTTAGTGCCCAAGAAAGCAGCTCCGTTGCCTTGGCCTCGATTGAAGAAATCGGTTTGCTTGAAGCCTTCCTCTACCCGGTGGCCCTCAGTCTGCCGAAAGCCACCGGACTCGCGAAAGTTGCCTCCTCCGCCACCTCCGGGGAGCGGGCCCGATGTCAGAGGGCCCCCAACAGCATCAGGTCCACCTTTGCCTCGCCCGTGACCTTGGCCGTGACCTTGGCCGTGACCATGGCCTCTGCCACGGCCTAAGCCTTTGCCCTGGCCTTGGCAGTCAGCACAGCCCGCTGTCAGCACCAGCAGCAGCAATGCAATGACCTGTTCCAGAAGAGAGGAAGCAGTACATGGTGATCAACAGTAGTAGTGCATATATATATATATATATATATATATATATATATATATATATATATATATATATATATATATATATATATATATATATATATATATATATATATATATATATATATGGAGAGAGAGAGAGAGAGAGATAGAGAGAGAGAGAGAAAGGTCGGCGTTCAGGGCCGTAGCCAAGGGGGTGCCACACCAGACCTGTGCCCCCCACCCTCTACCCAGAATTTTTTTTCACCTAGGCATAGCGAGCAAAAAATGATCATTTTAAGTGGCTGCCCTCGCCAAAATCAAAGAGCCTCCTCCCCCCCCCCCAAAAAAAAAATTCTGGCTACGCACTTGACTGCGTTACAAGGAAAGCATGGCAAACCGTATCGCCCTACCGCACATTTCAGCTAATAAAAAATGTGTGTGTGTGTAGGGGGGGGGGTTAGTAAATAGATGCGACGATTGTACCAATGCTTCTCCGACAACCACCTAGTGCAAACTATAATTTTTTTGTTGGAATTGATTACCCAATTACCAACATATATTTATTAAAATTTCTGATTACTCATGCATCATATTCAGAAGCACGACGTTCAAGTGGTTTGTGTTCACCACAACTTTTTCTGTAGATATATTTTTCCGGGTTCCTTTGTTGTGGTGCAAAAAGCGAGCAACAGTGTCAACATAGCGCGTGACAATAACAACCTCGGTAGTGTATTAAAATATATTTCTACTCGGTGAAACTACATACGCATAACCGAGGTCGGGGTGTTTCATACGTAGTTAGAGACGCACAGACACGGCCGTGTTACAGGTAGTTATAACGTTGTAGACGTACGTGAGAAGCTATAGCGAGATTTGGGGGTCTCAAGATTAGGCGGACCACTTTTCTCCAAACTGCCCCTACTAAAATGAATTGCGCTCTACGTCTATGCTATGCTTTACCAAAAAAAAGGTGGGGGAGACGATGACGACGACATCAGTGAGGAATGCTTCAAACAAGGCTTTCTTTCGCATTCAAAAGCATAGCCGTGTCACCGCACTTTCCATTCTAGAAAGTTCGGCATGCATTGTGCGAGGGCATATACACCGCCACTTGAATTACGCGTATGAACACTCGTGTATACTTTTACAACTATTTTCGTACAATTTACGCACCCGCGGAAGTCAGAAAAAGTTGGCATCTAAGACAGCAATAAGGTACGAATGCACAAGATTTTTTTCGTGGCATGATCGGCGGTCCCAAGTCCGCTGATACTGTCAGCCAACTATACAGCTATATATTATTTTCCGTATTTTATACTGAACAGATTAACTGAGTGGCCAACAAATACGCAGTTTCATGGATCACTGCAAGCCACTGCCGCAACCAGGGGTGTGGGTTAAAGGGTTCAACTCTCCCTTCTCCGAAGTGTTTACATTTATAATGTATATCTGTATGTACACACAGGCGTAGAAGCACACGCAAGAACACACATAATAGGAATCTCACTGTCCCTTCAATAAGTTTATGGCTACGTCCCTGCCACATGAAGCGTGCCGTCGTCTCACCGTTTTTGCCGTCATATTGAACCGCCGGATGTACACAAGCCGTCAGCTGCGCCGGTGTTTCGCGGGTTTCTTTCGCGGACGCGATCGCGAAGCATCGCAAAAACCGGTCTTCCCACCCGCAAGCACGTGCCGCATGGTTTCAGGGCCGCTACAGGAGCCGTTTCCTGGTGGGGACACCCCGTCCCTCCGGGTGCGAAGCCCACAGCATGCAGCCACGTCACGCTCGTTACTAGGCTCAATGCCATGCGCTGTTGGACGCGCGAAGACCATCGGCGGCGCCAGGATTACTTTGCTGGGGTGGGGGGGGGGGGGGTCACCCACGATAAGTGAGTTCTTTCAGAGGCGGCAGACAGGCGGGGAACTTGGCCATTGTGTTATGAGTATGTCCCCGCTTGGGTGGGGGGACGACGAGAGGACAGGCGAAAATAAATTTAATTGTGAAAATGAGACAAACAAAATGGTCAATAGTGATGCAAAACCTGAAGTGTATATATATATATATATATATATATATATATATATATAGAGAGAGAGAGAGAGAGAGATCTAACAGACAGTAATGGCAAGGAATGTAAGGGGAAGTTAACCAGTGGAACGTAAATAAGAAGAAAGAAAAGTGGGTGAAAAAATAACCAGCCGTGAGCAAAACGGCTGGATCAGGACGGCTGAATAACGGCTGGTTATTTTTTCACCCACTTTTCTTCCTTCTTATTTACGTTCCACTGGTTCTAATAATTTCCCCTTACATTCCTTGTCATTACTGTCTGTTAGATGTCATTATTATTGTGTCAAAAACACGGAAAAACGAGCCCTTAGGTATACACTTCTTTCCCTTATATATATATATATATATATATATATATATATATATATATATATATATATATATATATATATATATATATATATATATCTTGATATGTGGGGTTTAACTTCCCAAAACCACCATATGAATATGATTATGAGAGACGCCGTAGTGGAGGGCTCCGGAAATTTCAACCACCTGGGGTTCTTTAACGTGCACCCAAATCCGAGCACACGGGCCTACAACATTTCCGCCTCCATCGGAAATGCAGCCGCATCAGCCGAGATTTGATCCCGCGACCGGCGAATATATATATATATATATATTTATATATAATGGACCTTACAGTGACAACGCTTGTGGACTTGAAAAACACTGAGCTACAGCTTACAGCTGTCAATTTCCAGAGTGTTTCATTGTGAAAAGGCATACTGAAATAACCAAAAGTGCAGGCGCCAATTATTACGCGATGACTGTTCTTCCCTCGGTGACACATCTTTACAATATATTCGAACATCCCGATCACAGCCAAATTATTATGTACGAGCTATGCAAAGATGTCCATCGGCTTCCCTTATCGTTCATCGCAAGCATCACCGGGTTTCTTTTCTATAAATGGCACATTCAACGATATAAAATCAAAAAGAACACTTTGTCCTAGGCACATAGTAACAGGCGCCATACTTTTTAAATCGGCTGCAGCACCTGGCGCTACGCTGGATTATTTATGTATATATAGCGTGACATCACATGGGAGATCAAAATGCATAATTGAATGATTACCAAATTTTATTTGTTAGACTAAATAAATTAGCATATATATTGTGACATGCGAAATCAACGATGATATCATAAGGCATATTCAGTTTTATAAAATTGTGAAACTGGCTGCAGCTTTAAGACAAGTGCTGTCAAACTACTCGCCAATACGTGTCTTAACGGGAAACCCTGTGATAGGAAATGTGGCAGCAACTCTGCATGTGATCACGCATAGTGCCGTATCCGTTACCAAATGAAGCAACTAAATACGTTACTCGTTGCTTCAACAAAAAAGAAACGTTTTACCGCCCTACGTTACCTGGAAAAATAAGTGACGCGTCACCGTTACCAAAAAAAAAAAAAAAACGTAACGAACATTTCCTCTGCCGTTACTACACAATCATAAACTTTAATTAATGTGTGTTTATTACAGGAACTCACCATAATAATATTTTATATCTCAAATTTATGTTTCAAAGAAAACTTCTAACCTCCCCCCCCCCCAAAATTATGTTAACATGCTCATCTAACGAATATTATTTGTGAAAATGTACCGAATGTTACTGTGGTAAGAATTTGCTTGTTACATGTGATGACTCGTGACTTTGTGCCACATGATGAAGCCATTTTTCTCCATGCAGCATTACCCACAATATCAGATTCAATAATATAAGCTAGCCACAAAGAAAGCATGACTGAACTCTCAAAAAATTTACAACAATCGGCTTTTTGCGGCCTCGAACAGCTTCTCCCGAGAAGATCTTCGAAATAGAAACTGGTGGTCCTTGCCTTTGCAATTGCCCGCCACACGCTAGTGGCAATCGCAGAGATTTGCATTGCATGGTGTGTTTTTTTCATTTGGGCGAGGGGGGGGGGGGGGGTGTCATTGGCGCCTTTGTGACACCCTTTGTGACACCCTTTCGCAGTCTCGTTTGGGCCAACAAAACTTAATGTGCATGCCTCATTGACGACGGTGCGCAGGCGGTGACGACCTACACAGGAAAGGCATATCTGGACAGTGCGCTAAGCAAATGATTTAATGGCAGTCAAGGGAAAAAATATTTCTATATGAACATTTCTCGTTCCCTTTAGCTTGTATATTTACCGCAAAAATTTGCGAGCGTTTATGTGAGCGTGTTGAAGAGAACCACTTCGCTGGTTTAGGAGTTCAATAACCGAAAACGTAGCTTCCGTACGGAGACAAAAAAGCAAAACTTCTTTTAAAAACGAAGTAGGTGACTCTTATCAACTTTGTAGCAACTATTTTGTAGCAAATATAAGAAAATCTCCCATATTTAGACAATTTCAAATATAGCTTTCTTCGCACGCATTTCAAACATTGCTCCTAACTCTTTGTCGTGCATATATCTTCGTACCCAAGATGTCTTCTTTGTAATGGTACCATTTGTGTGTTCCATCATTATGAACTTTTGAAAACGACTGGTGATGAAATAAGTCCTTCCGTATCGAATATGTTCCATATTTTTCTGGCTCGTAAACTGTGAAGTTGACTCTGTTTCGATATTTTCGGTCTGCATGCGTAAAATATTAAATACCCAATCAGATCTAAAATACTAGTTCTTGGATTCATGTCAATCGCTCGTGGAATCACCCGTTCGCGACAGTGGCATACCCAGGTGGGTATGCCACTGTGGTATGCCACTGTATGCCACTGTATGCCATACCCATCGGGCCATGATGCCTCCCCCCCACCCCCCTGAATTTTTTTTTGCCATGGTACACTTGGCGCCAAATTGTCTGCCCCCCCCCCTCAGCTCAAAGAGGTGTGCTAGGTGTCCCCCCCCCCCCGGAACAAATTCTGTTTAAGCTAAGCACCTGATAACCGCTATTAGGAGCCTAACTTCTTATGTCATGCGTTAGCTGCCTGTAATCATTGTTAGCCGTAGTGTTCGTGAGAAAGTCGCATTAATGGGCTTTAGTTAAAACAGAGGGTAGTGAGAAACCGAGCCAATAAAGGTAGCGAGAAAAAGAAGTTGAAATTTGCAAGAAAAAAAAAATTCGACGTTCCGCGCATCACTCGGTGGCACGAACACTCTGTTTTTGTCACTTTTCCAACTGAAGTGACGGATGTTCTCCTAGTGTTGAATAGTTGACTTATATATCATTTAGAAGCTTCTTTTTCACAAATTTTAAACATGTCTATAAAAATCAAGTCAATCATTACTATTTGGAGGTGGGAAGGCAACGAAAAGCGCTAGTTACACGATTTGTGCTGACTGTGCCTCAGTGGTGACCATTTTCTGAAATATATGCTACAGTTGCAGCACTGTTTCTTGTACAGCACATTCAAGACATATTCTTTCTATTTTCTCAACGCAGCAAATTTATGTAGGATTTCTACTTTAATGTTGGTCATCATTTGAAAACAGCGAAATTTAGTAAATTTATCTGTACACTGCCCGCTACCAACTCGCTAGAAGATGTTCATTTTGTTGACATGCCCAGAAAACAACATTTCCCATCTAATTGTTTATTTTATTGATTTATGCTTTCAGATTTTTTGTTTTAAATTATCTAAATTGGGCAATTTTCTCAATACATGGAGCTACATATTTGCCCGTTTTCGTGGCAAGCTACTGAAGTTCTGTGGCTGAATATTCGCGTAGATGAACTGGAGCCCCTATGTATTTCCTCAATGTAGCATTTTTCAATAAAGCAAGTATAAATTCGAAATGAAGCTCGTAAATTGCCTCAATTTATCATGCCCCAAATGCCTACTAAATCACAGTAATATTCAAACTGCATTGAAATCTCAGCATAAATAGCCAATAATTCCCGTCACCTGATATAATTATACACATAAATCATGCACAAATAGTGCATGGTCACTGAGAAATCTACTTTATTTTTACTACTACATCGAAACTTTTTTCTGGCGTCATCTAGAGGGACAAAACGAAAGCAGTGCATCGAAAAGTTCCCTGATTTCACGAGGGTGGCGTGCAAAAATATATTACCTTTTTCTTGCGTGTTGTGATGTGCCGCTAAGGTGAATGTCGGCAAGTTCTGCGGCCCGGGGAGTGCGGGGAGTGTTTCGTCGAGCCCCAAGGACCAACGGGTTAGCATCTATGTGCGATAACAATGTATCATCGCGATGTGTTGCCTATGTTGAAACGAGGCCTAGCAGGCTGGTCTCGTCATGCTGTAACAGCATCAGCGTGGACGCGTAGTAGTGCCGACTGGGAACGAAAGGTGGCGTCACTTTCAACACGTGGGTGCGATGTTGAAGAGGGCAAAGCGAAAAGAGCAGGAGGGACCATTGGTACAGTGTGACAAGTGCCAGAGATGGGCTTACCTAGATGAGACGAACTTCCCATCCACGGATGCAGAAGAGGCCGCAGTCTTTGTACGCAACCTCTGCAATACGATAGAAGTGTTTGAGACAAGGCTGTGTGCTTCGGAGACCAAAATTGACACACTTCGAGGAGTCATCCTGACAGTAGAGAAGCAATTACAAGAACCGCTAAAAGTTGCTGAGCATAGCTGTTCTTTCCAGCCAGTAGTGACTGCATCCAGAGCAGCGCAGACGCATTCGGTGGATGCCTAGCAGCGAAGGGATCGAGTGGTAGCAGAGCTGGAGGGCGTCCTGCCACTGCATTGGGCTAGTTGGATTACCAACTAGCCCAATTTCACAATTTACTTCGGTCACTGCAGTCAGTGAAGGAGCAGTTGAGCTATGCGGACGTTGTTGCACAGAGCGGCGAGGGCTCACAGCGAGGTGGCTGCAGCTCTTCTCATACCACCGGCGGGGCACCAGATCTTCCCGAAGGAACCCACGGCATGAGTGGCATCAGTGAGACAACGAGGCTGAAGCACGGGACAGTTGCTGGACTCAACGGGAGCAAAGCTGGCGATCACTCTCTCACAAACTCCTAGAAAGCTGACCGAAGACCAGAGAAGAAAAAAACAACAACAATGCTGCTTGCCGCTCCAAACCAGATGTCCCAGTTGTTGGTGATGGCTAACAAGCACTAGACGTAACAAACAAGCACCGATGACAAATTATTACTGCTGTGAACAGGGACAAAATAGGGCTTCATTTATTTTTTAGTCTCTGAGGGACAGAAGGCCTGCTTACTGCTTCATTTCGTTCTTGGCTCGAAACTTTAGCCCGCTGGGGTGATTTTTTCGGACCCTTCCATTCGTAGCACCATCAAACTTTTCTTTTTTTATCATCGCTTGATAAAAGGGCTGCACATATGTTTGGACGTATGCTAATATATACTTCATTCCTGTATTGCCTACAAATTGAAAGACCAGGCCAAAAGTGTCGGAAGATGAAAGACGACGAATCGTAGATTTATGCCTGAGAGAATATTTTCAACCCACCATATCTGCGATGACAAACCGTCCTCTTGCAACTGTCAACCGGATCATTCAAGCACACAGGAATGAAGGACGCATTGGAGACGCCCCTGGGCCGCCCCGTCACAGGGTGACTACAGAGGACGAAGACCTGTAAATTGTGCCAGCCGTAGCGGAACAGCCGAAAACTGTAGTCCGAGAGGCACAGGCTGATCTCAGACTCAAGCACGTTTCGGCTACAACAATGAAGCGCCACCTCTACGAAGCAGGACTTGAAACCCGAACGACTGCCACGAAACCGTCGATTCGACCTGTGAACAAGGCGAAGCGGTTCCAGTTTGCTGAATATCATGCACACTGGTCGGCATCTGACTAGAAACGCGTGGTATTCATGAACAAGTCCACGTTCATGACTCGATTGGATCAGAGAACACTAGTTTGGCGCCCCATGAACGTGCGGTATGTAAAGCAGTGCTTCTAAGCTTTCAAGAAGCAGGTGTGTTTGTGTGAATTTCAGTCGCTGCTTTTAGTAGTGCTAGTTATCTCTTATGTGACTGTGCAGTCAGTAGTAATACTTTATTGATTCCAAGTTAGCACTGAAATATTGTCAAAATGTTCTTTCGGTTAGGTATAATGCAAGGTGCGAGTGATATCTAACAGGAAGATAATTCATTGGAGTTTATTAGACGCTGAGAACAGCCCCTCTAACTTTAGTTGTTATCTAGAACACTAAACAATGTTATATAAAACACTTAACAAAGTGCTTTTTTTTTGGTACGTGTGATGAAAACAATGTGTATATTGGACAAGTTTATATTGTTACGGAAGAGAAGAGACACCGTATCGACGAGGCTGTAGATGAAACATATTTCAAACCAGCAGTAGCGGCGTGACCAGTTAAACAGTGACCGAGTGGAGACATCGTCTTCCTCGTCGGGCACACACGCACGTCACCTCCTCGAATATCAATATGCATGCATGTAGCAACATTGAAAATTCTTCGTAACCCTGTTACAAATCATGACATAACCCGTGGAGGCGACTTTCAGCTTTAAAGTTGATGCATGTATGACTCAGAGATTTCGGGAAGCACGCCCGAAACCTCTGTAGACGACCCGCGGGCCAACTGGTCGGCGGCATAGGCATCTCAGGCCTTGTCTGCCAACGCTTGCTGTCTCTATTCTTATGGAAACCTTATTCTGCCCTTGGAGTCTCTTTCATCAGACCTATAACACAGTAAAAAATATAAGTAGTTATCACACGTTTTTTGCCCCGATGCCTAATGTCACCTAGGCAACCGCAAAAAAAAAAAAAAAAACACCTATCATCGGCTCGGTCAGCACCTTCTCGCTCTACTACTTTCCGCGTTTAAATGTTGCAGCATTTTAAAGCCAACTTTTTCCGTTAGTAAACTATATTTGCTCATTTCCAGCAAGTATAATGCCGCGATGCAAACAGCGAGTAGCTTCCAGTGGCCGAAACACAGTGACAATTTGGAGGGCAAAAACAAAGGATGACCTCGGTCCTGTCGTCAGGACAGGATACATGGCCGTTTCACGGCTGAAAGATACTGCTTTATTCTAGACGATGTGGCAGTGCCATTCCTTTAGGGGGAAGCGTTTCCAGATCGAGACTTCATTCTTCAACAAGAGCGCTCCCCATTACAGATGTCCAAGCTGGCTTTCTCTTTCCTTCAAGAGCGTGGAGTTGCCGTGCTGAAATGGCCCCCACAATACCCAGACATGAACATCATTGATAACATTTGGGGAAACATGAAGGCAGCGTTGTGCTCCCGCAGCCTACATCACTTGTCTTAGGACAACCAGTGGCCAGCAGTACAAGACTGCTGGAAGGAAGCCAGGGCAGACGTTCAGACATGGGACACCTTGTACGGGTTTCATGTGGATAGGATTAGAAAGGTGATCGGAGCTCATTGTGATGCCACCCACTTCTAAACAATTCATTATAGTTATATAAGTACAACAGTTGAGCTACCTGAAAGGCATTTGTAAATGTCCCAACATTTTATTGTTATTTTCAGGTAAGCTTGAATATAACATTTTTTTTTCATTTCATGACCAGATGAGAGTAAATCATGGTTATGCACTGCTCATGAGTTCTACTCGATAACAGTGCATCGTGGCTGGTACATTGCTACAGCGTTCACACTTAATACCTGGCGTAGTACACCCAGTTATATTTTTGTTGTGCTTTTTGCGGCGCCCAACTTTGAGCTAATCAAAAAAAGTCCTGTGAGCTGTGGGAATACTCTTTATGGTCCGCCGAATCACTTAGTTGTGGCAGTTGCAGCATGGCTTGAAACTCTTGCTTATGTATATGCAGAGGTTTATTACTTGGACGATTGCTTGCAAAAAAGCCACAGTCTCTGCGCTTCTCGAAAACCACGCCGGCTTCTAAATTTGCGTGCGTATATAACAAGAATGATGTTTGCTTCACCGCAAAGCAGACGCAATTTGGTCGAGCGGCCGCGCTCTAGCAGACGACGTGGCGAAGGCCCCGCCTACCGCTGTCATTGCACTTGCGTGCTAGTTCCCATAACACCAATATACTACCAATTAGAGAAGAGAAACTGTACTTTTGACAGTGCAACTAAAATAAGGGTAGTAATGACATCCTGAACTAACTTATCTGACCTAGAGATGGCGCTGCTAAGACTATCATCACCATTGCGTTGAGGCAATATAGCAGCTGTTTTGGTGTGGAGTGCGGGTTGTCGTGGTGTGCACCGGCTGGTTTTGGGCATTTATTCGCTGCTGTTGCGGGGACGTATACGTGAACGCGGTAGCCTAACGTTACTATACATACAACGTAACGAAAGGGACTTAAATTAGGCATTGCAAGACTTTAATATTAGATTTAACGTGTAAAGGAGTGTCATTTACCTTCGCCGTCTATTCACCGTCACGCGATACGAGATTTCGTATAGGTGGAGCTAGCGAAAGACCCGCAAGCGTGCTATGAGCGTACCATGTAGTCATGTTTTACATGACAGGCATATCATGATTATCACGTTTGCAAGTTCTATTTACCTTCATCTTCTATTCACGCCACATGATACCAAATTTGGTATGTGTGGAACTAGTGAAACAGCCACGAGCACGTTATGAGCGTAGCATGTAGTCATGTTTTTGCATGACACGCATGCTACGATTATGATGTTTGCACATGTCACTCACCTTCGTCGTTCATTCACGTCGCGTAATACCAATTAGACACATCTGAAGCTAGTGAAACGGCTGCCAGCACATCATGAGCGTGGCATGTTGTCATGTTCTTACATCCCACGCATGTCATGATTATCATGTTTGCACCAGTCATATACCTTCGTCATCCATTGACGTCACATAATAAAAAAAGTGGTATATGTGAAGCTAGCGAAACGGCCGTGAACGCAACATGAGCGTGGCATGTAGTCATGTTGTACATGGCACGCATCTTATAATAATCATGTCCGGACGTGTCATTTGCTTCGTAATCCGTTCGCGTCACGTAACACCAAAATCGGTATATTTGAACCTAGCGAGACGACCACTAGCGCACCTTGAGCGTATGACATGTAGTCATGATTTACATGACATGCATGTCATGATGTCCAAGTTAGCACCTGTCACTTATGTTCGTCCCGCATGCAGTCATGTCATACCATACCAGTTTTGCAATATGTCATATGAACGATACCATCGGAAAAACAGCAAGACCATGAAACAAAAATCATGACATCCATCACATACATGTCATGATTTTCATGTTATGACTAGTCAATTATGCTCGCAGTCATGGTAAGCCATACCGAAGGTGGTACTTATACCATTATCGAAACAACCAAGAGAACTAAGAGTCGTAGGTGGCTAGATAAATAGTTAGATAGATAGATAGATAGATAGATAGATAGATAGATAGATAGATAGATAGATAGATAGATAGATAGATAGATAGATAGATAGATAGATAGATACGCTCAAAGTCGTCGAAGTTGGCTAAGAAATTCTTCGCATTTAATAATGACAGCCATTTAATGATTGCCATGACTTACATAACACGCTCAATGTGACTTTACGACAATTTCGTCAGCTTGATCTATATGAAAGTGGTGAGATAAAAGTGCTCATAACCTACAACCCCAGTTCAAGCAGAGCTTTCAGTTCTTTCACTTGCTTGATATATGTCAAAACGGGCATAGCATGAAGGAAATGTACGATGCGCTTATTACAGGTGTTAACATGCAACTGATGACTTGAATGTCAGGTATGGCATGATGTACATGATGGAGTGTTGTAATTTCATGCGTTTTAATAAATGGCTATAAACTAAAAGTTGTATTTCATCTCCTGAGTGCGAGATAAACGAATTGATAGGTCATGTAATGTTTATAGTTGAATATACGTTTTTGTAGCATGGTATACACGAGATTTTAGATGCATGCGTGCATGTCCAAGATGCAATAGTGAACTACATGCCATGACAACATTGACTACTTTTTTTCGGTGAATAACAAGGATATGTATGCAGCTCCCTGCAGGCTGTTTCGCATTACTTCGGCATTGTGAGAAGCAAGTTTGCCATCAAGGGAGACCATGCAGTCATAGCAGTGAGCGTGCGGAACTGCTTTTGTGATCAGTCTAGCCATAACACTTTGCGCTGTGTCTGAACACTGGAATGGCAGAGGAACATCGAAGAGGCGGGAATCTGTGTACTCAAAACGCTTCCGTCTGCCAAAGGTGGTACGCAACCAAGTCGACCGCACAGACACGTTACCGTGAAGTGAAACAGTTTATGGCTGACACTTTTTGATCGTGCCTGCACCCGCGAGTGTACGGCTCCATACCACGTATCAGGTTATCTAAGAGCATTTATGATTCCTATAATACTGAATCAGTACGAAAGAGCGGCACCAATTGCATCCGTAGGCGGACTGCGTCAGCTCTGTGACAAGTTGAATCCAGATTGACCACCGATGCTTCTGCTCGAATGCAGCGCCCATCATAAACGCCCTGCGTGCTATGACTTCAGGTAAAGGAAGGGCCCGTCGAAAATCAGGCCAGGGTCTCTAAATGTGTAGAAATACTCGAGGCTTACGCCACTGTTATCATGCGCGGAGTCCATCGGCAGTGCGTTCGACGATGCAGGTAAGGCCAGCCACCACTTTAAAAACGAAGGCTGCTCGGAACCAAATGAACGTTATTTGTAACTCTCTTAACGGAATTGAACGCTTTCATCTCCTGCAAGGTCACGAAGCTGGAAGAGTAGACGAGGTAGTTGAACATGCATTCCAGTGGGCGTCACTTCAGGTAGAAACTGATCCAATGGTGTGCCAGCAGCCAGTCTGCGGCGCGGTATACCGCGTCATATATACTACACACCACCCCACATTCGCAGAGTTTTTTTTTTCTAGGTTAAGCACGCGTCGATTGAATTTGTGTATTGTTCCGCGTCAAGTGGCTTTCGGCTGTGAGTGACGTGCATTGTGTTTAGGTTGTCAATAAAGCTCCAGGAACCCTTTCCAACTGAACGAATTTGTGTATCCTCGGTGCTGAACACTCGCTCACTGGATTCCGTGCCGACCGGTTGTGCCCTCGTGATCTCCGATGTTAGCGTAGCTCTGGCCGACTGGTTGGCCCTACGTCATCTCCTGACGCCGACTTTCGACGACAGTGCAGCTCTGACCTACCGGACTTGCCCTCCTGACGCCGACGCCGACGAGAGCTTTCGCAAGTGGTGCCCCGTCCTCGGACTCCTGTGACCGTGTTTCCATCTTTCCTATCTCTCCTATCCTCTCGATATGTCCTCGCTCACTGGCTTAGCGCGTCTTTCTCTCTCTCTCTTTACCTTTAATCCTATTCTTTTAATCCCTCCTCACCCCCATTCCTTGTGAGCTACTGTTGAGGTGTCGCTCCCTGAAGCAGACAGTTATGAAGTTTACTTTTCTCTTCCTTTTTCTCTTAGAACCACTTTGTTGGGCCGAAAAAAAAAAAGCATTTTCAGGAGAAAGATGATATGATCCGCCAATATGGCCACTGCTTGCTTGGAGGGAATGCCGCGACATCCCGTCCAGGTAATGAACAACTCTGATATTTCTCGGCAATGCAGTGTACTCATGTGTTAGGGTGGTAGCATAATTTCTATATAATTTCTATATGAATGCATGTTCAACTACCTCGTCTACTCTTCCAGCTTCGTGTTACGTTCTACCGGCCATAGGCCGGCCGCGGTGACAAGGAAATCAGTCGATGTGGCAGTGCAAACCAACCGCCTTTATTTCGAGCTCGGAAATATATATAGGAAAGCAAGAGGAGAGAAAGAAGGAAAGTTTTACAATGACGCATGCGCCGAGGGGCGTCATTTGGCCGGACTTGTTATCTGCAGCATTCCTTCCCCCTAGGAGCCGTAGCGTTCCACGGGCTTTCTGATTCTTGTGGACCGACGTAACTCGGGGACAGGGCTTTCGGAAAGGTCATCCGCTTCGCATTTCGGAGCATCCTGGGTGGTTCGGTGTTGTCCCTCGGGTGGCGGTTCTTCTGGAGTCGCTGTTTCTCGGCTTGCACCTGTGTCGGATGAACGTTTTCGCACCTGGTCGACATGACGTCGAACGACGCCGTCTTCCGTTGCTACAGTGACGAGACGTGCCCCACTCGTCGATTTCACTTTGCCTGGCGTCCACTTGTCCCCAACACCGTAGTTGCGCACATAGACGGCATCTCCAGGAGCGAAGTACCAACTCGCAGACTCAGCACCTGGATTCTTCGGCAATTCGTGGTTCCTGGGAGAAAAGCAAATATCCAGTCTAGTACGCAAACGGTAACCCAAAAGTAGCTCAGACGGCGAAACCCCTGAAGCTTGTGGCGAATTCCTATAGTTACAAAGAATTCTTGACAGAGCCGTTGACAGTTCTACTCCGGGCATTCTCTTCAACCCATCCTTAAGGGTTCGCACGGCGCGTTCTGCGAGCCCATTGCTTTGAGGGTGGTAAGGAGGGGTACGAATGTGCTCGATTCCATTTTTCTGCACAAATTGAGCAAATTCTGCCCCTGTAAAAGGCGTACCGTTGTCGGTAACTATGGTGCGCGGTAATCCAAAACGGCTGAACAAGGTTCGCATAGAATCCACCGTTGCATTAGCGGTTGCTCGCGATACTGGAATGGCTTCTATCCAATTGCTGTGTGCATCCACGATTACCAACAGCATTTTGTTGGAAATAGGTCCTGCGTAATCTGCGTGCAACCGCGACCACCTCTCACGCGAAATTGGCCAACTGACGCGGTTCCGTTCCGGGGGCATAGGCAAAGCTTGCACACAATTTTTGCAGTCTGAAGCGGCCCTCTGGATGTCTTGATCCAGACCGGGCCACCAAAAGCTAACCCTTGCCCTTGTCTTCATGGTGGACGCTCCCTGATGCGATTCGTGCAACAATTTCAATAGCTTCTCACGCGCCGTTCTTGGTATCACTACCCGATGGCCCCAGAATAACATGCCCTTCTCGACAGACAACTCATGTCGCCTTTTCCAGTATTCGACCATTTCTCTGCTGTCACCCGCGACGGAAGGCCATCCTTCAGTCACGTACCTACATACTTCTTGTAAAACGGCGTCCGCTTCTGTGAGTGCTTGAAGTTCTTTGTGCGAAACCGCGGGCTCGTCCAGCTGGTCAATGAGAAGCACCATTTCCGTGAGGTTTTCCGTTTCTGCTTCCGGCTCCTGCAAGGATTGTGGTAAGCGGCTTAGGGCATCAGAGATTAACATCTGACTGCCGGGTTTACAAATAAGCTTGTATTTATACGCGCCGAGCAAAAGCGCCCATCGCTGAATGCGTGCGGCAGCCATAACAGAAGTCTGACGGTCCGGTCTCAGTAGCCCCAGCAAAGGACGGTGATCTGTTACTAACGTGAACTCCCGACCCAAGAGGTAATCGCGGAACCGTGTCACGCCAAACACTAAGGCTAAAGCTTCTCGCTCGATTTGAGAGTACTTCATTTCAGCTGAGGTGAGCGTTCGTGACCGGAACCCAATTGGCCTGTCTTCGCCATTTATACGGTGAAACAGGGTAGCACCGACACCGTAAGGGGAAGCGTCGCATTCCAGCAGCAACTCCAGCTGCGGATCAAAATACGTTAGCACTGGGGCCGAACACAAAGCGCTCTTTGCCTTCTGAAATGCCGAGTTTTCTTTCGTGTGCCAAACCCATTTTGCGCCTTTTTCAAGAAGCTTATACAAAGGTGCAAGCACAGTGGAAAGATTTGGCAGAAACTTATTGTAAAAAGTGACCATTCCTAAAAAGGATCGCAACTCAGCAACATTTCGTGGCAACGGGGCCAGTCTGATTGCGTCGACGTTCTTTTCGAGCGGATGTAGTCCCTCGGTATCAATACGATGTCCCAGATACGTCACCGACGATTCACAAAACCTGCACTTTTCTGCACGAAGCTTGATGCCGTACTCGCGGAATCGCTGCAACACTGCTTCCAGATTAGCATTTTCATTGTTGTTGCTCTCGGCTATCAGCACATCATCCAGATATGCCTGTGTCCCTGGCAGCCCTTGTAGCACCGATTCAATCTTCCGTTGGAATATCGCAGGAGCTGACGCGATGCCAAACGGCAATCTATTGTAGCAGAACAGCCCCTTCGGTGTATTTATCACTGCTAGTTTCCGCGAGTCTTCATCTAGCTCGACCTGGTTGTATGCATCGCGAAGGTCCAATATACTGAATTTCTTCCCTCCACGTAAATTTGCAAATATGTCGTCTATGACAGGCAATGGGTACTGCTCAACCTCGCACACTGGGTTTAAAGTCACCTTGAAATCACCGCATATGCGCACCGTTCCGTCCTTCTTCAAAACTGGAACAATGGGCGTCGCCCATTCGGAATGAGGAACTGGAGAGATTATGCCAGCGGATACTAATCTGTCAAGCTCCTTTGACACTTTATCGCGAAGTGCAAAAGGAATTTTTCTTGCCTTGAAAAACTTGGGGGTTGATCCGGTCTTGATATGCAGTCGGGCCGGCGGACCTTTCATGAGACCAGTGCCCTCAGTGAAAAGGTCAGCGTTTTTCTGGAGCAGCTTCGGAATGACCTCCTGGGCTTGGCTTGACCTTGAAGGCTGCGGATACACGTTGAGAACCTGGATACATTCGTCGGTTAATTTTTTCAGCAGATCCCGACCGCAAAGACTGGGCCCCTCGCAGTCTAAAACAGTCAAGGTACATTGCACTGTTGTACCTTCGTAGGAAACCGGCATTGTTATTGCGCCGAGAAGCGGAAGTCTGCCCAGATAGCATGAAAGCTGTAGTTCTGACTTCTGTAGCTGCGGCCACTGATGACAGTACGTCTCGTAGATGCTCTTAGGAATGACGCAAACAGGCGAGCCCGTATCGATGTCCATCGTTACTTGAATGCCGTTCCACGCGAATTCCTTTCTTATAGGGGGTATGAGCGAGCGCTTAGTGGTCAACGACCAAATCTGCGACGCACTGTTATCACTGTCTTCCGTTTCTGTCGCCTGTGCTGTCACTGCTAGCATTCTGCTTGTTTTGTCGTTCACCGCGCACATTCTGGCTAAATGCCCTCGCCGTGTACATTTGAAGCATCTGCGCTGGATTAGGCGACAAGCATTGGTTCTGTGACCCTGCTTTCCACAACAATTGCATTGTTGTACGCCCGCCGTCTTCGCGCGCGACTCATATTGAGCACTCAACTTGAGCAAACTCGCTTGCTCTTTGTCCGAAGTAATACCTTGCGAATCGCGTTCGGCGCTTTCTGCGGCCAGGGCCAGGGCCTCGGCTTCTTGAAGATTAAGGTCTTTCTTTGCTAGCAGCTGCTTTTGCAAATTCTTGGACCTGACTCCACACACAATACGGTCCCT
The DNA here is from genome assembly GCF_043290135.1 of Rhipicephalus microplus. NCBI lineage: Eukaryota > Metazoa > Arthropoda > Arachnida > Ixodida > Ixodidae > Rhipicephalus > Rhipicephalus microplus. The sequence goes on from NC_134710.1 coordinate 211,800,754, forward strand.
TATCATTCTGTCCAGCATCGTCGAAAAGTTGCAATTCTGGGCCATCTGTCGAATTGCCACAATAAATGCATGCACAGACTCCCCTTCTTGCTGGCAGCGATGGAAGAATTTGAAACTTTCTGAAATTTCATTCGGCACTGGGTCGTAGTAGCTGTTTAACGTCTGCACAACTTCCGCGTAGGTCAGAGCATTAGGTTTCTTCGGCGCTACTTTCCCGTTCAAGATTTCAATTGTCTTTGTTCCAAGCGCGGCTACCAGCAGGGCCCTCTTCTTAGCATCGTCCTTCACATCATTAGCTTCAAAGTAAGCCTCCACCTTTACCAAGTACGCCTGCCACTTATCTTTTGCGTCTTCGAATTCCGGTAGCTGGTGTGCCATGGCTGGTGGGTTCGTTCTGCAGGCCGTCGCTTGTGGGCATATGCTGGCCTTCTTGCTGCTGTAGAATTCTCGTCGCCACTGTTACGTTCTACCGGCCATAGGCCGGCCGCGGTGACAAGGAAATCAGTCGATGTGGCAGTGCAAACCAACCGCCTTTATTTCGAGCTCGGAAATATATATAGGAAAGCAAGAGGAGAGAAAGAAGGAAAGTTTTACAATGACGCATGCGCCGAGGGGCGTCATTTGGCCGGACTTGTTATCTGCAGCACTATATAAAAAAAAGAATTCAGCAACACTTTCACCACCACAGAAATGGGGGCGAGAGAGGCTTTTTGTGGGCCCCCCTCACCTACCAATTTTTATATTTAATCAAATAATGTTATATTTCTTTATGTTTTTTATTTCCTTTTACAGCATTTCCTTCTTTCTTTCTCTTTTTGTTTCCTTCTTACATTATCTCTTTCTTTTTAAACCAGAATTCATTTATTTATTTATTTACTGGTTGATTTCTTTCCTGCTTTTTTTTCTGCTTTACAGTGCTCTCTCCTAGCATACGTGGACGTTTAGTTCTTATTTAGGTAGCAGCTATCTGAGGATTACAGCTTTCGGGCTGAAATGTCACGGCGCATTTCGCGCTCTTCTACGTTCGTCAGCCTGCTGAAAAGCCTGACGAGAGAACCATGATGCAGCCATGAAAGCGCGGTTCAGGAACTAAATTTTCTCGAAGTTGGGATTTTTCTCGAATCTTGAATTTCTCGTATCGAAATTGTCGATTTTCCGACCGATTTCTGTTCGTCCGCGAAAACGAACTTGGTATCGACATCACTCTTTGACCGCTAGACCGCTCTTAGTTCATTAACACAAAATATTGCCATGAAGCGCCCACTGCAAGTATACTTCTTCCCAATCTTTTTTTTTACTTCAGAGCTCTTTACGTTTAATCTCGCCGTGTTTTGTATCATGAAACGGCGCGCGCTCTTCATCCTCTTTTTTATCTTCGTCTTACTCTTTCTATTCTTTTATGCTCTCAAAACACATTCGCAAACTTGTACGTCATGGATTGCAAAAACTTTGATGAGCGAGAGAACAGGAAGAGCGAAAGAAAGGGTGAAACACATAAACGCTTAGTGAAACACTTAACTGAGAGATTGGTACCCTCTAACAGACAATACGAAGGCGAGCGTCGTAACAACTCCGCTACCCAGACGTGCTGGCAGAATAGCATCGCCTTGTATAGTATACATAAGATAACAACCCCAACCTCATGGAGAAACTGCTACAAATACTTTTATTTAGAACGAATAATAAATCGAATAACTTTGGAGGCAATGCCGTATTTTTTAACACACTCTCGTTGTTTGAAATCAGCCTCACCTAAACAGCCATTTATTGTTAAAGTATCATTCCTTTTGTTGTAACTGTATTATGTTACTCGGTCACTTTTTCGAAATAAGCGTTTTGAACCTTAGAACCTTATGACTATAGTCATGTATGACACATAATGCATCTTTATTCACTGTACTTTGACTCTTTTAATGTATACCGATTCTCGGACATAATCCCCACACGGCAATGATCTTTCAAAGGAAAGATTGAGATGTAAAAAAAAGTGAATAAAAAGCGAAGCAAGCGGGTGGGAAAGAGAAGTGAGCGTGAGGAGGACAGATGTGTAGAAAGTACTAAGACGGTAAGTTGGGCCAGTTGGTTAGGATCCATCGTGAACATACTTACAGCGCAACACCAGAAAAAATACAGGACAGGGAAGGAGTAAAACAGAAAGAAAAGACGGCGCTGACTCACAACTGTTGTTTATTGGAAAAAACGGGGTGAAAAGTATACATATATAGGTACTGGCAGCCTACATCACAACATGCGCAGAATACGAGGTGCACCGAGGTAGCGTTATCACATTCATGGCAATAAACAAGCTTGGCCTAACTTAATTCTTTTTCATGCACTGTGACGGATGGTTTACTAACGCACTTGCTACCCCTAATCTTTGTATGATATGCCTCAGCGATTTCTTTAGTTAGCTGGTTAGGATGCTTGAAGATGATGGTGGTTCTCTCAAAAATGGGACGACAACCGCAAGACCTGCAATGTTCCGGCAGATGAAGTCGCGCGATCCCTTGAAGAGATAACTCATGCTTCCTTAAACGAACATTCACACATCGTTTCGTTTGTCCCACGTACTTCCTACGACGAACAAGTTTACGACGAACAAGTTTCTCGCGTATTCAAGAGAGGGCTATCCTCATTTTGCCTCCGAGATAATGCACTTTACAAGAGGAATTTCGAACACAACAAGGAGAAGTTCTTACTCGTTGTACCATCAGCCATGAGGCATGAAGTCTTAAAAGCCTATCAATTGATTGATTGATATGTGGGGTTTAACGTCTCAAAACCACTATATGATTAAGATGAACCGTCTGTGGGTCACTTGAAGCGAGTCGAACATTCGCCGAAATTCATCAGGAATACTACTGGCCCAAGTTGCAAGCGTCCGTGAAGCATTACGTCAAGACATGTCGGGAGCGTCAAAGGCGCAAAACACCACCCCTCAAGACGGCCGGCCTTCTCCAGCCTATAGAGCCCCCTGTGACTCCATTTCAACAGGTTGGAATGGACCTCTTCTGACCGTTTCCAATGCCGGCATCAGGAAAAAGGTGGATAATAGTTGCGACTGACTATTTCACACGATACGCTGAAACCGGCTGCCTTGAGCGAGGAACGGCAACGCAAGTCGCGAAGTTTTTCGTTCAAAAGATTGTTCTTCGCCATGGAGCCCCACTCATCGTGATTACCGATCGAGGAGCAGCGTTCACGGCTGATTTGATGCAGTCCTTAATGACAATGACTAACACCAGCCATAGGAAGACCACTGCATACCATCCCCAAACCAACGGGTTTGCATACCAACCCCAAACCATCTCTGACATGCTGTCGATGTACGTTGACATTGAGCCTAAAATGTGGGACGAAATCTTGCCATACGCAACCTTCGCCTACAATACGGCCATGCAGGAGACCATCCGCGTCACACCATTTCAGCTGGTCTACGGTCGCACTGTAACTACGACACTCGATGCCATGTTGCCAGTAGACAACAACAATAACGAGCTATCTGAACTTGACGACTTTCTGAAAAGGGCTGAAGACGCACGCCAGTTGGCACGACACCGAATACATCAACAGCAAAACAAGGACGCAAGCCACTACAACCTGCGCAGCAGAAAAGTTCAGTACAACCCAGGCGAGCGAGTGTGGATATGGACACCAATCCGACGCCGCAGCCTATCAGAAAAGCTTCTTTGTCGATACTTTGGCCCTTAAAGGTTCTCCTACGAATTAGTGACCTAAACTACGAAGTCATCGCCGATAGACACATCCGTTCAAAGCGGCAAAACAGCGCGGAAGGCGTACACGTCGTTCGTATGAAGCCCTATTATGAGATGGGAATGAAAACGCTCCCTCTTTCTGTTTGCCTCCCTCCATCGCGCATCGGGTCAATGCGTATTTCGAAGGGGGACTAATGCCACAGAGACTGTTTACACTACCCGACATTATGAAGCATCAGCGCCCACAGTCTTGTGCGCACTCATGCTTGTGGCCGAACGACTCATGCCTTTTGTTCACGGGCACAGGCCAGTGTGGGTTGGAGCTGCAAGGAGAAGAAGGTGCGTTGGCAGGTGAACAGTTTTTGTTTTGGAACGCTCTAGCGGACTCTTCCATCTTTTCGCACATAATTTTCAGGGCACAAGTTCACCCATATTAAACTAGTTTTTGACGTTTCTTCTCTTGCACCCGTTACAATATATATATATATATATATATATATATATATATATAGGTATGGGATATGGAACAACGGGAGCGTTGTCAACAAGGATAAATATATTTATTTCCAAACAGTTTCGGGAGGGGTCCTCCCTTCATCAGGGGATGAGTTATCTAATATATATATATATATATATATATATATATATATATATATATATATATATATATATATATATATATATATATATATATATATATATTGTGAAGAACTCGGCGATGATGTACAACAGCGACAGTCAATGCGGGGACCGACTCTCTGGAGAGGACGGCCCACTGTTTGAAGGCTTCACCACAGCTACCCGGGTACGAAGAGGGAGCCGCCTGGCGACCTAACAGCTGGTTAGTATGGGTGGGTCGTGGTAGATTTTGAGGCGCTCCACGTTGACAGTGTCGCGCCTTCGACGGCGCGTGTCCAAAGATGGTTCAATGGGTTCGATCAAGTAATTTACAGGGGAAGTGCGTTCGACAAGACGGTAGGGGCCTTCGTATTTGGGCAATAGTTTTGAAGGTAGGCCAGTTGCAGTGGTAAGAACCGAGAGCCAGACGAGTGCTCCAGGGAGGAACGTGGGCGTAGTAGTGCTGGTGTACGCGCGAATGACTTTTTGCCGCTCTTGATCATGCGCAGTAAAGGTCTTTGCAAGCTCTCGACACTCTTCAGCAAGCTTGGCTGTAGCAGAAATAGGCGCCCACTCGGGTGGATCTGGCTTGTACGGAAGTATCGTGTCGATGGTGTGCGACGGGTGCCTTCCATATAATAAAAAGAAAGGTGAAAAGCCAGTAGTGCTCTGAGGGGTGGTATTATATGCGCAAGTCACGAAGAGTAGAATGGCATCGCAATATGTGTGATCGGCGGCAAATTACTTGGAGAGCATGTCGCTGAGCGTACGGTTGAAGCGTTCGGTGACGCCTATCGTCTGCGGGTGGTAAGCAGCAGTTTTGTGGTGAACAACGTTGCACTCTTTGAGAATGGCTTCGACGACTTCAGACAGGAAGACGCGGCCTCGATCACTGAGCAGTTCCTGAGGTGGACCGTGCCGCAGCATGAATCGTTGGAGCAGGAAGGAGGCCACATCGCTCGCTGTAGCCGCGGGGAGAGCGGAAGTTTCGGCATATCGCGTGAGGTGGTCCACAGCGACAATGGCCCAGCGGTTACCAGCCGACGTTAGTTGAAGTGGCCCATATAAATCGACGCCAACTTGCCCAAACGGCCTGGCAGGGCAAGGTAGAGGTTGCAGACCTACCGGCGACAGGTGCGTTGAAGTTTTGCGGCGCTGACAATCTATGCAGGAGCGAACGAATTTCTGCACGTAGCGGTACATGCCGTGCCAAAAGTACCGTTGGCGACTGCGGTGATAAGTCTTCGATACCCCGGAGTGCACACATTGCGGATCAGAATGTAAGAATTCGCATATGTCAGAGCGCAGACTGCAGGGTATGACTAGTAGCCACTGGCGGCCGCCACTGTTGTAATTGCGTCGGTGGAGGAAGTCGTCGCGAACGGCGATATGGTGGGCTTGACGACGCAACGCGCGAGTGGATGGAGGGGATGGATCATTCAGCAAGTCTATCAGTGAGGTAATTCATTGATCCTTGCGCTGTTCAGTAGCAACGGCATGAATGCTAACGGAAGAAATGGCAAGGTGAGACGCTGAGTTGTGGGCATTGTCGTCAGGCAAGGGAGAGCGCGACAAGGCGTCGGCGTCACCATGTTGCCTTCCGTTGCGGTACAGCACGTGGATGTCGTAGTCTTGCAGGCGAAGTGCCCATCGGGCGAGATGGCCTGAGGGATCTTTCAGTGACGACTACCAGCATAGTGCGTGAAGGTCGGTGACGACATCAAATGGGCGACCATGCAAATAAGGTCGGAACTTTGTAAGGGCCCAGACAATTGCCAGTCATTCTTTCTTGGTGACGGTGTAATTAGTCTCGGCTTTTGTAAGCGTACGGCTTGCATATGCCACGACATATTCCGGGAACCCTGGTTTGCGCTGCGCAAAGACAGCGCCGAGGCCACAACACTGGCATCCGTGAGTACCTCTGTAGGGGCCGTAGGGTCGTAGTGGCGGAGTATGGGAGGCGACGTCAACAAACGACCGAGCGTTGTGAATGCGTCGTCACACTGTGGTGACCACGAATGGAGAGGCCCGTTACTTCCGACGAGCTTCGTCAGCGGCGATATGATAGTCGCGAAGTTTCGAATGAAGCGCCGAAAGTAGGAACACAGTCCTACGAAACTGCGCAGTTCCTTGACGGATGTCAGCTTGGGGAACTCAGTCTTCGGTCGAGCGTCCTCAGTCATAGGTAATTGCCACTACCCTGAGCGCAAATCAAAGATGAAAAGAATTCGGATCCTTGCAGGCTGTCAATCGCGTCTTCTACCCGTGGTAGTGGGTACACGTCCTTACGAGTGATCTTGTTGAGGCGTCGGTAGTCCACATATAACCGCACAGAACCGCCCTTTTCGCGACGAGAATGACAGGAGACGCCCAGGGGCTGTTAGAGGGTCGAATACCATCGCGGCGAAGCATGTCAACTTGCTCGTTGATTACATGGCGTTCTGTGGGGGATACGCAATATGGACGTTGCCGTAGTGGTGGTTGTACGCCTGTGTCGATGTGATGCGTAACGGTGGATTTGCGACCGAGAGAAGGTTGAGCGACATCTAAAAAAGAGCAGAATTCTCGCAACAGGCCCAGAAGCTGGGAACTCTGGAGCGGCGTAAGGTTGTAGAGAATGGAGGGACCGAATAAATCAGGGGATGATGAAGCAGATGTAAAAACAGCACTAAGCGCGTTGGAATTTTCGAAGTGCGTGTCATCGGGTTGATCCATCACTTGTGCATCTTCGATGGGTTCCACGCTGCCGAGACATTCCCCTCGCACCAACGTAACACTGTAGGGGAATGAGTTCGGAACAAAAATAGTGGTGCTGCCGTGAGTGACTTGCACGGCCGCGAAAGGAACCAGCAAGCCTTTTCTGGTGAAAAGACGATGAGATGGCGAGAGGAGTGCAGCGGTGTCGGAAAGACTTGCGCAGTAGACCATCTTCGCCACGGACAAGTTTGCAGGCACTTGCGTGTCGTCACTGACGAGTAACTGCTTGGAGCAGATGGACTGTCGGCTGGCGTCAAAGAAGAGAATTGTGTCAGCTCTATTTCTGCTGGTGTGCAATGAATGACGGCGTCGTGGCGGGAGAGAAAATCCCACCCTAGGATGACGTCGTGAGAGCATGAAGGAATTATGATGAATTCGACGGCATACATCACGTCCTGAATCATGAGGCGGGCTGTGCACATCACCGTAGGGTGAATGCTTTGGGCGCTGTCTGCACGGAGGGAGAGCCCGGAAAGTGGTGTAGTCACTTTGTAATCGGCTAAGTTTTGCGTCCATGACGGATATGGCGGCTCCAATATATACAAGGGCAGAAGCGCGAGCACAATCCACAAGCACGTCTACCACGTTCGATGGACTTTCCTGAGGGCTTCCGCAGTTCGACAGTGTCGTAGCCCTTGCCTCGTGGACTGCGACGGCTAGTTTTCCTGGGCAGCCTCGACTGAACGTGGGCGCATCGATGTCAGTGAGCGACGTCGCGGAGATGGCGAACGACGGGTAGACGGAGGAGGGCGGGACGACAGTGACGTAGGTGGCGGTTGGTCATAAAAGCGGCTCGATTGGTTGGGAAAGTTGGAGGCGACCTGCGGCTGCTGCACATGATTGCAATAGCATGCTACGTGACTGACGCAACCATAAGCAAAGCAGATGGGGCGATTGTCAGAAGTGCGCCATCGGTTCGCGGGTCCCATCCATGTCGCAGAACGCGATGGGCGAGCCGGCTGCTGATATGACTGCATAGTGGGCTGCACTCGGGGCACGTGGATGACGTCGGCATATGTAGGCGGCACAGATTCTCCGAAGGCCTGGGGCCTGGCGATGGTTTCGGTTCAACCAAGGGGGCCAGTCACAGAAATCGGTGGGGGCGGCCTGGCGACAACTTGGGCGTAGCTGAGTGGCGCATATACGGGAGGTGGCTGGTGGTATTCGTTAACGACCTCCGCAATTTCCTGCTGAATGGCTCGGCGGAGGGGAGGCAGAAGTGTGCTTAACGGCTGTTGAGCATGTTGCGGAGAAGCAAAAGCCAGTGAAGAGACCTGGCGGGAAACTTCCTCACGCACGAATGACTTGATTTCGGTGAGCAAGGTTGTGTGGTCAGGAACTGTTGACAAAACCGAGAGATCAGCGTCACGTGAGGGCGGTCGACGGGTCAAGAAGCGCTGCCGCCGCAGCTCCTCGTAACTTTGGCATAGTGAAATGATCTCTGCCACAGTGTGAGGCTTCTTGGCCAGGAGCATGGTGAAGGCATCGTCGGCGATGCCTTTTAGTATATGCGTGATTTCGTCAGCCTCTGACACGTTCGCGTCCACTTTCTTGCACAAGTCAAGGATGTCCTCGATGTAACTTGTGAAGGACTCACCGGTCTGCTGTGCTCATTTGGTAACCGCTGTTCGGCTTGCAGCTTATGAACGGCAGGACGGCTGAACACGTTGACGACGGCGGTTTTAAAGGCGGACCAAGTCGGGAAATCGAATGCGTGGTTGTTGTACCACATGCTGGCCACACCCGTGAGGTAGAAAAACAGGTTGCCGAGTTTACCTGCCTCGTCCCTGTAACTGGGGACGCGGACGCATTCGTACATGGCGAGCCAGTCCTCGACGTCAGTGCCATCCACGCCGGTGAAGGCAGGAGGGAAGCGGATGCGGGGGACACCGGAACACGGCGTCGGCGCAGGAGGAAGCGTTTGCTGAGCGGCGTCTTGGTGCATGGTAGAAGGCATGGTACGGGATCGAAGCATTAAGGGCATCGAATGCGAACCGAAGGTCTTTGAAGGGCACAGCATTCTCCACCAAATTGTGAAGACGTTTATTGGCGGGCCCTTGGCGATCATGCACGACAGTGACAGTCAATGGGGGGGACCGACTCTCTGTATGATCTGCTCTCCTTTTTACGAAAAGAGCGACCCACTAAAAGGCGCTGGAGAGGACGACACACTGTTCGAAGGCTTCGCCACAATATATATATATATATATATATATATATATATATATATATATATATATATATATATATATATATAAGGGAAAGAAGTGTATACCTAAGGGCTCGTTTTTCCGTGTTTTACCACAATGTTAATCAGATCTAACAGACACTAATGCCAAGGAATGTACCGGGGAAGTTATTAGAACCAATGGAATGTATTAAGAAGAAGAAAAGTGGATGAAAAAATAACCAGCCGTGAGCAGGAATCGAACCTACGACCTTCGAATAACGCGTTCGATGCTCTCTCTCTCTCTCTCTCTCTCTCTCTCTATCTCTCTCTCTCGCTCTCTCTCTCGCTCTCTCTCTCTCTCTCTCTCTCTGTATATATATATATATATATATATATATATATATATATATATATATATATATACTGTCAATCACCTGGGGTACATACTCGCATGCCAGTGGCACATACATTCCTGCGGATATGTCTCGATGTTTGGCGGGAATTGTTAGGTTCAATTATTTACGAATTCCAAATCCGGACGGAGGCGTTCCATCGGTGACGTCAGAAAGTAGGCGGTCCGCAGTGGTCGCGAGGACGAGGGGAAGCGAACAGCCAATGAGAGAAATGGAGGCGTACGTCATCATTTTGATGTCGGCTTGAGGACCATACAGCAAAGTGAAAAGTGTTTGTAACGTGTTGAAAATAATTAAGTAATATTGCTCACTATCAAAATGTGTTGGTAATAGTTTTCAAGCATTGAATTCAAGCATTTCAAGCATTGGCACTAGTTTTCAAGCATTGAACAATCCAAACGTACTTTTCCATTAGAAATGACGCTAAATTTACCGGGATGGTAAGTAGTGGCGCTAGGTTGGGCTGTACATAGTGGCGGTACGTTGGGCTGTAACCAACTTGGGATATAAATAAGAACCATGCATTATATTGAGGGCACAGTATCGGATATCTGCAATGATAACCTTCCGGGCAAAAGGTTGGTTAGCCTTGAAAAGGGCTGTTGGATGGCGAGAGATGCATTTGAGGAGATGAATAAAGAGTAGTTCCAGCAAATTTTTGTTGGTCCGCACAAGGAGGGCATAGCTTGTACACGAAGCTTCACACTTTCAAAGGATGCCATCAGGCCAGTGGATCTTCATCTGAGGGGAAATTGTTGTGCCCGTGGCAATTCTTGGCAGCAGCAGGTTCCAGCCATTAGATGGTTAAGGGTTTACAGGCATCCCACTTAAACATTTTCACCACGATGATTCATCACAGGTGCTGCGGGGGATGAAAACATCAACCACCCGCATCGCTTCTGCAGCACGGCGTATCGCAGCAGCACAGGAGAAGGCGGCAGCGGCGCCGGAGGGCGTCCTGCAGGTGACCGGTCCATTCCTTGGCACGGGCCATGGCTGAGGGCTTTCTGCGAGGAAGGGATACGTAGTTTTGTTTAATTTTTCGTCATGGGTTCAATGCTTTTCTAGTCATCACTCAATATAGATTTGACAGTTTCATATGTTTAGGTGTTGCTGTTCATGTTCAATTTTATACGCTTCGAGAGACACATACATAGTTTAGTTTGTTTTTCGCCATGTTTTCAATGTTTTAACTTTTCATCATTCATTATTCATTTAGTGGTGTTGATATAATTACGTGTTTCTGTTCATGTTCTATTTTATACGTTTTTTGTTTGCATTTAGTACATATTACTAGATTTAGGTTATCATTTACTTTGTACAAGGAGTACAACATTTTTTATGTTCGATATATGCGTTTCTCAATGTATGTTCGAGCTGCTCCAGTGTCAATGTTTGTCCCCACTTTTCAAAGGTGTCTAGTCATTCACACGGAGACCACGAGCGTATAGTTGGCATTTTCTGTAAATGTTTCTGTGATACTTGTATTTCCCCACTATGTTTTCTAGCTCACTGCGCTTTTTATGCAGCATCGCCGCATAGAGTAGGAATGTGATATCCTTTTGCCTCACACTGTTTTGCAGCTCACTGTGATATTATCATTTCAGCACAGTGAGGCTAAGCTACAACAACTAAAGTCTGAGTCTTTTTTGAAAGTACTAAGCTAGTAAGTGGTCATGTCGCACAGTTTCACAAATTAAATTGGTCATCATCACAGCAACACGCCAGTGATAGATTTCCGCCAGTTTTCATTGTAAAACGACTCGTTGCGGGAATAAATTTTGAATGTGATATGGTTTGGGAGCCGCGAGATTGCTGAGCCAATTATTCATGCTGTATGTTTTCAAAACTAGTCGCCTGTTGTTTGCTGTCTTGATTTACGTATTTTTTAGGATTGCAGCATGACTGCAGTTGAGAATTCAAATCAAATGTTATTTCGACATTTATACAATGTTTAGGACAATGAAGAAAAAACCAGCAAAACTTGATTTGATTTGATTTGATATGTGGGGTTTAATGTCCCAAAAACCAGCAAAACTTGACGAGCACGATTGCTCGTCCAGCATGGCGGGCACTATTGAATGCTTGTAGTCAGTCACAATGAGAAGAGACGGACTTGTGTATCATGTGTTCATGCAACATGTTACTAATGGAATCGCAATTTTTATGCGTTCTAATGAAAGAAATCGTGTGATGTTGCTGCATTGTTCACACAATTTTTGATGGCAACATTCAGCACAGAGTGCCGCTCATATATGCTTGCTCTAATTTAGTCTGCTGTGACTGTGATCACTGATATGGAAAAGGGTGTTTCTGTTGCCTATTTCATGTACCATTTAAAGAAAATGCAGCATTTTCACATTGTAACCTTGCTTCATATTGAAGCACGAGTAAGTACTTTGTGTATTCAAATGTGGCAAACACATCCCTGTCAAGCCTAGCTGCACTAGAATTAGTATAAATAAACTACGTGTGTGATATGAAAACATGAAAACTCACCATTCCTGTGTACTTCAAAAGGCCAAAGACAGCCCTGCGCTGCTGTCCTCTGAGCAGCATGTTGCGCGGTGTAAGCTTATGGCTCTCCCCGGGCTCCCCATCGTCATCCTCAGCTAGTGGCATTACCCCAACATACTCGTCCAAGGTCCAGTCGCCCGCATGCACCGCAACGTTGTGGAGAGCAACGCAAGCATAGATAATTTGCGCAGCCCGATCGGCGTTGTAGAGCATCGTTCGAAAGGGCTGCAAGCAGCGGAACTTGCTCTTCAACACTCCGATACATCTTTCCACAACTTTGCGCATGAATGCGTGCTCCTTGTTGTATCGGCTTTTGGAGGTGTTGCACGGTTGACTGTCAAGGACTAGAATTAGGAGCCATGGCTCGAGGGGATACCCTGCGTCTCCTGCAATAGATATATAAATGCTGGGTGCTCTGCCCCGGTTAGTACATATTAATACTTACGAAGCAGATATTCGCCAGGCTGCAGATGTTCAGCTAGGCATGCATGCAGTGGGTTGTGTTCCCACACCCAGGAGTCGTTGCACGAACCTAGGAATCATGGGTCTCTGAGAAGGATGCGCAGCCACGTGTTGCACACCTGCGATGAGGAGCGATATAAAATAGTACTGCATTTATGCGCCAAATAAATCTCTTTTTTCTACGCATATAGGAAACAATGCGTACAAGTACAGTCATTGGTACAAAAAGCTTCACTTAGAAGGAAACACAGGGTGTAGCAACTGAGGAGGGGGAGGGGGGCAATGACCCCTTCTCTGCTGTACACATGGCTACGACTTCCACTGAATGATCAATACGTGAAAACCTACGCGTTGCTCTTGGGAAAGAACACTCGTAAATGCCAAAGCCAGCTCATGAAATTGTGATTGTAAGCACTTTCGTGTTGGAAACACTTCCCTGTCGTGTATATATTTCTGCTACGTCTGCGGCCCATATTACTAATTACCTCCAAAATGCACAACTCAATTGCGCATGCACGCCCATAAGAAAACGCCAACTGGCTCACGCACAAAACACTTGCCACTTATATGATTACCGAGACCTCGCGAGCCACCAACTAGCTCTCACCCAGTTCCCTGCAGGTTTTTGTTTATTCGTTGCATTATTACTTTTTCCAGCTTGGGCGTCCCAACTGAAGGATTGCTCAGATGGGAGAGTAAGAAAGGATCCTAATGATACTTACGATCATGACGTTCAGGGCATAATAGCCCTTTCTGGACATGAAGCTCGCCGTGTCGGCCAGTCGGAATCCCTCTGGCTTGCGAATGGTGACCAACGTGCCATCTACACACGCCAGCACGCCTGGGATGCAGCCGCGCAGCACAATCCCAGCCTTTGCCTCATCCTTAGCAGCTGTTTTCAGGGGGAAGTCCACCAGCTTTTTCCTAGCAGCCACTGTGATGATGGCCTGCGTCACCTCGTGGATAGTGTTGCTCACGGCCGGCTGAGATTTGCCGATGTGCACCTCGTGACCAACGCTCCTGTAGAAGCAACAGGTGGCGAAAACTCGCAGCGCACACAATACTTTCCTCTCTGTGGAAAGGTTACTGGCTCACTGGCATCCGATGATAGGGACAAGTTCGTCGCACAAGCTACGCACTGTTCGTTCGCACAGATGAGAACGTAGCCGGAACTCATTTTCAGTGAATTTTTCAAGTGCATATTTAACCTCGCTTCGTCGTCTCTTCTCGGCTGCAGATGCCGCAGAGGCATGACGAAAAACCGTGGCAGTGGGAAACTTCATGTTGCCTAAGTGCTCGGATGCTGAAAAGTTGCGAAACCCTTACATTTCAATCTAATCCATGCCACCTTGCAGCCATTTCAATCCATCCGGTTCCTTTCGGACGGTCTCTCCGACCATTCCTTCGCCTTCGTCCGAAAACCGGAGAGAAACAGTCACGTGACACCTCGGCCCACGTCACATAGAACGTCACAGCATTCGTCGAGGCTCGAATGGGCCAATCGTGAGCGACTCAATGGAACAGACCACCTCCGTCCGGATTTTGAATTTGTACATAATTGCACCAAGGATTGTGACATTATTCATGCCTAGACTCGCGCGTCATATTCGTAAAACCATATTAGCCGTCCATTCAAATTTGGTTCACGTTGAGATAAGGGGAGATGACGAGAGCACCCAGACGTAAGGGGATAGATAGATAGATAGATAGATAGATAGATAGATAGATAGATAGATATATTTATAGATAGATAGATAGATAGATAGATAGATAGATAGATAGATAGATAGATAGATAGATAGATAGATAGATAGATAGATAGATAGATAGATAGATAGATAGATAGTACGCAGATAGGCGCCAAAAGTGCTTGCAGTACAAAAAAAAAAGAGATTCGCGTTTAAAACAGAAACAAGTTGGGCTCCGGCGCTAGAAGGACGTGTCGAGTAATTTTCTTATATGTGGTGTACTATTACTGACCGTGGACAATTAGATCGAATAACAACTTGTGCCTGATCATAACTTTACACAAACAAAAAGGCGTGTAGCCATGTCCACCACCGGCAACGAACGCCAGCAAGCCTGTACCAACCCGGCAGATGCCGAAACTGTTGTGTCATGCATATCTATTAAGCACACATAATTGGAAACATTCATTCCTCATTGACTTCCTCATTGACTGATTAGTTGATTTGATGCACAATTGATTGATTGATTCTATCAACCTGGCGCAACCCATAATGAGTAATCAGCCATAAAACAAGCGGTATATTTGCCTTCCTTTTGTTTTGTCACCCAGATGGTCTTGGCACATACCCACAAGGAGGATCGGCCACACTGTACCTTATAGCGTAAATTTTCATAAAGTGCTTCTTAAAAGAGAGAGAACTCAGATAAGCACAAGATGAATATTAAACTAAATTAAAAAATAAAAAAAAAAGATAAAAGGCCTTTCCTCTTATCACCATTTTTGTCATGCTAGTATAAATGTTGCATTGGCCATAAAACCGGTTTTTAATATAACAGAAACTTTTTTTTTTCACGAAAACGGACGAGGAATAAATCAATTGTCACAGTTTCTACCAACACAGGTCTGGTCAGGCTCTTTCTCTCATTAGTGTTTTCTGTAGTGAGCTAGAAACTATAAATCATTTCTTGTTTAGCTGTAGGCAATTTACTACACCTCGAATATTCAACTGATCAAGTCCTTAACATCTAACTTGAATTAATTTATTCGTGCCTCCGATTCCGTCTTTTCAAACATTTATTTTTGGTTTCGCCAATGCGTAAATTATCGTGGCTGTGCGGACTGATCATAATTAAACCAAAAGACTAACGAACCATATTATTACCCACTTGTGTCAACACACAGATAAGTTTTACTTTATTTACTGGTTTTTAATGAGATGTAGATTTTTTTACTATTTATTACCCAAAAAAGCTGTATACTTTGTACAATTCGTGAGAATTATGCATTGATTCTATAGTTTCTATTGATTTTAATCTAAAACCTTCATTTCTTTAAAGTTCATTACATCTTTAAGACCACAAAATGTTTGGTCAACCCCCACAATGGGTATCAACCACAAGAGAATGTGAACAAGAACAAGGACATGGCATGGTCGTCTTAACTGCTCGAACCGCTACCTCCAGAGGCGGTATGTGTAGTGTTGTACGGTTACACCTTGTTGGCAAAAGGAATGAGCATGTTTGTTGAACAATAAAAAAGACAGAATACAACAAAATGCGGTCACGAGAGGTGAGCTCGCGGTTGGTGTGCAGCAAGGAACGTTTGCCTTACATGGACGTGTTTTTTTTTTATCTTTCTGGGTAAATAAACATTGCTTCTGTTCCACTGTACCAGCGAAGATGCCTTTATTCCACAACGTCCTTATGGCTGCTAGGAAGAGCTTCTTGATCGTTGTCGGACTCGCTCAGGATGTGCAGCTACTTCAACGGAGGCAAGTAGTACACCTGCCCGAACGTGTCCCGGCGCCCCACCCTGGAAGAAGCCGCTGCTTGTTTCTTGGCAGCATGGGTCTCGTTTTGCATTCCAAGAGTCTCAGGTGCCGAGGTATGGCCTTCTGCTTGCAGGTTCTCCGCGCCGGTCCGCGAGTCTCAGAAAGCTGCGTTGGTGCAGGACGCAGCTCCCGAATCGGGCTGCTTGTCAGGATTCTTCTGGTTTGTTGTCGAGCCATACTTCTTTCGATCACCCGACACTGTGGCCATATCATGCTTGGCAGGTGCTTCGTGTTCTTCAGTCAGCTCATAATGTGCAGCGGTATCTTCGAGAGCACTGGGGGATCGTTCTTGCTCAGTGCCTGTGGTCAACTGCGGTGAATTCTCCGGTATCACGTTCAGGACAACCTTCTTTTAGCGGGCGTTAGTCTGAGCGCCGACTTTCTTGGCGTTGCCTGAAGGTTTGGCGTTCAGCTTGCGAACGTTCTTGCGTTGCGACTTGCTTTCTTCTGCCTTCGAAGCATCAGTAGGGGTGTCGGGGTGGCCCTTCTGCTCCACGAAAGGTGACTTGTCTGTAATATCCTGACCCCGCTTTGAACGAGTAGCTAGTCCTCGTACTTCCATCCTATCCTTAGCCAGCCGCTGTTCAGTTGGTAGTTGGGGGCTGCCGGCACCATCGCCGCCGGCTCTCTTCGAACGATTGGAGCGACGAGGCCTATCACTTGGAACTGCTACTGGGTCGTTCTCTTCGTTCATGATTGGTGTCCGTCCGGTCGGCGGCGCAGCCTTCTTCGAATCTACAGCTCGCTGCGTGAGCTATCGGCAGTAAGGATTCTTTGTGGTCGTTTGAACGGGCGCCGAACACGGATGGCTAGCCTACCTTCCAAGACTGACAGTTATGGTGTCCTATTTGATTCACACACGTGACCTATGTGATGACGTCACCAACCATGTCATGTGACTGGAGCGATGTTCTGCTGGTTTTCTGCATGATCAAACTATATGGTTTAAGAAACTTGGAACAAAATAGGGTCAAAAACTTATTTCCACAAATGTCAACGCACGCCGTATTCGAATTGAAGAATGAGTGGTGGAAGACCTTTTTCTCTAGCGAGGAAAACGAGGAGCAGGCCAGGCACGGTGAGCATGGTGTGCAACAAGACATTTCGAAGTGACATTCACTAAATTGCGATGCAGGATTCCACCTTTAAGATTTTATTTATACAAACATGGCTTTGTTTCTTGCCCGCATTGCCACTATTGTACACAAACAGAAATTATAGAGCACTTTTTCATTTGTCAAAGTGCCACCAATATCGAAACCTAAGGCAAAAATTTCTAATACCAGCCTTCCAAAAACACAGGCTTGAGCTATCTGGAATGGTACTACTCTCCTTAGGGGCTTCGGCACTAGGTCATTGCGACAGAGACCTATATGGAGCCATATATAACTATATAAAAGAATCAAAACGGCTACCATGCTAATCTCATAACTACATACTCATTGCTTATTTTTGTCATTAGTCTACTTCATTTATGCGTTATTGTATTTTTACTTATTTCATAGTTGTTTTATTTTTAAACAATTCATATTAGCCTTTTAGCACAATCAATCTTTTCGTTTATATAGAAATATTTAGGCAACTCCACCTCTTCTTTTCTTTTCTTTCCCCGAAATCCCCCTGCTGTGCGATTCGTGGCTGATCCCCCGTAGTGGGTTGAGCCAACCCTCTTGTGTCCAACCAACCAACCAATGTTGAGCTGCTGAAACGAGTGGAGACCTGAACTGGGCGGCTCACCCGCTGCATCTCAAACCTCTCCTCTCCCGTTTTTTTTCCTATAACAGATGCTTTCTCCTTGCATTGTAAGTGCGACTTGGTGAGGAGGACAAAATAACAAAAACGAGGAATTCTTTGGATGAGGACCTCCATCAATTGCACAAATCTTAAGTCCATGGCCAAAAGGAAAGCTACGAGCCACAGCAGTGCGTGCAGTCATTAACTTTTTGGAGGAATCAGAAATAGCTCAAAAGTACTAAACAAAAAAAAAACAAATGTACTTCACTGTTAACCACGGTATGTTTTAAAACTGTATTTGCGTGTTTCACAACGATATTTTTGGGAACACCTTTCTGAAAACAGTTCGGTATTTAAGCGACAAGATCACCTTAGACATTTTTTTGAACTTTCACGTTTTCTGCGAACAAATAAATTGGCGTGATTACTTGTGTTTTTGCAAACTCAGTGTGGTGCACATTTCTATGCAGTGTGGAGACATTTCTGTGTGGTGTGTACAATCAGTGTTGAAAAAAGTGAACTCATTGTGTAAGTGTCGTGCTATGTACATTCGTATAGCCTTGTGTTTGCTACAAAATGTGCGATGTTGACTTTTGTGCAAGAAAAGAGGAATAGCCGGCGCCACGCATTGGCACCAACCTGTCCCTATATACATTAAATTGGAAAAAAAGCTCATGAGAGGCATCCTGCTATGTGAAACGGTTCAGGTTTAATGCTAGCTGAGCTTACCGGTTTCAGCTAATATGCTTTTAAACGCGCAAATAAGTTCGCAAGCAGTACTGCTATAAAATTGTAAATGTCTTGCTCTCTACTTCAGTAGATATTAACTAGCCATATTTCTTCCACGGTTCAATAAAATAACGTTGCGTCTCATTGTGAACTATTGAGAACAACAACAAAAAAAAAAAACGTCAGGCCTGCGCAGAACGTGCAGAGAGTCACAGCGAAAGCAAGAAGCGGACCCTTCCAGAGCTTTTACTAAACACTATATAAATATATGCTAGAAGCAGACTTGCTGGGTACCCACTATGCCCTAAATAATCATTATCTCTGTGTAGCAGGCCGACATTCACTACGCTATCCTTCGTTATTCAGAGAAGTGCCGTATCCGCTGAACACTTGTGAGCATTTTTGTGTGAAGTTTGTGTTGCATTCTGTGAGTGATGACGATGAAGAATTACACCTAACTGGGTATGTGCCATAGTTAATAGGTGATGAATAACACGCTTTTGTGATGTGTTGGAACATTGGACGACCGACTGGTTACACGATTCACATTGTGTGACACCTGGATGTTCTTTTTCTCTTATAAAACACTTCATTACTTATATATTAACGCGATTCCTTCCGCGGTATCAAGACTGCCTAAGGCACGTCTGTGAAAAGTCGCAAGTTCACCAGCATAGCTCAGTAGTAGAATACTGGACCCGTTATGACCTCATAACAACTTTCGCTGTAAAATCAGGACAGCTTGCACTTGCGGCACAAGGTTGGTTTAGCAGTGGAGCTTGGGCCAACGTAACTATTCAGCAAAGTCTTAACTAGAAGGCTTTAATGTCATGGTTTCATGACGACAGTCCTCAATAGTTGGCCCATTACTGTAGGCTTTCTCATCATTGTGACGTAAATTAAAGTGACCCTATTTTGCACGTGCACGGACCCTATTTTGTTAAGCTCATTTGTATCTGTGTGATCAGTTTATTTTCCCCCTGTCAATTTTTTGATGATGATGTTTGGTGCTTTGTGGCGCAAGCGTCATTTGATGATCAAAGAGCGCCAGTTCATGGGGCAAGAGATGTGAACAATGATTGTGATTAGCGGCTCTATAACGTCCTTAAAAATTTTCGCCTAAGGCGGGTCAAAAGATAAAAGTAATAAAATCATGAGCATGCCATGAAAAGTTTGTGGTGTAAATGAATGATGAAAGTTTGTGATAATAAAACCATGGTGGGCATGTAGGCATAAGCCCTAGTGCCTCGATAGTTCACACCCTTGCAACCAAGGGCCGTGAGGCATGTGCTTTGTTGAGTATAGCACCGCAGCGGAGACCTCTCTGGAGAGGCCATGCTACGGAATGCCCGGGTATATGATATGAAAAGTACGAACATCTTTTAAAAAAACCTAACAACGATATATGTGTGAAAAGTGGTTCCCTACCGACGAACATTACAGGATGTAGTGGTATCTGTTGTCGGTAGGGTAATGGAATGTGTTGTCTTCTTAGCTTGTCTAATTCTACACTGTATTAGAATGACAAGTACGGTGAGTAATTCTCCACATCTGTCACACAAAGGTGGATCGCCCCCAGATAGAAGAATTGAATGTGTTGTGTGTGTATGTCCTGTTCTTTACCTTGTAAGAATTAGTTAATTCTGTGTGGCGTGATTTTGATACTGGCGGCCAATGACCAAGTTGCATCTTGATTACATGCAATTCATTACCTTTGTGTGCGTCCAATGTACTCTGCCAATAACCCCTGAGCTTTCGTTTTACAAAAGGTTTCAGGTCGAGTGCAGGAATTGGTATCGAAGCGTTGATAGCAGTTTTGTTGGCGGATCCAGCTGGCTGGTCCACCAGAACATTGACTTGTATTTCGCGGTGACCTGGCACCCTGCAGAATATGAACTATGACATGCTGTTTGGATGCGTAGACTGTGCATAAAAGCGAATAAAGCGAGACAAGGACAGGGTTTTTGTGTTTTTAGGTGTTTACATAGCTTTTACTTCGCTTAGGGAATCTATATATGTATATGGCATTGCCTTCAGTAGTTCTATTTGTTTAATGTGTTTAACAGCCGCAAGTATCGCATAAGCTTTGCCGGTAAAAATGCTTGTATTAGAGTGCAGAACGCTGGCTTCCAGAAAGTATCGACCAACGGCTGCGTACGAGACAGAAGTGTTAGATTTTGAAGCGTCCATAAAGAACTCATGACATCTGTATTTATGTCTTAGCTCAAGGGAGTATGTCTGGATATGTTCAATTGGTGCGTGCTTCATAACCTCCAAGAAAGACACGTCGCAATCTATCGCCTGCCACTGCCACGGTGGCAGGCCTACTACGGGAGCCATCAAACGGTGTTCGAGTGGCACACTGCATGGTTTTCTTCGCTAGGCCCCTCACACGGAGTGAGTAGGGCTGTCTCATAGAAGGCCGTTTTTCAAATACAGCAAGGCTTCACATGCCATTGATTGTGGATTGTGATGGGTGATTTTAGTCTGCGTTTACATTAGGATAATATTTAAAAGACATGTAACATCTCTGCAGGGGGAGCGATCATTCTTTCGATTCCATGTACAGACTCTCTACGGCGCTAGTGCGAAAAGCACCGGTAGAGAGGCGGATGCCTAGATGATGAACAGGATCAAGCATTTTTAGGGGAGTAGGTGTCGCAGACTGATATACTATTGCCCCATAGTCTAGACGGGTACGTATGAGGCTTTTATACAAATGCATTTAACACTTCTTGTCACTTCCCTATGTAGTATGTGACAATACTTTTACTACATTTATGGCTTTTGTGCACTTCTTTTTTAAATACTTGATGTGTGGTATGGAGCTTAGCTTAGTGTCCAAAATTAGGCCTAAGAATTTAAGTTCAGTATTAACAGCAATACGTTGTCCATGCAGTTGAATATCAGGTTCGGAATGAAGGCCTCTCTTCCTGGAAAACAAGACACACGTGCTTTTCCATGCATTCAGCTGGAACCCATTTTCTTCTGCCCAATTGGAGACTTTGTTCAGACAGAGCTGAACCTGCCGCTCACACATGGCCAGATTACAAGACTTACAACCGAACTGGACGTCGTCAGCATATGTGCAGCAAAACATATTTCGAGGGATAGACAAGCGCAAAGAATTCATTTTGATAATAAAAAGTGTGCAGCTGAGTACACACCTTGCGGCACTCCTGTTTCTTGGACAAATGTTTGGGAAAGAATGCTGCCTACTCGTACACGGAATGTCCGATTTGACAAATAACTCTAGATTTTGTTAAACATTCTGGAACGCATGCCAAAATGGAACAGGTATCTATATTTCAAAGCGCCATGTTTTATCGTGAGCCTTTTCGATATCGAGGTACACAGAGAGAAAATATAGTTGGTGGACGAAAGCATCTGTGATGTATGCCTCGATAGGAGCAAGGTGGTCTGTGGTGGATCTACCCTTTCGAAATCCACACTGGTATGGGTCGAGCAAATTGTTTGTTTCAAGAAAATATACAAGTCAGCAGTTCATCAATTTTTCGAAAAGTTTGCACAAACAACTTGTAAGTGCAATAGGCCTATAACTCGAAACTGAAGAAGAGTCCTTGCCCTCTTTCAAAATAGGAATAATAATAGCCTCTTTCCAAGAAGCAGGGATAGTGCCAGAAAACCGGATAGCATTTCACAAACAAAGTAGGGTTTTTTTTTTCGTTTCGATTGGTAGGTTTTTTAACATTTTGTAAACGGTCAGAACCAGGTGCAGAATCACTGCAGGAGTTTAGTGATGTTTGGAGCTCAGCTAAGCTGAAAGCTTCGTTGTATGCCTCGTATTTTGTACATTTGTGTTCTAGTTTCTGCTTTTCTATTCTTGTTTTGTATTTTCAGAAAGCATCAGTTTAGTGTACCCAGCTAGACACTTGTTCAAAGTGTGCGTCCCAGAAGTTCGCCTGATCTTCCAAGCAGTCACCTTTTGTGTTTACGAGTGGGAGTAAGTGTACTTGTCTTCCTGCTACCCTACTAACCATGTTCCAGACTTTAGCTTCCTGGTTATGTGAGTTGATACCTGTTAAAAACTTGTGCCAAATTTCACTTCTGGCCTGCTGTCGTGTTCTCCTGCCTTGATATTTTATTTTCTTAAAGCTGTCAAGAGTTTCCACTGTCGGTGAATTCCGCAGAAACCTCCATGCCCTGTTCTGCTCCTTTCGCGCATTTCGACATTCAATGATCCACAATGTCACGCGTCGCTTGCTAGGCAGTCCAGATGTTTGCGGGATGCACTTGGCTGCTGCGTCAGTTGTACCCCTGTCACACGGGCACCCGCGAACACCGTTTAACTCCCTCGTCCTTACGACAAGAAAGATGGGATCCGTGTCACAAGGCCACCTTTCCGCAAACGAAGGTAAACGGAGCATTTCACAAAGGGCGTTCGACGATATTCCTTTGCAGCGGAACGAGGTACTCTCGTTCCCAGTATCTGCAGGTAAAAAAAAAATTCGAGTATCAAATTGCCACAGTGAGGACAATAATACGTTTTGGCAGTATTAAACGTTATATTGTGCCAATTCTAATTCATAACGTTTTTGTTTACATACATCGCTCCCCGGAGTGCAGCTACTCTCCACAGCAATACCCTCGAGACCGTGCCTCGTGATTCGGGCCGTGCACCGCAATTAAAAAATTATTTCGTCCGTGCGTGCAGTTGTTGTCGTCGCCGTGTTTGCGTTTGCCCGGAATAAGAATGACAGGCAGCGCTGCGTCATCGTCAGCTGCTTCGACTGCTGCAGGAATGGTTATGGGACCCGACCTAATTCAAGGGAAACTTGAAGTGCGCTCCCGACGAAAGAAAACACAAGACATTTGGTACACGTTGTAGCCCGTATCTTATCGGGTCGCGTTCCGATGCCCTCTCCGCTCGACCGCTCGCTCGTAAACCCGCCCAGCTAAAACTCCCTAAATAACAACTAGCCATCGAGCATGGCGCAATCGTAAAGATCGTAAACAAACATAGCGTTGGGTACAAGGTGGCCAACGTCGCTACCAACATTGTAACATTTAGCGAATACGTTTTCATTTGAAATAATTTTAATGTTTTGTTCGCTTGAGATCAAATAAATATAGTGGTTTTGTAAAAATGATAACAAAAATTCACAAAAATAGCAACTAGAGATGAAATAATGATACTTCTCCGAAAATCAAACAGCGTCGCTGAGCCCTCTCGCGGCAACTATTATAACCTTGTCATTGCCGTGTGCCACTCCCACAACTCCATCTCCGTCGAACTCCCTGGGGAAGATTTAGCTTGACGAAGTTTAACAGAGTTTGGTGGTGGCCGTGTGACAGGGGTATAAAAAAAGCTGTCAAGTACTGCACAGCTTCGTCTATGCTTAACCCGCATATGTCAGTCCAACTTAAGTGAGTAATGTTATGAAATTGTTCCCAGTCGGCTTTGTTTAATAGCCATTTGGGGACTTGTGGAGGACATTCGTATAATGTTGGTGTACTCAAAATAAATGAAAGTGGTCACTTCCATATGGATTATTTATAAGAGTGGAAACTTGGGCTAGTTGGTGCGTAGTCATATTTGCAAGATGTTTCAGTGATCAAAGAGAGGGGTGCACCCACAATCTCGGCAATGAATGCCAAGATGCCCTTGTACCACATTGTGCACATTGTTTCGGTGTTCTCGGAGGCAGTCATTTCGTGCACCTCGTGCAAATTCTGCCTCGTGCTTTGTCGCACACAGGACACGCTACGTCCCATGCGCAGTGGGAGTCGTTTACTTGATTCCACTGACGTGTGGGTGCATCTATGTCGGGCAAACCGGCAGGTGCATAAATGACCGCCTCCGAGAACACCGAAACAATGTGGTACAAGGGCATCTTGGCATTCATTGCCGAGATTGTGGGTGCACCCCTCTCTTTGATCAGTGCTCAATATTGGCAAGGCACAGGGACCAGCTTACCCGAGAAATTATTGAAGCCGAAAAAATACACTTGCTAGGAGATAAATGTGTAAGCACATCATCGATTGCTTTATCACAGGCTGAACGTGATTACCTAGCTGGGCTTTGAGGCAATAGAGGACCTGTCACACGTGTTTCGTTACTGATGTGTAGATTAGGCGTGCATTTTACCTTCATGCTCTGTTATCATCCTTTTTAGCAGTATATATTCTTGCCACTCTGTGAAATAAAGTTTGTTGGAAGTCAGCGCTCTTTCTGTCTACCCTGTCCTTTTTCCTTTGTTCGTGCGCTGAAACATCTTGAAGAAAGGATTATTTATGTCTTTCCATTTTAGTAGAGGTAGAAGTGGAGGACATACGATACTGAGGTCTATAGACGAGTATGTTTTGTGGGCGATGTTAGAGTACGTTGGTTCCTTCCTATTTAACAGACAGGCACCGGAAGAGAAGATAAACTGTTCAATGAGACGACTTCGTGCATCACTGCGAGAATGACCCCTCAGACCGCTATGCGCATTCCGGTCCCTAAGAACCAGATAAGGTTCAGGTAGTTCGTCTAATAAAGACTGGAATTCACGTTTTTCAAGGCGGTGGTGCGGAGGTATGTACAAAGAGCAGACGGTGACGAGTTTGTTTAGAATAACTGCTCGGACAGCTACCGCCTTGAGGGAAGTTTGAAGGGGTAAATTTGTACATGCTATCCCTTGACAAACTGTAACAGCTACACCACCGGATGATGGCATGGCATCATCTCTATCCTTTCAGAAGATTACGTAATTACGCAAAAAGTTTGTGTGTGTTCGTTTTAAGTGTGTCTCTTGTATACACAGCACTCTAGGATTGGGTTCATAGAGGAGTTCTTGGAAGTCATCGAAGTTTTGAAGAAGGCCTCGGATGTTCCACTGTAATATTTCTGTCTGCAAATTAAAAAGAGATGCTGCTGTGTGTACAGATAATATCCTGTGTTGGAGTGAACATGTTGATTCAGGTGGCAGAATGGTCGTCTGGCCCCGTTATTGGCTTTTTTATTTTTCTTAGCTCGCTCCAAGGAGCCGCGCCGCTCTTTCGGCACCAAGGCTACCGTTGTATCCATTGCCTCCTCGGAGGCACTGGATGCCCGCAAGTGCGAGCTGGTTGTTCGGATTTTAGGCCTCGCCTGGTGAGGTAAAGCCTTGAGACCAGAGGACCCTGGAGTCTCCGGTCTCGATTCGCTAGGAGGCGGAGTAGACTGAACTGCTGCCGTCGCGGGGGTAGGCGCCACAGCCGACGGCTCGCCCTGCGCTGGCCGAAGGAGTGGCGAGGGCTGGTGCGGCGCTGACACCTGATGCGCCGCATCAGCATATTTGGGGCCATAAAAAGGCGACACTCTTCTTCTTGCTTCTTTGAACGTGATGTTCTTTTTAATTTTCAATGTGATGATCTCCTTTTTTTTCCAAAATGAACAAAACCGTGAGTATGCCGCATGATTTTTGCCACATTTCACACAGTGTGACTGTCCCATGCAGTTGTCAGAATTGTGAGCTGACACTCCACATTGTGCACAAGTTTAGTGACCACGACAGCCTTGTGAGCCGTGGCCATACCTCTGGCATTTAAAATAACTACGTTGGTTAGGTATATATGGCCTGATCGAAGTTTTCGTGTACACAGTTTGAATAGCTTCGGGCAGACTGCTGGAAGCGAACGTAAGTATTAGGTGTTTTGTTGGTGTTTCCTTGTTGTTTCTTCTGATGATGATCCTTTGTACATTGGTCACACTCTCACTTTTCCACCCCTCCAGAAGTTCCGATTCGGTCAGGCCAAGCAAAGCAGCGTCAGATACCCCTCCACGAATTGTGTTCATTGATCTGTGTGGTGTTACAGAGATTGGAGTGTCACCAAAGGTTGAAAGACTGTGTAGCTTCTCAAACTGTTCTTTTTCTCGAACTTTGAAGAGGAGGTCTCCACTGGCCATCTTGGTAACTTTGTACGCGGCCCCAAGAGTTTCTGTAAGACACCTGGCTACTACAAAGGGAGATACAGTCCTGTCTTGCTTGCCACTTTTCTCACTATGGATGACATGAAAATGGGGGAAGTTTATTTGAACGGTTGAAAAACCAAAGTCTTCGGTGCGTACGCGCTTTAAGGCGGTATGATCACTTAACAGAGGAAAAGCTCTATGCATGCCAGTTGAAATTTTTTCAGAAACGTTGGCGCCCACCCACCATGGAGCCCAACGAGGGGACGCTACAAGTTTGCGGATGCTAAAACCTGCACACGCCAGCTGTACAACGCTACTATAACCCAATGCGCCTAGACCAAGGTAGGCTATTTGCACAAGGTTAACCCTAGCCACCAGGAAGTTTGGAAGTAAATGGAAGAGATTAGAAGACAGGACAGATGAAAAGTGAGAGATAAAGACGAAGATGTAAGGAGAGAAAGATAGGAAAAGGCGACTGCCGATTTCCCGTGGGTGGGTCAGCACAGGGGTGCTGTCTACGTGAAGCCGGGGCCAAAGAGGTGTGTTGCCTCTGCCGGGGGGGCCTTAAAGGTCCAATCACCCCGTATCGGCTGAACCCCCAGTATCCCCTTTTTCCGAAAACGGCTCAGGCACGGACGGCCAAGTGTGGGGGGGAGTCTAAACCCCGCCGTTATCTCGGGTCCGTGGTGCCGCTACACACCAAACGCCGGCGTAAGCAGACGCCCCTGCGGGAAAAAATCTATAGAAATACAAACTGTTTGGTGTTTTAGATTTCCGAATGACAACATATATACATGAATCTTGAGATCAGCAAGATATCGAATTAGACTTAGGTGCACGTTAAGAAGTCGCAGGTAGTCGAAATTTCTCAAGCACTCCGCAACGGCGTTCCTCACAATCATAAAGTGGTTTCGAAATCTAAATTTCCTGTGATTATTACGCTCAATAGTAAGAAATTGAGTTTTTATTGGCTATAAAAAGTTACTTAATTTCTTCGTTGTGATATGCCTTGACATTAGGACACGCATTGAAAAATCTGCTTACTTTGATGATCAGAAATTCTGGTGCATGTTGTCATCTGAGTCTCCACTGCATACCTGATGCTTAGAGACATTAGACTTTGCAGATATAATGTCAATCTAGTGACTCATTAGGTTTGCATTAGGTGCACATTAGACTTTCAAAATTCATTTTCATAAGGTTGATAAGGGAACAATTGCTTCCTGCTCGCTGGATGTCACGGTTACTCAGTCTTCGTCATTTTTTACCACTTTTCGTGCTTCGGAACTACCTCCTCACTAAAGTAATGCAGCATTTTTTTTTTTTTGCAGATTAGGTTAGAACATGTGCTTGGGTTTAATTTCGAAGTATTCAAAAATAGCGAAGACGAATTTTTTTTTTTTAATGGTCCTAAAATATGGCATTTTCAGAAACATAAGTCCTCCGTTAAAAGTTTCTGCTAGCCCCGCCGTGGTGGTCTAGTGGCTAAGGTACTCGGCTGCTGACCCGCAGGTCGCGGGTTCGATTCCCGGCTGCGGCGGCTGCATTTCCGATGGAGGCGGAAATGTTGTAGGCCCGTGTGCTCAGATTTGGGCGCACGTTAAAGAACCCCAGGTGGTCAAAATTTCCGGAGCCCTCCACTACGGCGTCTCTCATAATCATATAGTGGTTTTGGGACGTTAAACCCCACAAATCAATCAATCAATCAATCAATCAAAAGTTTCTGCTTAATGTTTGACGTTACTCTCAGCAGTAGCCTTCCGCAAATTGATAACGTAAGATGCTGCAATGCTCTCGAAATTTTTTGGAACTCTGACATTTATACGAGTGGAGAAAAAAATCTAAAATTTGAGTAATTTTAACTGTGTGTCGATTTCGCGATTATTTTCGCTTGAAAGAACAGCACCAAAACTGCAAAGTAATAACGGTTTATCATTGAAAAGTATTCCTAGTATGTGGCCTAGACGTTGCAGTCTTATAGCCACAAAAGTTTTTTTTTTTCATATTTTCATCGAAATTCCGTTTTTGCGAAAGAAACGAGTTTGAAACTCCGAAAAAACGGTTGCAGCTCAGTGGACACATGTGAATTTTTTTAAGGTAAAATTTGTTTTTGCGAAACCAAATGTGGGGTTGTATCGTGGGAACTCGAAAAACGAAACATATTTTTTTCGGTGTAATTAAAGGGGGTCGGCGAACATGCACCGATGTTCTTACGAACACAGCCAGCAGAGCTTTTTTGTAATTCCTTGCCGCAAAACATCTGCTTTTGTAATCACTGTTGCGTCGAAAAAAAAAAAAAAGCCTATCCCACTAGAACTCGAGATTGCAAGGGTGCGAATTAAACATTTTTGTGTGCTTTTTTTAAAAGGTTATCTCATTTTTAAGAGTCTGCCTCCGAACTTTTACGAGCAGCCGAAATTTGGTTTTGATACGCGCAGATTACAGATAGTGAGGCCATCGCTGGCGGCTCTGGTGTCGGAAGGCCTGTGAAGCGGCTATGCTTTTGTTGGGCCGGTTCTCGCTAACGGCAAGTCTTCCCTGACGGCACGGTGCCGTAGACCATAGCTGACCGCCGGAGAGCTGTTCGAAGTGCACGGCAAGCTTCACGGGCGACGCATTTCAGCCTCCGACAAACATGGCTGCCCTTTCGAATGCAGTTGTCGACCGCCTCGAATCTATCAATCAGCAGCCGTGCGCTCTGTAGCTCGTAAGCTCCGAACTGATGCTTCCATTCACTTTGGACTCATGTCCTTTAGCTTCTACAACGCAGTAGTCGAATTGATTCGGCACCGTTCTTGAAAGCCATACTCAAATAGAGTCACGCTTGTTAGTTGTTGCTGATGCTGGATAGTGGCCGCCACTTGTCCAAACGCCTGTTTTGGAAGAGGTCATTCTGAATTGCTGTGGGCCTTTTTAAATACCGGACAGGCAAAAATGCTCTATTCCTTGCTGGAACGTAGTCTGAGAACAACACGTATGACGTAGCATGAAAACCACGAAGCAAGAAGCAAGCAGATTGAAGTGTCCTGTGGCAGACGCAGACGATGCGGAGAGGCAAACGCAGACGACGCGGCTCAGCGATGTCACTCCTCCGTCCCTAATTGGCTACGTCACTTTCCGGCAAACGGCGCAAAATTGGATCTTGGAGCCATTTTTGGAACGGCAAAGAAAGGCAGACCAGCGCGAAGAAAACAGCCGCGCACTGCTCTCTCAGAACGTCAAACGGCGAGGCATGCTTGCCGCTTGTGTGAACCAGCCCTTACACGTCCGCCTCTCGCTTCCCAGAGTCAATGGGTAACGGATCAAAAAATATTGAACATCGTTCATGGCATCGCATTCATTTCTTCGTTTGTAATGACTCGAAATATTGCTAGCTCTACACAAGAGCCCCAAAATATTTATTCATGTCCTTAAAAGTACAGTTAAACCCGCTTATAACAAACCTCCATAAAACAAATTTCTCGATATAACGAAGTTTCTCTATTCCCTTCCGTTGCTCTATAGAAGCACATGTATTTGAGACCTCTATGTAACAAAGTACCAGCGAGAGACAACTTTGATGTAACCATTTTTTTTCCCAGGGACGATCTAGGAATTTAGATCCGCATTTTGGCATTTCGGTACGGGCATGCATCTTCCACAGCTGCCCCGCCACCGACGAAGCGCGAAGCGGCGGCGGCGCGCAGGCGCACCAAGTGAGAGCGAGTGCTCGTTATTGCACGGAATGGGCGCGAGGCGTGCAGGCGATACCTGCACCCAGCGAGCTGGCGTTGCCACCGTTCTCGCCGTGAATGTTTTGTTCACTCTCTCCAGATGCAAATGAACGTTTCGTTCACTCTCTGCAGACGCAATACTGTCGTCTATGGACGACATTTGCAGCGTAACATGCCGATACGGGGCCATTTTTCGCGATAGCAATTATATTGACAGTCTCAGCAGGTTTTCACCGCCGTTATTCACAGTATATATATACGTATCGATATGCATGAAAACTCAAGAACCAAAAAAGCCGCCCGCGCTCGGCGCCCAGCTCGTCACGATGCGCCGACGCGCGCCTATCTCTCCCGCGTACTTTGCCCCGCGAATGGCAAGGATGGGGGGGGGGGGGGGGGTTAGATGCTTGTGTGCGCGGGCGCTAATGGTAGGGAGAATCGCGCCCCTTCGACTTTGACTGGAAAGATTGCGTTTAGTTGCCTGGCGTACAAAGAACACTTCGCTCGCTGGATATGCGCCGTTTCCGAAAAGAGCGCGCTTTTCAAACACAGTGAAGTAACAACGGGGGCACTTGTTCGCACTCATATCTGTACCTTTGATTGTTTTTTGTGCCTCGTTTTTGTTTAAACAGCGCGTCAGGTGTCGAGCGGTAAACGTTGTTAGTTCACTCTCGTCCTGTGTATGTTGTTTCCGTGCGTTATTTGTGCGTGAGCAGCACGCTGAACGTTTCAATCTGCTTGCTTTTCTGAACATTACATTACAAGTTGTTGCTAACGCATTCATTGCTTCGCCCTTTCAGTGAAACTGGGACTTTTTTTAATTTCGGACAACCGTTTCATCACCACCAAGGGTATGTCAGATTAGGCACTGACGGAAACTCTCCGAGACCAGAGTGACGACGGATCTTTGAGGGTCGTCTCGTCACGCGCTTCCGTCTTGCACCGTGCTGCGTGTTCGCAGGCTGGTAGATTTTGCGATTAGCCGATTTGTTCTGGCAACACTATGGCGCGTTGAATGCAATGCAATGAACGCGATAGCAAAAAATTATGATGATATAATAAGTAAGGCTGTCAGCCAACTCTTTTGGATGCGATATCACGGAACTCCTACAAAACGCTGGTGTGGGCAAATACGGCTGCTCCAGGAAGAAGTGCTAGTTTCACACGGCCCCTTCGCGTTTAAACCGCAATGATACTCGCCGAGATAGCAAGCGCGCCAGCCATCGTGACCGCCATTGAAATCAAACTTCATCATTGCTACTCGAGATACCCCCCCCCCCCCCCCCTCCCTGCGTTGTTTCATGCTCGTCCAAGACGGGTGGTTTACTTTCTGTTTGAGCATTCGACGGCAGTTCTAACACGCGGGAGATGTGTCCTATGCACTTCCCAGGTGACAGGGATGGGTCGACTCATTTGATCTCTGCTTCAGCAGCGCTCGCGCGCTTTTACCAGATCGTGAGGCTTAGGATGCGCGGGGGCATGTTATCGATTCGGACTTGTTACCGAACATGGCGACGACGTCAAAAACCCGCTGAGATTATTCAAATGATTGCTATCGCAATAATAACATTTTTTTAATGTAAAATAAGTGCTTTGGAATACGTCTGCCTTCAGTCCTCTTTTTGTTTAATTCGTGCGTTTACTTTTAGAATTTTTGTACCACACATACATAAACGAAATCTTTATAACAAATGTTTCACGGAATTTATCAATTTTGTTATATTTAGGTTTACTGTAAATGCAACTTGCTTTTCCTCCAGGATTTGAAGTTCCCTGCTCCAGATAGCTCCAAAATGAAAAATTTTGCTGCTCGAAAGTACTCGAAAATAAAAAAAATGCTGCTCTAAAGTACTCCAAATGGTAAATTTTTCTGCTCCAAAGTGCTTGAAAATGAAAATTTCGTGCTGCGAAAATAGATCTAAATCAGAAGACCTAAGTAGCATCACTGTATTTTATTCTGACAATATCATATTTGCAGAGAGTTAACATGACATAGAGTTGCTGACAAATATATGTGGAAGGGAATTCGAGGCTCTAGGACTACGATTTAGTGCAACGAAATGTGAATTGATGGTATTCAGTCATTACGAAGACCAGGTGGTCTTAATACAGGGCGAAGAAATACCGAGGGTAAGCTAGTTGATTGATTGATATGTGGGGTTTAACGTCCCAAAACCACTATATGATTATGAGAGACGCCGTAGTGGAGGGCTCCGGAAATTTAGACCACCTGGGGTTCTTTAACGTGCACCCAAATCTGAGCACACGGGCCTACAACATTTCCGCCTCCATCGGAAATGCAGCCGCCGCAGCCGGGATTCGAACCCGCGCCCTGCGGGTCAGCAGCCGAGTACCTTAGCCACTAGACCACCGCGGCGGGGCTAGGGTAAGCTAGTAGAACGTACTTCAGAGAATGGATGAATGAGGGAGATAGATAAACGGAGTTACAAGAAAAATCCAAAAGGAAAGAGGAATGCTACAATAACAAAGCACTTAGCGTTATGTGAGTACTA
This sequence comes from Rhipicephalus microplus, assembly GCF_043290135.1. Lineage (NCBI taxonomy): Eukaryota > Metazoa > Arthropoda > Arachnida > Ixodida > Ixodidae > Rhipicephalus > Rhipicephalus microplus. The sequence goes on from NC_134710.1 coordinate 211,833,514, forward strand.
TAGGTACAAAGCGCTTCAAGGCCTGTACGAAGACATAATGGTTTATGGGCTTATATTTGGGAACTCAGTGTTATGCATGAAGTGAGAGGTGAAATCAGGAATGAATGTAAATCAAAGGACTGTGAGACACCTCACGTTCGACACTCACGGGAGGACGAAAAATAGGGATTTAAAGGGGAATATGGCATAAGCAGGCATCTGGTACTATATCATTTTGAAAATGTAAACTGTCATTCTACTGCTCAAATAACACCTTACTCCCGTCCAAGATGTAAGATTTGCAAACACCTCCGAGATGACGAGATAGTTAAACGCACCAGAAGTGACTATGTTCATCATATAAAATCTAGTTTTACCTGCACTAGTGAAAATGTCATCTACATGATCGTATGCTCACATTGTCATAAACAGTACATTGGCGAAACAGTGCAGCCTGTTAATGTTAGATTAAACGGTCATCGCGCGGACACGACAAAGAAGTTACCGAAAGCCGTGGCACAGAATTTTAATGTAGTGGGGCATAACTTGGACGATCTCAATCGCTACAAAGCTTTAGTCAAACTTTTGGTCGGCAAGAGAAAAGAGTCGTGCCTTATTCACAAGATAAGTACTTTCCAGCTAGTAGGTTTAAACGTTTCTAGGGAGGCTCTTGAATATATTCGGTATGGTACATACAAAAATAAAACCAAAAAAATTTCAAATATATCGTTGTTAACTTCTGACAACCGGTTCGACAACAGGATTCAGCGACACGTGTACATCCTTGTCTCCTCACCGCTTGCCTTTATTTTTTTTTCCTTTTTTATTCACGCCCCCCGCTCACTCACGCCCCAATATCTATGTTGCCTTTCCCCCTCTTTTGTTAGGATGGAAGAGAGGGTACACGCTGGCGCTAAAGGAATCAGTTCTGTTCTAGCCTTGAAAAAGAAAAGTGCACTTGTCGAAACGTCGGCTTGACACAACCCCTGTTTACGGATTTTTCATCGCAAATAAGCTTCATCTTTCCTTCCTACTGTTTTTCGCAGCGCATATATGCAAGGTAAACGTCAAACAGATAACGCTTAGTGCAATGCATAGGTATATACATGCGCAAAAGGAAAGGCCCACATCGATGGAATAATATCTTAACTGAACGTGTGACCCAAGAAATTGCTCTCTGCCTGCGAAAGGAAGAGAGTGTCACTAATACCTTATGAATATCGTGCTTTTATGTGAAAAGGTTCCAACAGTTCTCGAGCAGGGGGGGGGGGGGTTCTTTTTTTTTCACAGGATAGGAATTTAATTCAGATACGACTCATACTATTGTGAATATCAGTGGGCAGGAATGTGCGCAATTTACCTCTTAGTGACAGCTCAGGCTTTTGCGCATGTTCATTCATGACCTTCTCATCTTGCCGCATGATGGTGGAAATTCGTCGACAACACATGTGGCACATTTTATGTTGCGTGCTTCTTGCTGCAGCCACTTGTTTTGCTTCCATCATTTAGTGGGCAAAGCTGAAATACCTTCCGTAGTGCAAAAAAAATTGGCACGCCGAGCCTCTAATCTTCTTGAGATTGTGTCAAACCCTGAGCATATATACGGCACGAACTAAGACCTCACCGTCCTCCACTCTTGCACAACCCCATGTACAGTCGGCCAAACCTTCAGCTATCGTGCACGAGTGGCAGTTTTTTGTGTGTATCTTTGCCATAGAACTATATTAGGTTTCAAAAAAGGTGATGATAAGTATATGACCACAAAACACATATCCACGAAGCAACTTTTTGTAACATCGATCAGTAATATGACGCTGAAGGACAAAAAAGTAGCCGGTGAGCACAATTGTTCAAGTTTTGGCCAACTGTACTGTGGTGTTAACATTTTAACTTGTGGAGGGGTGACTCGGCGATGGCGTTAAAAAGTGTGCGAAGAAAATCAGCCAAGCTCAACCGCGGTCTTTTTGGTTTTGAAAATCCTTTTGCGTGCGCGGGAACAGCTCTCACTAAAAGGCAAAGGTGGGGCACATTTGCCGGTCCTCTGCGATGCACACAAGGGTCAGCCGATTCTGATAAAATTCAGATTCCGGGGAGGAGCAGGAACACCACCTGATGGAGAACTGTAGGAAGCTTTTCACATAAAAACACGAGGTTCATTATACATTGGGGACACTTCTTTGTTTTTTTCGCAGGGAGAGAGCACGTTCTTGGATTGCAGGTTGTGGTTAAGATGTTTGATATGGAACGATGTAAAACTAAAGTAGAAGTTTCGCAGTTTTTCTTCAATATTTTGTATGCTATGATGCTGCAAGGCCAATCTGGGCCCCATTGAGAAAAGAAACAGCTGTTCCTTGCTGACCCCTCGAAAATCTCAGAAATGTTTGCTGCGTAAGGTAAGGATCATTTAACATTGTGCACGCTCTTGAACACGTATGACAACTGAGCTAAACTTGAGCCCATCAGCATCCTGATCGAAGCATATGAACCGTACACACAGTCCCATTCTTTAGATTAGTTGTTGCATGCGCGACATTTTCGGGGCTCCCTACCACGTTTAAGCATGCCGAATGGGCAAGAAAATTTTGGTGAGCCGCGGCAACTATTCACGAGGAATGCACCCATGGGCGGAGAGTTTTCATATTCCTAGAAGGGGTGGGGTACCCGACTTGCTCTTTCACATTTTCTCTCTCTCTAGTGAAAGACGCAGGAAGACTTGGCCAGGAAAGGGCAGCAGAACAATTTATTCCTCGGTGTCTGCCTCAACGCAGAACACCAACGAGGGAGAGCAGTGGCGATCATGATGGTTCTGTGTAAGTGAAAATGATGAAGTACTACAAATGTGTTACGCTAATTTCCCCCCTCAGAGAAGCGGCCAGCCTGGACTCAAAGATCCGCTGAACGAGCAATCAAAGGTTTCATGCGCGACACGTGAACCATTTCCGTGCGTCGACGACGGTGGTCAGTGACGGACTAAAGCGGCGCGCCGAGATGGTTCACTATGGAAGTTTGTCGCAAAATGGTGTATGGGTACCGGTGAAGAAATTTCTCGCAGAGCCCTCACACTAGAAGTGAGGTCCATAGTAAGACCTTATCTACCGAATGAATAGTCACGTCGCATCGTTTCCTATCGCAGCGACGTTTTCGTTCTTCCTGGGTAGCAGCTGTTCACGCCACTGCGCGACTCGAGTTGCAAACTCCTCGGGAAGATAAGTACTGCAGAGAGCGGGAGCAAAGAAGAATGGCGAGTCGAAGAGTGAGGGTGCAGATCGTCTGTACACAAGGAAGAAAGGCCTGTAGCTTGCGGATCGTTGTGTCGCGGTATCATATGTGAAGGTGACAAATGGTAAGATATTGTCCCAGTTTTTGTGATCCGGTCGTAAGTACGTGGAGATCACGTCAGAGAATGTTCAGTTAAAGCGCTCAGTAAGGCCGTTCGCCTGTGGGTGGTATCTAGAAGTGGTTTTATGCGTCGTTGCATAGGCCCGTAGGACTTCCTCGAGGACGTGGGAAATGATTACTTTGCCCCGGTCATACGGAAGAACACGAGGAGCTCCATGGTGCATGACGATACACTGCAAGAGAAAAACGGTGATTTCTGTTGCAGTACTGGACCAAAGCGACGTATTCTTGGCGTATCAATTGTCAAATGATCGACTGAAATGACGATCCAACGGTGACCGGAAGACGTCAACGGTAAGATACCATACAAGTTCATTCCGACAAATTCAAAAAGTGTTGTTGTACAGGAAAGAGGCCACAGGAAACCAGCGGGCGGAGACATAGACAGCTTGTGCTGACATGACGCGCACAAGCCCACATATTTGGCTACTGTCGTGAACAAGCCAGGCCATAAACAGCGGGTCCTGATGTGGTCGTAGGTCTTGAGAAAGCATAGATAACCAGCAGCATTGCAATCGTGAAATGCTTCTAAAACGCGAAAACGAAGGCAGCGGGCAAGGACTGGTACCTCTTGTCACCCGTGCGATGATAAATATAACGTTGAGGCGCATCGTCGTCGAGGCGAAATTGTTGAAGCTGGCATCGCAAGTAGCTGTTACGTGGTTTAGTGATGTCGCAAAAACTGTCAAGGAGAGTACTACGTACAGCCCATGTAATTAGACGCATAGCAGCGCTTGTTGCTATAGAAAGATTTGTGTTCGGTGAGGAGGAATCAACGCTTGGCTTCTTTTTGTCTATCCACGGCAAAAACTTGCTCTATTTGTATTACCCACAGATGCATAGTTGGTCAGTGTGTATCGGCTGCACACGTTCAAATCGGTCTGACGGGTAAAATGCCTAAAATAATGGAAGAGGTTGTTGCAGCTAGCGCTTGAGTTTAATGCAGCTTACCTTCAGTTCCTCCGTGGTGCCCCAAACAGCCAGTCATAAACCTGAAAATACCAGGCAACCAGAAAAAAAACGAGATTTGTCAACACCAGCCCCCAAGCAGCTCGCCTTATTTCTGCTGTACGAGAAGTACCAATACTACACCCACGTCTACACCGACGGCTCCGTCCTGCCAAACAGCTCAACAGCAGCGGTCGTTATTCAAACGCACGCCACAACAATCAAATTCCGGACAGCTTATGCAACCACATTAACGGCAGCAGAGCTTGCAGCACTTCGCACTGCGCTGCGTTTCATTGATGACCAAAGCACGCATTGACGACCAAATCACCAAGTTTTATTGACGACCAAAGCACAAAAGAAGGTCGTGCAAGCGCTACTGGGCTTCTTGCAAACTACTGGCCTGTCGGAACGCCTCTGAGTGGACTGATTTTGTGTGTGCGTGTGTGTCCATGTTTTTTGTTACTTAATTTTTTAACTCTCCCTTTCAACCCCATAATCACCAACCACAGTGTAGGGCAGCATACCGGATACTAGCATCTAAATAACCTCTCTGCCTTCCTTTTTTCTTGTTTCTCTTTCTCTGTTTCTCAAACCTTAAGTGAGAGGAATGTTCGAGCGACAGGGCGGTTGAACAATAATTTACATCAGCTGTCGTAAGCTGCGATTGTAATACGAGCGTAATACGCGAGCCGCACGTAACATGAGCATCGCACGACCACTGTCGATCGCTATCTAGCTTGATTCAGTTGAAGACTATGCAGCTATAACAGCCTTCCTCACATATTTAACGAATGAGTTCAACGCAAGTAAAACATTTCATCCCTGACTGGTTCAATCACGACCAAAAGTGAAAAACCAATTTCATGCCTGTAAATGGAAAAAACAGCGGAAAAAAAGATGAAGCTATACTGTGTGGCAAACTATAAATATATATTTCACTTGTTCAACAAGCCCACACACTTTGTTTTATTATTACATACCAAGAATATAAGCATATAAACACGGCTTCGAAGCGTAACCGGAGCAACCGAGTTTTTCTCATATCTTCATAAAAATCGAAATTAAAAAAAAAATGAATAAAGCAACGCTAGTACTACAAAGCGTGAGCGCTGCTTCTACATGGGTAGTGAGTGACTTTCCAGGAAGACTTTTGAACCCAAGATGGTGCAACTCCTCTACAAAAAAGTACCTTATACAGTAACTTTATTTCCACGATGCGGGTAGCGCCAACCGGGTGGTCAAAGCGCATACTTCTCAGCCGCTCCGGGAGACGAGAGCGGCTTGTAGAGGTGGTGCGGGTGCGATTCACCAAAACAAAGCCAAAGGACGCTGGCGGTACCGCTGCGTTTTCAATTGTCACAATATGTAGAAATAAAGGACTAGATATGCCAGTACGTTCTTTTTATTTTAATTTTTAATGACATCAATAAGAAAGGGGGTGGCATTGCATCCAAGAAAAGTATGTTCTGCTCTCGCTCTCCTGTCTTGTGCTGGTTTCGACACCGAATGGCGCATATCTGCTTTCTGCTGGATTTATGAATAGAGAAGATAGCGAAACGTTGTAACCAGGGACAAACAGCCGATTTTAAACAGTGTTTTGTCAAAACGAACCTGCAAAGCAGCATACGACGTATGTATTTTTTTTTTTGTCTGATCACCACCACCAAACCCCATCTGATCCTCTCGCGTTAAGTGAACGATATGATGGCTAGGTTGAAAGCAGTTACGTAGAGCTGCCTTGTGCCCAATACCCAAGCATCAATTTGTCCTCGGCAAGAGGTTGGCGAAAGCCCCGCCGCGGTTGCCTAGTGGCTAAGGTACTCCGCTGCTGACCCGCAGGTTGCAAGATCGAATCCCGGTTGTGGTTGTTGCATTTCCGATGGAGGCGAAAATGTTGCAGGCCCGTGTGCTCAGACTTAGATGCGCGTTAAAGAACCCCAGATGGTCAAAATTTCCGGAGCCCTCCACTATGGCATCTCTCATTTTCATATGGCGGTTTTGGGACGTTAAAACCCACAAATCAATCAATCAATCAATCAATCAATCAATCAATCAAGAGGTTGGCGAGAGGTATGTGACCGACTGAGAAGTGTTTGGCCCGACCTTGGCAACCAACGTAGGGCCAGTCTTGGGAATTGACATTGGCCTCACACCTCGCAACACAACGTAGGCCCGACCGCGTTGGTCGACGAGCCCGAGTGCGTGCCGCACGCTGGTTGACCATGGTCCGACTTTACATAAGCGTCGATTTACCGGCGGCCGTAGGTCGGCTGGCAACGTTCCTTGCACGGCTTTTTTTTTGTATTTTGTGCACATGCATGACATGTTGGATCAGTGCACATGTAAAACGAACTTAAACGCCTGTCTGCACCAGTTAGTGGATAGCGACTGGTGTGTTCCCGGTAACCAGGGGCCGTCGACTTGTGTACTGTCTGACAGTCGCCTCTGTGCCATTAGTCTGCACTGAGCTTTACATTGCCTTTGATGAAGTGGGCAGCACAAACCTACGTGCTCGTAACGGGAATCCTCTTCATTGCTGCAATGAAGGCGCTCTTTATATTGTCATTGGTCAGAAAAGAGCGTTATGACTATGGAATATAAAATTAATTCAGGCATGTAGACTCCATCTTGACTTGAGACAGCTGTGCTCGAGTTGCCAGCGCTTCACCGAAATAATGTTATCTGCGTAAAACATCTGGACCCAAGCAGCCGCGGCCAACAACAAACGCTAAAACCACGCAAGAACAAGCTAAACCGGAAGTTTTCAGGGGTGATTTACTGGTGAACGCACAATGTTGCTAGAGACCACAGGCTCTGGCGAAGCCGTCTATATTTTCCTTGGCATTATTGTCTGTTGGATTTTATATTATTGTGCCAAAACACAGCAAAACGAGCCCACAGGTATACAGTATTTCCCTTATATATATATATATATATATATATATATATATATATATATATATATATATATATATATATATATATATATATAGCAGACAGAGATATATGAGATATAACGGACAGTAATGCCAAGGAATGTAGAGGGGAAGTTATTAGAACCAATGGAATGTAAATAAGAAGAAAGAAGAAAGAAAAGTGGATAAAAAAATTTTCAGCTGTGAGCAGGAATCGAACCTACGACCTTCGAATAACGCGTTCGATGCTCTAACCACTGAGCTATCACAGCGGCCGTCCCTCCATCCACTTTTTGGGGTTTATATATGTGAATCTAGAAGTAGGAGTGACAGTCAGCACCATCTATAAGCCAAACAACGAGTGTGAAAACACTCTTATTCGCATGTTTGGCGTCACGTAGCACGTGAACTTATTATGAGCGGGCAGCTGATTAATTGTCCCTCTTATACAACCTAAACACACCAAGTCTGCCAGTACGAGACCCTCGTTCAATGAAATAAGGGAGAGAAGTGTATACCTAAGGGCTCGTATTTCCGTGTTTTAACACAATATTAATGAGATATAACAGACAGTAATGCCAAGGAATGTACAGGGGAAGTTATTAGAACCAATGGAATGTGAATAAGAAGAAAGAAGAAAGAAAAGTGGATGAAAAAATTACCAGCTGTGAGCAGGAATCGAACCTACGACCTTCGAATAACGCGTTCGATGCTCTAACCACTGAGCTATCACAGCGGCCGTCCCTCCATCCACTTTTTGGGGTTTGCGAATAAGAGTGTTTTCACACTCGAACGTGCGAATGAGAGAGTGCGTATAAGAACGTGCGAATAAGAGTGTTTTCACACTGGTTGTTTGGCTTATAGATGGCGCTGACTGTCACTCCTACTTCTAAATTCACATATATAAACCCCAAAAAGTGGATGGAGGGACGGCCGCTGTGATAGCTCAGTGGTTAGAGCATCGAACGCGTTATTCGAAGGTCGTAGGTTTGATTCCTGCTCACAGCTGGTAATTTTTTCATCCACTTTTCTTTCTTCTTTCTTCTTATTTACATTCCATTGGTTCTAATAACTTCCCCTGTACATTCCTTGGCATTACTGTCTGTTATATCTCATTAATATTGTGTTACAACACGGAAATACGAGCCCTTAGGTATACACTTCTCTCCCTTATTATATATATATATATATATATATATATATATATATATATATATTGGCTTATCAGTGAGTTAGGTTTGCCCCCTCCTCCCCCCCACGCGCGAAAGAGTTGGTACGCCCCTGGTGATTCTGTCTTCCCACTGGGAGCTTACGGGGCCGCAGGCCGGGACAGTAGAACCATGCAGTAGTAAACGTTTTTTTGACATCTGTTTTTCCCCTTTCTGTGGTTCTCTACTAGCACGCCATTCCTGAGTTGACCTTGGTTTGCAGGCACTGCGCGCTGCTCCCAACCGGGCCGCAGAAATTTGTTTGTTTCTTTGTATAAATAGCACGTACCCACTTTGGGAATCAGTTAGGCGCCTTTTTCTTCTTCCGACCACTACCACCCCCACCTTGGTTTGTCTGTGTAATGAAATATTTGAGGCAGAAATGCACCGTTTCTACAGCCACTATTCTGTTAGCCTAGTTGCACGCACACACGCACACACACACACACACACACACACACACACACACACACACACACACACACACACACACACACACACACACACACACACACACACACACACACACACACACACACACACACACACACACATTATATATTGTAACGCGGACTGAAAGAGCGAGGAGGAAGAAGAGATCGGACGCGCTCGAGCGGTGGTGAACGCCACCTGCTTGAAGTCGTGCGAGCTCTTCTTGAACTACCCGACGTGCGAGAAAGGAAATGTCTTCGCAGGTAGCGACGTCTATACTTGCGACAGTGGGAACATTGTCCAAGCGCCCGAACTTCGGTAAAACTCTTCGGGTCTTCAACGCCTCGAATGCGCGACACTGATGCCTGAAAATCGAAGGAGTGTTCAAGTTTTCTTTTGTTATCAAAAAACTGTACACGTCCTTGGCGATGCCTTTTAACAAATGACCGACTTTGTCTTTGTCAGACATATTTGCGTTGACAATCCCGCAAAGCTTCAACACTTCTTCAATGTAGGTAGTGCACATCTCGCCGGGCAACTGAGCCCTACGTGACAGCGTTTGCTCAGCTTTCTTTTTCATGGAACTCGTGTCCCCAAAGCAGGCCTTCAGTTCCTTAACAAATATATCCCAAGTGGGGAGGACATGTTCATGGTTCTCAAACCAAAGCAAGGCTGCCCCGGCAAGGAAGAATACTACGTTAACGAGCTTCGCCGGTGCGCCCCATTCGTAGTAGCGGCTCACTCTGTCGAAGTGTTTTAGCCAAGCGTCCACGTCTTCGTCAGTTTTACATGAGAAAATTCGTGGCTCAGGTGCCCAGTAGTCTGGTTGTCGAGGTCGACGGCCACCTTGTGCCGTGTCGGTGGCACTGGTGGATGCAGCAGCGTAAGACGTCGATGGGATTGCTGTGTCGTCGTTTATGCGTCGTTTATGCTGATGTTGTCCGGGGGTAGGCCAGCTAAGCGTCTGCTTCTTCGAAGAACTTCTGCTGCGGGGTCCAGGAGGGCAAGTCACCCAGCACCGCTCCACCAAAGCTGTTACGGATGTGATGGGTTTATTTACAATGAAAAATGTCAGCGCTCTACCGTCACTGCCGAATCACCACCGCTCGAGCGCGTCCGATCTCTTCTTCCTCCTCGCTCTTTCAGTCAGCGTTACAATATATATATATATATATATATATATTGTAGTGGGGAAGAGGGAGAGAGACAGTATCTAGTCGGAGCACCTGGAAGACGACTACGACGAAGAGCCAAGCTCGTGACACTGACTAAGGTCCTTGAACCAGGCAGTTGGTTTTAGTCAATAAACCCCCTTATAATTTGGTGGAAGTGCTGGGTAGTCTTCGAAGCTGGAACGATGAAGTTGCACTTTACCTCCAGGGCCAGTGATGCCGGAAGAACCCTCCACACAAGGTACCTCGCAAGTTCCCACCTCTACATGTCCCGGCGTGTGGCCACTGCGTAACCCACCGATCTTCAGCGGCACTGACGGCCAAGACGTTGAGGAGTGGCTGGCTACTTACCACGAGGTGAGCGCAGCGAACAAGTGGGACGATGCGGCTAAGCTCACCTATGTAAGCTTTTACTTGTCCGGCGTCGCTAGTCTCTGGTTGCGCAATCACGAAGCCGACATTGCCAGCTGGGATTCATTCAAGACCTCCTTTTCGCAAGCCTTCGACCGCCCTGCTGTGCGAAAACTCCGCGCAGAACAACAACTTCGTGAGCATGCTCAACAGCCAGGAGAGACCTTTACCAGCTACATTGAAGATGTTGCTGACTTGTGCAAGCGGGTAAACCCAGCGATGCTCAAAGCCGATAAAATCAAACAAATCCTCAAGGGCATATGCGATGACGCATTTGAAATGTTGTTAGCCAAGGACCCACAAACCGTAGCCGATTTCGTCAGCTTGTGCCAGAGTTTTGACGAATAGCGCAAGCAACGCGCCCAAACACGGCACTCTCTGGAACAACGCGACTCGATCGCGGCCTTGACTCTCAGAGACCAGAACGACATGTTGGCTCGCATAAAGCATTTCGTGCGTGAGGAGGTCGCTCGGCAGCTCTTCATTTTATCGAGCACGCCCGAGCCAGCCCAAACGCATCCTCTGGCCCCAGATCATCTGGCCGCGGCCATAAGGCAGGTCATACAAGATGAGGTAGCTGACGCTTTGCCTTTCGCTCGTTCACCACCTCTGGAGGCTGCACCCTTGACGTATGCGCAAGTCGTTGCAGCCAGAGCACCTTGACAGCCCACTTATGCTACCTCACCAGTCCCTGTTCGGTCATCACCAGTTTCGTTCAGCCGGCCGATTGCGGCATTTCTGAATCCGTGGTGCACTGCAGACAACCGCCCGATTTGCTATTCTAGCGTTTACGCAGGACATGTGACTCGCTTGTGCCGCCGCCGCCCTCTCGTTCACAGCGACACCATGCAAATATCGTCGCACGACTCTCGGCGCTTTAACAACACGGCACGTCAACAAGGATCCTCTTCACCCGACTACCCTCCCTCAGTCAGTCACCGATCTCCATCTCCCCGACGTCGCTCCCTGTCACCTATGCGCCGTCGACCCTGCCCTTCAGACGCGGAAAACTAGATGCCGCAGTTCCGGAAGCACGAACTGCGTCGTCGTCGAAAGAATCAAGTCCTCGCATTTCTCCGACAAACCTCATCAACGTTTTTTGTGGATGGTTACCGTACCTTCGCGCTTGTAGACACTGGTGCTGCCGTTTCAGTAATTGATTTAAAACTTTGCCGCCTGCTTCGTAATTTACGGTTACCACGACGCCAAAGGGATCGTCCCTCCGTACTGCCAGTGCTCACCATATTCGACCATGAGCTGCCTGTACCGCCCGCTTTCTCATCCAAGATGTTTTGTATACCGTTGAATTTTTCGTGCTACAGGCGCGTTCTCATGATGTAATCCTCGGCTGGGATTTTCTGTCTCGTAATCATGCGCTTATCGACTGTGCTCGTGCTGAAGTGGCCTTCTCTGCGTTGTGTGCCTCGTCTCCGGAGTTTTCGTTGAGCAAGCTGTTTGTCGCTGACGACATCGACATACCACCGACTAGCACAGCCTTTATTCTCGTGTCTTGTGTCGATGTGTCTAAGCCTGCGGTGTTGTTTAAGCCTTCCCAAACGTTCCAAAGTCGCAACAGCCTCGTGTTGCCGGTTGCAGTTCTAGATATTTCGGCGGGCGCTACCAATTTGTTTGTCACAAATCTCTTGCCGTCTCCCACAACCTTGCGTCGCGGAGAATGTATTGGAACATTCCAAGACTTGGACATTTCCTCCATCTTCGGCCTTGACGGTGAAAGCGATTTGCAGCCTAATACACTGACGCCATCTGCCCGTTCACCTGTTCACGAAAACATTAATTTGTTTGGCCCCTCAATTGATGGCGAACTTGAAGAACTGCACCACGAAAAGCTTCTAGAACTTCTTCACCAGTTTCGCGGCTCGTTCGATTGCCAGCACACGTTCTTAGGCCGAACGCACACCGTTGTCAATCACATTGACATCAGCTCCCTAGCGCCTCTGCGACAGCGTCCCTACCGTGTATCTCCTGTTGAGCGTCGTGTGATCACTGAGCAAGTGGCCTACACGCTTCAACGTGGCGTCATTCGGCCGTCCAGCAGTTCCTGGTCTCCACCTGTGGTACTTGCGAGAAAAAAAGACGACTCGATTCGCTTTTCCGTCGATTCCCGTAGTTTAAACAAAGTCACGCTTAAAGACGTATACCCTTTGCCGCGCATCGATGATGCCCTGGACTGCTTGCAAGGCGCTCAATTCTCATCACTAGACCTACGGTCCGATTATTGGCAGGTCCACATGGCACCATCAGATCGTCCAAAAACTGCTTTTGTGACGCCCGATGGGCTATACGAATTTAATGTAATGCCCTTCGGCCTTTGTAATGCGCCAGCCACATTCGAAAGGATGATGGATAGCGTCTTGCGTGGACTAAAATGGAAGACATGCCTATGCTACTTGGATGATGTCGTTGTTTTCTCCCCTGATTTCGACAGCCACCTCCATCGTCTCAGTGAAGACTTGAGCTGCCTCACGAGCGCAGGCCTTCAACTGAACATCAAGAAGTGCCACTTTGGAGCTCGGAAGCTCACAATACTTGGCCACGTTGTCTCAAAACATGGCGTCTTCCCAGACCCAGAGATGCTTCTTGCCATCGCTGAGTTACCGAGCCTTACGACCGTGAAAGCGCTTCGCAGCTTCTTCGGACTGTGCTCGTAACTTCGCCACTTTGTGAAGAACTTTGCTTCGATAATCGCGCCACTGACACAGCTGATCACTGGCGATGGACACCTCTCTGATTGGTCACGAGCATGCGATGACGCTTTTGCAACATTACGCCATCTCCTTACTTCACCACCTATTTTACGCCACTTCAACCTTACTGCTCCAACCGAGGTGCACACGGATGCCAGTGGCATAAAACTTGGCGCTGTCCTTGCTCAACGCAAGCCTGGCTTCTCGGAGTATGTAGTTGCGTATGTCAGTCGCGCCCTAACCAAGGCAGAGCACAAATACTCGGTTTCCGAAAAGGAATGTTTGTGCCATTGTTTGGGCATTACAAAAATTTCGTCCTTACTTATATGGACGCCCATTTGATGTAGTTACAGATCACCATTCACTCTGTTGGCTCACTTCCATTCAAGGATCCTTCGGTCCAGCTTGGACGTTGGGTGCTACGTTTACAGGAATTTGATATTCCTGTCATTTACCGCTCAGGCCGCAAGCATACCGACGCAGATGCTCTTTCTTGTTCGCCACTTCCTTCAGCCGTTTCACCTGTTTCCTTTGTCGAAGCTACCATTAACAGCATTGATACCGCTAACATGCCTTCGGAACAACGCAAGGACCCTTGGATAGCCTCGCTCATCGAAGTTCTCTCCTCGTTTTCGGTGACACCATGCTAGCGTCTACCTCGTGCACTACGTCGACAAATTCCCCATTATGCGATACAGGATACCATGTTGTACCGTCGCAACTATCAGCCGGATGGTAGGAAATGGCTTCTAGTTATACCTCGCCATTTGAGCTCCAACATGTGCGCGTACTTCCACGCAGACCCTCAAAACGCGCACGCTGCCATTTTGAAAACATACGACCGGCTTCGCCAGCGATTTTTTTGGCGTGGAATGTACTCGTACGTTCGCAAGTACATACGCTCCTGCACTGAGTGTCAGCAACGGAAAACAACTTGTCATGCCTCTGTCGAATTAAAACCATTCCCGTGTCCAGCTCGGCCATTTGATAGAATTTTCATCGACCTCTACGGCCCACTACCTTGTACTCCTGCTTGAAATCGCTGGACTATTGTGGCCATTGACCACCTAACCCGTTACGCTGAAACCGCCGTTTTGCCAGCCGCTGCTGCTCGTGATGTCGTCTCGTTCATCTTGCGTAGCTTTGTTCTTCACCATGGCGCGCCACGTGAGCTGCTTAGCGACCGTGGGCGTGCGTTTCTATCACAAGTCGTCCAGGAGCTTCTCAGTGAGTGCAATATTATTCATCGCACCACTACAAGCTATCCCCCAAAGACAAATTGTTTGACTGAGCGCTTTAACCGCACGCTCGGTGATATGCTCGCTATGTACATATCCTCTAACCATTCTAATTAGGACTTTGTTCTCCCTTTCGTGAGGTATGCGTCTAATACGGCCACGCAAGCAACTACTGGGTTTTCATCTTTTTTTTCTACTGTATGGACGTGAGCCCTCTTCTATGCTTGACACGATACTTACTTACCGCCCAGATGCTTAACAATACCACCCAGCCTCCTAGCTTGTTCAGTGTGCCGAAGAGTGCCGCCAATTAGCGCGTTCATTTACGTACGTCACACAGGGTCTCCAAAAAGAACGACTTGACCAAAACAAGCCTGCTCACTGCTTCCCCGTAGGCTCATTTGTATGGCTTTCGGTTCCATTCCAGTCCCCCGGCCTCTCCCGAAAGTTGGCACCCAAGTACAATGGTCCGTACCGCGTCGTTCAATGCACGTCATCGGTCAACTACGTCGTCGAACCAGTGACACCTGCCGATGACAGACGATGCCGTGGTCGTGAGGCAGTCCACATCAGCCGCTTAAAACCTTACTATGTTTCTCTTGTGCTTGCTTCTCCGTGAGTCACCAGGATGGCTCCTCTTCACCACCGGGGCAAACGTAGTGGGGAAGAGGGAGAGAGACAGTATCTAGTCGGAGCACCTGGAAGACGACTACGACGAAGAGCCAAGCTCGTGACACTGACTGACGCGCCTTGAACCAGGCAGTTGGTTTTAGTCAATAAACCCCCTTATAATATATATATATATATATATATATATATATATATATATATATATATATATATATATATATATATATATATATATATATATATATATTGTGAAGAAGATGTGCCTGCAGCAAGCAGCATCGCCAACGCCCGGCACTCTCGGCTCGTGCTTCGGTTCGTTGCTCTGCCGATCGCTGGCTGGACGGTTTTTCACGCTGTGTCGTTGCTGTCCTTATCGGCTAATAAATCTCTTTATATTTGGTGGAGGGTACTGTTTATCCCCGTCGCTACACCCTGGAGCTGCGAAGCCGCACGCTACCGCCCATCATCCCAGTTCAACTGCCCCGGCCATCCCAGGCTACGGAACCCGAAGGTACTCAGCGGTGCGGATGGGACCGACCTCGAAGACTGGCTCTAGCACTACGAACTGGTGAGCGCCAATAATAAGTGGGATGAAGCCGACATGCTGGGCCACGTCATATTTTATCTCACTGGCGTCGCCGAATCATGGTTCAAGAACCACAAACACAATATCCCCACATGGATTTCCGGAGCCCTCCACTACAGCGTCTCTCATATGGTGGTTTTGGGACGTTAAGCCCCACATATCAATCAATCAACATCCCCACATGGAGCGTGTTCAAGACGTCATGTGCTGAAGTGTTCAGTCGGCCGGCTGTCCGCCAGCAGCGGGCACAACAGCGCTTGCGCGTCCGCTCGCAGCAGACTGGCGAAAGCTTTACCAGCTACATTGAGGACGTCATCGACCTTTGTCGACGAGCGAATGACACCATGCCAGAATCTGACAAGATCAAACACATCCTGAAGGGCATCGACGACGGCGCATTTCAAATGCTCTTGGCTAGGAATCCGGGCACAGTTTCCGAAGTTGTCAGCTTGTGTCAGAGCTACGACGAGTTGAAGAAGCAACGCACTCTGACTCGGCAGCCTCAGCGTGGTGGTGAGTGACTGTACAGTTTCGACACTCTGCCTGACAATTCACCGTTGCTTCAGCAAGTCCGAGCCTTCGTCCGTGAGGAAGTCACCCGCCAACTTTCCCTAGTGCCCTTCACTCACGAGACCACCACCCATTTACCTGCCCCGCTTCGCACTGCTATTTCAAAAAAGGTTGCCCAAGCTGTTTCCCTTGCGCACCACGAGCTGCCTCTATCTAGCCGTGTTCACTGTCAGCGTGTCGCGCAGCTGGTAGAGGCTCCTGTCGCTATTATCCGCCAGCCTTGAAGCCTGTGGCCGCGCCCCTAACGTATGCAGCGCAGCCTGTGGCTCCTCCTGTCACCTGTTCGCAAGAGATGCAGCCTGTAGTAGCACCGTTCACATATACAGACGCTGTGCGTAGGCTTCCGCAACCGCCCTACACCACGCGCTCACAGCCCGCACACCCGGCTGCTTATACTGCACCTTGGGTGGCGCCACCAGTCACCGATCCTTGGAGGACGCCCGATAACCGACTGATATGCTACGCCTGCTTCACTCCCTGAGACGTTGCCCGCTACTGCCGCCGTCGACCTAAGACGTTCGGTGACTATGCCCGATCGTCGCAACCCGGCAGCCAACCCTTCGCCCAATACGGGCCGGTCTCGTCGCCTCGCTATGCGCCTCCTAACGACCCCGGCTTCGTGACGCCGCGCGCATCCTCTCCTCGTCGGCGATCGCCCTACCCATGCGTCGCCGGCCCGGACCCTCTGACCAGGAAAACTAAGCACCGCAGTTCAAAAGGCAAGAACTGTGCCATTTTCGAACTGTCTAAGCCCTCACCCCTCTCCTGCTAACGTGGTCGCAGTAACTGTCGAAGGTTATTGTACTTTCGCTCTTGTTTACACCTGCGCCGCTGTTTCTGTTATTGCCGCTAATGTCTGCCGTTTATTACGTAAAGTCACGATGCTGCTTTCGGGACTGTCGCTCCACACCGCAAGTGCACAGCAAGTAACGCCTCTCGCAGCCTGCACTGCAAGAGTGTCAATCGAAGGCATTCTCTACATCGCGGAGTTTATTGTCCTCGCTGTCTGTACGCATGACGTCATCCTCGGGTGGGACTTCCTATCCCGCCATAATGCCGTCATCGACTGCGCACGCACTGAAGTTGAGTTTTCAGTCTTTTGTGATGCCCCATTACTTGACGCTCTTCATCATCCGCCGAAGTTCGTGCATGAAGATACCGATATTCCACCTAAAAATTTCGCACTTGTTCCCGTTTCACGCAACGCCTACACTGACGCTACAGTCTTTTTTATGCCTTTTGATATCTTCACGAGTCGTCGAGTTCTGCCACTGCCTTTCGCAATGATTCACCTTGCCGCCGGAAGAAGCAATATGTTCATACTCAACCCGCTTTCCACACCTGTCACTTTGCTTGCGGGGGAATGTCTCGGCCGCGTGCAGGATCTCGACCCTTCGTCTTTGGTTGATGTCCCGGATGACTACTGCGACCACCCAAAATCGCTGTCGGCCCTCGAGGAGTCGTCCAAGGATACGTTTTCCAGCGCCATCGCCGGCACCCTCACTCCCAACGAACATGCCGACCTGCTTGATCTTCTGCATGAGTTTCGGAATTCTTTCGATGTGTCGCATTCTCAACTAGGCCGCACGTCGCAAGTCAAACATCATGTTGACACCGGCCTACACCAGCCACTGCGTCGAAAACCACACCATGTCTCCACTGAAGGGCACCGCGTCATCAACGATCAAGTAGAAGATATGCCCTGTAGAGACGTCATTCGACCATCTCACGGTCTCTGGGCATCTCCTGTCGTCCTGCTGCGTAAGAAAGATGGATCTATCCGATTTTGCGTGGACTATTGTCGTTTGAATAAGATAACCCGCAAGCACGTATATCGTTTGCCGCGCATTGATGACACCATTGACACCCTTCACGGAGCGGAATTCTCGTCGCTAGATTTGCGGTCTGGCTACTGGCAAGTTCCAATGGCTGAAGCTGATCGCCAAAAAACTTCATTTATTACACCTGACGGACAATTCGAGTTTAACGTCATGCCCTTTGGGCTTTGTAACGCGCCTGCCACGTTTGAACGACTTATGGATAATACGCTACGTGGCCTCAAGTGGAATATGTGCCTCTGCTACCTCGACGATGTCGTGGTTTTCTCGCACGACTTTCCTACGCACCTCCTTCACCTCAGGCACGTTTTGACTTGTCTGACCAACACTGGCCTGCAGCTTAACCTGAAAAAATGCCGCTTCACTGCACGCGAGCTCGTCATCGTAGGTGACATCGTGTCCAAGCCCGGCGTATTACCTGACCCAGCAAAACTTCGAGCAGTCGCAGAATTTCCCAAGCAGACGACCATAAAGGAACTTCGCAGTTTTGTAGGCCTATGCTCTTATTCCCGGCGCTTTGTTCGCAATTTTGCATCCATCATGTCACCATTAACCCACATTCTTCGCGGTGACGTGAACCTCTCCTGCTGGTTTCCGGCATGTGACGTTGCCTTCACTATTCTGCGCCGTCTGCTCACCTCCCCACCTATTCTTCACCACTTCGACCTGACGGCTCCTACCGAAGTGCACACCGACGCTAGCGGCGTCGGGCTAGGCGCTGTCTTCGCTCAACGAAAGCCCGGCTATTCAGAATACGTTGTGGCCTACGCTATCCGCACTCTGACGAAAGCCGAAACTAATTACAGCGTGACAGAAAAAAAGTGTTTAGCTCTGATGAGGGTGCTTGGAAAGTTCCGGCCGTACTTATACGGCCACCCGTTCGATCTGGTAACTGATCACCGCGCACTTTGCTGGCTCTCTACGCTGAAAGACCCTTCTGGCCACCTTGCGCGATGGGCACTCCGCATCCAGGAGTACGACATTCGCGTCGTATACCGCTGCGGACGAAAACACTCTGACGCTGACGCCCTGTCCCACTCACCTTTGCCACCAGATCCGACGTGGGGAAAAACTTGCCTCCAGACCTTGTCATCGCTAAATCTTGACTCGATTGCCACTGAACAACGTCCCGACTCGTGGATCGCATCTCTTCTCGAATATCTATCTGGCACGCGCAACCTTCCGGTATCTCGGTCCCTCCGACGTCAAGCTTTCCATTTTGTCATCCGCGATCAACTTCTTCATCGACGCAACTACGCTCCCGATGGCCGCCGGTGGCTACTGGTCATTCTACGCACTTTACGATCGCAAGTATGCGCCTCTATTCACGACGATCCACAATGTGGCTATGCCGGGGTGTTCAAAACATATGAACACCTTCGCCATCGCTATTACTGGCGCGGCATGTACAATTTTGTACGCAAATTCGTGCAGTGCTGTCCTGACTGCCAGCGACGCAAGTCAACACCATTACGTGCGACTGGCGAATTGCAGCCACTTCCATGCCCTGCCAAGCCATTTTATCGCGTTGGCGTTGACCTCTACGGCCCCTTTTCATTGACGCCAGATGGCAATCGGTGGATTATAGTGGCGGTCAACCATCTAGCACTCTACGCCAAAACAGCTGCTTTGCCGAGCGCTACCGCGCAGGATGTCGCCTCTTTCATTTTACGTCACTTTAGCTTTCGACATGGTGCACCTCGAGAGCTCTTTAGTGACAGAGGCCGCGCTTTCCTCTCCGATGTCGTCGAAGCTCTGCTTTCGGAATGCGACGTCATTCATCGGAAAACGACAGCATACCACCCGCAGACTAACGGGCTAACGGAACGGTTTAACCGCACGCTGGGTGATATGCTCTATATGTGCATGGCATGTGATCATAGCAATTGGGACCGTGTTTTCGCATACGTCACATTCGCATATATTACTGCAATACAAATAACCACAGGATTTTCACATTTCTTTCTTCATTACAGACGCGACCCTTCCCATACAATTGATACTCTACTTCCCTACCGTCCTGATGATTCCGAGTGTCCACCTATCTCCGATGCTGCTCGACAAGCCGAAGAGTGCCGCCAGCTCGCCCGTGTGTTCACCCCGGAAGAGCAGCAACGCCAGAAAGAAAACCGTAGCTCCTCTCTTCCGTATCCCAGCTATGCCCCAGGGTCTCTTGTGTTGCTTGCCATCCCATACCAAACTCGGTGACTCTCATCGAAACTTGTCCCCCGGCACGAGGGGCCTTACACCGTTTTAGAGAAAACCTCTCCGGTTAATTACCTAGTTGAGCCAGTTTCCCAATCGGATGACATGCGCCGGCGTGCACGTGACATCGTCTATGTTTCCCGCCTGAAACCGTATCATGAGCCTCTCCCTGAAACTTCTTAGGTCACCAGGATGGCTCCTTTGTCAGCGGGGGCGATTTTGAAGAAGGTGTGCCTGCAGCAAGCAGCATCACCAACGCCCGGCTTTCTCGGCTCGTGCTTCGGTGGTTCGTTGCTGTGCCGATCGCTGGACGGTACTTCACGCGCTGTCCTTAACGGCTAATAAATCTCTTCACAATATATATATATATATATATATATATATATATATATATATATATATATATTGTTACGCATGCCTTGGAAGAAAACGAAGATGGGTGAACATGCTGGCTGCCCCAAGCTGGAGGAAGAAAGAAGACGACGTCTCTGCGATCATCGACCTGTTGGCCACTCCGGCGCTTCTCTTCGCGACCAAAATAAACGGCCCCCTTCAGCAGTATACGTTTTGGTACTCCTTGTGCGTAACAGATTGGTGGAAGCGTGCTGGGTAAGACAAGCCCAACGACGGGAGCTTCACTACCTGGACTACGCCGCAGTCGCCGCCTTGCCGGACTCCCGCGTCCGGCAAGGCGGCGCGGGAGTCCGGCGCGGGGAACCGCTTTGGCCGATCGTAATGGCCCAAGATCAGCCATCTAACGCTTCAAGGCCAACTTCAATGGGTTCCATGCCCTACTACCGAGCCCCGCCAACCTTTGGAGGAAAATCGGGAGAGGATGTCGACGCGTGGCTCGTCCAGTACAAGCGAGTCAGCAAGTCCAACGGCTGGGATGCCGCCGCTCAGCTCAGCAATGCGGTCTTTTGCCTTACGGATACTGCGCTCGTGTGGTACGAAAACCACGAGGACACACTGACGACGTGGGACGTTTTTGTTGCAGAGCTGAAAGCGTGTTTAGGCGACTCGAGCGTCAAAAGGAAGCGGGCAGAGCAGACATTGTCTCAACGCGCGCAGCTTCCAGGTGAGACATGTACCACGTATATAGAGGATGTGCTGAAGCTCTGCAAGGTGGTTAATGATCAGATGTCAGAAGACGACAAAGTAGGGCATTTGCTGAAAGGCATAGCCGAAGATGTATATAATTTTCTCATCGGAAAAAAACACCTGAGCTCGGTGTCCGACGTGATTCGGCATTGCCGAACTTTCGAACAGCTGAAAATGTGTAGAATTGCTCCAAAGTTCGGCCGGCTCACAAATGTTACAACGGTTGCCAGCATCGACACGAGCACCTGCCCAGACCTGTCCTCGACGATTCGAGAGATTGTTCGCGAAGAACTTTTTCGCTATAGAGAACAGACGCATTCAGCAGTTGATCACCATTCTGTAAACGACCAACATTCGGTATATGTGCCACGTACGTGAGGCTGTGACTGCGCCGCCGCCTTCTACGACCCCTTGGCAATCGATGGTTAGTGCAGCAGCTGTTGAGTACAGCGCACCCCCACAGCCAAGGAGAGCACCACGCTTACCAGCTCCTCACCATGACCGACGCCCCCAGCGTCCGCCTTCTTCGCGACGCCCGGTCTATCCCTATGATATACGGAACGAACCGACCCACTCCGCCAGGGAAGACGATGTTCGATTCATCGACGAACAAAGAGAGTTTCGACCTCTCACAGTTTGCTACTCCTGTGGTGTACCAGGACATATTTCGCGATTTCGCAACCGTCGACGTGTAGCCCCACGGTATGGCTACCCACCACACTTTGCACGGCCTTCCGAACGACTTCGCGATGACCCGCGAGCAACGTACTATGGCCCACCACAACACTTCACACGATCGTCTGATCGACCGTACGATGACCCTAAGGCAACACACCTGCTGCCTCGCGACGACTACTGGACACGCAGCTTCCGGAACCACTCCCCTACATCTGACAGGAGCTTCACGCCTCCACCGCCTCGTGTTCCCCGTTCTCCTTCACCACGGCGTCGCAACACGTCTCCTTTGCCACAGCAAAACTAGCAAGCGCGGCCGATGGAGGTGAGGTCGCCGGAGACGTGCTAATATCAGTAATACCTCCTGTGTTGATGCTCAAGAACAAAGTACGTGTTTTTGTTGACGGTGTGCCTGTGATGGCTTTGGTGGATACGGGGGCAACCATTTCGGTCATGAGTGCGTGTTTTAAAGATACATTGGGGTGGAAGGTTTTATTTAAGTGGAATCAAGCTGCGAAGTTTTGCGGAGTGAGTGGTGAGGCACTGCATCCTGTTGGTGTGTGTCAAGCTGACGTATTTCTCGGAGGCCGCGTTATCCCAACGGTGTTCGTGATTATTCCGCAGGCGACACATGATGTTATTTTGGGTATGGACTTTTTGAGGGAGTGTGGTGCGACTGTCGATTGCCGCACAGGGACAATAGTCTTGAGTGATCACGTTCCGCCAGCACTCTTGGAAAACCCTGTGGATGGTGAGACGGCATTGTGTGTCTGTGGCGACACTATCATACCACCGTTATCAACCGTTCGTGTACCTGTTCGTTGGAGCGACAGCTATTCCGCCAACTTTGATGCCAACGTTGAACCAGTGTACACCAACTGCATGAAAAAAAATGTGTTGATCCCACATTGTGTGGTGTCGATCAGACGTGAACGCGCTGGTTTATGGACTGTCAATTGCTCTACAGAACCCGTGATGTTACCAGATGGTCTAAAGTTAGCCGTCGTCAGTGGACAACACGGGGCCTTACTGGTGACCGAGCTTAGAGATGCGCCGGAAGAGCATCGTAGTCACAGTTTTAAACGGCTCTTCTGTCAATGGTGAATAAGTCGCTGAGCACAAGTGAACGCCGAACATTGGTCAATGTACTTTAGAAGCACGTCTCTGCATTCGACTTTGCGCAGAAAGACAAAGCGCCCCTAATCCCTGCTTCTCGGACATGTCACACTATCAACACGGGTTTGGCCAATCCGATTAGACAAAAGCCATACCGTGTTTCGCCATCCGAGCGGCGGATTATTAATGAGCAGGTGAACGAAATGATTGAAAACGGTATCATTCAAGAGTCGGTAAGTCCATGGGCAGCTCCAGTAATTCTCGTTAAAAAGAAAGACGGGTCCTGGAGATTTTGCATCGATTATTGCCGATTGAATGCTGTAACAAAAAAAAGACGTGTACCCACTTTCACGTATTGATGATGCCATAGACTGTCTGCATGCGGCCTCTTACTTTTCCTCTGTAGACTTGAGATCGGGCTACTGGCAAATTCCCATGCATCCCGAAGATAAAGAAAAGACAGCCTTTGTAACCCCTGACGGCCTTTTTGAATTCAACGTGATTCCATTTGGACTGTGCAACGCGCCGGCGACGTTCGAGCGATTTATGGACACTGTTCTTCGTGGCTTGAAGGAGAGCATTTGTATGTGCTATCTCGACGACGTCGTCATCTTTGGCCGCACCTTCAGCGAACACAATTCACGTCTGGATACTGTACTGACTTGCATAAGAAACGCTGGCCTTGTTCTTAACTCAAATAAATGCCACTTCGGAGACCGACAAACCCTTGTTCTCGGGCACCTAGTCAATCAGGAGGGCATCCGTCCAGATCCCCAGAAGACAACAGCCGTTGAAATATTCAATGTGCTGCGCTCTGTGAAGGAGCTCCGTAGTTTTTTGGGGCTTTGCTCCTATTTTCGCCGCTTTATACCTAAATTTGCCGAGGTCGCGTATCCGCTGACATGTTTGCTACGGAAGAATACTCTCTTCGAGTGGACTCCGGAGTGCGACTCCTCTTTTCGTCAACTGAAGTTCCTCCTGACGTCGCGGCCTGTTCTTCAACACTTCAACCCATCAGCTCCAACCGAACTGCACACAGTTGCCAGCGGCATAGGAATTGGTGCCGTCCTAGTTCAACGCTATGGTAACCGCGAGCACGTGATTGCATACGCAAGTCGCTCCTTGAGTAGGCCCGAGCAGAATTACACTGTCACAGAACAAGAATGCCTCGCGGTAGTATTTGCGATTCAGCGGTTTCGGTCTTACTTATACGGACGCCCTTTTACAGTCGTCACCGACCACCACTCATTGTGTTGGCTCGTCAACCTTCGGGATCCTTGCGGCCGTCTAGCGCGCTGGGCACTTCGGCTCCAAAAGTATAACTTCATAGTCTCGTACAAAAGTGGTCGACGACACGCCGACGCAGATTGCCTTTCGCGCATGCCACTGAGCACTACAGAGTGTGACGCCGATGACCTCGATCACCTCGTAGCTTCTGTGTCACCAAAGTTTCCTGACCTCAGTACTTTCAAAGATGAACAGCGAAAGGACACCAGGTTATCATCGCTTTGCACAGCTCCTATGACATGCCATTTCTGTGTACGCAACGGACTCCATATATAAGAAGAACTTTTCCAGCACTGGCGCACGTTTCCTCCTGGTAGTGCCAGAAACCCTTCGGACAGCGATTTTAGGTGCTATGCACGACGATCCTACGTCCGGACATTTAGGTTCTGCGCGGACGCTTTACCGTGCTAAGGAACGCTTTTATTGGCCAGGAATGCGACAGTCAGTCGAGGCGTATGTGGCCAGCTGCACACAGTGTCAACGCCACAAACGCCCGTCTACTGCTCCGTCTGGTCTTCTACAGCCCTTGCCACCTCCAAGCACACCTTTCCAACAGGTGGGCATTGACCTCATGGGCCCTTTTCCAAAGTCGGCTAAGGGCAATCGCTGGATAATTGTATGTGTAGATTACCTCACGCGCTACTGCGAGACGGCGGCCATACCAACCGCAACTGCCAGCGACGTCTCTGTGTTCCTGCTGCAGCACGTTATCCTCCGACATGGCCCACCTCACGTGATTATCAGTGATCGTGGGCAGTGGCGTAACTAGGGGGGGGCAAGGGGGTACAAGTGCCCCGGGCGCCACTAGGGAGGGGGCGCCAAGCCGAGTCCTCGGGTTGGCGCCCCCTGGAAAGGTTGTCAATGTTTTTTTCCGTAAAACCGCCTGGAAGGGGGGAGGGGCGAGGTTGTAATGTACGACTGGAAGTGGGGATGGTGGTGAAGGAAAGGGTTGCCGCAATGGCTTTTGCATCGGGAAAAGGATCCTCTATTTTCATTTTGCTGCGCTACCTCCGTGCCTTCCCATGACCCTCGGCTAAGCTTTGTTTTGTGCTCCGCAGCACTGGGTTAGATGAGTTTCAGCGAACCCCACCAGCCTCCCAAACCACTTACTGAAAGCTTCCCTGAAACCAACCACGTACGTAAACAAAATAAAATAAAAAAGTTCGAATGCACCTTTTTTGAGTAAGAACAGAAAACTCCAACGAAATAGCCGATCGTCCAACGACTAATCGTCCACGCAGCGGCGGAAGGAAGGGCGAATATAATCCGTGACCTCGGCACCAAAGGCTAAACAAAGGCGTTTATTCGCAGAGTTCTCTGGAGGAAAGACGGAGAAAGCGTGACACGACGGCGACGTTTGTTGATTCCCTGCATCGCGGGCGCCAGCAAAGCAATAGAAGGGCGGGGGTCAACGTTTCCCACATGCCATCCACCGCCATGGGCAGGTTCATCCTTTGGCCAACAGCAAGAATAATAATAATAATAATAATAATAATAATAATAATAATAATAACAAACATTATCACGGGCATAATGAGGGGCGCGGAAATATATTTGCCCTGGGCGCCGTCCTATCTAGTTACGCCACTGATCGTGGGCGACAATTTACGGCAGACATAGTAGAAGAGCTGCGTCGATTGAGTGAGTCCCGCCTTCGTCACTCGTCGCCATACCATCCGCAAACAAATGGGCTCACGGAGCGCACCAACCGAACAATTGTAAACATGCTCTCTAGGTATGTGGAATCCGACCACAAGAACTGGGATGACGTGCCAACATTTATAACGTACGCGTTCAACACCGCTAAGCACGAGACAACAGGCTATAGCCCCTTTTTCTTGATGTACGCACGACCGCCACGCCACACACTCGACACAGTTTTGCCATTCTCGGCGCACGAGAACCTCTCAGTCACCGAAATCCTCTGCCTTGCCGAAGAGGCGCGTCGTATCGCTCGTCTACGCACTTTGGCATCACAGGAAAAATCGAAGGTAAGCTATGACGTCCGCCACCGGCCTGTAACTTACCATCCAGGCGACTTAGTGTGGCTGTGGACTCCGGTACGAAGACGCGGGTTATGCCAAAAGTTCTTGGCCACATACGACGGACCGTTTGTCGTTCTCGACAAAATCACGGAAGTCACATACACAATAGCTCGCCTCACGAGAAGTGGTAGAAGAGCCACTAAAACCCAAGCAGTCCATGTCACTCGACTGAAGCTGTACACACCAAGGTGAATCGGTTACCTCGCCCGGCGGGCTTCGTCTGCGAGGGGAGGAATGTTACGCATGCCTTGGAAGAAAACGAAGATGGGTGAACATGCTGGCTGCCCCAAGCTGAAGGAAGAAAGAAGACGACGTCTCTGCGATCATCGACCTGTTGGCCGCTCCGGCGCTTCTCTTCGCGACCAAAATAAACGGCCCCCTTCAGCAGTATACGTCCTGGTCCTCCTTGTGCGTAACTATATATATATATATATATATATATATATATATATATATATATATATATATATATATATATATATATATATATATATATATATATATATATATATGTATTGCTACGGTATGCGCCGGACTGTGGGGTATGTGCCGGTGACGTGAAAGATTAAGACAACGTTGTCTGGTGCTCCATCTTTACTTCTGATTGCCCAATCTCATCCTCACCCTGCAAATAAACCCAGTCATTCTTTATTCAACCGTAACAATATATTTGTTGCCCTCTTGGGGAATGATGGTGCCGCGAAATTTATGATCTGCATCTGTTCCGAAACAAATTTTTGTTTCTATCTGAATAAATCAAAATTTTACATGTCTATAACACTATTTCTACCATTCAAAAACACAACACTATTTTCTTTCAGATTACAGAGAATTAGGTGAGATATGAGTGACTTAGCATTACACTTATGGCAAGGGGTGATCTGGGAGCAAATTTTTCCTACGAAGTGAAAATCGGGACGCATGTGTTCCGCTGTTGCACAAAGAGTTAAAACTATATATCTACAGTTTGGCAGTTTTTGAATCTGCTTCCTAGTTTATGAAAAGAGTCTTTACTGTTTTTGAAAATCGTTCGATCTTGACATTATACAGAGTATATATTACTTTTCAAAATGTGGCCATGTACTTTTCATCTCTTTCATTGCTTTTATTGTTATTGTTAGCCAAAATGCAATGACTATTGGCTCTTTCTATCAATTTGCTCAATTAGCTTACACTTCAGTTGTGACACTAAATGTCTCGGATAAGGAAGGAAAAATAGAAACCACTCAAGTGGTTGTTTATTTTCTCTTTCTGAACCCTTCCGCCACTTGCTGGTCTCTGTAGAACTCATTTGCATTAAATGTATCAGATAATATAAACACGTTGCACTGCATTCTAACTTGACTTTGTACTAAGTTAAGTCAATGTAACTTTTTCATTTCTTTTTAAGTCAGGAATAGAAGTGTTTGGTATGCTACTTTTATCCATGCCCTCTATAGCATAAGAAAAATAAAGGTGAGTTCACCAGTCGCTTTCCTGCATCATACTCATTACAAATCTGGAGTGCCAAGAGTAATCCACTCTTAGCTGGATGAAAGTTCACTTTTAGATTTCATGTAGAATAGTAAATGCCCAGTTTTGCAGAAGCCCAAAAATAGGTAGAAAAGGAAAAAAAAATATCAGCCACTTGTTTGATCTGTATTGCTATCTGAAAAAGAAAGCATACAAGCTGAATTGGAATTTGTACTCTTCAGATATAAAGATATCCTCAAAAATAACAATAAGTGACCTGTGAGATAAATTTGTTGTGCCTGTAGGCCTAGCTACTCCTAGCGTGACTTTACTTAAAACATTCTGTTATAACCCTTTTGCTTTCGACATGAACTATTCAAAGAGACACTAAACAGGAAAACAATTTTTCGTGTATCAGTACAACACAATTTTACAATCTCAAGAACACCACTGTTATCGCGACGTGACCTTTGATAAGAGGCAGAACGCATGAAAAAAAAAACAAAAAATGGGTGGACAGGCAACCTTGAGATTCCCGCACGAAACACCATGACGTCATAGATTTTGAAGGCGTCTACTGGGTCCTACGTAGCTTCTAATCAATAAAATGAAGTAGTTGGCATTTGTTGGTGCCATAGACCTAGTAGTATATAAAGTTTCAGAAAATTTCATTGAGCCTATGTCTCAAAAATACCAAAAATATATTTTGAAATTTCAGATGTCATCCACGAAGATTTTGGCGTGATAGTGAAAAAATAAAACATGAGCTCCGATTTTCACCACCACTAATAATGAACTTCTGCATGCTAATGATACGGCACACTCACTATAAGATAATGGTCTTCTGACTGCGAAATCCAGCAAACACATGGGGCTCATGATGGGGTTTCCTAACAATCCAAGAGGGAGGAGCTGCGGCAGTCGCACACGGAGTGGTAGATGAAGAAGTGCCTGAAGGTTTGTCTTGCGAAATGCTGGTGGACAAGTGACCCAATCGGTGACCTGAGAGAAGCGCTAGGAGATAAAATGGGTAAGCAGAGATAGAGACTAGAGGAGCAACCTCCACCACTTGCAATGTAGTGCTTTAGATGCCTTTATTATGCCTGGAATTATGGGGCGAAACCAGTCACATCTGAGGCACAGAACAAACTAAAGAGGTCTAGCGATGAGGATGGAGAGCACCATGTGATGGTAGTCTGTAAGTACAGGTGATTAAAAAATGTCTTATAAATGTCCACACTTGTAGTGAAACATATGGCATTGGAGTTTTCAGGGTGTAGTTTATCAATCTAAATCAAGTCATTGTTTCTCTATGGTGTCCCTTTAATGGGTACTCCAAACTTCTGTAGGCATATCTGATTAATTTATGTGTCTCCAGTTTGCGTCTTTTCGGTTCATTTCCCTGCTATTAGCCTCTACAGCTTAGCTATAATAATAAACTGCACAGGAACATGAGGATCTATGGTACTATCAACAATGATGAAACGAAATCTTTGGCAAGCACGCCAGTACACATGTAACAATTTCTCCCCCTGGTCCAAGGAACATTGTTAGACTGGTATGCGCACGTACATAGCAAGGCACACCCTATGGCTAGCTGGTTTTGCTAAAGTAATTATGTATGTGACATAAGAGAGACATTCGATGAGGTCATGCCCTACCCAGCAAAAATAAAAACAAAAAATATCCCATCTCCAAGGTAATTGTAAATTCTCAAGTGGAACCAATACGTAGGAATTAAAAATTCGCTGTTGTATTTTGGAACGCTTTTTAAAAATTCCAGAGGGTCTTATCCTCTCCTCACCCCCTTTTTTAATGGGCCTGACCGACCTACTGAATCAGTAATACAGTCAAAATGCAAATGGCTGACAAATTATACTACTTACTAGGTGCACATTAATCCTTGGGAAAAAAGTATACAGCTCCCATTGCATTTCTCTACACAAAAATAATAGACAAAATAATACACAAAAACTTTTTGTGTATTAATGAAATACAACTTCATATTCCTGAAAACTCCACTTTCACTAAGAGATGATGCTAGAAAAATGAGTGAAAAGAAATCGTGGGTGGAGATTCCTGCACCAAACACTGTGACATCAGATTCTGAAGGCGTCTACTGGGTCCTACGCAGCTTGTAATCGATAAAAAGTGAGGTGCATAGTCATCTGTGGGTGCTGTAGATGTAGCATACAAAGTTTCAGAAAATTTATTCTAGCCCATTTCGCAAAAACATGACAAATACATTTTAAAATTTTTGACATCATGTGCAAAGATTTTGGCACGAACTTTAAATATTTAATTTTGACTTTCATTTTCTGCAGCTGCTAATGAACTTGAACTAAACCACATTATTAATTCTCTTTAGTGTTTATAGAATTCATAGAAGAGACATAATCTGAATGGTTTGAACAATTAGGCTGGCTGGGCCATTCTATCTCACTGGCAATACCAGTAACCCTGAATAATTAGTCTCGCTTTTTAATGTCATTAGAGACGGAACAATAGTACTTTAAGATATTTTACTGTCAAGATATAAAAAACACCCTGGTGAAAAAATTTTAACTGGTTCTAAATGGTTCCAGCTGAAACCAGTTGAACTATATTACAGAACAATGCTCCTGGAACCAGTTGCCTACAGCCCAGCTGAAACTAATGGATAGCTCATCCTAACCAGATTTTGTAGGCTTCTGGTTCTAACTTGGACTATTGTTGACAAATACCAAGGACACGAGTACCAAGTATTGTATTTACTCGCATAATCCTAGCACTTTGTTTGGGGAAAACCGATGCAAAGTTGGGGGGTGCGAGAATTACGCGTGGAAAACTTTCCACGAAAACATACAGAGCGAAAAAGAAAACAAAGTGGTCACAAATCGGGATTCTCACACCAGCACCCAACAGAGAGCTTTGAGAAGTACTAATTAAAACTTACCTCAACAATAAAAGCACAGGTTCAACTCAAGGCAAGATTTATTTGAGACACAGAAAGTGTGAGCAAATAGTCGGGAATTAGAATACCATACACAAAGCTTGTGGGTGTTGCGGGCGTAGCGGTAGTGTTCCTCGCTCAACGGAAGCACTCAAAAGGTAAGCGTAGGACGTCAGTATTGAGCTGATGGCTATTTAACAGAAGCGTGTGCAGTTTTCTTCTGAAGAAACAAAGTTTACCATCAATCCCAGATTTATACGCACACGGCAGGCCCTACTCCTCTTGGTGGCTTTCAGCTGCCGTCACCAGTAGCGAACACAAAACTCGTAGACTCTGAAGGGCCTTTTGGCGGCCCTGTTGCCGTTGTTTAGTGTGGGATCTATCACTTCCAACTTGAAAGCAGCAGTGTAGCTTCAGTATCGCCCCATAACGTGACAAGATTACCAACACAATGCATAAAACATGCCGCAACGCGCACTTGCCACTTTGGCTTGGCTTAAATCTCCGTGCAATAATAGTGCGCTTGATGCTTAAAAGATTACCCCCGACCACGGTGCCCCAGACGGTGCGTGTTATCATCATCATCAGTGGTCGTAACGAGCAGACGATACAATTGCGGCAGTTTTTGGGGGTGCGATAATTAATCGAGAAAAAAAAAAGAAATCGCATTTTCGTTGGGCGATATGGGGGGTGCGAGAATTACGCAAGTGCGAGGATTACGCGAGTAAATACGGTATTGAAAGGGGGAACATGCTATCATGAGCCAAGAATTTTCACAAGCACCAGAGATGCAATACCAGCACCAATTGCTCGAAACTGTGCCAAGATGATAACTGCGACAGCCTGATGCATTTAAAACAAATTATATATCTGCAACTAATAAACCAAAGGCATCATTTTCGCTGTATTTCGGAGAAAAGGGAGACGGCAGGCGCTTGAAATCTACAAGTCACCAGTGTAAGTTTTAGTGGTAATTGCACTATACAGAAAAGTGCTATGCACTTGAAGTAGTCACTTGGTGCAAGTCTTACAGTCACCCATATGATAGAACTTACTGGGTAAATTTCCTTTACTGTTAGTGTTACCAGCGCTTCAATGAAGCAAGTAGGAACAGGGGGCCTTTTCATCACCTTTTCAGGAATTTATTCCAAATTTGTCACCACTCCCTGTTTTAAGAATTTCTTACTTTATCCAAGCTTTGAAAGTTTCTTGGCATGTCATACCTTGCACTGTTTGGGGGGTAACAATTAAGCTGATTGTGTGCCTCCGCTAGCCAGCAGACCTTCCTTGCCTTTTGTTTTTCACTTCACTTACTTCTTCTAAGGATATTGTAGCGTTCGGTTCCTACGTTGAGTTCAGGTCATATCTGAATTTTTTAGATCACTGCACGCTATATTTCATCCTGCCATTACAATGTGCCATATCCAAAATCTTCGCGAATGTATGCATACAGTCCACTTCTATCTGTGCAATTAATTGTGGTAATAAGATGCAAATTGGCCAATTACGTTGACCATGTCCATGAACTTGTTGCACCTTGCAACTGCGTAAAGCAGGTGCACCTTCACCTATCTATTTATCTGCCTGTCACTAGAACATTCTGCTCCAGTACAGTCAAAGGTACCAAGATCAATTGGTTGTACCGCTGGACAATGCATATCTTGTGAGTCAAAATTATTATAAAATTTTAACGTTCTCCTATTCCACTTCATTGAACTTCTAGTTCCTGGCGTTGTGAAATTTGAGGCATCTTGCTCTTCATTGCTACCGGCCACTCGCCATCTCTGCAGCAGCCGTTGCAACCATTATTCATAATAACTCAGAACCATCAGAATGTGAGAGATTGGCATGAAAAAGTTTTAGCATTTTTTTTTTTTTCAGTCAGGTACAGTGATAGTGTGGTCAGCATATGCACAAGCACTAAATGGGAACATTCAATTTAAACAGGGGTTAATTGCAATTTAGAACACACTTTAGGTGGAGTGGAGATCATTCAGCTGTATTGTCACGCAAACTGGGTAAAAAAAAAACTTAGGGTAAAAAGCCTCGTGATAATGGGTCACACCAAATAATACCAATTGAGAACAATCGCAGTTTACAAAGGTGTCTGGCTTTTTTTTTACTGCACAAGCTTTGCTCATGTGCAGCACATTTGTGGCCCTATTCAGTCTCTGCTATTCTAAGAACCACACTATACATACATTCTAGGTATTTTTCTACAGTTTAACCACAACTATGGTAGCCACCTATATAAGCCACGTTCACACAATGTATGCTATACCCACAGATATTGCATGTGTTATGAACAAATTCTCATAAGCATTTCTACAATCTTGATCACAAATTTATTTATTTATTTATTTAGTTATTTTATGATTCATTGTACCCCACTGGCCCCGAAAAGCATCGAATAGGGGACTGGGGTTATAGAAAAATCACAATAAATAAAGCATAAAAAGATACTACATGAAAGTAGAAATGAGGAAAATTGTACAATTGAAGAGAAAAGAACAAACGCTATAATACAATGCTGTAAAATACAAGATAAAACAACAACAAATGTTTATATGAAAATCAAGGGAACATACAAACCTCCAAATGCTTATGATATTTCTCAGGGTCTCTTTATGAAACAATTTCACCTGGAAGATTATTCCAAAGTGCGATGACGTGAGGCAAAGAACAATTATTGACTGACTCTGTGCGGCTTCAGATGCGTCTGTAACTGAGATGATTATAAAGACGTGATGTACACGAAAGAATTTCAATCCAGAGATGACTGGTTCACAAGTATTACTGGAGCTTATGGAAGATACATAGAAGGCTGACAAAGGGGTGGGATTGCTAGTTAAAAATTGATGCTCCCTAATTAGTCCTTAACATCTTTTGTGTGTCTATGCTATCTTAGAATTAAAAAACCGCAGAGCAAAGTGTTAGAAAACAGTAAAATGCATGTTCTACTATGGACATTACAGACTTTTGCAGAACTCACTTGGTTAACTAGAATAGCATCTGCAAATTAAATTTCAGGAGGTGCAGATTATGTATACCAATATTACTTGTGATGAAGGTAAAGTCATCATGGGCTGATCCCAAGAAAACGTGTTCTCCAGGACAGATTAGTAGCATTCCCATTTGAAAAATAAAAAAAGGAGGGAAAACTTTTTATGTTGTTGAAACTGGCTTTATTTATCAGTGACTATATGAGTATCAATAAGTATGAGTATTCGTATGAGTATGATTAAATCAATAGCTTAATGCCAGTTGAGCTAAATGGTGCAGTTGGTACAGCAACGCACACAGCATGAGAATGTGCCCTGATTTCTACAATGCGTGTTTTACGTTCATTTCATTAATTAAAACGGCCAACGTAGCTCATACACTCACGAAATGCACCGTGGACGACACCAAACCTTCACGGAGAAGCCACAACTACAAGGGCTAATTTCTCTGCCAAATCTGGCGGCAGTCTGGCAAACACCAACTCAAAATTTGGCAAATAAGGTGCGAGACGCCAAACTGAGTCTTGCCTCTAAACATATATGCCTCCCCACGCAGAAGCTCTCGATATGTGTTCCTTAATGTGCCTTCCGCATTTTTTTTTTCAATGTGAATGGTCTAGGGTACACATAGGCCTCAAATATTATTCGTGGAGACACTTTTGGAACCACTACAAGTATCACTTCATGAAATTATTTACCCAAATGTACTTACTCTTACACCGGTAATAGGATTTCATGATATAGTTCCAAGAAATGCTAAACTCTTATCCACCAGGTACTTAAAAGGGTTGTTGCAAGACCACCTCATGAGCGCGAGGATAAACCAAGTGGTAGCCACAGATGCTTCTGTAGTTGACGTGAAGGCCGGAGTGGGAATCTATTCAACCGATCTTAGTTAGTCCTTCTCCCTTCGCTTGCTCGATTTCACAACAATATTCCAGGCAGAATTAACGACAATTATTCCTGCACTGCGTAAACCCCCATCAAACATTTCTTCAGTAATGGCGGCAACAGATTCCTTGTGTGTGTGCACTGCGCTAGTAGCATCTCACTCGTCCAGCTGACTCGCAGAACTTTATTCGTATATGCCAAATCATGGGTGGAACGTTCACCTCGTTTGGGTACTAGGCCACACTGCATTAGAGTAAAATGAAGCAGCGGACACCTTATCCACAGAATCTATTAAAGGACCTGTCCTAAATATTCTAAAACCATCCAGTAATAACACGTTCACACGATACAGAAATTGTTGTCTGCACAAGGAACATACTAAATCTTCTGTACTTAACGACACGAATTCCCGGCACCTTAGGTATCCGTGGAATAGCTCATAGTGCAGTACAAGACAATTGAAAGTTACAGTAACAAAATTGCAATGCAGAATACAGTAATTAATTTTCTACTTACATAGGCCCTAATTTATACAATCACCTCAATATATCTTTTGTAATGAAGCAGAAACAATCGAACACTTCTTCTTGCAGTGTCGAAGATATGAGAACCTAAAGCAAAGATTTCAAAAACCACCTTTTCAAAAAAGGAGCCTTGAGCTTTCTATACTGGCATTGCTCTCACTGGGGTCGTTGGCACTAGGGCACTGTGAAAGGTTTATTTACAAGGCTATATTCAACTATTTAAAAGAATCAAAGAGAATGTCATGTTAAATCTACCCAAGCATCTGAAACAATATGGCTTATCTATCCTTTTGCCTTAATTATATCAATTATTTAGTTCATATCTTTACCTTTAAGCACCATTGCATTGAAAGATACCGAAATTGTCATGAATATTTTTGTCCCTATTTAGATTCTTTTTTCGCATATACACCCCCTCTAATTTTTTAAAAATCTATTTTTTATATTATAAAATTGTATTGTATTTTAATTTGTTTCACAAATTCTCCTGCCACACGCCTCATGGCCGATCCCCTATGGTATGTAGTGCCATTCTTCCGGGTATCATTATCATCATAAACCTCTCTCTTGTATCACCAGCCTCCTCTGTTTGCTTGACTTCACAGTGAGGACATCCACAATTGGCCACACCAATACGATATCGTGAGTGTGGCAAAACGTTGGGACGAACCGCAAAAGCTCCGCCACGTGTTCTTCTATCTTACCAGTGTGGCAAAGACTTGGTTTTTTAACCACCAGATTAACTTTTCCAAATAAAATGCTTTCAGAGAACATCTCCGACTAATACTTACTACTCCGGCAGTTTGATCCAGCCTGGTGAAGAGGACACGCTCGCAAACAACAAATTGGTGAGTCTTATAGCTTTTATATAGAGGATGTTCTCTCGCTCTGTCAACGCGTCAACGCTTCCAGGACCAAGCCAGACAAAATGCGTCACCAGCTCAATTAAAGGCATCGGGCCTGTTGCCTCCAATGTTTTGACAGTAAAGGACTCCACTACCCTTGCTAACACTGTAGCTATATGCGAGCACTTGTACAAGCTCAAATCCATGTGGCTGAGCAGGACAACCCTCCTGCAGCCATCCCCGACAACCCTATTGCTGACCCCTCATTGCGAGCCATGATCCGGCCGCACATTCATGCGAGAACAAATGCAGTCGCTGTTTTTCTGCATGTCAGTTTTCTTAGGATTCCTTTGTACCAATTTACGTTGCAACGTAGTGCTTTACACATCTTCATTAGGCCTGGAAGACGTGGCCAATTTAGATCACTACCGAAGCACCAAAGAGACTCAAGAAATATCCTCACAAGTGGTGAAGATAAAGAACGGTATCTGATAATGGTTATGTACAGGGTGATGAAGAAGCATCTTAGATTCCCCCACTAAGTGCATTTAAACTTGGGAGTGTTAGCATTGCTAGTAGCCACGATGACAAATGTTTAACGCTCTTTTTTTGGCAGGGACGTGAATTCTTCAAAGGAGTCGTAATTTAGCTTTTCTCCAAGAAAATCATGTTGCTGTCTCAGTGGTTGTTAGACAGCCATGTGGATTTCATAGTGCAGTGCTGTTGGTGTCTGACTTCGGTTCAAATCACGCTCTATTTTTCATTTTCTGCTCTCAGTATTGTTTCAAGTATTGTTAATTATTTTTTCATTGGGGATTTAACTATCAACCTTCTTTTACAGCCAATGAAGGATGACGACCTTTCCCAGATGATTTCAGATTGATACTGCACTGGGCGAGCAGATTTCATTGTATGCGTATGACTTAAATCTTTCGTTACCGCGCCTATTCAGATCGGTCACTGGTGATCGACCCTTTAGTTCGCCAATTTCGGGATGTTAAATTTGTTTCTTGTGATCCCAGTCCTTTTTAGTAGTCTTGTTAATTCAAACTCAAAGAGACCTCTGAATTTTGTTTGAATTATCACGAAGTTTGAATTATCAGAAGTTCTCAGATGGCTGAAGTGACTGGGAGTGAGGCGATTAGGCATTGACTTCATCAGATTTAAAAATTTTTTAAGCCTTTTTAAACCCTAAATGCATGCAATGAACAGAAAGCAGAAGTATAAAGTCCACAAGTTTATCGGACATTTACTGCTGATCAGACCTCTTAAAAAAATCGTGGTTTGCCAACTGCTTCTTCACTATATGTACCTTCAAAACAAAGCTTTGTATACCAGTTCAGAAGCATTATGGTTTACCATGCATGTGCTTCGTTTCAAACATTTGTTTGCAAGCAAAGCCTTTTTATTTGAAGGCCTAAGGCACTAACTGTTCATTTTTAAACTGTTTGGATTATGCAAGCACCCCAAATATTCAAATGGTACTGTGAAGCAGCAGATATTTTCTGGTATGGAACCACAAAAAGTATGAATCAACTAAATGATTGGGTTTGAATGAAGTAGCTTTTATATACATTGAAAGAATAAAGGGCCAACTAAAAACTTAATTTTGTTTGAATTCATTACCCAAAAGTATCGATTCTCAGAGTTTTAAATATCGCGAGTCTACTGTAGTTAGTCCAGCCACTAAACTTTTACAATCACCTTGAATTTGCCCGTTTTCGCAACATAGTAAGTTTTAAAAAATGCTTGCACGAACAAATGTGCGTGTGTTGTTTGAAAAATGCACTAGGTGGCAGAACTTGACAAAAGTGCGTGCCCCTTATAATTATGCTACAGTAGCATCAAAGGTCTGCAATCGAAAAAACCTTTGCAAGCCAAATATCGAAATAAAGAGTCAGCTTCATAGTTTGACAGTGTTGAGCTGTAATATTTGCTGGATATTTCTGCCAGCTATTCAATAAAGGGCTGTTGCTGGGATTCAGGCAAAATTTATTTTACAAAAAAAATATTTTAATTTATGAATGTTCGTTACATGTTTAAAGTATCGAGGCGGCCTTCTCCGACAGTTTCCAGCAGCTATGGTTTTACTTGTATCATTATATCAGACACAGGGTCGCATCTAGTGTCACGAGTCGCTCCTATGGCGTCGTCACGTGCACAAGGGCACGCACCAACGCTGCAAAATACATGCACCACTCGAAACTGTCTTGATACCCCACCTGAACTGAGTGAGGATGAGCTTGGAGTCCGAGGATGACAGAACCCCAGCATGAAGTTTTGTGGCGACAATGTTTTGTGCGAGCCTGAGACATCCGCAGCCATTCATGGGTTTGTTTTGTGTATGGCCTCAAGTTGTTTTCTCCGCCGCAAGTGATCGCTACTGACCTTTGTGCACATCTTATAATACTCTGGTTACGTGCGAGGTCCATACTTTACAGGGGCATGGTATGCTGATGCCGGATGCAGACCCAAGTGAAACTGGCCGACAACCGATGTTTGATAAACACGTGGGCATGGCTCAGCAACCGCTGTTGTTGGCAGGATTTGCATTGACTTCGCATTGATTTGCATTTGCCAAACGAAAAGCAAAATGTCGGCAAAAGTCGCCATTTTACTTCAAATTTCACCAAAAAAGTCGTCACTGTACATATGTGTGACGGGTCTAGTGATAAAACTTGCAAACTACGTATAGTCCAGTGGAGTATGATGAACTACTTGCCATCCATAAACCCTAAATGATATTGACATTCTTGAATGCCAGTCACATCAACTGCTTCACCTTGGGAGCACTGAGAAAGCACATTCATGCACTAGCAGCATTCTTAAACGCTAGCTTCGCACAACAAAAGTTTGTGATGGTTTCAGTTGTAGCAAGTACAAAATGAAGCAGTCGCTACAACAAAAGTGGGACACCCTGTGTAGCCTTCCTGCAGATTTAAAGAATTTTACTGTAGTGCAATCTTGGGTTCGATAATCTAACAACTCAATTACAATGCAGTGGAAATAAATTCGAAATTACTGTGTAACCATCGCAATGCCCGCACCACTCTTACTGAGTGGTCATGCTTACGCTATATATTCACCTCACTGTAGTTTCTGAAGGCTGCCCAAAGAAGCTCAGCTTCTTGGCCCACCCGAAAAGTATGTTAATAACAATTTTAAACTCAACATGCCAAATTAGGAGCACTATAGCAGCGTAGAAGTCAACCAGCTATTCACGAGTGTTCAAGGTATGGTCCAAACTTGTGGCCTAACCGTCAGCTGGCCACTTCAGACGTAAAAATCGGAAAACGCTTAACGCTCTTAAAGGGCCTAAAAATTTAGTATAATCCCACCTTTTCGTGGCACCCGAAGCAGTCCACTGATCAAAGTTTTTTGAAAATAGCTGGTGGATGCGCCAGTGCATCCAGAATCTAGGTGAATTAGGAGATACACTGGAGAAACAAGACAGACAAACTCAATAGTGCGTAAAGTGAACCTTCTACTGGTAGGCGTAAACAAAAAAAAAAAAAGAAAAATGTTGTCGCCCATTCCCTTTGAAGACGCTGAGTATATGCTGCTAGGCGTAAACCAAAGAAAAATAGAAAAATGTTGTCGCCAAATATTCCCCATGTCACCAATAATAACTTTAGGTCGCCACAGGCCTCTCAAATTTCCCAATTTGGCAAAAAGTAGCCAACAGTGGCAACCCTGCTTATCAGCCAACCAATGGTCGCACGAAGTAACCAAGTATGGCCCTGATTGGCAACAAATACCGCTGGTTATAGGTGGCCGCAAAGGTGCAGCCAACAATCGGCACGTGATAGGGAAATTGTCGGCAATCAATTGCTTGGGATACTGAACGTGGTTCATTGTTGGGCCATGCTTTGCTACTTACCACATTAGCCAGTTACTATAGGCCAGCTATGAGCTGACGATGCATGATACCTGTGGGCGCAATTTTTTTTCCTACACCGTGCGCATTACTTCTTAGTCAGCGAAAATTTCTTGTTTGAGGAATCAGCGTGGCTGTCACTACAATTCACAAGATTATTTAATCAATATGTGCACCACTTGCCATCTACAATGCTGGCCTTCGACCTTGGGCCTGTGCTGGCAGCCAGAGGTCGGCCTGTGTGAGGCCATTAAACGAAATTGCCCTAGGCCCAACCTTGCTGAGCAAGCTTTGGCCATGAACGGCTAGGTCGGCCATGCATGTTCGGCAAGCATAGAGCTGAGGTCGTTTCTCCAGTGAGGGAACTTCTCCTAATGGCAAGGAGGCCACAGGAGAACATCTTGGCCCTGACTACAAAGCAGCACAAAACGTTTCCTTTTTTTTTAATACGATGTACAAAATGCTAAGAAATATGCTTTCATGCATATATAGGAACGCCAACCTATACTGAGTGAGGTGGCTCATGGAAAGAGGTTATGCTAGACGAAATAGCAAAGTTCACTGGACATCTGGTTTATAGAGGTATTATTCACATGACAGGTATCCTATATTTGAACATTTGAAGGCTTTCATCTGAAAAAAAAAAAAAAAAAAAGATTTTACTGAGAAAAGTGTAGGAGTTCGCTTGTGTCTTAAGAAAAACCAAGCAATGCTTCACAGTATGGCACGATCAATGAAATAGCACCTGTGTTCTAATTCACTTTTTCTATGTGAATAGAAACATTTTCCGCAATATTTATAATTGTTTATACTGTGTTAGGGTCATTTATTTCAATATGTATATTCTGAATTTCCTGTGTTAAATATTCTTGCGTTTATGCTGTTATTTATTGCACTGTTTACCAGCAGGCAACCAAAAATGTCTCACTTTTCACATTTTTATTCATTCTAAACTATATTCAGAGCTCTACAACATATATAATTTTTAAAAAGCATCACATTTCGCAAAATTTGGTATGCAGCAGTGCCTTCTGTAGCACTTTTTAAACTGGCGAAAACAATATTCCCGAGACATCTGAGAAATAGCCATTTTCGCACGGTTACAAAACAGTCAATTTCATTATTCCTTTGAACAACCATCCTCGGCGAAGTTTCCAACCTTTTGCACTCATACTGTAGCTTCCACTAATAATTTGTTATGTATAATCTGATGTTCCCAAATCAATCCGTTCCACGAATTTTTCATGACTCTGTATAAAGGAGACATATTGGGTGATGCCAAACATTGTGCAGCTGAACATAGAAAATGTTCCAATCCTAAGGGCTGTGTTGTTTCGACAGTATGCTTCAATGAGCCCCAAAACCACAACAGGTATAACTATAATATATGTGGCTCCAACTTCATGCCTACTTCGCCTCAAATCACACGCACAAACGTTGATCGAATTGGCTCCTTTGTTTTAAACAAAGAGATATGCACATCACTTTCGTTCCACGAATGTGTGCTATTGCTGTGCAAATGTAGAAAAACATTTGATCTCTCTACAGTGCGGTAGATGCTCGCACAGTGGTGTGCTCTGTAGCGGTATAATCATACTGAAACGACGTTTGTCCTGCAGAACCGAAAAGTGTTCTGTATAGTTCTCTGCAATTAAAATGCCAGCGCACTGAAGGCGTGAACGTGACCGGTCGTCTGCTTTCACTGGCAAGTTGTGGCTGGGAGACGCTACAAGCGCCAAAAAGAGCAGACACTTTTCACGTCAGCTCGGTCCTTCAAAAATCAATTTACAGCGTTTTAGCACAACATCTGTGTCACGTTTGCTTCATCATCCCCTGCAAGTTACAATAATTTTTATTTATTGATTTGTGGGTTTTAACGTCCCAAAACCACCATACGATTATGAGAGATGCCGTAGCGGAGGGCTCCGAAAATTTTGACCACCTGGGGATCTTCAACGTGCACCCAATAATTTTTATCTCCCAATAATTTTTATCAAGGTGGCAACTGCCTTTTTTTATCATTTTATTGAACTTTTTCTCCAGAGCCCCTGCGACGCCGAGCTGAGGTGCCTTACGGACGCCTAGCTGGCCGCAGCTACGGCTGCGCGTCAACTTTCCTCAAGCTGCTATGGAAGTACAAGTTGAAGGAACTGGTATCTTGCCTACGAAGATCTTCGAAGAGGCAGGATAGTGCATCGTTACCCTGAGGGAACAACATTCTTCTCAAGGCAAGCACGCTAACACTAACCCTGAAGCAGCCTCTGAAGGTGGCATGGGAGGCGCGAACAACGTGCAGCGAAGCCCACGTGCACACAAGCAGCAAGTTATAAAGGCAGGCGAAATGCCGCCCTTCCCCATGATCACCAAAAAGTTGTTATCAGGCCACAAAGCGGCTTGAACGCTGCAACCGTCAGAGTCCTCCGCCTCGCCTTAGCCATATACAAGGCAGCGAGTGTATCTCCCCAGATGCCACGGAAGATAGCATATCTCCAAACGTACAGTTGAACATGATCGATGTGATGTGACACCACACTTTTCTAATGCTGAACGCTACCGCCGACTCGTCAGCTTTAAGCTCGCCGAATACCAGTTCGAGGTACGGGCTTACAAAACTGTGCCCGAATATACAGTCAAGAGAGTTGTACGAGGTGCATGCCAACGTGTCTCCTCTGCAAGGGAGCACATCATATTGCGGAGAAGACCTGCAAGGCTCGATTCAAGAGCCTTTATCTCTTCAAAAAACGTCGCAGTATCCGACGAAGGGCTGCAGCGAAGGCCGCCTTCCAGCTGCAGCAGCAGAACTACGACGAACAGTCCACATAGCATTCCCGTTCCAGCTCCCGCTCTCGAAGCCAGGTGCGATCTACGAGCCCTCGATGTCGTCAGCAGAGCCAGGCTCGAAGCCTGTCCTGGAGCAGGCCTCTCGGACCGAGTCATAGCCGTTCCAGGTCGCGACGTCCAAAGCAAGCTGGTCATCAGAACCTGAATCTACTTGACAAGGTGAGCTTCACAGATGCTGCTAAGGGCACGCGGAGACGTGAGGCTCAAGGAGCTACCGACTCAAAAACTAAAAGTAGGAGGGACCCTAAAGACGTGGCATTAAAAGCAGTACGGCGCGAAAACCTGCGCTTACGAACAAGAATGCAGCAGTTAACACAAGAAATCCATGAGATTAAGCAGTCGATAGTGCAGTCATCGATACCTAAGCCTATTTCTGCTGAAACTCCTGTCATGAACGTTAACAATGATGAAGTGCCAACCACAAAGAAACGAGTGGCAACCAGCTCTGAATCTGAATGGCACGACAATCTTGAAGCTACAGTAAGATATGGGCGCATAAAACAGGCCGCAATATTTGAATGGCGAAACGAAAAAAAAGAAATGAGAAAACTGCTCACTGACATTCAATGTGCGATCCGCAACATCGGCCTTGCAGTCAATAACCTTACTGCTTGCACAGACAGGGTAGAATCTCACATTAACAGATTCAAAACTCACATGGGCCTTCCCCAAGACCTACCAATGATGCCTCCTGTGGGTCCAACCGTAATTCACAATAGCCCTATTTCAGATAGCGCACATGCACAACATGAAATGGTCAGCCCGACTAACGAGCTGGTGGTTTGGCAGTGGAACTGTCGAGGCTTCACTAAGAAGCAACCACTGCTGCAACAATATGTACAACATGCGCAACCCAAGCCTCACGTCATATTCATACAGTAAGCAGTGGGCACCATACCAAAGCTTCTAGGTTTTAATGCATACGCCTCACCGATTCCCACTGATTGAGGAATCAGAATTTTAACGCGGAAAGACATCGGAATTCAAGAACACACCGTATGTGGTAGACATGTGAAGCATATGCTCGTAGAGATCCTTCCAACTAGGACACGCAAGCACAGTGTATTTTTTCTACAGTAATCCGGCTCACTCGCACAGCCGTTTCCTCTCCCTGTTTAGAGAGAGGAAAGATAATTTTGAGACACAAGCCTCTGAATCTCTCCGCTCAAATCAGAGCTGCTAATCTACCGCTCACGCCGCCGGTTCAAGCCAATCGGTGAACCACACAATGTGAAAATATATAGTTGTATACCCAAGAGGGCTCCTGCATTCCCCGAGTTTCAAAGATATGAATCCTCGGCATGCACATAGCTGCCTACGGATCTAACTGTAATCGGTAAAACTATCCGAAAGATCGAGGGCAAGGTTACAGCAGCTACCCACCTGATCAAATGATTTACAAACAAGCCCACAGGAATAAAGGAGGACAGCATCATGCGCCTTATACACTCGTTTGCAATCAGTCACATCAAATATGCGGACACCCTTATACGCAAGACCTACAAGATCGCCCTTGACCCACCGGAGTCCACGAGCAACCACTGGGGGTACACAACACTCTTGAATAGGGGATGCGCAAAGAGTCTTGTAACTCGAACGTGTGTCCCTGACAGCCACGGGTCGGTACATCATGCAAAAACTGGGCCTGAATTACCACGTCAAACAAGGTCACAAAGATTCCCCACGACATCAGCTATACGCTAATAGTTGCCTCTATTCTTGGAAATATGCACTGCGAACATAACGAGGGCCGACGCCAGGGTCGTGCTAAAGCACTGCTGCGCACCTTCAATGGGGAGAGATCTGTACGCTTCTTGTATGTGGCAGAATACACACACAAACACCGGTGCACGGCAGTTGTTGTAGATAACTACCTGCTTACTCACACGTGTAGTGTCAGTACAAAGCATCCAGACACCGGGAAAGAGGTTGGGATTGCACTTGCGCTTACCGACCCCATCTGCGA
This sequence comes from Rhipicephalus microplus, assembly GCF_043290135.1. NCBI lineage: Eukaryota > Metazoa > Arthropoda > Arachnida > Ixodida > Ixodidae > Rhipicephalus > Rhipicephalus microplus. Next base: position 211,878,307 of record NC_134710.1, read on the forward strand.
GGCAGTTCTTGACGACTCACAATCTGCAGTTCATAACTATGCGCGCGGATGCATTTCTCCCGAAGCTTTACAGATTCTAAGGAAGGCTGGTCGACAGCAATTCAATAGAACCGTGATTCTTGGTTCCCAGCACATGTCATCACCCCCACCAACGAATGCCCTCCCTGATTCGAGCGAGGTGGCACACGTCTATGCACGAGAAATGACCCGCCACGCAAAATCTGAGACCACCAGGTCGTGTTTGGACCTTCTGGTTCAAAATGTGGAAGAACACTTAGTGAGGTATAAAGATATTACCAAGCACTACCACTTAGGCAGGCGGATATGGCCCCCACCTACCCTAAGCTGAAACGATGCCAGGCAGTCGTTTGGCGACAGCTGGTGCGACAGCACACATTTTTTCCCGCACAATTCCCGAGTGCTACTTGAAAATTATGTCAGACAACTCGAGCGACACTCTCACAAATGTTGTGGGAGTACTATTAGCTGAAATGACAGTACCTCCGGATGCTCTTGCATCGAAGAGGGCAGCCACTCTGCAGAGCTCAATCTTCAAGACACAAGAGTGGGAAGTCCACAAGAGGCGGTGACAGGGCAAGGCTTTGAAGTCTTCTAATGGGAGACCTGAACCCATGTTGTAAACATCGCGAGACTTTCAATAAAGTCGTTTCCATCCATTCACCTAAGTTCTGGCTGATGTGACTGCAGGCCTGGGTAAATTACAAGGTGTGACTGAGTCGATGAAGCGAAAAAATATAAAAGAATGAACATGCATCTAGCAGCGCTGATGTATCCTATGCTGAAGAAAGGTAGCCATAAGGAGCTTGAATGCACCCACCTTGCACAACAATAATAAAAAAAAAAAACTTTGCCAGTTACTTTCATAAAAGCAGAAACAGCAGCCCTATCTTCGGCCTGTCACTATAGGCAGAGTTGTTTTAACAGGCCACCTCACAATTACATCATTATAGCTGTATCAATTCTCAATGCAGTAAAGTTCGTGCATGCACTTTTAACGATGGTGGTCAAAGCCATCATTATTAAAGCCACCACCATCAACTCAGCTGATCGTCCAGGTTCTTGCTGGCCAGCGGCTGCTCCCATCACTTCATTGTAGAATGTTGCGCTACGTGATTATTTTTTTAAAATAGGCAACATTACTCAAAACAGTATTGAAAGCATAAAAAAAGAGAAAAGTTTAGTTAGTCAGTGCGATTCGAACTGTAGTCGCACACCAACAACGCATCATGTTGCAGTACACCAATAACTTACCCACTGCGCCTAGAAAAATCATTGTGGTAGGGCTATCCAACAACCAGCACAAACAGCGATATCATTTTTTTGCACAAAAGCAAAATTATCACTCCTTGAAAGTAGTAACGCGATTTTTCAAGCATTACCCTGAAAGAAAGTAAAAAATAACAAAACAGGATTCGAATTGATGACCTGTGACACGACCGCTTCCCAAATGTGCATCAACCCACTAAGCCACCAAAAGAGCTAGATGATGGTGTTTAAAATGACTACAAACTTATGGCAACGACCTCTGATTTTTACTATTACACTGCAGTGACGGGCCCCCTCACTGTAGGCATTTACAATATCGGGGCCCGTCGCTATAGCTGCACTGCTATTATGAACTGGTCCCCTCTCTTTACCGATAGTACTGCACCGATAGGTTCCTAACCGTAGTCACGATAGTACTGTGCTGACGGGCCCCATCACCATAGTCACAGCCCTTTTCTTTTTGCCTGTGCCGTGATATAGCACATGATATTACTACGAGTTGGCAGTTGATCAATAATTCCTCACATATTACCAAGAGGCATCAAGTCTGCTAGAATGAGACCCTCACTGCATGAAGAAAAGGAGGGGTGGAGTAAATGGAAAACTAAAGTTTTTATTTAAAATGATACATAGTACTTAAGTGCTGCATCACACTTGTGGGCATCCTGTTAAGCGCCACATGTGTAGCTGTCACTCACCCAGCAACCTGCAGAAACAATCAATAAAAGAAAGAATTTTGTACATTATGAATTCCGTCACAAAACTTGCTTGCATGAAAAGCCAGCCATATTTAGAAGATTGTATTCTATAAATACACCCGACATGCAACACTTACAGAAATATTCCCCAAAAGAGTTAAAGTAAATTGGTAATGAGAGTTTGGAACTTTTTTAATCTAGTGGTTTACCCATGTGACTTTTGTAAGCACACTCTCTGCAAATGCTTTTTAACAGCACTTGTACGAGGCTGCCGTTTACACTCTGCCTACTTTGCATACCTCTCCTTATATGCATTGGTTTTCTATACTGTATCCTCCTTTATATACAGCCAACAAGGTATTCAACTGGTTAGGCATGCATTTATATAACAGTAAATGGCTGTTGTTATTATTGTAAAGCAATAACTAGCTCTTGCAGACTGAAAATGAGTTATATTTATACATGTAAAAATATCAACAGCAGATGTTGTGGCTTTTGTACGTGGCAGTGCAGTTTAGATAACTAAGTGACATAAAATCAAAATAATGCTTAAAGCTCTTAAATCATTCAAGATTCACTAGGAGTATTTGTGAGAAATTATATAAAAAAAAAGTGTCCGAATAAGCCATCAATTACGAAGTTATAATACTCACAGCAGTGGCATAACTAGATAGGCCCCCGCCAATAGAAAATATATTTTCGTGCCCCTTATGATGGTAAATACTAGAGCGATTATTATTATTAATACTATTATTGTGCCAAAAAATACATTATCTCCCGCTAAAGAGAACCATGTGTGGATGCAAAGCAGCGTGAGATGGTGAACGACATCCACAGACACTCGTTTATATCGCCTTACGCAGATGCACCAACATTCATAACCTCTACCCAACTACCATTGTTGGTGACCATCTCTCCCACCACAAGAACGACAATGTATACAAGAACATGATGAACGAATTCAAATGCTTCGACAACCATTATCTAAGCACCGCCATTTAGCGTTACTTTCAGCGCTTCTTTTGACACTGACTTAGAGAGACAGGGGGGCCGTAGGGAAGGAGCAGGAGGGAGGGGATGCGCATGCGCAGTGGGGGTTTGGACCAGTTAGAAGGAACGAGGGACAAGGCCCCTGCCATAAGCTGCTTCACATGTAAAAAGCCATTTGCCTGTTTTGTGCAAGCGTATGAGTAATCTCTTGATTGATTGCCCAATACAGTGAACTAAAGCCATCTTGCAGATCCATGCATCGCACGGCCCACCAGAAGTCCACAAGGTTAGATAGAAAAAATGTAAAAGAATGGACATCGCCAGTCACTTGTCTAGTTTCCACGAAATATACAAAGTTTGTAAATTATATGCAACCACATAAAAGAAAGTGACAAAGTCGACATGTAGAGGGTTCTTATTATTTTGCCATAAAATGTATGGTTGCAAATTATTTGTTGCTTTCGTCAGATACTATGCCTACATTTTTGTCAATGATAATGATGCATTCAAAAATTTGTTCCGTCAATCCCTGTTGTTGCAAATTAGCACACACACCAGTGCAAATTTTGATTGTGAACAATTATTGTGAAAAAACAAACATAGGTTCTATATATTTCACATATAACATGGCGCACGCTCATTACAAAACGAACTGTCGCTCTCTGGTCACTAATTCGCGCTATTGGCTGCACTCTGTTCCCTGGTTCTTGAACACACAGCCCGCAGACATCTCTTCAGTCAAGCCCTGCCACCACGTGACTGTCTTCATCTCACTTTTCTTTCTTTTTTTTTTTCCTAAGAGGTGTGGTCATGAGCTACACAGGCATAACTTGTCTACACCACTTTTCTTCTTTGAAGGAACCACTGCAGTCAACATGTGTTGGTGCATAACTGTGAAACGAAATTCTATATTTCAGAACTGTGGAGATTTCCACCCTTTAGGAGGCAGGTTTATGTCGTTGCAATCCCGGCACTCATTCACCTTTGAAATTGACTGATGCATGAGATCAGGGAAAATATTCCAAATTACAATGTTAGGCATTTGAAACATTTTAGCCCTTTGTGGGTGTTTGTTTAATGCCCTATTCAGAGACTGATATAATAGACATTACGCTAATACCTTCTCATGTAGCCACCACAACCCGCACACTTGAGACACCAAATGCAAGATCTTGAGCTTTGTTAGCACATTATGAAGTGTCATTGTAGCTTGCCTCCTCATCGGAGCCGACAGTGAGCTCGATGTTCATGATCCACTTTCTCCCCGAGGTAGTTGGTGAAACATGAGCGTATATATCTTTTCTGGTCTTACTCTACTGCTTGGGCGTCCAATATGCACATACAGTTAGAGTCCTTAAAGGTACGGCAACAATAAATATGGAGTTGAGGTGGAATGAGCAGGGGCAGTGAAGAATCGTTCAGTTTTGGTTGGGTGTGAGAAGGTAAGTCATTATTGGAGATAAAGCAGAGACCGCATATCCCCTACTCAAATACTCTTGCCCCAGACTCAGTGCTAAAGGAATATCATCATGAATCAGATTGCTTTCAGCCAATAAGAGAGTGCCATCACATGTCACCACACGCATTCAATCAGTGGCTGTTTGGCCGCGGTGAAGTGATGCCACAATTTTCATGATTGCCAAGATTAATCTGGTTGCGGACTTTCAACCTTGCAGCAAAGATCACCTCATGGAAATGGGATTGTATTTCATTGAGTGTGCAAGGATCCCCCACGCTTTCGCAGCGGCAGCAGCTTTCTGCGAACAAAGCCTGGCTCTAACCGACAGAAAGCAAAGCGTCGTTTTCTTTTACGATGTCGCGTTGCTGAATACTGTTTATGATTGCTCGTGTTTATATTTTTCATTTTTATCAACACCGTTTTCTTTTTGGAGAACTCGAGCAGAGGCCCGATGCTGTGAAAAAAATCGCGGAAGAGCAGCGAGAGCAGAGCCATGCATAGCTACTCAATCCGCCCATGGAATAGGGCCCGCATCCGAAGAGCAGGTGGGTGGCTACCAATGAGAAGAAATGTACCATGGGATCAAAACCATCAAAGCCACATATTTTTTTTTTTTTTTGCGGGACAGTAACAGAACGCGAGTGAAATCAGCCGCAGAATCGGTGCGAGGCTTGCTCGTTTAAAGGACGTTGACATTACCGGAGTCAAGGTACACCTGGATGCTGTTATTGCCAATAAGCTCACCGGCAGGAACAAGAAATCAAAACAAAAGAATGAGGAAGATATCAAAATAAATAATGCTTGGCAAATCACGGCAGAACTGCATTTGTGATCATTGAGACAAATGGACAGAAAGCATTAGTATTGTCGGCATCAAATGAAACACAAACAGCCGCAAGTACCTGCAATTTCTAGAGCGTCCTGTCGAGACATCACAGCGGACATGCACAGTGCTACCAAACAGAACTGATGCGCGCCTATCAATGGTGATGACTGGATGGAGCGTGCTATATGGTTTTTATTACTTGTCACTGTTTTCATTTTATTTGGTGCCAATAGTGCACGTATATTCCATTCAGTCTCTGGCATTTTTTCACTTCGTAAAGCTCAGTTCACAGCAATAACGACATGAATGCATTATTTGTAGGATAATTTGCCATTGCAACTATACTTCCTGAATTTATTTTGCTCTATTTTACACGAGGCCCACCACTGCAGACACGGGTGTAGGAGTCGACATGCTATGACATTACGATCAGGTGATGCCACCTTGCTTCACAGAACCTGGCTCTAAAGACAGGTAGTCAGCGGCCCGAGCGTGTCTTTTCTCAGAGTTTACCTCTTCATGCTGCCTCCTTTCACAACCAGTTCTTGTGCACTGGCATCTAGAAAAAACAAAAGCTTAGAAAGCATGACTAATGTTTTCGATGGTGCTGTGTGCCACAATTTGTGCATCGCACAAGCAATAGAGCAGAGTGCAATTTCACATTTATGGTTTTCTTTCCAAGGATAATGAACATCACGATGCATGGCTGATAAAGCTAGCTTAGAAGGAGCAATTAACCAAAGGCACATGCACAGATATGCCGCACGCACTTCCGAGGAGGCGACTTTATCTGCGGACAGGTGACAGATATGTCAATTTAGTGAGTGACATTGACTTCACAGATGACTTCTCTATTTCTATCAGAAGATGCAAACACCTCGAAGTCTTCCAAAAAATAATTACTTCGGGTAAGTGATCCCTCATAGGCAGTTCAAATCTACGCACGCTGATTGAGGAAAACGTCAGGGGGGATGTACCAACACACAGAGAAAAACCAGTAGAAGCGACGCAGTTTGATGGAAGAAAGCAGCCTTTGAATGAGCTTGTCGCTTGAAAAGGATAATTATGTAGCCTTGCGAAATAGCCTGTACTTAGTTTTATTTTTTCGTCCTTTCATTCCGATATCTGCTCTTGAAAACTCGCCGTAAGCTTGGAGGCTGACATGTTTGATTGATTATAAATGATCACAACTATTCAACAAGACCATGGGCAGCGCTTTTCCTTTCTGATTATCACTATGGTTATGTATGTGCAGAAGAACAATCATTGTTTGGGCCAAACCCAAAGAAAACAAAGATTTCAAATGACCAGTACAGTGGCGAAGCTAGAAGGAGGTTAGAAGGTTCCACCTCTCACCGTGCGGATATTATTAGATTTGTATATGTATATTTGTATATGTATGATTTTTATATGTATGAAATATATGTATATTTTATTTTCATTCATATACATGTCTTTCAATAGCAGCGAGGGCATAGCGATTATAGTATCAGCCTCGTGTGCAAAATATCTGTGGTTTGAATCTCGGTGCCGAGCAATTCTCAACCAGATTAAAAAAAAAAAACGCGTGATGATGAAAGAGCATTAAGAGGTCTGGGGTTCGGCCTCGCCAGTGACCACCGCCGGTAACACACTCCCTCACCAGAGGAGGACTGGCCCCCCTAGTGCAGTATTTTGCCACTACCTCCCACATGGAGTGGCTCCTGCTTCCTACAATGATCTTCAAGTGAATTTTTCAAGTGAGCGTTCAGCTTTGTTTGTGTCGCATCAGTGAAAGTGCCAGGACTATTTTGATGCCAAAACCTGCTGCGTGAGTGGACTATTTTCACGTTTTGGAACGTTTTTCTCCGGAGCCGGCCACCGCCTGGGCTAAGCCTAACGAGGTAAGCCCACGCCGGCGCGACGCCAGCCGCGTCGACGTTCCCGGGTGCTCTTTTCGCTCTTCGCAGGGCTTATTTTCAGAAAAGAATGGAATATCAGGTGGTGGGGGAGGACATAACCCCCGAAGAGGTGACAGAAGACCGAGGTTGGCAGTCTGCAGGCGCCAGAAGAGCTGGCGCGCGCTCGGCAGGCGCTAATCTTAATGGTGCTACTCTCAACGAGGCGAAGTCGACAACGGCCGAGGCCCCACGAGGCCGCAACAGTGGCAATAACATCAAGGCTAGAATCATCCGCGCTGGCCGGATGCCCCAGCTCCCCAGGGAGGATACGAAGATCGTGATTCGGCCCCGCGGAGGCCTCAATATTGTCAAGACCGGCTGCACCGTGGTGGCTGATGCAATCCTGGCAGCCACAAGCATCTGCGCCGAAGATTTGCGGGGCGACACGCTATGCCCCAACGTGCAGCAGAATATTATGGTTGTCAGCACACCTAGAAGGGAAAATGCCAACCACTACGTCAAAGTTCGGCAGATCGTCGTCATGGGCCGAACATACGAGGTCAGTGCTTACGAGGCCGCCCCTCATTCCACGTGCAAGGGCGTGATCCGAGGTATTCCACTCGTAGACGGCCCGAATGATATTGACAACAAGATCGTAAATGAAAGAAATCCGCTCGCCCTGGCAGCCAAGCGCATAGGCAGCACCGGTACGGTAATCGTCGCCTTCGACGGTCATAGAGTCCCAAACTTTGTACGCTACGGCCCCACCCTTGTGCAATGTTCGCTTTATCGCAAGAAAATAGACATTTGCTACGCTTGTGGTCGGCTCGGTCACCGTGCTGATGTGTGCCCCAGCCCAGGCGACATCGTATGTCGGGGCTGTGGGGCTTCAAATCCTGACGCACAACACAGGTGTACCCCAAAGTGCAGGCTGTGTGGTGGGCAACACCTCACGGCTGACAAGGACTGTAGGCAAAGATTCCAGATCCCGTATGTCGTGCGACGAAGGCGCTGGGAAAAGTGTCGCGCCACCGATCAAGGCCAAGCCACGGCACCACCATCACCCCCCACGGATGGGTAAGACTTCCAACAGTCACGTGGTTCCGGGGGCCGTTCCAGGCGACGTTCTCGGTCCCATTCCAGGGGCCGTTCCCGGTCCAGGAGCCGCTCCCGGTCCCGAAGAGGAACCCGGCGCTACAAGTCTGGGAGCCGCTCCAGGTCTCGATCCAGGTCTATAACCTGGGCCGACACGGTCCGAGGAGGGCCAGCTGAGGTACTGTCGGGGTCACTCCCAGAGCATGCGGAGAGCGCGCGCGAGATTTCCCAGCTGAAACGCGAGAATGCAGCGATGAAGGAAACTATAAACAGGCTTATGTCCGAAATTGCTGAGATTAAGAACGCGAGAAACCCACCACCGCAACCCGCCGCTGCATGCGTCGCCGATACAATGCCCCTACCCATGGAGGTGCACAGCACTAAAGCCGGCGACAGCAGCAGTGAGGGTCAAAGTGCTCCCAAGAAGAGGGCCGTCGCCTACGAACAGGAAGGTGTAGCGATTCGAGTCAGGTCTGAGCTTCGAGACACGCTATCCGCGCTCAGTGAAAGCATCAATAAGCTCGGGGAGAATTTCGCCCAACTGCAGATCACCCTGGCCGCGCAAAACGACCGAGTATCCAGGGTAGAGTCGTTTCTCGAAAGCGTAGTGAAACCAGCTCTGACCTCAACCGCCGTCGTACAACCCCAGCCCGGCGCTACGGGCCCCATCGTCCACGCTATTCTTAGCCAATCTGAGGGCAGCACCAGCCCACAAAAGCACCAAGATGGCCAAGCCAAGTGAGACGTTTCTCATTTGGCAATGGAACTGCAGGGGCTTCCCTAGTAAAAAGGCGTCCTTGCAGCAGTACATTCGATGCTCTAGCGAAAAACCCCTCGTCATTCTGCTTCAGGAAACATTAACTCCAAACGTCACACTGACTGGTTACAAGCCCGTCTCGCGTTATTCTGATGGCCAGGGCGTCTGCACCTTGGTCAGTAACAAGCTCACACACATCTCTCACGACCTCAAAATGGCCACCAGCAGCGCCGAATATGTCATGACTGAGATTCTGCCGCGCAGCTCGGACCGAAGCAGCATCTTTTTTCTCAACGTGTACAGTAGCCCTAAGGACCGACGGCAGCGCTTCAGGGCCCTCATAAAGAAGGCCGTCAACTTGGCAGGTCCCAACCCCCTGGTTGTGGCGGGTGATTTTAATGCTCCGCACCACACTTGGGGCTACCCGTACAATACCAGCAAGGGCGCGGAACTGTGGCAGAACGCGACGGACATGGACCTGACTCTAATCACCCACAAGGCCTTTCCAACTCGGTTGGGCACCTCATCCTGCAGAGACTCCACTCCCGACTTGACCTTCGTCAAGAATCTCCCCGATGTACAGTGGGCCAACTCAAACATTGACTTAGGTAGCGACCATTACGTCCTGGTGACGCAGTTCTTAGTGGTTCGAAAGAGGGCACGGGAGTTTTCTTGGACAAACTGGGACCAGTTTCGCAAAGTCCGCAACGACCGACCTCTACCTGCAACCAGGCCAAGCCTACAGGAGTGGATTAGCCAGCTCAGAGAGGACGTCATAAGTACCACGAAGAATATTAGTACTGACCTTCCGGTTGAAAAAATGGATAGCCGCCTTGCCCACCTGCTCGAGGCCAAGCAGTCACTTCTCGCCCGCTGGAAAGGCCAGCGCCTCAATCGCAGGTTGCGCAAGAAAATCTCCGACCTAAACAAGACCATCGAGGAGCACTGTCGCGTCCTCTCCAAGCAGCAGTGGGACGAGGTGTGCAACTCGGTAGATGGCCAGATGCGTAATGGCAAGACATGGAACCTGCTCAAGCACCTGCTCAGCGAGACTAACACCAAAACTAACCAGCGGAACGTACTAGCGCGAGCCATGCACGAAGCCAAGCAGTCCTCTTCAGAAGAGGAGGTTTTGAAGCAGCTGGTGCAAAAGTACCTCCCTGTCGACTCGAACCCCGCAACAACAACGTACCCTGAGTACTCAGGACCAGCCAACACTGAACTGGACGCCGAGATATGCCACGAAGAGGTTCGGCAGGCGCTTTACGGGCTCAATGGAAGGTCTGCCGCGGGCCCCGACGGCATAACTAATAAGACCCTGCGCAACCTGGACGACCGGTCAATCGACTACCTCACCGAGGTCATCAACGAGGCATGGAAAAGCGGCGAGGTCCCAGACCCGTGGAAGGTCGCACGCACCGTGCTCATTCCTAAGCCGGGGAGGTCACCCAACTTGGACAACATGCGCCCCATTTCGCTCACATCCTGCGTGGGAAAGGTAGCCGAGCATGTGGTCCTCAATAGGTTGACTCGGTACCTGGAAGACAATGGGATCTACCCGTACACTATGATTGGTTTTCGGGCCAAGCTTTCGACGCAAGACGCTATGAAGCTGCTCAAGCACCAAGTCATCGACTGCAACACTCGAGACATGCGGGCCATTCTCGGCCTCGACTTAGAGAAAGCCTTCGACAATGTTACTCACTCTTTCGTGTTGCGGTCGATTGCTGAGCTTGGCCTTGGAGTCAGATTCTACAAATATATCAAATCGTTCTTGACCCGTAGGAGAGCCACCCTCAGTGTGGGAGACCTTGTCTCCGAGGAGATAGAGCTGGGATCGCGCGGCACGCCACAAGGGTCAGTGATATCGCCCACCCTGTTCAATCTTGTCATGATCGGGTTGTCCAAGAGGCTCTCATGTATCGAAGGCATTAACCACACAATTTACGCGGACGATATTACCATTTGGTGCACAGGTGGCAGCGACGGGCAAGTTGAGCGCTCCCTGCAGGAGGCCATAGACACCACGGAAGATTACCTCCGTCCCACAGGCCTGAGGTGTTCCCCAAGCAAGTCTGAGCTCCTCCTTTACCAACCCACTAGGCGAGGGCCCAAGCCCAAAAACTGGCAGAAGATCTCGAAGAGTGATATCAAGCTCTACACCGGAGATGGCAGCGTAATACCCAGAGTCGACTCCATTCGGGTCCTCGGCATGACCATCGAGTCCAATGGTTCCAATGGCAAGACTATACTCAAGCTCGCCGCCAAGACGGATAATGCGGTTCGGCTGGTTCGGCGGGTGGCCAACCGTTACCAAGGCCTCAAGGAAGACAACCTAATCCGCCTGGTCAATGCATTTGTGCTTTGCCACTTTTCATATGTCGCAGCCATGCACAATTGGCAGCGTGCCGAGCGTGACAAGATCAACGTCTTGCTCAGAAAGATTACCAAGCGGGCCCTCGGTATCCCGATCAGGACGCGCACCGAGCGCCTGCTCCAGCTCGGAGTACACAATACGTTGGAGGAGATTGCCGAAGCGCAGGAGCGGGCCCAGCTCGCGCGCCTTTCGAGCTCCCAGACTGGCAGACATATACTCCGAGAGCTCGGTCACTCTCCGGCTGAAGTGGACGAGAAGATGAGACAGGTGCCCCGTGAGATTCGCGACCTCATCACCGTGGCACCGATACCGAGGAATGTCCATCCCGAGCACAATCGTGGTAGGCGACGGGCTAGAGCTGCCACTCTTCTCAAGCAGATTCACAGTGAGGAGCACGGCGTCAGCTTTGTCGACGCGGCAGCGTACCGTGGGAGCCGGGCCTTCTCCGCAGTCGTCGTCGACTCCAAACAACAAATCACCAACTGCGCATCGGTTCACACTGACGATCCGACGATTGCCGAGCAAGTGGCCATCGCCCTGGCCATCCTGGAAGGTGAAAGGGAGGTCATCTATAGTGACTCTAGGTCAGCTATTCGCGCTTTCGAGCGCGGTGTAATCTCCAAAAAAGCCCTGCGCGTGCTCCAAAGTGGTGGCCGCGACGGCATCAAGCACCACGTACTGATTTGGTTTCCTGCACATGTTGGACAGGTCCAAGGCGCTCCCCCCAACCTCAACGAGTCTGCCCACGAGGCCGCGCGCGCACTAACCTACCGCGCGGGTTCCGGGCAACGATTCGGGGCCAACGGGGTTGCGGAAAACAGGGACGCGCCTGCCACGTACAACGAAGTAACAAAATATTTTTACCTCGCGCGGAGACTATATCCACTCCCTCATCCAAATCTTAATAGGCCACAGGCCCTTACGCTCAGACTACTGCAAACCGACACGTACCCTAACCTGAAATCCCTTCACGCTATATATCCTGACGTGTTTCCCAATGACGCTTGCCCCGCATGTGGGGATGTATCCACGCTGGCGCACATGCTCTGGGAGTGCAAGGCAATGTACACTAACCCCAACACTACATCGGTCAGGTGGGAGGCGGCCCTACGCAGCTCCCTCCTGGCCGACCAACTTTGGGCCGTCCAGCAGGCCCGCGGAGCGGCCGATAGGATTGGCCTAACGGTCCCGACGTGGGAGTCGCCCGCTGCGCGCTGACGCGCGCCTTGCAGGACCTCAATAAAGTTTCGCAACCAACCAACCTCCCACATGCATACGTCAATTAACATACGGTTCTCAGTCCGCAGCAGCTGCGAAGCAGCTGACCACTGTGGCGGTGAGATCTGCAAAGCCCGCGAGGGTGCTAAGAATCTCTGGGTCCGTACAGGCCGCCATTGGAACCTGATTTTGGCAATGTGAAACGCTAGAACCTTATCTAGTGAGGCAAGTCTAGCTGTACTATTCGAGGAGCTAGAGGGGGTTAAATGGGATGTAATAGGGCTCAATGAGGTTAGGAGGACATATGAGGCCTATACAGTGCTACAGAAGAGGACTCGGCATAGGGTTCCTTATCCACAGAAATATAGCTGGTAACATAAAAGAATACTACAGCAATAATGAAAGGGTGGTAGGTATAGTAATTAAACTCAATAAGAGATACAAGGTGAGGGTGGTACAGGCTTACGCGCCTACATCCAGTCATGATAACGCACTAGCTGAAAGCTTCTATGAGGACAAGAATCAGCAATGAGTAGGGTAAAAACACAGTATACTATACTGATGGGCGACTTCAATGCTTATGTAAGGAAAAAGCAGGCTAGAGATATGGCAGTAAGAGATTATGTCACTGGTACTAGAAATGGCAGAGAGCAGTTATTAGTAGAATTCGCAGAACGCAATGAAATACGGATCTCGAATACCTTTTACCAAAAACGAAGGAACCGTAAGTGGACATGGAGGAGCAATAATGGTGAAAGTAAGAATGAAATAGACTTTATGCTGAGTGCACACCCAGGCATCGTGCAGGATGTGGAAGTTCTTGGCAAGACAGGATTCAGAGACCATAGAATGGTAAGGTCTCAAATTTGCCTAGACTTGAAGAAGGAACAACAGAAACTGATAGGCAAGAAGCTAATAAATGAGCTAGCACTGAAAAGAAAATAGAAGAATTCAGTCTTGCTTCAGCATAGATACTCGGCTCTTATCGAGGAAACCAGCCTTAGAGTTGACGAAATGAATGATCATCTGACATGTATCATTACGGAGTGTGCAGTAGCAGTTGAAGGTACGGTAGTTATGACACTGGCAAGCTGTCCCTGGAGACAAAGAATCTCATTAGGAATGTGAAATCATGAAAGTCTTAATACAACAGACAAAAAAGAACTGGCAGAGCTTTCGAATTTGCCTAATAAGCGTAAGGTATCTGACGTAAGAAGGTATAACATGGAGAAAATTGAACATGCTCTAAAGAACGAAGGAAGTGTCGAAGTGGTGAAGAGAAAACTTGGGATAAGCAAAAATCAGATATATGCACTATGAGACAAGGAAGGCAAAGTAACTACCAATATGGATAGAATAGTAAAAATAGCAGAGGAGTTTTACAGAGATCTGTACAGTAGCGGAGACAACCATCACCATAATGTAAGAACTAGCAGTAACCCTGATGACATCCCGACAGTAATGACAGAAGAAGTCAGAAAAGCCTTGAAGGGAATGCAGAGAGGCAAAGCAGCTATTGAGGTTTGGGTAACATCAGATCTGCTGAAAGATGGAGGACAGCTGGTGTTAAAAAAACCAGCCACCCTGTTCACGAAGTCTTTTCTGATGGCGAGGGTACCAGAAACTTCAAAGAATGCTAACATCATCCTAATGCATAAAAAAGGACATGACAAGGACTTCAAGAATCACAGTCCGATCAGCTTACTCTCTGTCATATACAAGGTATTTACAAAGGTAATTAATAACAGAATTAAGGCAGCATTAGAGTTCAAAAAACTAAAGCAACAAGCAGGATTTCAAACAGGCTACTCAACATTCTACCACATTCACACTATCAATCAGGTTATAGTGAAATTTAATGCACAGAATACAGCCAACCACTATATATAGCCTCCATAGATTATGAGAAGTCATTCATTTAGTAGAAATATCAACAGTCATGCAAACACTGCAGAATCAGGCCGTCGACAAAGCATTCATAAAAATCCTGGAAGAAATCTAATGAGGATCAACTGCTATCATAGTGCTCCATAAAAAAAGTGACAGAAGACCAATCAAGAAGGCTGTAAGACAAGAGGATACAATTTCCCCAATGCTATTTACGACGTGCTTAATGGAGGTTTTCAAATGCCTAGAATGGGAAGTAACCTGCGCTTAGTGGATGACATTGCATTGCAGAGTAACTCAGGGGACAAATTTCAACTCATCGTTACTGAATTAGACAAGGAGAGCAGGAAGGTAGCTCTTAAAATTATTCTGCAGAAAATGAAAATAATGTACAAGAACCTCAGAAGAAAACAGCGCTTCAAGATAGGTAACAGTGCACTTGAAGTAGTAAAAAACCACGTCTACTTAGGACACGTAATAACAGTGAAGCCGACCCACGAGATTGAAGTAACTAGAAGAATAAGAATGGGGTGGAGCATATTCGGCAAGCACTCTAAAAACACGACTGGTAGATTGCTGCTATCTCTCAAGAGGAAGGTAAACAAAAGCTGCATCTTGCCGGTACTCACCTACGGACCAGAAACCTGGAGCGTTGTTCAGCATAAATTGAGGATGACGCAGCGAGCGATGAAGAGAAAATGGTAGGTGTAACCTTAAGAGACAAGAAGAGAGCAAAGTGGATCAAGGAACAAACCGGGGTAAAGAATATCATAGTTGAAATCAAGAAAAAGAAATGGACAAGGGCCAGGCATGCAGCGCGTTGGCAGGATAAGAGTGATAGAAGTGACTTTTTACTTTTTGGAGCATACTTTGGAGCAAGAAAAATACTGCTTTGGAGCAGCTATAAGTGTTTTCGAAGCAGAAAAAAATGCTAGTTTAGAGCAGCTACTGCTGTTTTAGAGCAGATATTAAATTTGTCTCACAATAACAAGAGTTCAGA
The DNA here is from genome assembly GCF_043290135.1 of Rhipicephalus microplus. Lineage (NCBI taxonomy): Eukaryota > Metazoa > Arthropoda > Arachnida > Ixodida > Ixodidae > Rhipicephalus > Rhipicephalus microplus. Next base: position 211,893,781 of record NC_134710.1, read on the forward strand.
GCATTGTCAAAGTATCTATTAAATACTAATATACATAACAGACAACAATCAATGTAAATTTGATGAAGCAAACAATCTCAGAGTGTGAAAAATGTGCTGTGAAGTTAGCTACAATTTCATATACTGGTGTTTGTTGCAGAAATCAAATCAAACCGCTAAAGCTGAATGCCACATATAAGAAGTAACCACACCCCATATAACTGTTGCCAAACAAGCACTAGATAATTAGTATTAGATAAAATCAATCTTCATAATTTTCACATTTCATCATTCTAGCCGGCAAGTCCAGCTGAAAAAAAAAAAAAAAAATCCTGCCAAACGTGCCATATGCCTAGCACGCCAGTTCTTGTTGCATTATAAAAAATGAGATCAGATCCAATAATGCAGCACACTGGTAGCACACTGAGGTATAATTATTCAGATTCTTTTCGGTTTACGACTTATAAGAAGAGTAAAAGTTCATCAGTCATGCTCTTTCAGTGTCATTTCAGAGCTGGTTTGAAGCAATTATTAAGAAAAAGTGCTTTTTGGAGCAGCATTGAGCAGAAATTCTATCACTGGGATAACCCCTGGTCATTAAAGATAATTTACTGGATAATTTACTGGAAGGTCAGGAACACTATTTAGCCTCTAGCTTCAAGGGTTGTAGTAGCGGATAAGAAGGTGAGGAAGGGAGTGTTAAAACAGCGTGATAGCATGCCCTCACTGAAAGGTGAACCATAAGGGCGACCCTCCCACTGGGCGAGGGGCACCAGCATGCCGTTTGGGCTTTCAGCAGGTCCCAGAATGCATGTTGAGCAGACTTGGCTCGGCGCCCCCTCCCAAGTGACGCCCGGGGCACTTGTACCCGCTTGCACCTCTTTAGTTATGCCACTGACTCACAGACAATTTATGCAGTTTCATCACAGCAAATATAAGTGTAGGAGGTACACTCAAACCTCATTATAACAAAGTTGCATTTTATACAAAATAAGTTTATTCTAACCAGAAGTTTGTTATAAAAGTGTAGTCTAGCTAGCACTATAAATATTGCAAAACTGTTCTTCGTTTATTTTGTCATAACAAATATTAGTTTTATCTGGGTTTATTATATTGAGGTATGAGTGTATAACTGATCTACGAAAAATTTTACGATTAACGGCAACATATCAACAGACACGCGAGATGATGCAGCACAGTGCATGGAAGGGGGGAGTAAAATCGGTGGGTTTTGAGTGAATGTCTAAGGGAAATTCAGTTGAACGACCACTGGACATCATATTGTGAAAATCTAACTGGAGGCTACCGCTGTAAACTATCTGACATAATCCTGCTGCTCCCTTAATATATATATATGAAGTGAAATCAAGGAGTACAAACTCATGAAATCATTCAGTAGGCAGCCAATTTCGGAAAAACAATAATGCATAGGCATGAGGTGTTTTTTATATAGATGTATAAGTATCGAAAATGTATTGGGAAATGTCTCAGAAATCAACAATTGTACAAGTTTGCACAATAGATGAAGAGGTCACGTGATTTCTGTAAAAGTAGTTTTGTTGGTGCGACTAATTACAAAATTGTTCTTTGTGCATAAAAAAATATGCCATAAGAAGAACCTTGATGCTAAAGTGCTGCCCTTCTCTCAAACTGTGTCTACTAGCTGGTGTGTAGTTGTGCAAGTGCTGCTTCTGTACCTTATCAAACTTCAATTTAAACCGGCATTTTGTCACTCTTGTCATCAGCTCATTGTGTGCCTCCGGGATTCCAGTGGTAGTATTTGAGCAAGAAGGAATTTCATTAGAATCATTAAATAACTTTGTAAAATTTGTTTGCGAACTACAAACTCAAGAAGATGAATGACTACTGTATGCCAGGAAAAGTTACTGCAAAATGTGAATCTGCCGTCACTTTTGATATCAAATTGTGGATGAAATTGGGCAATCACACTTGCAATTGCACTATACTGCCAAGAAATTAGGCCTGCTGTATCCAGCTAAAATTAGGTTAAAATGAGCAAATTTGTGTGGTCATACGCATTTTTGTGGGTTTCTTTAAGGCAGTCAAGAGCTGAAAATTCACACTTCAGTTCTCACTCATTTTGATTGTATATGCAGGCAGACGGATGGGCTCTATGAATTTGAATTTACTGAAGGGACTATGTAAAATTTCATTGTTTTAACCGTCTGTATGTGTAAGCAAAGAAACTGCATCTGCCACCTCTTGATAAATTATACGTACCATGATATCCATGCCTAACCACTATTTTTGTACAATGTTGCCCTTTAGAGCCCCTTGCCTAACTTCAATGAAATGCACACACAATTATATAAACTGATGACTTCAGCATCAATGCATGTGCCCTGCTGTAAATCGCACTCATGTCATTTGTGGAGTGAGAGCACTTGCAAAATATTTGCAATGTATAAAAATACCTGGAGACACATATACTTGCAAACTTCCAGCTTGTGCGGAAGCTTTATGTAAAGCCACGCCCACATCTATGTAGAGCACACAAACAGCCAGTTTTTGCTCTGTGGTGCGAAAACTTGAGACAGTTTCAGGCTATAAAGTGGTGTATCAGAAACATTCGTGTCTTAGTTGTTAGGCTGACCACTTCAGAGCCTGATATTGCCTCAAGGTTTTGCCCCACAGAGCGAGAACCGGCTGCTTGCCTGCTCTACACAGACGTGGCTACGGCTGTACTGGCCTAGACAGTGATGCCTAAGGAAGGTGGAAGTTGGTTTTCTATGCAGTGATAGATACACACAATATAACACAAATTCTTTGCACCAAAACTTGAAGGTGAAATATGAAACAATTCTTTACTACGTATGCCTAGAATCAATTCAGTCAGTAGTCCTGCATCTTTTGAATAAGGTTTCTAACAGGGCACATTCTCAACACACATTTGCCATTTGGGCCTGTTAGACGAAAAAAAGGACAATTTCCAGCTAGATTATTGAACCAGAAATCTTTTCATATCGAAATGAAACATTTTTCATCTGAGCATATTGTCCAATTTCTCTATTAAGTGAAGTAAATAGAGTTAGTAACTTCAGTAGAATTAAAGCAAATGATACTTGGCATAATTACAAGTTTTTATAAAAGAGCAATTCTTTACTTGATAAACAATTGTAATACAGTGAGCAGTACAAAGGCCCTTATGCTTTAGTTTTTTGTTTTGTAACACATACTTCTATTTATTTGTCCGATTCCAGAAGAGCTCATTCAGGTTATACTGCACAATAGTCAACAGTTATCTATGATCTCTTCTGCTGCAGTGGCATTTGAAATTTTGCTGTGAAAACACGGTGTCAGAACAACCAAATATTTTAATTCTGTACGTTTCTTGACCGCAGCAATATCTCTTGTTAAGGAACTTGTTCAAATTGGATACGAAGACTCCCAATAATGCAATTTTATAGATCACTATGCCGATTTAAGACAGCAAAGACAAATAAATGATTAAACTCTGTATTTCTTTAAATACCTGCCTGCGGAGTTCATTCGCATCTATTCTGGACCAAATTGTTAGGGCGTTGACGGAATTGCAATTTTCATATTGGAAACATGCCAAATGGGACGGATACATAAAAATTACGCATTGAAGCAAGTAATAAAAGATGTCATAGTCATGATGCATTACTACACTTTACCAAGAACACTGAGAGAGTACAGTGGTAGATATAAAAAGCATGTTTTTTTTAAAGCGTACAAATTTGTTTCACTCACTCATTCCTGCCCATGGACCAGAAGCCCAAGAGATCTGCTCATAAATTGTGACGGCATAGGCTCCACCGCCCAGCTTGAATGCCTAGCTTGCACTGAAAGCAAATAACATGTGCACAAATACAGTTCTTTATGATACGACAAGGCACAGTTTGTGCTTTTAGTCCTGTAAATAAAACAACAGAGAGACCCTCAATAAATTACAATATGCAGTGATTATCAGGTGTGCCTGAGATCAAGGAATTAAAAACACCTAGGGCTGTTCCAGGAAAACAGAGATTATTAAGTAAATGTAATCTTCAGGGCCACTCTAAATTAGGCATGCATGGACCCTGCAGGGGCGTCTGCGTGTGCAGGCATTCGGTGTGCAGTGACACCACGGGTGCGGCCATGGCGTAGTGGTTAGAGCATCCGCCTCGCATGCAAAAGGTCCGTGACTCAAATCCCGGTACCGCGCAGTTCCCAACCGGATATATAAAGAAAATCCGCATGGTGATGGAACTGCATTAAAACGCCTGGGGTGCGGCCTGACCGGTAACCACCCCCGGGAATGCATTCCCTCACCAGAGAAGGATTGGCCACCCTGGTGAAGTATCTGGCCACTACCTCCCACATGCTTACGTCAATTAACTCATGGCCCTCAGTCCTCCCCAGCAGCTGCAAATCAACTGACCTTGGAGGCGGTCAGATCTGCAACGCAGCAGAGGGTGCTAAGAATCTCTGGATCTGGACAGGCTGCCATTGGAACTTGAACTTGGCAACGCTTAACGCTAGAACCTTATCTAGTGAGAGCAAGTCTAGCTGTACTATTCCAGGTGCTAGGGGGTGTTAAATGGGATATAATAGGGCTCAGTGAGGTTAGGAGGACAGATGAGGCCTACACAGTGCTACAGAATAGGCACGTCTTTTGCTACCGGGGCCTGGCTGACAAAAGAGAACTAGGAGTGGGGCTCCTAATTCACAGAAACTTAGTTGGCAACATAGAGGAATACTATAGCATTAATGAAAGGGTGGTAGGTATCGTAATTAACCTGAATAAAAGATACAAGTTGAAGGTGGTACAGGCTTACGCGCCTACATCCAGCCATGATGACTCTTCAGTTGAAAGCTTCTATGAAGATCTGGAATCGGCAATGAGTAAGGTAAAAACAGTATATTACACTGATGGGAGACTTTAATGCAAAGGTAGGGAAGAAGCAGGCTGGAGACCAGGCAGTAGGAGATTATGGCATCGGTACTAGAGCTGCCAGAGGAGAGCTACTATTAGAATTTGCAGAACGCAATAATTTACGGATATTGAATACCTTCTACCGAAAACAAGAAAACCGCAAGTGGACATGAAGGAGCCCTAATAGAGAAAATGAGCATGCAAAGAGGCAAAGCTGCTGGTGAGGATCAGGTAACATCAGATCTGCTGAAAGATGAAGGACTAATTGTGTTAGAAAAATTAGCCACCCTGTTTACGAGATATCTCCTGACGGGAAGAGTACCAGAGTCTTGCAAGAATGCTAACATCATCTTAATACCTAAGAAAGGAGATGACAAGGACTCGAAGAAAACAGGCCGATCAGCTTGCTCTCTGCAGTATACAAGCTATTTACAAATGTAATTGCTAACAGAGTAAAGAAAACATTAGAATTCAATCAACCAAAGGAGCAAGCAAGATTTTGAACAGGCTACTCAACAATCGACCACATTCATGCTGCCCATCAGGTAATAGAGAGATTATCAGAATATAACCAGCCACTATACATATCCTCTATAGATTACGGGAAGGCGTTTGATTCAGTAGAAATATCAGCCGTCATGCAGACACTGTGGAATCAGGATGTCGATGAAGTATATATAAACATCTTGCAAGTACCGGGGATCAACTTCTACCATAGTGCTTCATAAAGAAAGCAACAGAATACCAATCAAGAAGGGTGTAAGGCAGGGGGACACAATCTCCCCAATGCTGTTTACCGCGTGCTTACAGGAGGTTTTCAGAAGCCTAAAATGGAACAGTTAGAGATAAGTGTTAATGAAGAGTACTTTAGTAACATGCGCTTCGCCGATGACATTGCATTGCTGAGTAACTTAGGGGAGGAATTGCAACTCATGATTACCAAGTTAGACAAGGAGAGCAGAAAGATGGGTCTTAAAATTAATCTGCAGAATACGAACGTAATGTAAAACAACCTCGGAAGAGAGCAGCACTTCGAGATAGGTAATAGTGCACAATCTGCAGAATACGAACGTAATGTACAACAACCTCAGAAGAGAGCAGCACTTCGAGATAGGTAATAGTGCACTTTAAGTTGTAAAAGACTACATCTACTTAGGGCAGGTAATAACCGCAGAGCCGAACCACAAGACTGAAGTAACTAGAAGAGTAAGAATGGGGTGGAGCACATTTGGCAAGCACTCTCAAATTATGACAGGTAGATTGCCACTATCCCTTACGAGGAAGGTATATAACAGCTGTATCATGCCGGTACTTAGCTACGGAGCAGAAACCTGGAGACTTACAAAGGGTTCAGCTTAAATTGAGGACGACGCAGCGAGCAATGGAAAGAAAAATGGTTGGTGTAACCGTAAGAGACAAGAAGAGAGCTGAATGGATTATGGGAACAAACGGGGGTTAAGGATATCATAGTTGAAATCAAGAAGAGGAAATGGACATGGGCGGGGCATGTAGCACGTAGACAAGATAACCGCTGGTCAATAAGGGTAACTAACTGGATTCCCGGAGAAGGCAAGCGGGTTAGGGGAAGACAGAAGATTAGGTGGGCAGATTAGAATAAGAAATTTGAGGGTATAAATTGACAGCAGCAAGCACAGGACCAGGTTAACTGGCAGAACATGGGAGGGGCCTTTGTCCTGCAGTGGACTTAGTCAGGCTGATGATGATGATGACACCACGGACCCGAGCTAATGGGGGAGTTTCGACTCCCTCCCATGCCCAGGCGTGCGTGGCTTTGCCGTGTCCGCGGAAAAGGGGATCCTGAGGGTTGAGCTGACGTTGGGTGATTGGACCTTTAAGGCCCCCCGGCAGAGGCAACACAACCCTTTGGCCCTGGCTTCACGTAGACGGCATCCTGGGCTGACCCACCCAGGGAGGAGAAATCGGGCAGTCGCCTTTTTCTATCTCTCTCCCCTAATCTTAGTCTTTATCTCTCACTTTTTATCTGTCCTCTCATCTTCTCTCTTCTGTTTACTTCCAAATTTCCTGGCGGCGAGGGTTAACCTGGTGTAGCTATCCAACCTAGGATAATTATAACAGGTTATAGAGGCGATGTATGGCTGGCGTCTTCAAGTGTTTGCTTTCAAACTTGTAGCGTCCCCATGTTGGGCTCGGTGGCGGGTGGCCACTATCGTCGCCGAACTTTCTAGTATTTTTATGGCAAAAGCTTTTTCCCCCCTTTCTGATCACTCCCTAAAAAAGTGGCGCATCGAAGACACTTTTCTGCCTAACACACCAAAGCCGACATTCGCAAAGTACCATGTTATCCACAGTCAAAATGAAAAGAAGACAGTCCGAGTCATTTCACCTTTCCTCGTTTCCAAAATTCTCACAGAAGCAATAGGCCCAGGTTATTAAGTGACAAAGATGAAAAGTGGCGATCTTCTTCTGGAGGTTCATGACAAAGCTCAGTATGAGAAGCTGGCTAAGCTTGTAGCATTTGATGGAAACCCCTGTTTCGGTGGGCCCACACAAGTCCATGAACACTGTCCGTGGCGTAATTGCTGATGATGATCTTACTGAGCTTTCTGAAAGTGAGCTGCTTGAAGGTTGGCAGGACCAGAACGTGGTCAAAGTCCAAATAATAACAATAAGACGCAACAACAAACTGACCCATACAAAACAAGTAATAATTACATTCGGAACAAGTGACCTACTAGAATCAATCAAAACCGGCTATTGTAAGCTCCGTGTAAGACCATACATTCCAAACCCTCGTCGATGTTTCAAGTGTCAACGTTTCGATCATGGATCGCAGAGTTGCAGAGGGCATGCCACTTGTGCAAAGTGTGCATCCATTAAACACATATCGCACAACTGCACACCAGAAACAACTCATTGTTCAAACTGTGAAGGATATCACGCTGCCTACTCAAGATCATGCCCGCATAGAAAAAAGAGAAACAAATAGTAGAACTCAAGGTCAAGTTCAATCTGTCATTCCAAGAGGCACGTAAACGTTTTTCACTGCACAACCCCTCTTATCCCTCCTTTGCAGATGTGACGCGCCGGGGCGCTGCGCCACATGTTTCTGCACCTGCGAATGCCACACAAGAGTGTGGCCACGGTCGTGCCACCAGCGCCCCCGGCTGGAGCAGCCTGTACTGCTCTACCATCTGACAAACAGGGCTGGCAGAACCCCGTGTCTGCTGAACCTCGGACCACTGCAAGCGCAGTTAGGTCCCAAAGTTCTGCGAATGTGCCTGCCGAGCAGGCACCATCCACCACCTCAAAAGAAGTGATGGATACAAGTCCCACTCCTCCGGCGCCTCAGACGCCGAAGGGTAGGCACAACTCCTTGGGGCACGCCAAAAAATAAAAACCTCGAATCACAGGGCTTCCAAAAGGCCCTGTAACCTAACGCAACACTTTTGTACACTTAGCACCACACAACATTAAAATGACACAATTACTACAGTGGAACGTCAGAGGACTGCTGAGAAACCTTAACGATATCCAGGAACTTTTACACATACACCTAAGGTGTTGTGCGTACATGAGACACACCTCAAACCTAAACACACCAACTTTTTACATCATTACGTTATTTTTCGGAAGGACCAGAATAATGCCATTGTGCCATTCGGTGGTGTTGCCATTATAGTCAATCAAGGGATTGCATGCACACACCTACCACTACAAACATCCCTAGAGGCGGTGGCTGTTCGAGCAGTTCTTTTCAATAAGCTCATCACCATCTGCTCTCTCTACATACCTCCACAACACCGCCTTGAAAAGCATGTATTCCAGTCCCTCATAGACGAACTTCCGGAACCCTACCTTGTCCTAGGAGATTTTAATGCACATGGTAGCCTCTGGGGTGATTCTCGCTGCGATGCGCGAGGTCGCCTGATTGAACAGTTCCTTTTTTCCTCTGGTGTGTGCCTCCTGAATTGGAAAGAGCCAACATATTACAACATCGCTAACAAAACGTACTCAACAATAGACCTCAGCATAACATCTCCATCACTCCTGCCTCTACTTAAATGGGAAGTTATTAATAATCCATACGGTAGTGACCATTTTTCTATTGTTATTAGCACATCTGTAACAAATACATGTCTTGCACAGGTTCCCAAATGGCTCACTCACAAAGCCGATTGGGAAAAGTTAAAAAAAATTACTGTAATAACTTGGACTGACATGGCGACGTTAAGCACAGAGGGTGCTGAGTGCTACTTTACAGCTTTCTTGGTTGATGCAGCAACGAAATGTATTCCCCAAACATGTGGACCGTCAGGCAAACGACGAGTCCCATGGTGGAAAAATGAGTGCCTTGAGGTGCGAAAAAAACAAAATAAGGTATGGAAGTTGTTTAGAGACTCGCCTACAGAGAATCTTGTAAACTTTAAGAACATCAAGTAGCAAGGAAGGAGGACGCGCCGACAGGCGAGAAGGGAATGTTGGCCCAAATTTTTATCAGGCATTAATTTACAGATGAGTCAAAAGTCTGGAACATGGTTGGTAAGGTTGCAGGATGAAAAGCACATTCACTTCCTCTAGTGAACACGCAAGGGGAGAGTTTGGAAGACCAGGCTAACACTCTCGGAGCGCACTTCGAACAGGTCTCCAGCTCATCACACTATAGTGAAGCGTTCCAACGATACAAAACCAGAATAGAAAAACAGAGATCGGAGCGCAAACCCACAATGCATGAGGCATACAATGAACCTTTCTGTTTGGCTGAACTGCAAGCCTCAGTTACCTGCTGCAATAAATCTACCCCAGGCCCGGACCGTGTGGCATATGAAATGTTAAAACACCTGCCCACTGAAACCGAGAAAGCTCTCCTCTTCCTGTATAATGCGATATGGTCTTCTGGCAAGCTACCCTCAGCCTGGAAGAAAGCTATTGTTATCCCAATTCTAAAACAAGGCAAAGATTCGGCCTCAGTTTCCAGCTACAGGCCAACAGCATTAACCAGCTGTCTTTGTAAGGTTTTTGAGAAAATAACAGGCACCTGATGCACTTTCTTGAAATTAATGGCCTACTTGACCCATACCAGTGTGGGTTTCGGGAGGCTCGGTCTACCACTGACCAACATGTCCGTATGGAGGCACAAATTCGAGACGCTTTTGTTCATAAGCGATTTTTTCTTTCTGTGTTCCTCGATATGAAAAGGGCATATAACACTACATGGCGCTTTGACATATTGCGAGACCTGTCACATTTAGCTGTGCGAGGTAGAATGCTGACAATCATCGAAAGCTACCTGTCCAACCGTACAATCCGTGTTCGAGTTGGCACTGTCTAATCTCGAGCATTTGTCCAACAAACAGGAGTGCCACAAGGAGGGGTATTGAGCTGTACAGTTTTCATAGTTAAAATGAATTCCCTGCACCTGTCTCTTCCATGTAAAAATTTTTATTGCATATATGTCAATGACGTACAGATTGGTTTCAAATCGTGCAACATCTCAGTTTGCCAACGTCAAATTCAACGACGGTTCAACAAGGTGTCTCAATGAGCAAATGAGAATGGTTTTACACACAACACGCCAAAGAGCACTCGCATCTTGTTCTGCCGAAAGAGGGGCCTCCACCCTGACCCCCACATTGACCTACATGATCAACCTCTGCCAGGGAAGACCGAGCACAAGTTTCTTGGACAAATATTAGACACAAAACTAACCTTCATCCGACACATCAAGTATTCAAAAGACAGGTGCTTAAAAACAATGAATATTTTGAAAGCATTGTCACGCACTACGTGGGACAGTGACAAGAAGAGCCTGATGAATTTATATAAAAGCCTCATACACACACGCCTAGATTATGGTGACATAATCTATCATTTGGCAACACCATCAGCCTTAAAGATTCTCGACCCTGTTCATCATCTAGGCATTCGCCTATCTACGGGTGCTTTTCGAACTAGCCCCGTGGAGAGCCTGTACGTGGAGTCGAATGAATGGTCACTCCACCTACAGAGATGTTACGTGTCTTTTGTGTATTTTCTGAAAATAAATGCAGACAAGCAACATCCCTCTCATTTCACAATTAGTGATTTGTCCTGCTCTGGCTTGTTAGAAAACCGTCCTTCGTTGAGGCAGCCCTATTCGCTCAATGTAAGGGGCCTGGCCGAAAAAACAGGTGTGCCTCTCCTTGAACACAGTTTGATGGATCCTTCGGCATATCTGCCATCGTGGCAGTGGCAGCTTATAGACTGTGATGTCTCTTTTGTGGAAGTCACAAAGCATGCACCACTTGCACACATACATACATACTTCCTAGAACTACAACATAAATACACATTCTCTGAGTTCTTTACCGATGCCTCAAAGCCCAACACTTCTGGGTCATATGTAGCGGTAGGCCAATCCTTTTCCGAGGCCGGCATTATTCATCCTGGTTCAAGCATTTTCATAGGAGAAGCTTAGGAAATACTGGAGGTCATAAAACACATCAAACAAATAAAATAAAAAACGCGGTAATATACACAGATTCCCTAGGTGTGGTCAAAGCCCTGAAAACTCCTAAAAAACACAAGAACCCCATGCTGGTGTCACTTTACACACTTCTGTGCACACTGTACACATCAAAACAGCATATCGTTGTCTTCTGGGTGACAGGGCACCGTAAGATACAAGGGAACGTTTTGCCCAACAAGCTGGCTGCTTCCGCCAACAACACTACTTCCAATGCATCAATACCAATCCCTGCACTTGACTTAAAACCTTTTCTAAAACGAAAGCTAAGGGGGTATTGGCAGAGCACGTGGGATAGACACACATACAATAAACTCCATGCTATTAAGCTGCAACAAGGTAATTGGTTGCACTACCAAAATCACGATACACAGAAGTAACACTAACAAGGCTTAGAACAGGACATACACACTCTACACACACACATCTTCTATATAACAGCAATCCACCTTATTCTGAGAGATGTGGAGAGCCACTGACGGTTCTCCACATTCTCGTCCAGTGCAATGAGCTAGATGCTCTATAAAAAAGCACTTTTTACTGCCTTACCGACAGCAGCTCCCACTAAATCCTGAGATGCTCATCAGTAGGGATCCGCTTTTTAAACTGCAATCACTTTTCACGTTTTTAAAAGATGTTCATAGCTTTCACCCCATATTTCGAGGGGATCCGAAGCACAACCCCTGTACCGTGGTCATGTCTGCTGTGACTACATCTCTATCATGGTTTTATTATCATGACATTTTGTCATCCATTTTCACTGCACATATCTCACGCCACTGTCATGATTTTATTAATTCCACGTTTTTACCCGTGTTAGCGCGAGGACTTTTAAGGCCCCTTTACAGCCATGCATCATATAATTGTTCATATTTCCAGTCTTTTGAAATGGCACTCTTTGGCCATCAATTGGCCCTCGTGCCACTAAAAACCACTCGTGATTAGGCATGCATGGATGCAGGCATAGATGTATGCAGCCATAGATGTAGACCAGTGACCAGTTCATGAGAATTTTCTATTGGCAATAAAAATGGCACGATCCCAACGTGCCCCGGTCATTGAAGACCTAAATAGAACAGTGTGAAGACAAGGAGAAGGAGAACAAGCAGTTGGTAATGTTGGTATCAATAGCAGGAGAGATGCTTAAATAAGCTATACTTTGTATCTAATGAATACCTTTTTCAGGAATCGTAGGAATCGAAAATGGACATGGACAGACTTTATGTGGAAATGACAAACAAAGCAGATTTAACTATGTGTGTAGACTATGCCCAGGCATTGTGCAGAACAAAAGAGTAATTGGTATGATAAAGCATAGTGATCACAGTTTAGTGAGGATTAAGAAAACATGCAAGAAAAAGTTTACTATGAAACAGGTTAACACAGATACAGTGAGAGTAAAACCAGGCGAATTTAGGATTGCTCTCATGGACACAAACAGTGCTTTCAAATAAGAAAGAGGTATGGAGAAATTGAGGAAAGCATTATTTAAACCAATTTTGGAAGCAGAAATTGAGATGGAAGGTAAAACACAAAACAACAAGTGAGCTACCTCTCTTTAAAGCACTCTATAAAAAAAAAAAGAACAAAAGACGAAGTCATATATTACATCATTAGGCTGAACATAAGTTTTCGAACTATCAAAGCATGTCAAGAACAAGAAACTCTGTGTTGTACAGATTCATTTTAAAACTTGAAGAAAGATGGCCATTCATTCTTGATTGAAATCAAAGTCGATTGGAAGAATGCAGTTCCACAGGTAGCTATTGATGAGGTTAATAAGGCTGCATGCAACATATAACCTGAAGAAAAGTTGCAGGAGATGCGACCTTATAACAGTTGATTTGAATAAATATTGAGAGGATTCATAATAAAAACTTATTGTGAATCTGCACGCCATGTAACCAGGTGTAGCAGTGAGCTAGAAAAACAAGATTACAGTAATACACAAAAAAAGGGAAAGTTCTTTTTCATCGTGTTCCAAATATTTGCAAAGTTAATGTCAAACAAAATAAAAAAACACTCAAGAGGCGAAGCTGGCTTCTGAAAAGGGTTCTCTTCAAGGGATCAATAATATCACTTAGGAATTCAAAAATCTGCTGCTTGCATATACTCCAAAATTTAAAGGCGTTCGACTCAACAGAGATACCAGCAGGCGTGAAGAAATACATGAAGCATATATGAATAGCCTTAGCCAAAATCTACAATAAAACAACTCCACAGTTACCCTGCTTCTCCACAATAAAAGCAAAAAAATTAAATTTTGGAACTGTGCCGTATTAGAAGCTACAATCTCACTTTTATATTTAATTCATTACTCACAGTGGGCTTGCATAAAGTATTCAAACAGGTGTATTTGCAAAAAATAAGGATGATTAGGAATAAAGAATATGAAATTTTTGAGCAGTGGCCGTAGAAAGCGGACACCTGCTAAAAATCTGTTTCTTTCCACTATAGACTGGTGATGTGCAGGTATTCCAGTCGAGTAGCATTCCCTGTGCGCGACTGGGTCATGTCTACGCGAGCCACCCCTGGCACCTCCACTTGTGCCTGACTGCGTCTGCGCTACGTGGCTACTGGAAGATCGACATCGACTTGCTTTCATCGTCTTGTACGACCTTTAGGGTCCTGTCAATTGTACTTGGAACTCTCCAGCACTTGGTCCCTCCGGTGCCTGTGCGTGCCTCATTGGAGGTTATATAGCGAAGTCAGTCCCGGTCCACTTTTCGAGCAGCAGTCATAGCAAGTGGACGACTTCCAAGAATCTGTTTCTTTCCGCTACAGGTTGGTTTTCGTACCGGTATTTTTGTTTATGTTGCATACTCACCTTCGGGTGCTGCTCATAACTGTTGCCTTTTGATTTTTTTTGCACAACATGCCCACTAACACCGAGCTTGCTAAGAAAATCGAGCACCTTGAGTCACTGCTTCATGCTAAACTTGACGGTCTTCTTGATGATCTTGTGCCTAAAATATGAAAGAAGTTAGAAGATCAGGGACTTGGCAGTTTTTCTGCCTTTGCTGAGAGCGTAAGTTACATCAGTGAGCAATATGATTCAGTGCATGCATCAGTAGATGGCCTGGTGCAGTCAAACAAAACACTGAGGGTGGAAAATGACGAGCTATCTAGGAAGATTGCAGATATAGAGCAATACAGTAGGCTCAGCAATTTGAAATCAAAAGTGTCCCATGTACACAAGGTATGGACTGCACAGTTCTTTTGAAAACCATTGGACAAATGATTGAATGCCCCATTTCATCGACAGATATTGATAAAGTACATTGGGTGGCCAGAAGAACAGCTGACAAGAGCATTATTGTGCCCTTTTCTTCTGAGGACAGCAGGGTCTTTTGGATTAATGCGAAGTCTGATCTCAGCATATTCACTTGACATTGACAACTTCGCTTCATTTTTTTCCATTCTACAGCTATCAACTTGCATCATGTTGTTTGCTTTTGAGGAAACTAAATCCCTGCTTGCTAATTCTACTTGTTCTTTGCTGCACATCAATGCACGTAGCTTGCCAAAAAACTGTGGCAACATTATTGCTTTTACTAACTCGAACAGTCATTCCTTTTCAGTTTTATGTGTTACTCAAACATGGCTAGAATCTTGCGATAGTAATCTGTACGGATTTCAATCGTATAACTTTGAATATTGTCACCGCTATTCGGGTCGCTACGGCGGCTTGGCTATCTTTATATCGTCCGAGATTAAATACAAATGCACGTCTGACCTATCTTTAAATGTTCTGAACTGTGAATCATATGAATCGAGGCTAACTTTCCCACTACCGGTAGTCTGAATAGAGAGATTATTGCGTGCATTTACCGATCCCCATATTCATCTATTCCGCATTTACTACACAATCTAACTGCTTCACTCAATATTGTCAATGCTGAAAATAAGCAAGTTGTTCTGGTTCGTGACATCAATATTAACCTAATTGATACTGATACAGATAATAACAGTACCATAGCATATAGTGATTGCTTTTTTGGCTTTTGGGCTTGAATCCTTAATCTCATACGCTATTCAATTTTCACCCACTAGACTTATACTCTCATTGACCATGTATTAAGTAATATATCACCAACACCAACTGCAGGAGTGACTGATGTGCCAATCACTGATCATCTTCCCCTATTTATAACTCTCGTTGTAAATCTTTCTCGTCATAATGCATGCCACTTTACTTCAACCTTCAATGAGGCAAATTTCCTCAAGGATATTCAGGGCACCGGATGGACCTCCATTGGCAGCTTACAAAACCCCGAGGAAGCATTAGACAATTTCTGCTTTCTGTGTCCTTAACCTGTGTATGCAAATGCTAAAAAACTTAAATGCCAGAAAATATTTAGGTTCCACCGCAGTCCCTGCTAAACTCGAGGCTTGTTAACGAGTATGTGAAAAAAAGATAACCTTTACAGAAAAACTAAAAAACAGCCATTGATGATTAATCTGAAACATAGGTGTAAAAATATAATAGCATGCTGAATAACCTTTTCAAACAATCAAAACAGCTCTAAAATAAATAAGAACTTTATAAGGCAAAAAATGACCCAAAGAAAAAATGAAAAATTTTCAAGGACTTTTTGAACAGACTTCAGGTTAGTAATATAACTGATAAAATTAGGTATGATCAGCAAATCTGTACTGAGTCATCTGACATAGCTGAGTCTTTTAGTACTTACTTCTACGAAATCTATAAGGACAGGCCCACAGCATCTTCATACCCCTTACCCGCTGTACCCATTCATTTTTTTCTGTAACTACTGATGAAGTCTATTCAACAATCCTGACTCAAACAAACTGTAGTGCTGCACAGCATCTTCATACCCCCTTACCCGCTGTATCCATTCAATTTTTCATTTTTTTGTAACTTCTGATGAATTCTATTCAACAATCCTGAGTCAAAAAAACTGTGGTGCTTCACAGCATCTTCATACCCCCTTACCCGCTATACCCATTCATTTTTTTTTCATTTTTCTGTAACTACTGATGAAGTCTATTCAACAATCCTGAGTCAAAAAAACTGTAGTGTTGAGCTAAAAAACATATAGGCGTTTCATTTAAAGCTTGCTGATTCAGATATTTCGGAAGTACTAAGTGATATAATTAATGTCATTCTTGAACTTGGCACATTTCCAAGCTCACTAAAAAATGCTAAGGTAACCACAGTACACAAAAAAGGCAAAACAACAGATGTCTGTAATTATCAACCTATTTACATTTTGTTCTCCATCAGCAAGCTTATTGAAAAACTATTTTTGAAATGTATTAAGAAGTACCTCATCAAATTTCAATTGCTAAAGCCTCCTCAATTCGGTTTCCGTGCTGGTTCTACGACTTTAACATTACTATCATTAAACGATCTCTTGAATCTTCCATCCAGAATCATAAGTTTGCAGTTTTTCTTGATTTCAAGAAAGCCTTTGACACCATTAGTCATAATATTTTATTTAGCAAGTTAGAATCATTAGGTATCACTGGTCCATCCTTACCATTCATAAAAAATTACCTTCTAGATCGTGAACAATCAGTGTGCATAGGGAGAATTATTTCTAGCATTAAAATAATAAATCAAGGGGCTTCACAGGGTTCTACTCTGGGGCCCTTACTGTTTTGTATCTATATTAATGATTTGCCGAACTGCCCTAATCATTTTAACATTATTTTTTATGCTCACGATACGACTATTTCCATGTCACATAAATCATTGACTACCTTGATCAATAAACTGAACGATGTGGTTAAATAGTGTCGTATAAACAACTTAATTTTAAACCCTCTTAAAACTCAGTCCATGATTTTTAAAACCTCTCAAAAAATGCTTCCTTTTACACCACAGGTGTCTATTGACATTCACTTCATTCCTGCATCTGATTGTGAGTGTTTTCTGGGCATAAAATTAGACCCTTACTTGAAGTTTAATAATCAAATTATTTATGTTCATTAAAAAAACAGCATTTGGCATAAAATCACTCAATAAATCTCGTTTATTTTTTTTTCACTTGAAGCTTTATTGTCTTGATACTTTGCATTCATACATAGACACCTCACCTATGGCATTACTTCATGGGGTAATACCTATAACAGTCCTTTCATCCATCAGCACATTCAAAATTATGCCATTTGCATTATTACCAGCAGTTCATTTTATTCCAATGCTGCCCCACTCTTTCAGGCTAACCACATTCTGTGTCTGGCTTGTTTCATTTTCACTTATTTTTAATGTTATTCAAACAGCTGAACAAACAGCTTGTCCTTGATTTAATCGATCCTCGATTACTCACCAACACTAACAGCACTAAGTTCGCCCATAATCACAAATTTCTTTTACCTAAATGTAACACCAGCTATGGCAAAATCACTTCCTCCTTCGCGGTGATCAAGTTTTGGAATTATTTACCCTACTCACTAAAATCATTGTCATCCTTACATGTATTCAAACATGAACTGAATAATTTAATCTTGTATAACTAGGTTGAGAACAAAAATAATTTATAATGTAAAAGTGTAAATATTTAGAAATTTTAGGCAGGGTTTTCCTCTATGGTTTGCTTAATCCACTTGCATACCTGTTTATTATTTAGTTGCACCACTTTAACCGTGTTTTTGTTCTTTCACTTATTTGTTGTAGTTTTTTGGTGCTTCCACTGTTCACTTCCACTTACGTTGTGTAATATTAGATGCTGTTATAATTACACTTTTTATCGTTATTATTAACTGAGGGTCCTGCTGCAGTCACCCGACTTTGGGACCCTCGTCTGCATACTTTTAACTGTGAACTTAGTATTTTGAATCAATAAAAACTGAACACTAAACTGAAATGAACAAATAACAGGACAAATTAAGAAATATAACACAAATAAAAAATAGAACTGTGTGTACAAAAATCCTAAAATATGGGCCAAATAAGATATCCCTTCACTAATTGCTTTTGCTGCAACCGCCAACATCAGTATGAACACCAATCGTGGCAGCAGTTCAAAAAGTTTAATTAAATTTCAAATTGCTGATTACAGACAGCTGAGTAGAAAGAGCAAATATATATATATATATATATATATATATATATATATATATATATATATATATATATATATATATATATATAGGTGTGCCCTGACGAAGGCCGGTCCCCGGCCGTAACGTTGGCAATAAAGCATCATTTTTCGTTTGCTCGTTCGCTTCATCTGGTGACTTAAAACACGACCCGAATCCAGGAAGACTTTCAAGATATATATATATATATATATATATATATATATATATATATATATATATATATATATATATATATATATATATATATATATATATTTTAATGTTTCTCATAACATAACTTGCGAAACATAATATGAGCAATTTATGGTACTGCCTACTATGAAGCCGCCCAATTTGAACAGTGGTTAGCACAGTTTTTCAAGTTCCACAGTGAGTGGTAAAATAAGCAGATAGAATTTAGAAACCAAATGCATATTTGAAAATAGGTGAAAAACTTTATGAATCATTCACTCATTAGTTCCAATTAACATCACCATTAAAAAAGGTGGGTACCCCCGAGGCACTATCTTGAATTATGAGTTCAGAAATAAAGAGTACAGGAAGGGGTGTGTGGCTTCAGCACTGGATTTGTTACCTAGTCATTTCGATATCCTAGTGGACTACCTCGACAATAAAGCTTGTGAATAAGTTTTGTTCCCATAAGATATTTTTGGAAGGCTAACCCTAGTATTCAGGCACATATGTCATATAAGAAATGTACATATATACCAGGGTTGTACTGATGAAATATTACAAAGTATGAATGGGAACAATGTGGCTCTTCAGTAGGAAGAAAAACACGTGCACACTATGCAGTCTCTGGTGACACGAGACTAGGTTCTGTTTAAGCAGGTTACCAGAAGGATTTTTTTATTTCATATACTGCAGATCGGGAAGCAGTGTAGGTCATTGCAGAATGCTAGATCAATCCAAATGTAAGCCCCAAAAAGGGCAAAAGATCTGCCAACCAGATTTTATTATTACTTGAATAACCAATGCTCTTTTGAGTCTGTTTGTGTGCTGTGGATAATCTATGAATTGTGTTGGATTTTTTCAAAGAGAGGGCTATTGAATGCTCTATAAAGTATGCACCACCTTTATAGGAGCAAATGCTGATGCTTTTTCACAAAAGCATTCTGTACTTGAGAAAGCAAAAACAGAAGAGCCTGCTCAGAAAGTCAAATGGCCTGCTCTGTCTTTCGATAGAAAAATGCCTCTTCTGGCAGCGGTTATTCTTAATTCTTATGGAGACGTTTTCACACCTGAAGAATGTACATAAGATGCAACATTATAAGGATGAAGGCCCGTAACATCCAGCATTACATTCAGTAGTAATTCAAAAGTATATTAATATACTAAATTTGATAAACCTAGTTCATGAATCAATTTATGGTCAAGTTTCATTTAGATGGATGCAGTAGAGTCACCTTAGTTTTGTTTCTACAGCCCAAGTGGCTCCACTATCTTAGTGCACGCTGTGTAATTCATGGCAGTAATATAAATCACTTGCATAATCCAGTTGACAAACTCTTAACATGATTGTGCTCACAAGATGTTTATAAGAAAAACTGCACATTATAAAAGTGGCGGAAGCATCCCATAGTGGAATGAAATGTGAATCGCTTGATTAGAACTGAAGGAAAGTTTGAGCACACCTAGGAGAGTTTGTAACAAAACATAACCCATCCAATTTCTAGAGATGAAATTTTTGACATCTCAGAATTAATACTCACTTTCACTACATATCTAGAAGATTTTGCTTACATTCAAGTGATGTGAGAAATTGACATTAAACTTATGCAGACAAAACATTTTTTTTCTGAAAAAAAAAAAAATGCTTTGGTAACATATTTCTTTTGGCATATGAAGTGCCAATATAGAAGAAAAGAAGTGCCAAGTGTTAAGCTGGGGTTAGTATGCAATGCTTGCATAAAAAAAAGCACCTTCATAAAAAAAGTTGTTCGTATCTGAGTTAATACTTGAACATTATTTTAAATTTGACTGACCTAATTTGATGTGTTTATTGCTGCTCACCCTCCTTGCCCCAGATTTTTGACAATGAAGTGCTCTAAAACCAGAATCCATGTACTCGCATGCTTAAATAGGCTATTTTAAATTGGGTATGGAAATCGTTACATTTGCCATAACCATGTATGGCCCAAACGCAGACCTGTTGAGTGCGAATGCTATGTTTCGAAAATCTCGTGCATACGCAGAAGGCAAACTATAAACTAAAATCCTGACTCTAATATGGAACCACAGTTACTGTGAATGATATGTCATAAACAGTATATAATAAATAGGAGTTTGTGGAGATAGGTATTGCAGGAAATCTTATTTGAAGGAAATATTGATAAATCAGTCAGAATATGATAAAACTTCCTTTTTTTTTTTTTCTCGTTTGAGGGGGGCAGGGGTGGGGCAGCCCCATACAATGACACAATGTGTGTGTGGGGGGGAACGCTGCGACCAACCTTTGCCCCCCCCCCCCATTGAAACCCTGCGTGCACCTATGGTTTAAACACAAGCTTCTGATAGTCTCAGCACAGGTACGTAATGCAGGACAAACCCACATATATGGAATGAATTTCAATTCGGTTTTTGAAAAAAATTGCGATGCTGTATTTTTGTGCTTCATGTTGTCAACAATCGGTCCTCGCATTGCAGTCTGGTAGCCTCCAATCCGATGTAACCATCATCATCAGCTAATAGATAGTGGATAGAACTACCGTTAGAATGTTGACCCTGGGATCTAAACTAAACAAAACAATAAAAATGTTTTCTCAAGTCAGGAAGCGGTACTTTCCGGGTGTTCACTGTCGCTTTCCGCTGCAGTTTAGTGC
Organism: Rhipicephalus microplus; assembly: GCF_043290135.1. Lineage (NCBI taxonomy): Eukaryota > Metazoa > Arthropoda > Arachnida > Ixodida > Ixodidae > Rhipicephalus > Rhipicephalus microplus. The sequence goes on from NC_134710.1 coordinate 211,915,037, forward strand.
AATAAAGTGAGCATTTGCAGCGTTTGAAATGTTTTGATATTAAAGTTCAGTTATAAATATACGCGGGCGGTACTCATTTAAAAAAAAAAAGGCGAATCTCTTGAAAGTTTCCTCCGAGAGAAACGCTATCGCATTGTTATTATGATTGACTAGTAAAATGCATAAGTGTCTTGCATTTGTCGATATTAAAATGAACTTAAGTCACATCCTTTTGCCAGTTCTTTTTTTTTCCATTGACCGGAATACGATAACAGCAGATATGCGGTAAATGTTACTCATTTTGGGGTGGGAAAAACCCTACAGGTCAGATGGGAGTCTTAGAACTGAGGCAAGGCACAGTGGTGGTGGTTCTCTAAATGAGAATTCATGGTGTCTTTCTAGGTGTAGAGGCCGGAGATGCGCAATTAGTGAAGGTCTTTGGAACACATATGTTCCAAGTGATAAACGTTTACGAAAAAAGTGTGGTAGCTTGGGCTAGTTGGTATGGCATGACGATAGTTATAGCGCGAGAACAAAACGACGACACCGAGACAACAAGGCGTGTCTTCGTGTCCTTCTTGTCTCTGTGTCGTCGTTTTGTTTTCGCGCTATAACTATCGTTCACGGAAGGCCGCGACTCGCAAACGACTTTCACCGTGCTTCGCAAAGTGTACATACCGGACAGATGACTTGCAGAACTGGCGCAAATAGAACTTGACAAGCATGATGTTCGCAAGAAAACCGTACGAAGTGATATTTCCGTTTGGGAAGTTTCAGACTAGTGCCTTTTGGAACAGGCGCATCGCGTGTGCAGCGTATTTGTGTCACGTGTGCCGCGAGGATCATTTTAAAACAATAGTACAACCAACACACCGGTGTGCACTGAAATGCTTAAAAAAAAATTTTCGTCGGTGTACAAAACTTTAAACAATGATATAAAAACTGAATATTTATTACGTTTGTTTGAAAATTAGGCAACAATGTTTATAAATATGCATCAAAAACAGGCAACACTGAAAACAGCAAAAAATTTTGTTTATTAATAAATGCAAAATATACATATAAGTTGTTTTTAGTATACAGGTAATATAGTTGTAACAATTAATTTTAATTATGAGTTGTTCGTATTTTGTGAACATAAAAATCTGGCAACTACAAAACATTGAAGTTTGTTCACATTGCTAATAACGCATTCGGTGATAATATTGCATGGGCGTCATTGCTTAGCAAAAATGATGTTCTAAACCTGCAAATTTTGTGTCACTAGTATATTTTTTTACATAAAGTGACGACAAAAATATTGCCTAACATCACTTGACCATGTAATGGTGGTTTCGTTTCTGTGGTTTAAAAGGCGTTGCGGCGAAAGTTGGCAAAGCATGATCGCGTTCCTTTGACTTCGACGACGCCTGAAGAACCTGGGATAAATTTTCCCGACGCTGCAAGACGTACGATTCCTTCTCACAAAACTAGAAGGTTGATCAAACTGCAGCGAAGAACTTTATGCCTGGTTAGCGCAGCAGCATTTTCAAGCAGACGACAGACATCACTGCTTGTTTGCGACAATGATGGCAGTGGGGCGAGTTCCGCATTCAATACCTGCATGTGCCACGCGTGCTTTTATGGCAATTGCCACCCGCTTACTTTCAAAGTGAGGTGGATGCATTGTTTTCGCACAGACGCTCGTACATTTGGGAAGTCATCGAAGAGTGCTGAGCTTTTCGGTTTCGCATTCAGCAATGAAAGGGAAACCAGTCGGTATTTCATGAGTGGCGGGTTTTTTGAATTCCCAAAGTGCTAATGCGCTGTTCGCAGGAGGGACTTTGATCCTCCTGTGTAAACCGACCGCGTGCCTTCTCTGAAAAAATAAACAAGCAAATAAGTAAATAAATAATTATCTTCAACTACTGCCGTAAATAGTGCCGCAGTTGGCGAGTAAATGTGTCGCAGAATCCTTACTGTGAGTTTTTTCGGACACGTTTCTTGAAACATCGTGTAGATATAAAAGCTTTGCGAACAATAGGAAGCCGGATAACTCGTCTTTCCACACTGGCGACAGCTGACAGCACACTCAGCAGGCAGCAAGGCGGAATGCCGGGAGATGCAATGGAGCTTTTATACTAACTGTTTTCTTGGAATATATCGTCAAGTTGTATAGTGGACACGACAGGTGGTTGGGCCCGACGGACATTATTCTGGGGGAAATGGGACGTGGAATGGCGCCATCTTTGTTCATGGGTTGTGAGTGGCAAATGTCATTACAGAATTTACAGAAGAGGATAACTGTATGGCACCAACAAACCTTCTTGGCAAGCATTTTGTTCACGGCGGGCTTCATGGACTTATTCAAGAAAAGAGAAGCGCATGGTGATTTTTTTGTACGCCTGAACGCTCCACCCAACCCTAATAAATTAGCTCGTGGGCAATCCTGGAGTCATCCCAATGGCGTTTCTATCCCTACCCCTTTGTCGCCCACGGTGAAGTTGGTTCCTTCGTTCTGGGTTAACAGAAACTAGAAGCGCTCGGTAATCTCAGGCGCCTCAGCACTTCGCTGGGCGCCGTGCGGGCCCACGGCCGTGTCTGTGTGGTCAGGGTTGGTCGGGTCGTACGCTTCGACTGAGCGTCGTCAAAGCAAATGCTACATGCCGAAGCAAATTAAGCGCAACGGCTGGCATGCCTCCCCAAGCTTACCACACGAATTGAATAAAAGTAAACTAAAAACTGCCACTCAACTACTTTCTACCACGGTCTTACAACAATGTGCATTGCGAAAAATTATTTTAAGACTGTGCAGATCTGAGACAGAAACAATGGCAGTGGACTGTGAAAAACATCAAGATCATGTAATTTAACATTATAGAGACCTTGTATTCTTGAACAGTAGAGTGTTGAAAGAAGTTGGCAGGTACATAAAATGGTTGATTCTCTCTGGGTAGATTTCGCAGAATTTGAAAAGTTACACAACTGAGAGGTAAAGGGCAGGATATCATTACGTGAGCTGGTTTATAAAAAAAATAATAGGTCAGCGCGATTTCGTCAGCAGTGAAGTGATGGCAACGAAATGCCAATTATAATAATCTGGCAGTGCTGGAACGAGATCCAGAGTCATTTCTAGAGAAACATTTTTTCTAAATGCTTATGAATTCTTTATGGACTCGCTTGATTGCATAACTGCCATATTTAGCAAGGCCATTCGTGTACAATTTGTAGAAGGCTCTAGGAGAACTCAATTCTTGAGAGATTCTACAAACAGCCTAGAGAACGAGAGACATGGCAGCATGTTTAGTGTGAGAAGAAAAATTTAGCATGCTATCAAAAACATCACCGAGATTACTGTATTCATATACCTTACATAAGGACATGGTATTGACAGAGTGTTGTATTTGTTTCGTTTGTAACGCCAGCAAAACCAGCTGCGCGCGCACCATTTCGTTTGGGCCCTGTGCGCCTTCATTCTCCCTTTTCCCCCCTCCCTTCACCCTCTCCTAAGGCCAATGTATATAACCACGCTGCGGACAATAAACGCTGTTCGTTGACTGCCGGACCATCGTCCTTGCTGCTTAGCTGCGTGCGCTTGAGTTACAACACAGAGTATGGAAATGACACGATGAATGTTTTGCAAGGTATACTCATGAATTTGGTCTTTGACGTAATCAGACTACACTCTAAGCCAAAAATGGCCGAAATGGGAGCAACGGCTGTTTTTACTCCTTCAGACCGACTGTTACTCTCTTTCTGAGAGTTGTAACGTTCGTTTGTAACGCCAGCAAAACCAGCTGCGCGCGCACCATTTCGTTTGGGCCCTGTGCGCCTTCATTCTCCCTTTTCCCCCCTCCCTTCACCCTCTCCTAAGGCCAATGTATATAACCACGCTGCGGACAATAAACCCCCCCCCCCGCCCAAATATATCGGAGAAGAAAAAAAAAAAAAAAAGCGGACCCAGACGCGCTTCTCATCAGCCATACAATAAACCAAGCGGAACAAGATGGCCGACTTGTTCGAGAATGGGGGAGCAACTGTATTCATCTTAAGTTTGTAAGGGAGCAACGGAAGGAGGAACCGCTGTAAATGCTCTCGTCACGCAACGGTTACTCCCCGGCAGGACACCGCACACAAATATGCATGCCGCCCCCATTGATATTCATGGGCCAGATTATTGTTTGTTCTGTGTGCCAAACTTCACCAAACCAAAATAGTGACTTATTTTAGCATCCGTAGATAATAAGATAGCAGCGCTGGCTGAACACAGAAGGCCTGAGAATACAGTACGGCAAATACCTAACACACGCAGCAGCAGAATGGAGAGTTGGCACGTCAAAGCGGACCGAACGCCGAAACACGTGCAAAACAACGATAAAAATAGCCTAGACACGCCGTTCGTCCGCGAAGTAAGGGCGTCAAAGTCGATCAAGCACCGAAACACGTGCATAAGGAGCCCCCCCCCCCCCCCCCCCCCCGCCCAAATATATCGGAGAAGAAAAAAAAAAAAAAAAGCGGACCCAGACGCGCTTCTCATCAGCCATACACTTAGTAGCCCGCTTCACCGTGTAGTTTGAGGGCAGAATGACAAATCTGCGCCATCTGCGCCCGCACGACAAGTGTGGCGCTAGCGTAGCAAACGATGTAAGTTACAAAGTAATTTTTATTCAGTGTTTATGTTGACTAGCACTGAATAAAAATTATACTCAACTTTTTATGTTTATTTATGGGTTTTAGTGTACCTCAGTTTTTTTTATAATTGTATTAGGAGAACACACTGAAATCATTGCGCTGACGCCTGTGCTGCCACTGCTCGACGTTTTTTTTTTTCGGTGCAACTAGGTTCGCGTTCGCACTACTCATATTCATTTGGTCTGTAGTCGGCGAGCACATGGACGTGCGGGCTTGTGAGCTATGTTTTGATCGTGTGTGTGTGTCGCAGATTTGCGTTTCTACTTATTCGTGATGAAGGTTAGTGTATATTTATCTTTATGGAGCGCGAAGTAGTTGTGGATTTTGCTGCCGGGTGGAACAAACACATCGTAAACACGTCTTCAGCTATCTGCAAGCCTGTTCGCTCGTCGGACAAAGGACTGTGCATGCATCAGCGTGCAGGTGAGTGGCATTTCCAGCAAGATTTAATGCTCTTACAATACATTGTTGAGTGGTTGCGCTATTGAAAGAGAAATGATTTGCTCTTATTCGCCGTATCCATTGCTTGCCGTATCGGACTAAATTACCTCTATTACCGCCTGCATACCCTCTTGCTTCCCCTGTCACCACTGCAGTGCCAGTGTACTTTTGCAGTTAAAAGTTCATTTCCGCAACACTACCTCGCTTGAAAAAACATTGGGGCGGGGTTGTAGCTGCATTCATACTGGCACTTTTCTACCATTGGCTTTATGTAATGTTAACGGCTGAGTGTTGGGGCCTTGGGCCGCATTTTTTAGAGCTGTAAAGTGTATGTAAATCAGTAAGTGAACAAATCATTGTCGCATCACTTCACTGGCATAGCCAGGCGGTTGCGCACAGAATTTTTTTAGGCCGGGCGTAGGGAGCCCAAATTGACGACCATATTCGCTTGCCCGGCCTATTCAGATAAGCGGACCCCCCCCTCCCCGCACGCCTAAAAAAAAAAAAAAAATCTGCCCACATCACTGCGTCACTTGCTTCACCTCTGCGCTGAACGTACTATTTTATAAGCGCACCATCAAGCGAGCAGTTTACATATTGACAGAACAATTGGAGAAGGAATGACCCAAATCTTTCAGATTTCTTTAGAGATGCAAAACCTTAGCAAAACTGAATATTGTAAAAGACAATCATAAATGCTGTATGTTCTCGTTAGCGTTGTCATTATTCTGCATCATGAAATCTTTATGCGCTGTGAAAACTTGGCATGCCGTTGAAGTCACATATCGACGTTAATACCAATCGACGAAAATTTCGACAACCTCAATAACACCGTTTGGGATTTGCCGCATGCACATAATTAGGCTGATTCCCACTTGGCTGTTCTTAACCTGACTTCACTGCTACCAAATGAAACAATATTTGATGCATGTCTTTTACTTTTTTTTCAGGGATATGACACAAATTTGGTTATACTGCAGATGCTCCCAACGATGCTAAAGTACAGAAAGCAAGTGAATTTTGGTAAGTGCAGACTTTTTGTACTACGTATATGAAAGCATAGCTTTTTAGGGGCAAACTGTGCATGTGTTGGCCAGAGAATAGTTCATCATGCCACATGGTTACACTGGCACTGACAATTCGACATGGCTCCGCTGGCCCGTGTGTGTGCTCACACTGTTACCGTTAAGATAAAATGTTTATGTTTTCATTGCAGGGATTGCTGTTTGTACTAAAAAAGCCAACTGCCAAGATTTGTTTACGCTGGTACTCCTAAAAGTATGCTTTCCCTATTTACATGGATTTTGGCTTGCACAAAGCATAACACTTGGGCCTAGATTCACAAAGCTGTCCATGCGCAGGCCTTCATAACAGCGTTTCTTGACTTGCCTTTACCCTGTTTTCTGCAGATGTTTCGAGGGTTTAAAAGTGCCACAGCATGTTGACCTCCCCCACTCTGAAATATTCGCATTCAAAGTTCCGCAAGAGTGGGCTTAACTTTCTTGTGCACCTCTTTGCTAGTCCAAGATACTGAAGTGTTATGCTCTTACTAGAGGTGGCAGTGTTTCTAATGTTTGTATTTCCATCACATTCACCAAGTATGCGATCTTGGCTTGACTGGTAGCACATCCTCAACAAATGTCTTTGTGGCACATGTAGGAGGCAGTACAAAATAAATAGGCAGACATTCACACCGGGAGCTAACTTCTAATAATGCTTTTTTTTTTGGAAACCACGGTGTGCTTATTCCAATTTGTCTAACAAGCAGTAACCTGTTTGGCTGTGAACCAACAAGATGTTGAACTAATAGAAGCATCACATCTTGTTGCTCTCAAATATATATGTATTGGCAACCTATCTGTGACACTGTCAAACAAAGAATCAGAATATCTGTGCATGCCTTAAGATATATTGCTTCCTCGACAACCGAGTGAACAAATGCACCCTAGTTTACTAAATTTAAAGCATTTTTTCAAGGTAGCACGGTCTACATTTTTTGTCTATAGTTTTGTCCAGCCGTTTGCGTCAGGTACAAAGAAATATACTGAAGATTATCATGTAGCCTCTGCAAATGGTTGCTTTCAAGCAGGCTTTGCCTGCTTGGCTTGTGCCTACAGGTATTGCACAATTCAAGACGCAGCAGCGTATGATAGAACAGTAGAACCGAGAGCATCTATGTGCACGAGCTAAATAAGTATTTTAACATGAGCGGACAGTACGTGTTATTTGCCACACACATGACCACACTTAGAATGCCCATTGGTGAATGGGCTCATAGAAATGTCACTCAGCTGTGTATAGGAAACAAGTTAGCTGAACCTAAGGGTATCTTTAACTGCTACAAATATGCCTTGTTGAGGTGCTGCACATTTTCTTCCAGAATATTGCTGTCTGAGACATCATGTGAAGAGCGTCTACCACATCAGCATTTATATGGCTTGCCAAGTAACGTTTGGCCGAACCTTCCTTTTTTTCACATTTCGTTTTGCAGTAGACATCCTAGAATGTAAGCGCTGCTGCAGTGTGTGTGACTCATTGTTATGAATTGATTCTGGCATGTTTAACCTCACACTTCTATTTTTTTTCTTGCAGCAATGAGATGCTTCACATATGCCTGCGGTGACGTTCTGCTGCGCTAGCCTGATGGAAACACCAGCTGCGAAACTTGAGTTCTTCAGAATTGGAGAAGTTGCCCTTCTCTCACCAATGATGACACAGACTGCCCTATGCTAGAAATTCAAGATTGTTTTTCCACGGATGACGCAGAAAACCTTTGATGTATTATGGTGTTTGTTTAGTGCTGGCTGTGGTGTGGCGAAGTCTACTTTTACGTGTGGTCACACGTCGCCTCATAAAAAGATCAATAAAGCATTTATTTTCCTTTCAAGATTGTCCACTTTTTGTGTTAGAAGCGCCAAGCAGTGCTCTTCTAAGGAGCTCTCGCCATGTGTTAAGCGTGTAACAAGCATACTCGAGATAAATACTCATTTCCCCAAGAAGTAACTGGAAGCATGTGCAGTTGGTTTTCAAAGAGTAACTGCGAACATGTGGGAGGAACGGTAAAGAGTAACTGTTGCTCTTAGAAGAGCAACTGGTGGGAGTAATGGTTGGTCGGCAGGGAGCAACTGGTGGGAGTAACTGTTGGTCTGCAGGGAGGAACTGGAGGGAGTAACTGTTCATCTCCCGAAGGAGGAACTGAAAGGAGAGCAACGGTTCCTCCCTCTGCAGTTACTCCTTTTAGGAGAGTAATGGGAGTGGCAATGCAATTGCTCCCTGAAAGGAGCAACCCCTATACCCCTGTTGCTCCGTTTTGGCTTAGAGTGTAGATTATAATTGTTATCTCACCATTCGGATAAAGAACACAAATCTGACTGAAGCAAGCCACAGTCGGTCACTAAATGAATTTTCTTAGATATCTTGATGTCGTATGCGTACAAGTGAAAAGAAGAATAACGAATTACATAAGATGCATCATGAATGCAAATTAAATAAAAAAGTATACCTAATACCGACCCTTCATCGGCTCCGCTTGTTACTTTGTATAAGGAAGACGTTTGGACATTTACAGACGAGTCAACATAAAATTTTGCAAGTTTAACCAAAATCAGTGACTGGCTGAGTACGCCAAAAGACTTGCTCAGTTCACAGTATACTACGTAAACCTGTCCTCTCGGAAAAATACATGAAGATATTTGCGTCATTAAACTAGCAAGGTTTTTGGTAGATAAGCGGTGAGGAAAAAACCCGTGTTGATTAGGCATTAACGAATTATTTACGCTAATATACAATATGTTGTGAAGAGCCAGCTCAAAGATCTTCGGTGTGGCACACAGTCGAGAAATCGGGCGATAATTAGAAACATCAGTTTTGCAGCCTGACCTAAATATTTGAAAAGCACGCGCAGTTTTCCACATGCTGGGAAATGTGGAAGAGTTCAGACAGTTGTTATATATTGTAGTCAGTGATAGGGCAAATACATACTACCATAAACATTTAGTATGGTGGAAGGGATGCAATCTGTGCCACACAATATGGGCGGTTTTAGGCGCTTAATAGATAAGCAGATGAGCTTTTTATCCAGCGATAAACAACTAGATGTGCTGACTGCCTTGGCCTGTTGTACTATCTGAGTCCGAAAGTCTGATGTCCTATAAATGGATGAAAAATGCTTGACAGAACAGTCAGCGATGGCATGCTTTTCAACACCGTCTGAGTCCAGTAGTGTGAAGGACTCCCCGTTTTGCTAGACTGTTTGCGTACATACTTCCAAAACACAGCTGGCTTGTCGGAAACATTTTTTTCTAATAAGGCAATTAATGTATGAACGTTGGTGCCGTTTATACAGGATGCTCCAGCCTGTGGCGTACCAACTCTTTTGCGGGGGGGGGGGGGGGGGGGGCAGACCTACCTTACTTCATCAGCTGGCATGCATATATATATATATATATATATATAGTGGGAGTAATAATTCAATGGGCCAGTTAGTCTTCGTTAAGGTATGGGATATATATATATATATATATATATATATATATATATATATGTATATATCTGTGTGTGTGTGTGTTGAGAAACGTGCGAAAAGTTTCATTACTTCCTACGTTGGAGGGCCTGGCTTCGTCAGGGTATTCCCTGCATCCTGCCAAAACGTAGGAAGTAATAAAAATTTGCGCACGTTCGTCCGTCGTTTCTAAACGCATACAAAGCACTGACTGGATTCGAAGAAGAAATTCTCCACACACACACAATATATATATATATATATATATATATATATATATATATATATATATATATATATATATATATATATTGTGATATGCACTTCATCTTCACCTGTATGACCAAACCATTGTAGTGATCATCATCGTATGTCACGCGGGCTGGGCCTCTTTGGCTCATGGATCTGGATTGAAGATATAACCTGGTTACTGCCGTACCGGACGTCGTCTCATAAGTGGTGGAGCGTGCTTTGGTTCCCACGTCCTCCTGCTCTACCCATCACCCCTGGAGCTCCGGTCTGGCGGACGGTTGTGCCCTCAAGCAACAGCGATGGCAGAACCCAACGCATCCGCTGGTGCAACCACTCTTTCTCAGCCACTTAGGCTTCACTGCACCATGAGTACCTCTCACCTAGACCCTCCGGCATTTTCTAGCCTTCGCGCTGAAGACATCGAAGAATGGCTGGACAGTTATGATCGAACCAGCGTTTGTAATTATTGGGACGAGGCGCACAAACTGCGCTACGTTCCTTTTTGCCTCAATGGCGTCGCTAAAACCTGGTATATCCACAAGAGTGACTTCTCCAATTGGTCGACCTTCACGGGGCATCTCCGTCAGGTACTTGGCACGTCTGCAGGATGCTCTGCGGTAGCGAAACAGAAGCTCGCCACCCGCATCCAGGGGCATAAGGGGTCATATATCCCGTTTCTGCCGCTGCCGTCAGCAGGATCAACGACATCGTTATTCAGCTTACGCAAGAGACTTTGCCCAGAGACCCGATGAATACGATCCCGCACCGTATCCGTCCACCTCCCGTCGGTCGCCCTCACCTTCACGCGTTCTCAAGGTGGGCCTCATCCTTCTCGCTCGTCTCGCCGCCGTTCTCCGTCACCGTTTCGGCGTACGTCATCACCCCTGCGTTCCGCGCCGATCTATCTGGACTCGAAAAACTAAAAGGTGCAGTTTTTGGAAGGGAAACTGCTTGTTGTCGAAACGTTACAACTCCTCCGTCTCGTCCAGCTAAATTACTGCCTGTTTGTGTGAAGGTGTTTTTGTTGAAGCCCTTATAGACACTGGAGCCGCCATTTCGGTAATTGATCGTGAATTGTGTTTTCGCCTGCGTAAAGTGCAAACTCCTTATGCCGGTCCCATGTTATGCAGCGCTAATGACAATCCGATTTGCCCGACCGGATTGTGTACTACTCGTGTTCTCATCGATGGAATCCGTCATTGCATACAATTGGCTGTGCTGTCTTCGTGCGCTCACCAGATAATCTTAGGCTGGGACTTCTTGTCAGCTGCGTCTGCTGTAATTTCGTGTGGTCGACCCCTCATTCGTATTACGGACACTGAGCTTTCTTCTGCTACCGACCTTTCGTCGCCCAACCTTGTCACAGTTGCGGATTTCCTCCTGCCTCCAGGACAAGAACGTGTCCTTACGATCAAGTCATGAGACATTTTAGATGGTGACGCTGCGGTTGTTCCTTGCCAGCGCTGCATTTTTCGAGGGATCACCATCGCATCTTGTTTAGTGCGGTTCTCACGTGGTTATACAAGCATCACCGCCTGCAACACGACGCCGGAACCACTACTTCTGCCAGAGGGGACCACTGTTGCCAGCATTACCGAAGAAGCACCGGTTTGTGTCGTCACTGGTTCATCTGCTTCGTTATTCTCAAAGTGTATGCCAGCGGAAGATTTATCTTCCGCTCTCAAGGCCAATTGGTGTAAACATCTCAACCCAACGCAAATTTATGCCTTGCTAGTGTTATTAATGAAGCACAAAACTCTCTTTGACGTTTGTTCCGAAGGTCTGGGTCAAACAACGGTGGCCGCTCATCATATCGACACCGACGGATCCCGTGTCATTCGCCGCCGCCCTTACCATGTGTCGGCTTCTTATCGCAAGCTTATAGAAGAACAAGTCCACGACATGCTGGAGCGCAACGTCATCAGGCCTTCGACAGGTGCATGGTCTTCTCCTGTAGTACTAGTAAAAAAAAAGAATGGCTCGGTGGCTCGGTACGGTTTTGCATTGATTACAGATCGCTCAACAAAATTACTCGTAAGGACGTCTACTCAATGCCCCGCATTGACGGCGCTCTTGATACTTAACAAGGTGCCGAGTACTTTTCAAGTCTTGACTTGCGTTCTTGTTATTGGCAGATTCCGATGCACGAGTCTCATAAAAAGAAGACTGCGCTTGCTACGCCAGATGGGCTCTTTGAATTCAATGTGATGCCTTTTGGGCTATGCAACGCCCCAGCCACATTCGAACGAATGATAGACGCGGTACCGCGGGGATTAAAATGAAAGACATGTCTTTGCTACCGGGACGACATTGTCATCTTTTCGTCCAGCTTCTCACAGCACCTGGAACAGCTAGACGAAGTCCTCACGTGTTTAGCTAAGGCTGGTTGCCAGTCAAAGCGTCAAGGTATTAGGTCACGTCGTCAGTAAACATGGCGCTGTGCCCAATCCCGACAAGGTTGCCGCGGTACTGCACTTTCCTACACCAACCACACCCAAAGGCCTCCACAGCTTCCTTGTCTTGGCGTCGTATTTTCGCCGCTTTGTAGATGATTTCGCTACTATTGCAGCTCCTCTACACAAACGTCTGACCACGAGCGCACCGTTTGTCTGGTCTGATGACTGCAGAGCCAATTTTCACACCCTCAAGCAATGCCTCACATCACGGCCAGTGTTTCGCCATTTCGACCCTGCAACACCTACTGTGCTACACACTGACACAAGTGGACTTGGCATCGGTGCTGTCCTTCTTCAGCGGAACTATGCTTCCGAAGAACAAGTCGTGGCCTACGCGCGCCGTACTCTTTCACCTGCTGAGCGAAATTACTGCATCACTGATCAAGAATGTCTCGCCATGGTGTGATCCGTACAAAAGTTTCGTTTTTATTTATACGGCCGGCATTTGACAATAGTGACTGACCATCATACCCTGTGTTGGTTATCGTCTCTTAAAAATTTGCCAGGACGCCTTGGCCATTGGGTACTATGACTGCAAGAGTATGACTGGAGCGTCACATATAGGTCGGGTCAACAGCATCAAGATGCCAACGCTTTGTCACGTTGTCCACTCCCGCAAAGCGCCGAAATGTCACCTTCCATCTGTTCGTCACCACCCACCAAAGTGACCCGGCAGACAGCTGCTGGTTCGAAAAAGTTCGTTGCCTCGGCGGACCTTCTTTCGTCTACAGATCTCGCCTCGCTCCAACATGCCGATACCTACTGCCGCACAATCATCGATCGGCTCACTGGCTTATCGCGTGCTCCAAACAGCCGCCTTAGACGACAACTTGCCATTTTCAAGCTTCGAGATGGAACATTATTTCGGCAAATTTACCATCCTCTCGGTAACCAATGGGTTCCCGTCATTCCTCGCTCACTTCGTCTGGAAGTTTTACAAGCGTTTCATGACGATGCGACAGCTGGTCACTATAAGGGTTCCACAAGACTTACGACCGCCTCAAGACTCGCTTCTTTTGGCCTGGCCTCTCCACTTCTGTCGCCAAGTACGTCGCTTCATGTGCGTCATTCGAGCACCGAAAACGTACCACGTCTATTCTCGCGAGACCATTGCGACCACTTCCGTGCCCGTCCACTCCCTTTGAATTTGTGGGCATATACTTATACGGAGCTCTTCCGCTTACGCCAGCCGGTCCCCGTTGGATTGTTACTGCCGTGGACCACCTTACTCGCTACGCGGAGACGGCAGCTCTTTCGTCTGGTGCTTCCTCTGAAGTCGCCGATTTTTTCCTTCGCGCCAATATTTTACGACATGACGCACCGCGTGTGTTTCTTAGTGACCGTGGCAAGACATTTCTTTGGCCATAGTGCAGCCTGTAGTGCAGCCGGGTGCTCAACGTCTATGGCCATCTTGGCCATAGACGTTGAGCACCCGGCTGCACTACATACCTTGCGAACAGTCTCGGAGGTTGAAGGCATCAATCTCAGTGCCTACATTCCACAGGATAGTGACACGAAGACGGGTGTCATTTATGACGTTGACATATCCATACCGAACGCAGACCTTCCAGTGCTGATAAAGCCAGCCCCTGAGGCAACGGACATATTGCAAGTATGCCGGCTTGGCAAATCCCGTTGCATCACGGTGACCTTCAAAGGTGATTGCCCCCCATCACATGTAAAGGTTGGTCACTTTCGTCACGTTGTCCGACCTTACATTTCAAGGCCACTACAGTGCCACAACTGTCTAAAACTGGGTCATGTTAGTGCCTGTGTGTAGCAACAAGCAAGCATGCCCACGTTGCGCCGGACCCCCCAAAGCAGAGGCTTGCCAAGCAACTTTCCTAAAATGCAGCAACTGCAACGGGAACCATGAGACCTCATTCAAAAACTGCCCAGTACTAAAGAAGGAGAGGAGTATGCTGAGACAAATGGTGAAAGACGGATCCTCACAAAAGGAAGCGGTGACGGTTGTTCAACGACGGCGTTCCCGTCGACGGCAGCGCTCGAAGAAAAGAAAAAGCAGTCCTGTGCCGAAAGTGCCTTCACTTACACCGCCACCACCCCCGCCACCGCCGCCACGACCACAGCGACCTCCCCCGCCCCTGCCACCAGGTGGTGTACGTCTAGAGGTGCCGGAAGACACTGTGGCGCAACAGAGAACATTTGGCTCTGACTGGCCCGCTTTACCACGGGTACACGTATCTACGGAACCTCAACATCGACAGTCTACAGCGGATATGCCCCCAGCAGGCAGTCTATCCGCCCAAGAGGTACAAGTTTTCTCTGTATTGAGGTCGTTCATGAGTGTTATTCGTACTCTATTGGCTAGTCTACAGATCCCTGCCACTAAATGCGCACTGCAAGTCTTGGACACACTAGAACGCATTCTTGCCGGACTTGAGTAACAAGATGGCGCACCATAGACTACATCAGTCTTTTCGAAAAAAAGTCAAGCGTGCTTCGATAATTCAGTGGAACGCCAGAGGTCTACAGTCAAGAATGCCTGAGTTTCGACAGTTCGTTTTCGAGAATAAATTTCCCACTATCGTCATTTGTGAACCGCATTTTTCAAAAATACCTCGACTGTCGGGCTATTAATCGTTCGTTTCTTCATCGTGCATTGAGCGAAGTCAAGTTGCTGTGTACATCCGTAAAGAACTCACTTACGTTCTCCAAAGAGTAGAGTCTCACAATGGAAATCACTACGTGTGTCTATATGTTAAAAAAAAGAAGTTGTCGTTTACGCTGATGTTCCAGTCGCACGAGATCAGCAAATGGAGGTTGCATTCATCATGGAAGAACTTCATGCGGCATTGAACACATGCAGACGCTCATCATCCCCAGGTCCGGATGGAGTGACCTATACTGCCCAACGTCACCTAAACCCGAAGGCACAGTGCTGTCTCCTGGACATTTTCAATAAGTCTTGGCATGATGGAATGGTGCCTGATGAGTGAAAGTGCAGTCGACTGGTGCCTTTGTTGAAGCCCGGAAAGCCTCCATTGGATATGGCATCAAACCGGCCTATAGCACTAGCAAGCTGCGTCAGCAAGGTCATAGAGAGGATGCTGCTTACACGCATGGAATGGTACCTGGAACGTTATGACATCTATTCTGATGATATGACAGGCTTTCGACGAGGTCTGTCCTCAATTGATAGCGTCATTGACTTAGTGACCTCTGTTCAGCAACAGAAAGCTAAGAAGGGGCTGTCGGTAGCTCTGTTCCTAGACGTGAAAGGTGCACATGACAACGTGACTCATGAGGCTGTTCTCAATGAACTTGAAGCAGCTGAACTTGGAGGTCGAGTCTTTTGATAGGTAAGAAGCTACCTCACAAAAAGATCGATGTTCGTTCTAACTGAAGATGGGCCTACGAATAAGCATTTCACAAGTCGTGGGGTGCCACAAGGCGGCGTTTTGAGTCCGACTCTTTTCAATCTGGTTCTGGTGGGGTTCACCGAAACGCTACGACAGACGGCTTATAATCTCTCTACGCTGATGATATCTGCATTTGGGCGTCCAGCGTGACACGGTCTCAAGTGCGCACAAGGATACAGAAAGCGGCAACGATGACATCGGCATACCTTCGCCAGCAAGGGTTGACTATTGCTACAGGAAAATGCGCAGCGGTGGCGTTTACACGCAAACCGATGTCTTTTTACCCATTGTGCATCGATCGCAGAGCAATCGCATATAAGAGCAGCCATAGATTCTTAGGTGTCATCGTAGATGGTGACCTAACCTGGAGCCCGCATGTCGCATACCTGAAGAAAAAGCTCATTGGCATTGAGAATGTATTCAAGTTCGTCGCCGGAAAATCATGGGGCCCATCCGTGCACTCCATGTTGCAGCTTTATACAGCCCTCTTTCTCGGAATTCTCCGGTACAGTCTTCCTGTCCTGTCCAACACGTGCAAGACTAACGTCCGTGCACTACAAAGCGTACAAGCACAAGCACTTTGGACATGTTTTGGCCTTCCAAGATGCTCATCGACAGTGGCAACTATTGTCATCGCACAAGAACAGCCGGTCACAGCGCATATCATTGTCGAGACGCTGAGAGCGCACATTCAGCATTTATCACGGCTACCGTCACATATTTAGCATCTTTGACAGCACGGATGAATTCGTTCTGCAGTATTGTGACAAAACATTAGGACATATTACCATCTGGCTTCAAACTTGCGACGCATCCAGCAGCTGCGTTATCGAGTATACGTCAACCTGACGTGCGCTTATCAGTTCCTGGAATCGTTAAAAAGGCACGCTTGTCACCGCTAGCCCTGAAGCAATTGACTTAGCGACTGTTGGACGAAAGGTACTTCGACCGCATACATGTTTACACCGATGGCTCCACTAATTCTAACAGCTCTACAGGAGCAGTGGTTGTTCCATCTGATAATGTGTTGCTTCGATACAAGTTCTCTCACACCACGACGTCGACAGCAGCAGAGCTCGCAGGGCTTCAAGGTGCAGTAAAGTACATTCTTCGGCAGCAACCTAACTAATGGGCCATCTTTTGCAACTCGTGGTCAGCCTTACAGACACTACAGTTTGCTATGCAGCACGGGTTACACGAACAATTCGTATATCAGATAAGACACGACTACCACGAAGCGCTCAAGGAAGGTCACGATATTGTATTTCAGTGGTTTCCGAGTCATTGTGGAATTGTCGGCAATGACCGCGCGGATGAAACTGCTCGATCGGCTCATGATCAAGACCTGCGTATGCCCATACCACTCTTGAGAACGGACGCTGCAAGACGACTACAATCACTTGCTCGCCATATAACTCTCCTACAATGGAATACACCGGGTTTCTCCAACACGCACCTGTATTCGGTCAACCCAAATTTGCAACTTCATTTGCCATACGGGCTCCCACGATGCGCTGAAACTTTACTGTGTCGCATGAGGTTGGGCGTGGTATTTACGAATGCGTACTCTCGTCTCCTTGGAATGGCGGGCACTTCGGCATGCAACATCTGCGCCTGCGAGGAAACACTCGAGCTCATTCTATGTCATTGCCCAGCAAACCAGTCTGAACTACGTATTATGGAAGCCAAGCTCCGTCAGCTCGATTCACGGCCTCTTACAGAAGAGAAGCTCCTGGGACCTTGGCCGACGGTCTCCCATACACCCAAAGCCACGAAAGCCCTCTAGCACTTCTTAAGGACCACCAGACTTCACGAACGCTTGTGAAAGAACAGTGTGACACCATTCTGTGTAGTCTCGAGCTGACTATTCATCCTTCTATTTCTTACTCCTCGTCTTTTCTATCTCTTTCCTTTCTATTATTCTCCCTCCCCCCCCCCCCCAAGTGTAGGGTAGCTGACCGAGCCAAGCTTGGTTAACCTCCCTGCCTTTCCCCCCCCCTCTCTCTCTCTCTCTCTCTCTCTCTTATTTTCCTGTCCATAAAACGTTTGCTTGTTTTAATCCGTAACTGTAAAACAACATCTGAATAAATGCATGAACAAGTGATGTGATGTTATGGGGCCCCTGTGCAGCGCTTACCTCCTCGGTAATACTACAGCGCAAGACACGAAAACATCGCATAGGCGACCCGCACCACAAAAAACCTATAAGAAAACCTATCATAGCGGAAATGTTAGCCAAGTTTCACTCTTTGGTAACATTGCATCGTAACATTTTCCTTCTCCTGTTAGAACATAAGTGAGTTATAACTGTTGCGACGGATAACTTCGCCTTGTTGATCCCCAGTGCAGCCAAGAGTGACCACTGTCAAAAGCCCCCCAACTTTTCCCAGTGAGGGGGGGGGGGGGCTCACACACCCCTTGCCCCCCCCCCTTAGCTGGTATGCCTATGGACCCAGCTATCTTTAGCCAGAGTTAAAATTTATGCCGACACTCGCAATTATGACGCGACCAAACTCATGTTGCTGACTGGTGCTATTTTTGTGTTCTAAAATATTGGTTTAAGGAAAGAGAGATGGATAAAAAATTTCAGAGAGAAAGTTGCAGATCCGTTTGCAAAACATCTGATAAGGCAGTTTCAAACTTTATATCTGTTAATTGTAATGTTTTTCTGCTAACTACAAATGTCAGTGAAATACAAAAAATACGTAACAAACCAGCTCGCGTGCCAGTGCACACGATGATTCTAGTGCTCCCTAAAGTTCCGCTTCCGAAAGAACATAACATTTGTCCGATTGTACTGTCTCGACAGGGCCGCAACAATGATTGTGGCATTGCAATGAACTATGTTTGGCTATCGGCCACAAAAGCGATAACCGCTGTGTCTGCTTATCGCTGTCATGAATCGGTGTGTGGAAAGCGTGTCGTTCGTACGCGGAGCGTCAAGGAACGCCAGAATCACGGTGCGCGTAGGCATGCCAGTGGGTTTGTCACGTGGTATTTTTTCATTTATTTTGCAGGCATTTGTAGTTAATAGAAAAACAATAATAAATAACAGGTATAAAGTTCGAAACTGTTTATTCAGACGTTTTGCAAACCGACCTACAACTTTCTTATTGAGTTTTTTATCCATGTTCGTTCCTTCCTTTAAAAGTTAGTTAAATAAACATATCTAATTACACAATGTATTAAACACAAAAAATATCTTACTAACCCTAGGCAACGGTCAGCAACATACATTTTGTCGCGTCCTAATTGCATGTGTCGGCATATTTTTGAACCCTGGCTGAAGATAGCTGGGACACCCTGTATAGGCGTTTAGAGAGAGCTCGGAAAAACCTGAACTCTTCCTTCTACTTTCAGAATGGAGAACATTTAGCCTTTTTGTGCATGCGATTTTTATGCTCCAGTGCGCTTATGAGTTCGGGGGAAAACCAGGGGGATATTTACGGTGTTTAGTTGTATAACGGAGTATAAACTTACGCATGCATGAGTAAGTTTATACTCCGTTATAATCAGCATGCTGTTTATTACAAGCTCTGTAAGCTGCTCAATTTTTTCATCAACGTTTGGCTTGTCAGTAACCTGGGACCAATAAACGGCTGACAACTAGTGATAAAAGCTCGTAGTTTCGGTACACACAGATGATCTTACATTGAGTGGTGGGAGGAATTTGTCTGGACGAACAAAAGGAGGAGAAGAAAGATTTTGTTTCAACAGAGGAATCGGAGCACGCAGGCTCCTGAGCCCCCGCACGATCCCTCTCCGCTCAAGCGTTCATTTGGTGGTGCTCTATGACGCTGGTAGCCCTGTCGGCAGCCATTGTCTGCTCAACCGGGTCCTCACGGTAGGGTCTCCCAGTCCCCCCAGGTCTTGAGATGTTCCAGGGCCCGAGGGGGAGGACCTGCAGGCAGTGAGACAGGATCTGTATATCAGAAGAATGAGATTCAGAGCAGAGGGTACAGGCTGGTGTTAGGAAAAGGGGGTGATAGTGCGAATGATTAAGAGAAGAAGGAAGAGTGTGAGTCTGTGCGTGGTGCAATAGGATGGCCTGTTAGTTGCTGAGAGACTTGTGCGGTGGAGGATAAAGCTGACGCTCGGCCTGATAGGCCTGAGTCAGCTCGTTGAAAGTGTGCGTGCGCTCCTTCGCGAATCAGGGATCGGAGGCCGCCAGTGCCCGGTTTAGAGAACCTCGGGCTAAGAGATTGGCGGCCTCATTTTCGGGATTCCCGTAGTGCGCGGGCACCTAGATCAACTATACATGACGGTGCTGTGGTGCAGCGGGTGACTCCAGTATGCAAAAAGCAGGGACGTGAACTCGGCCTCGCGCGAAATTTAGAATTGTGGTTTTGGAATGAAATAAAACATACCATGCTTCATTGTTGAGAATTGCTAAGGCAATGGCAGCTTCCTCTGCAGCTTCGGGAGAGGCGTTTGAAGGAAATGTGTGTGTACCTATTGGGGAGAGTGTGATCGACCATGGTGGCGACCGCTTCATCGCCCACGCAGGCTGTGTCCACCCATATGGCGTCCGGTTCGGAGTTCTAGCACGAGCTCGGCGGCATTTATCATGGTGGCTGTGGTGCATGTTACGTGGAAGTGGTGTAATGAGGAGTTCTCGGTGCAGGGGTCTTGGCATGGGGAGTAATGTCGGATCATTGGCCGGTATCTGGATTTGAGGAAAATGCAAAATATGCCATCCGGCGTCAATGTGTGTGAGGCGAAGGTATTTCGCTTGGCGGTGCGCGTCTATAAGTTTCCCGATAGTGTTGGGAAGGCCCAGCGTGAGTAGTCGATCGGTGAGTGTACTTGTGAAAAGGTGGAGGGCTACTTGGTATGCCCGAGAGATGAGGGCATCCAGGGCGTCAGTGTCTCAGCGAGATAGTTATAGGTAAGTAGCGGAGTAGAGCACGTTGCTGAGTACGAATGCACGAATAAGGTGACATAGGTCACCCTCCTTCATTCCCCTGTCGGGGCACGAGACCCGGCGGATCAGCTGCGAAATCGCCCCTACAACCTGCTTGAGTTTCCGGATTGTGTTAGTGTTCTTTCCATCCTTTTTAATATGCATGCCCAATATCCGGAGGGTGTCGACCTCAGATACCGATCTGCCATCCAGTTCGATAACGATGGGGGAGGAAGCGAAGTTGCGGCTTTTGGGACGGATGCAGAGCAGTCCGGACTGCTCTGGAGAACAGGCAAGTCTATCTGCATAGTTTTCTGTTAGGTTGGCGGTGGTGTTTAAATGGTGTCCTGTATGTCACCATCACTGCCATGGGTAGACCATAGCGTGATGTCATCTGCGTATAGGGTGTGTTTTAGGTGAGGAATAGTTGCCAATTTTCGGGCTAGGGGAATGAGAGTAACATTAAATAAGAAGGCTGAGAGCACGGACCCTTGAGGTGTGTAGACAAGACAGATGTCGGAGCAAGGAACTTAAACGGGTTTATCATTTGTGAGACAGAGATCCAAGACGTTGTCTTTGCAATTGACGATGGTGTTAATAATAATAATAATAATAATAATAATAATAATAATAATAATAATAATAATAATAATAATAATAATAATAATAAAAATAATAATAATAATAATAATAATAATAATAATAATAATAATAATAATAATAATAATAATAATAATAATAATAAATGTAGACTTTTGAAATGACGTAGTTTGCGCTCAGGTAAGAATTTGAAGGCATCAATATTAGGTAACATAAACAATAAATTGCGCCTAAAGTACAAGATGCACTTACGACCCCATGTTATTTTTGTATTTTTATACAGAGGAAAACTTTGTTGGTCAATCGCCAATATTTAAGTGTAATTTACGAGAGGTGGCACGCGAGCCAAAATTACGAACACATGCACTATCCGCGTCAAACGAAACCCGAACAGCGGCAAGCTTTCGCGATGGTATATAGCGCCTCGTCCACTTCTCATCACGATCAGCGCGCAAAAAGAACAAAAAAAAAACAAGAAAGTGCACGACAGAACCGCTCATCACTTTCTTGATCTTTGTCTTTTTTGTGCGCTCATCCGTAAGAAGTATGTTCCAACTAGTCCAATTTGCTACTTTACTTCCCCAGACACTTATCACCATGAACGGGCACGCATATATGCACAGGGCGGCCGTACAGGATGCGCGTGCCTGTGAACGGTGACAACTGGACGGTACGCACAATGCTACCACCAAGGCTTGCCGCTGTTCACATTTCATTTGACGCGGATAGTCAGTACATCCATGTATCATAGTCCTACACAGCCGAGCAACAACATGTGACTCTTCTTCCGGTCACGTTGCTTGCAATGCTCCCGGTTCTCGTTGTCGGAAATTTTTTTGCTATCACCCACGTTTTGCGTCAGAGATCACGTCGATTCGAGGAAGTTCCCATCTTTTGTTTTTTGTGATTTGTTATGTTTGCCTCACCCGACCGTCGGCAGCGTCGTCTGCTTTGCGCGTTCCCGCATGCGACCACTTCCCTAGGATCACGTGACCTCTACGTTCGAGTTTCATCAGCTCCCTCTCTTGTAGCGCGAATATTAGAAATGGTAGACTGCTGAATCCATGACGTTTAACCAATTGTCTGGGCAAATTTATTGGGCAAATGAACCAGTTTTTTTCTATTGCGGAAACCGGCGATCCTCCAGCCAAGACGATGTATGGACAACTTAAAGGCCAACTCCGGCGATTTTTCGAGGTCAATGGATCTCAATGAAAATCGCTAAGTACGTTCCTTTGCACATTTCCGTCATTTATGCCAAATTACCGGCTTGATAGATGCGCTGATTGTTTGCAAATGAATTTTAAAGATTGCTTTGAAAAGCTCACATCGCTTGCCAGAGTTATTGGCAAGACTGTCTGTGTGACGTTCATGTTTGGCATGTGAACCGAAGTGATGCAGCCGATGGCATCGCTACTTTGGCTGCTACAGCGTTTATTATGCTGGTCAAAAGGCGGCAGAGGCGGTGTTTGGCACGGGTATAGCACGAGAAAGCTTTCTTCCACTGTGGTGTTTGGCCGGCGCTTCGCTGGTCTGGCTTGCAGAGGTTCCACACTCCGCGCCGGCGGGACCAGTATGTGGCCTCCGGTTCTTGCTAAATAGTACGTCATACGAAGACAGGACGCCTTGTCGGGTTTCGGTTTTGCACCTTTTTGCTAAATAAAAATTATTCTAACATTTTCTGAGCATTTCAGCTATTGGGCTCATGACAAGGGTTTGTCAGGAACATAGAAATAATTTCCTTTACTTTGACATGGTCGAAAAATCACCGGAGTTGACCTTTAAGGCGGCTTCGCTACTTCACAGTATGCTGTAAAAGTAGTACATTAATTGGGAGCTAATTGTTCCAGATCGATGCGGAAAATACGCGTGCAGACAGCTCGGCAATATCTCATTGATTGATATGTGAGGTTTAACGTCCCAAAACCACCATATCATTATGAGAGACGCCGTAGTGGAGGGCTCCGGAAATTTCGACCACCTGGGGTTCTTTAAAGTGTAACCAAATCTGAGCACACAGGCCTACAACATTTCCGCCTCCATTGGAAATGCAGCCACCGCAGCCTAGATTCGATTCCGCCACATGCGGATCAGCAGCCGAGTACTTTAGTCACTAGACCACCGCGGCGGGGCAGCTCGGCAATATTGTTAGGGGGAAGATTTATTTACCGACAGCGGGTCTTGCTAACGGCTTAAGGAGCGCACAGTCATGCAGGCCAACAGCGAAATCTCGAGAGTCCAACTCACAACAACCACGCTGTCGTCTTCCTCTTTTTAGGTGCCATTTCAGCTGTGCCGGAGTGACAGTTTCATACACGTATCATCACCCCGGCTGGTAAGGCACCGTCTCGGTGCCTGTTAAATGAGCGAGTCCGCGTTGTAGAGCTTGAGACGAGAAACGTGGACTACTTCCGTTCTGGGTGCAGCAGCTGATGAGTTTGTAGAAACGGCAATCTCTTAGGTCACAGGTGTGACCTGACGAAGGACTCGGTAGGGCACAGCGTGTCGCGATAGTAGTTTCTCGCAGAGGCCAACACGTCGAGATGGGAGCCACAGGAGAACAATAGATACCGCAGAAAAAAATGGCATCCCTATGTCGACGGTCATAAAGAGACTTTTGTGCTGTCTGCGACGATGATAACCGAGCGCGGGCTACCACGCCGGCTACCGCGCGGGCCGTGAGGGCACGGCTGTTCGCATCCTGAGCGTACGAAGTGGTGGAGGATGGGTGGTCTGATGAAAGCAGTGTGTCGAAGGGCAGTAAGGGATGACGTCCGAAGAGTAGATAAAATTGGGAGTAGCCTGCTCTTTCATGACGCGACGAGTTATAGGCGAAGGTGACGAACGGCAGAGCTATGTCCCAGTCAGTGTGGTCGGTAGATTCGTACACGGAAAGCATGTCTGTCATAGTGCGGTTTAGGCGCTCCGTAAGGCCGTTAGTCTGAGGGTGGTTGGATGTGGTGAAGTTGTGACGGGTAGCACAAGATCGGAGTAGATCATCAACCACACGAGATAGAAAGTAGCGACCACGGTCTGTGAGCAGGTGAGACGGAGCGCCATGCTGCAGCATAATGTCGTATAGAGCAGGAAGTGGGCAACGTAAGTTGCGCAGCTGGTTGGTAGCGTTCGAGTGATTGCAGACCGAGTGGCATAATGTGTGGCCACTACAATCCATTTATTTCCAGTTGTAGAAGTAGGAAAGGGGCCTAGCAAGTCCAACCCTACTCGATAAAACGGCTCGGCTGAAACTTCAATAGGTTGAAGAAGACCGGCAGGGGGAGTCGTACGCTTCTTTCGGCGCTGGCAGAGGTCGCAAGATGCGACGTAACGGCGAACGAAGTGGTAGAGACCCTTCCAGAATACTCGTCGTTGAACGCGGTCGTAAGTTCTGGAGACTCCTAGATGTCCAGAAGTTGGAGCGTCGTGCAATTGTCACAGAACATCCTTTCGCAGGTGACGTGGTACGACGAGTAAAGGTTCCGCGCCGTCGGGGTGTAAGTTGCGGCGGTACAAAACGTTGTCTTGAAGCAGGAATCTGCTAAGGGAAGGGTCAGTATGGCGCGTATGAAGGCGGTCAATGAAGATGAGCAGCGATGGATCTCGGCGCTGTTCGGCGGCCACGTTCAGAAAGTCAGTGATGGCTAAAATGCACTCATCGGATTCCAAATCAGAGGAGTTAGGTGGATCAACGGGGTGCCGGGATAAGCAGTCAGCATCGCTGTGCAGCTTTCCAGATTTGTACAACCGAGAACGTGTACTCCTGTAATCGAAGTGCACATCGGCCGAGTCTTCCCGTAGGGTCCTTAAGCGTCGACAGGCAGCAAAGCGCATGATGGTCCGTGATGACATCGAACGAACGTCCGTATAAATATGAACGGAATTCCGCAATGGCCTAAACAAGGGCTAAACATTACCGCTCAGTGATGGAATAATTTTTTCCCGCTTGCGACACAAGGCGACCAGCGTGGGCTATCACACGGTTGGTGCATTCTGTATCTTAGTGAGTATAGCACCAATGCCATGGCCGCTTGCATCGGTTCGAAACTCTGTTCGAGAAGCTGGATTAAAATGAGCCAAGACAGGTGGTGATGTGAGGGCGGTAATGAACGATGCGAAGGAATGTTCCTGGTTCTTTCCCCAAGAAAAGGCCACATTGTTTTGGAGGAGATCCGTGAGGGGCCTTGCAATATCCGCGAAGTTGAAAACAAAGCGGCGGAAGTGTGAGCAGAGCCCAATAAAACTGTGAACTTCTTGTGTGGAGCGTGGAACCGGGTATTTTCGGACTGCACGGACTTTGTCAGGGTCGGGTTGAACACCAGTGGCGTCAACAAGGTGGCCGAGTAATTTAATCTGCCGGCGTCCAAATGAGCATTTTGACGGATTCAGTTGGAGACCAGCGCCACGAAAAACGTAAAGTGCCGAGAGATGAGACAGGTAGCTTTCAAATGAGGGCGAAAAAACGATTACATCGTCGAAATAGCAAAGAAAAATTGACCATTTGAAACCACTGAGAAGAGAGTCCATCATACGTTCAAAAGTAGCTAGGGTATTGCACAACCCAAAAGGCATGACCTTGAATCGGTAAAGGCCGTCGGGTGTGATAAATGCTGTGTTCTCGCGGTCGCGGTCGTTAACCGAAATTTGCCAGTATCGGGATTGAAGGTCAAGGGACGAGAAATAGTTGGCGCCATGGAGGCAGTCGAGTGCATCATCGATTCGGGGTAGAGGATAAACGTCCTTCTTGGTGATCCGATTCAAATGGCGATAGTCGACGGAAAAGCGCTAAGTGTTGTCCTTCTCTTTAACTAAAACCACAGGGTATGCCCAGGGACTCGATGAAGGCTCAATGACATCTTCGCTCAGCATTTTCTCGACCTCCGTCTGTATAACTTGGCGTTCAGCATGTGCCACGCGATGAGGACATTTGTGGAGTGCACTGGCGTCGCCAATGTTGATGCGGTAGCTTACGGCACTTGTACGGCCCAGGGGGTGGTCGTCGACGTCAAAGATATCCAGGTAAGAAAATATAACACCCCGGAGCGCTGCAACTTGGGAAGGTAAAAGGTCCCCGGATATCCTTTTGTCGAGGAACCCCTTATATTGCGGGGTGATGACAGGCTTCGCCATGTTCTTAATGTCAGGGGTAAAAGAACAAATCAAACATTCATCAAGGGAGAAAGATCGGCTAAAGTGATGCCTTGGGGAAGAACTTGAGTCGACGTAGAGAAGTACAGAACTGTAAGTAGCGCCTGTTGTTGGCAACAACCACAATAGTATGTGGTGGTGCGATGTGGTGCGTAAGGGTCAAATCAATGAGGGGAGCTACCAGATAGTCTCCATCAGGAACGAACGGAAAGGGCGACACAGGAATGTACGTAACAGCTTGGGGCGGTAGCCGTAGAAACTCCACGGATCGTAGCCGAGTGCGACTTGGAGGGTTGAAATCGGTGCACAAAGGCAATTTGAGCCGTAAGATACCGGTAGAACAATCGATGAGGGAGGAGTGGGCGGTTAAGAAATCAATTCCAAGGATGACGTCGTGTGGGCAAGCATCGAGGACTGCGAAGAGAACGGTAGTGTGGTGGCCAGCAACAGTAACGCGGGCAGTGCACATGCCAAGCACCGATGTTCGACTTCCGTTGGCCACTCGAACAGTAGAAAAGATAGCAGGTGTGAGAACTTTTTTCAGACGAGATAGAAATATTGAACTCATAACAGATACTTGCACACTCGTGTCAACTAGACCAGTAACGGCGTGGCCATAAACGAACACTCGAAGTAAATTGCGTCTTGAATTTGTAGCCGGTTGACGGTTTTCGTTCCGAGTCGTCAACGCAGCGCCACCTCCAGGAGCTGCACTCATCAGTTTCCCGGGGGATGACCAGAATAAGCCGGCGACGGAGAGCGGCGGCGTTGAGGGGAGCGTGACGGCCGACCCTGTGGTGACGGCGAGCGGCTGGACCAGTTTCTTTGGGCGACGACGTCAGCGTAGGACGGTTCGGAGCGTGGAGATGAACGGTGAGGGGAAGGGTCCTGAAGATGGACATCCGGAGAAGCGGGTTGCGAATAGTGTCCACAGTCTTGACGGTGGTCGACATTAGCAAAGCTTGGCCGGAAATACCACCTGTTGCGGCAATGGCGGGAGATGTGCCCAACTCGAGAGCAAGAAAAGCAGATGGGTCGATCATCGTGCGTGCGCCACTCAGATGAATTTCGGTAGCGTGGTGGAAACCGAGGAGTCGAAGCTGCCGCAGCGGCAAGTGGAGCAGAGTGGTGGTCAGCCTTGTGGACGAGAGTGCTCATGGGCTGCGGCATGAGCTTGGCGGGCTGGGGAACCTGGACGCCCAGTTTAGCAAACTTCAGACGTACGATGGCTTGAATAAGCGAGACTGTTGCCAAGTTTTCTTGCGCAGGGGGCTGATAGGGAGCGGGTGCCATGGCTTCCAGCTCCTGGCGAACAATCCTTGCAATATTGGCAAGAGGTGCAAGTGAACGAGGCGCTGCAGAATCCTCGCAAGACGAAGTCACAGCGGTGTTTGGTAGTCTCGTGAAGTGGTGGGTTATTCGCCTGCTTTTAGCTTGTTCAAATCGTCGGCATTCAGATATGATGGAGGCGACAGTGGTACAGTTCTTACACATTAGTATGTTCAAAGCATCATCAGCAATGCATTTCAATACGTTGCTGATCTTGTCCGCCTCGGACATGTTTTTGTCAGTCTTCCGGCACAGTGCCAGTACGTCTTGTATGTACGTGACGTACGACTCCGTCGATGATTGAACACGCGACGCGAGTTCCTGCCTGGCTGCCATCTGAAGAGCAACTGACCGACCGAGCGTCTCGTCCCACCTTCAGTGCTCGCTGACGCGCTCGAATAATGCGAGCCATTCTTCGACGTCCATGCTGTTCATCCATGAATACGTGCCAGGGTCAAGAAGATGGGGGGCAATTACAGGTGATGGAGCCGGCGCGGATGGCGAGACCTGAGTGCCAGTTTCAGGCATCATGGCTGGACAAAGCTGGCGTCCACTGCAGAGTTCCAAAGCCGGGTTGTGTGAAGACCCCGCACCTTCCACCAAAAGATGTTACGGGGAAGATTTATTTACCGACAGCGGGTCTTGCTAACGGCTTAAAAAGCGTACAGTCATGCAGGCCAACAGGGAAAGCTCGAGAGTCCAACCCACAACAACCACGTTGTCGTCTTCCTCTTTTTGGGTGCCCTTTCAGCTGTGCCGGAGCGACAGTTCCATACACGTATCAATATCTAAAATTTTGTACACATTAAGATCAGCATAAGTAGATAAATATAAAATGATGCAATGTTGTACAGAACTGAGCAAGAAAAACTGCACAAGCCACTCAAAATTAGGACGTAAGTGTTCCCTGCTACTGACGTAAAATGGTCGTGAATCAGATGTAGGAGAGTTTTTCTTTTCTCAGTTTTAAGCAATACAGATTCAAAAGAAGTGACTTAACATTAGGGCACACATTGTCCCTATACACTCTGCAGGTGAACTTATTAATGATATGTCCTTGTTAATTTTTTTAACTTCAGGAAATTTATGTATTCGGGAAAAAGATCCACCTGGAAGATGACTGCATCAATATGGCTTCTTTAGCACTGTTGCAGAAAAAATAATTTATCTTGACCCGTAATGCAAGATGTGTGATAGCTGCGTGTTACCTCGGCATGACTGGTCATTTGAATTGTACTGTATGAAAAAGTTTTATGATTGACTTTTGTAAATATTTTTGTAACCATGAAGCACGATTGCATAAAATCATCATGCGTCTGTCCGATGAATTCCGTTGAAAGTCTGCGCTTGTATCCGTCTAGTCCTTCATCCCTAGTGTTCGTCTTTTAAGCAGTGTGCAATAAGGTAACAATGAATAGCTATCAACTCGCCTAAGCAAGTGCCCTTATAACTTATACACCAGAACACAGCGAGCTCAGTGCTTGCTGCCATATTGAAAAGCGCGTGGCGCTGTCCGTTGCTAACGCGGCGACGCAACACTCTCAACTCTCAGGCGAGCAGACGCTCTGCAAATCAAACGATAAACTTCACAACTCGAGTCCGGCTGTAAGCATGTTTCGCGCTGTTCCTGCGCTGGAAGTTTGTGCTGATTTGGTGTGAAACGTCAAGGTCTTCCTCGACAGTCCAGTACGTCTGCAGCACGTGCATTGCACACTACGGAAGCAGCTTCATCAGGTACGTACTACAGGCCCCGCCGCGGTGGTCTAGTGGCTAAGGTACTCGGCTGCTGACCCGCAGGGCGCGGGTTCGAATCCCGGCTGCGGCGGCTGCATTTCCAATGGAGGCGGAAATGTTGTAGGCCCGTGTGCTCAGATTTGGGTGCACGTTAAAGAACGCCAGGTGGTCTAAATTTCCGGAGCCCTCCACTACGGCGTCTCTCATAATCATATAGTGGTTTTGGGACGTTAAACCCCACATATCAGGTACGTACTACAGCGATTGAAAGCAACGCGAACAGCGAAAAGCGCTGCTTTCATCTCAGTTGAACTGCGGAGTGCCTTGGCAGAATTTGTGCTGGAAGCCGGCGTCAACGTAGCGTTAGAATCTGGTACCTACTCACGCTGATGCACCACATGTGTAATAATTACCAGTCCTGTCGGGCACTCGGAACACGCAGGCGCTGCAAAAGTGCCAGGCAGAACAAGATATTAAAATGCCACGGTGACGCCGGCCGAAAGCACGTGTATATAGATGTGCAGAGTCGCGGAGAGCCTCGCACAGAGCAGACGTGTTTTTTCCTCGTCCCCAGTCCTTTGATTCTGGCAGTTTTGCTCACTCCCGTGGGCGTATTTATTTCTCGTCTAAACCTTAAATAGCACTCTCGAGTGCAGCCCTTTTTAGGGCTCTAAGGTTTAGCATGTGATTTCTCAATGCCCCCTTTTTTCTTTTTTTATCATTGTTTACTTTAATTTCTATGGCACCACCCTGGATGGTCCCACAATCCCATCGCTAATGGCGGACGGCCTGCATGAGGGCTTCCCGTCAGGTTATGCTCTCGACTTGGCAGAAAGAGCCAAGGCCTGCGACCTACTGCTCAAAACCGCGGCACAGGTTTTGCACACAGGAACCGCCGGCCGACCAAGCCCGCCGCGTCCCTCACCTACCTCCAGCGCACGTACCAGGGCAGGGAGACTCAAGGTAGCCACAAGCCTGCTGTCCAAACCTCCGCAGCAGACTGCGAGCAACGCTGGTCCTAGGCTCCGCGCACGAAGGGCGAAAAACTTCATACCGAAAAAGCGGCCCGTCACAAGAAGGCAGACAGCAGCCGCTGCCATTTTAGGGACGCCCGCCATCCCGCAGAATCGGTCTCCGTGCCAGGAGACAGGAATTCAAGCCAGCAGCAGTAATGAGGTTGGCTACCCAGAAAAGACAGAATGTGAGCTGTCTCCCTCCCCTCAGAAGAGCGACGCAGCCAGCAGTGGTTCTTCCCCCATCACTGAAACGTCGTCCTCCACCTCTTCCTCGTCGTGCTCACACAACACGCCGGCCTCCTCTCCCAACACCTCTGTAGAAGAGAGCAGCCCGGAACAGAAGGAGCAGGGCTCCTCCTCCCCTTTGGTGACTGACGACACAGGGACACCTGGAAAGGCAGCCCTCTCTACCCCACAAGCCGAGGGAGAAAAACAAGTTTTCCTCTCGGTCCCGAGTACACCTCTTTCAAGACCGCCTAATCAGCTACGCCGGGATGTAAACAAATTCAGCGCATCTCGAGAAACGCAGCCGCGCCCCCTTGCTCGCAACAGCTGTGTGCTGTGGCCGCCCGAGGAACCATTTCCTTCACTGCCATCCACAGGGGCTCCAAACGGCACCAAACTCTGCGAACCACAGGTTCCTACTACCAACACATGGCAGAAGCACCAGGGGGTACAAAAACCTGCGGTTTCAACGCAAAAATGTACCCCACCCACTCAGCTACCTGCGAGACCTGTGTCTACTTCCCAGCTGGAGACCATCCTCTACAGGCCAACCACCAGGAAAATCTCCTTTCGGTCTGCGACACAAGAGGCAATCTCCGCACAATTAGCGGCAGTTGAGGGGGCACACCGCGTGCGAATTAACTTCGGCCGCAATGTTATCGCTGTCGACGTTGCCGCGGGAGCACCGCTCGCGCCCCTCCTCGCAGTTTCCGACATCTGCGAGATTCCCGTGCGTGCCAGGCAGGCGTCAACCAACACCTGCAGTGGAATAATCCACAATGTCGACCCAGCGATCACGGAGGAGGAACTACGCGACAACATCGCATCGCAGCTCCCTGTACTGCAATGCACGCGATCCGGACGCAATGTCGTGATCATGTTTTCTGGACGGAAACCTCCACAGGACATCGAACTTTACAAACAACGACGCCCGGTTCGTGCTCGCCGCCCTCGTCCTGTGCAGTGCGAACGGTGCGGTCGCTACGGCCACACGGACATCACCTGCACCGCACATGAACGTTGTGTGTGTTGTGGCGGGCCACATCCGCGTGCCGATTGCACCGCGCAGCGCCCGCGTTGCATATTCTGTGGCGCCACCCATCTGGCCACAGAACCCCGCGGTGCTCGCTGGCAACAAGAGCGTCAGCTACTAGAGGTCCGCGCGCAATCGGCCCGCCCCATGACACGCCGCGAGGCCTCTGCAGTTGTTCGCAAGAACAACCCCATGGCACACAATTCTGCCACTCGAGAAGGGTTTTCATATGCGGCGGCCGCTGGTGCCTCTACTGCTGATGCATCAACGAACACCACCACCGCTCCAGAGAACTCCTCGGTGATCTCGGTGCTCGCGGCCGCAGTTCGTGCCGCGTTGGACTTCCTCCCTCGCGACTGTCCGGTTCGCCCGCTCTGCATAGCAGCGCTGGCTACGCAACAAGCTCTGACACAGCATGGCGAGTAAAAACTGTGCACGGCGGCCGCGCATCCTTCAGTGGAACTGTCGTTCTTTGCGCCGCCGTCACAGTGAGCTCGCTGAGTACTTGTTGCTCAACGAGTACGACATCGTCGCACTACAGGAGGCTTATGTACGCGGAAGCGAATGTAGACTCACTGGTTACTCGAGCTACCACTGTACAGCGAGGTGTCAAGTGCGCGATTGCGCCTTAGATGTCTGGTGCGACCCTACACATCCTCCCGCCCGCTCTTACGCCTCCATCTACGTGCGCAATGGACTCTCACATTGCACTGTTGATGTTTCTGACACCTTGTGCAGTGAGGTTGAATGTGTGGCGGTTAAAGTGCGCCTCGGGCAGTGCGACACGGCAGTGGCGTGTGTTTATGTCCATCCTGTCCACAGGTGGGACACGGCATTCGTGACCCGTTTGGTGCGACGCCTACAAGGTGACTGTGTGGTCTGTGGAGACTTCAACTCGCACCATACGGCTTGGGGGAGTGACCACATAGACGGCAGAGGCAGAGACCTGTTGGATAACATTGTTGCGACAGGCTTGCTTATTATAAATACGGGCTGTCCGACTTTCGTCCGTCGCGGCGTAAAAAGCAGTGCCATAGGTTTCTCACTTGTGAGTGACCATTGCCGGTACGAATGGAAGAGGGAGGCAGACACGTGGGGCTCAGATCATTACCCCCTCCACCTAGAGCCACTTGATCGGCGCCGCGCCGATCAAGTGGCTCCAGTCAGTGACATACACTGTCACTGACTGGCCACGTTTTCGGCCACTCTCGGCTGCCTCCCCACCTTCCGGTGTCGCCTACTTCTCGCACGTCGCCCGCTGCGTCGAAGCGGCCTCGCGCAAGTGCACAGTGCCAGTGGGAACACCAGCTCCGGACATAAAACTTCTTAATTTACACGCGGCTCGCCGGAGGCTCCAGCGCCGTGCGACTAAAAGTGACCGCAGGGAGCACTGGACACTTTATAATCGCCTTGACGCCGTGTGTCGCCGACACGCACGGCAAAGACGCGACCGCTCCTGGGGCAGTCTATGCGTCACGCTGGACGACCCGCGACGCTCCGCGCGTGCGTGGAGGATATTCAGTGCCGTCCTCTGCCCCGTTGAGTTACGTTTCCCAGCTTTCGCCATTGCTGTTGCACATTGTCTCACTTACCAGCAATTGGCCGAGCTACTGGCTGACACCCTCCGCCTCAGCGTTCTTGAAAGCTTGCCCGAGGTTCCCCAACTCCCGCTGCACCATCGCCGACAGTGGTACAAACCTCGCCGCTTTTTCCTCACCACCAGCATGCGCAATCAAGTACGTGCTTTATGCACTGAGGATTTCCCTCTTGGGGAGTTGCGCCTGGCTTTGGCGTCGCGCAAACGGCGTTCAGCGCCAGGTGCTGACGGCGTGACATACCAGATGCTTCGCAACATCGATCAGTCCCAGCTCCCAGTGCTCTTGGCCGCCTACAACGACGTGTGGCGCACGGGGATAGTGCCGCAAGAGTGGCGCGAAGCCATCGTCATCCCCGTGCTCAAGAAGGGCAAACCCGCCTCGGAGCCAGCGTCCTATCGCCTTGTTTCCCTTACCTCCGCAGCGGGCAAGCTCTTCGAGGCCATGGCACTGAGGAGACTTGAATGAATTGCCGAGGCACTGGATGTTTTCTCGCCTTCGCAGTGTGGCTTCCGCCGTTCGTGTGCTACTGCCGACGCCCTTGCCGACGTCATCGCAACGCTAGAGGAGGCACAGCACAAAGGAGAGGCCGGGTACCTCATCCTGTTAGACATCAAGGCGGCATTCGACTCCCTGCCACACCCCACCATCTTGAACGCGGTGCGCGATCTCGGAGTGACCGGTCTCCTCTTCACGTACATCGCTTCCTTCCTCGGCGGCAGAACCATGCGTGTGCGCGTCGGTGGAGTCCTTAGTGAGCCTCGTCCCGTGAGTGTCGGTGTTCCGCAGGGCAGTGTAATCAGCCCCTTCTTGTTCAATCTCGCCCTGGCTGACATCGTCGATTACATTCCCCGTGCTTTTCCCTGTGATGTGCGCGTGGCGGTCTACGCGGACGACATTGCGGTGTTCGCGACGGGACCTGTGCCCAGTGGCCGGCGTATTCGCACCAGTGTCCAAACAGTTCTGGATTCTATTGACGCGTTCATCACGGGCAGGGGGATGACGTTTTCACCGGCGAAGACGGAGGCGATGCTGCTGCACCCCAGTTATGGCGCCCAGCGCTACACACTGAAGTTCACTCTCCAAAGAATCCCCATCCCTTGGAAGAGGCGAGTGACCTACCTCGGAGTGCAGCTGGACCAACGCCTCAACTGGTCACCAGCGGTCAGCGACCAGTTTCGAAACGCGCGAAGGGTCGCCTCCGCCGCTCGAGCACTCCTTGCTCGCGGCAATGAATGCACACCGTCCCTAGCTCTCCACATCTACAACGGAATGGCTGCGGCGCGCATTTTGTACGGCCTTCCTCTCGCAGCGCTTACGGGTTCCAACTGGGAGACACTGGACGCAGCGCATTGTATCGCGATTCGCCAGTTTTTCAGCTTGCCCAGATCATCTCAAATCGGCCCAACACTTGCTGAGGCGGGAGACATGCCACTGTCACTCCGGGCCGATCTTCGAGCGCTAAATCACATAGAGCGTATGAAACACTCGCGCCACGGACAGCAGCTGGTATTCTGGCTCTCCTCACTTCCGCACTCACGGATGGGGCAATGCGCTGCGGCATTCTACACCCTCATCCCGAGCTCACCGGATGTGAATGACTATAGTGCCCCGCCCTGCCACCATCGCCCTCTCAAGATTCGGACACGGTTACCGGGAGTGGCAAGCAAGCGGACGACGCCAGTGTGTGCGCTTCGGCACGAAACTGCTGCCACGTTTGACGAACTTCTTGCGGGACGACTCCTCGTCTTTACTGACGGTTCAGTGTTGAACGACGGGTGTGCCGCGGCTGCGTGTGTGGTGCCTTCGCTGGAGCTTCACGATCAGTGCCGCCTCGCCTGCGAGGCATCGTCGACGATAGCCGAACTCGCCGCGCTTGACCTCGCCGCCGATGCCCTCATTCAACTGAGAGTTCCGTCGGCTGCCGTTCTCTCGGACTCACGTGCTGCTCTCCAACTACTCGCGCAGGACGCCCGCAGACCTCCGGTTGCCACGCGCATCGCGCGAAAGCTCGAAGCAGTGCAGGACCTAGGGTGTGATCTTGTGCTGCAATGGATACCGGCGCACGTTGGAATATCCGGCAACGAAGCGGCCGACGAGCTGGCCAAAGAAGCACTCTCCGGGAACCCCTGTGACTACAGCGGTGAGCACATTCGACGTAGCAAGGCTTCGCACACGGTGCTCTGTCACCGCTCGCCACCCGGACCCACGAGTTGCGGCAGGGCAGCCATCACACCCACTCCCGAAAACTGGGTTTTCGAGAGAGGAGCGTGCCCTCCTTCTCCGCCTGCGCATCGGCTTCTACCGCACGGCGGAACGGGTTCACAGACAGTCGGGACGTGGAGACCCAAACTGCCGTCATTGCCCACAGCCCGAAACACTCCATCACATTATCTTCCAGTGTGAGGAGTATTCGGACACGCGCAGATCACTCTTCGATGCTTACAGCAAACTGGGACTCTGCACCAGCACTGTTGATGTGATTCTTTTTCCCCGTGCGCACGCATGCCTGGTGAAGCGCGCGCAAGCTGCCCTCATCACCTTCCTCAACACTTCTGCGCTATTTGAGCGCTTGTGAACTGAAGGAACATTAGTGCCTCCCCATCGATGTCCACCGGACTCGTATTAGTGAGTGCTACGGACCCCAATGTTTTCCGTACAGAGATTGCGCGCTTCGGCGAGTGCTTCACGCGCTTTGTACGACGCGCCAATCAAACCGTTGTCCTCCTCTCGATGACGATACCTCCTCGGCCCTTGGGAGCTTTCCTAGTCAGCTGTGCATGGCGCATGGGGGCTTGTGAGTCCGTTAAGGAAAGCAGAACGAAGGACCCTCGCCTTTCTTTTTTTTCTCTTTTCCAATCTTTCCCTTCCTATATCTTTTATTCCCCATACCCCATTCCTGTGCTGACCTGTTGAGGTGTCCTTGTAAGGAGAGACAATTACGGGTCGGCACTTTTCTTTTCTTTTCTTCTGTTATAACCACTTATATATAGATGCGCCTAGTGACACTCAAGGCAAGTCGCAGTTCGACCGAGTCGAAAGTCATGCTTTCCGCACAATTCACGCATCGCGATAGCAGGTCTTTGCAGTTGTACTAAACATGCGCGGTGCGTGCATCCACGCGTCAGTTGTAATACGTATATCCTATTATAGACATGCGGCCTGCGAAAAAGTACGGCAGTAGTTTTGTGCCTCATACTACAGGCACACAGCACGCAAATCGCTGCTGTAAAGTGAAACAGCTGCCGCGCTTAAATAAACACAATAGTATATTTACTCGTACACTTCACTGGGCTCGTAGTTTTTCCTGCTAATTGTGATCATATCATAAGGCGGCGGAACTCAACGTTTTTGCTGTGGACGGAAATCTGTGCAATCGCCAAACACCGCACCGCCATGATTCCCGCGATGTGCTGTGAACTTCACAGGCAGTGCTCAGCAATCTCTTCCTTTTTCAATGGTTGTTCTAGCATCAGATGACGGCGCAGTGGTACCCAGATGACATTTTATAAGCGGGCGCAAAGTGAACAGGCCCTTTTTCGCATTTTAAACTCCCAGAACCACTGAATTTGATGCTAGCGAGGCGTGCCTTGGCAGTTGCAAACAATTATGGCGTCTCTGGGAGCGAGGGTATACCGTCGAAGGCGCCTGGGTTCGAGATAGCCGTGCTCTCGTCTATAGAGCCCTGGTTCTCAACCGTTGATATCTCGGGAACCACTTTTGGACAGGGGTACCCAACAGTGTTGCCAAACGAAGCTGTGGACTCAACTGGAAGCTGTGGACACCGCCGGTGTCTGCCATCAGTGCGCATTCGACCAACGGCCTTGTGAACGATCGGTACCTCGGATGCGTCAGAGCTACTTCGAGCCTCGTCCATTACACCGATCGGTTCGAATGAAGGAGTGAACGGCCACTCGAAAACCAGGAACGCAAGCAAGCTGCATCACGACGATTTACTCCTCAGCCACCATCGCCCGGGTTTTATCAACGAACGAGGTCTACTTTGCCGGGGACGACTAGACGCAACACCCATACTTGCTACAACTGCGGGCTACCTGAACACATCGTGGGTACTGCTACCGTCGCCAGCAGCGAGCTCCACGATTCAATGTGTACGCGTTCTATGTGCCTGCTGGTGAGTCTCGACCATTTCATGGCTCTTCCCAATGGCAACACGCAGCACGTGCTGACTCGCCTTGCTGCGACCGCAGCGTTACCCCACCACCGGCACGCCAACAGCGATCCCCGTCCCCGCGTCGCTGCTCGGGGACGCCACCACCACTGGGAAACTAACTGGTGCGACCGATGGGGGCGAGGCCGCAAAATCATCTTCCGCAAGACCCCCTTGTGTTGTAATGGTTGAAAACAAGGTGAGTGTTATGTAGACAATGGGAGTACTGTTGCATTGGTTGATACCGGGGCTGCCGTTTTCATAATGAGCATGTTTTTAAAAATCGCCTTGGGCGAAAGTAATGTTTGCTTGGAATCGGAGTTATGTTCCACGGCGTAGGGGGAGAAACATTGAGCCCGGTTGGTGTTTGTTCTCTTTTACTTTCTGTAGGAAATGAAACGTTTAAAGCTGAACTAATAGTACTTGCACGTGCGACCCACGACGTCATTCTGGGTGTAGATTTTTTGCATGAATGTGGTGCCACTCTAGATTGTGGTAGTAATGGGATTATTTTTCGCACCGTGTTGCTCTCTCCATTGACGGAAGATACCGTTGATGACAGCTCGGACATGTTTTTCGCGTCTCAAGACGTCTGCTTGGCCCCATATACCACAATGTTTGGCCGCGTAAACTCTTCACGTTCTCGTGCGGGTTCTTACTACGGTTTAGCTGAGCCGAACTTCAGTAACGCTCTTGAGAAAAACGTTATTGTGCCTCGTTGCTCGTGCTCACCATCGATGGTTGTGCCGATTTGCGGACTGTGAACGTTTCCGCACAGCCCATATCTCTGCCTGCACGACTTGAATTGGCAAGCTTTCAAAAGCAAAGTACTCTTACGATACGGTCACTTCAACTGTCGGTGGATGTAAAGAAACCCCACGCCAATTCGTACCTCGACTATTCTGCCAGCATTGACCGTATGATCAACAAGTCATTTCCTTCAGCTGAACGGTCGCTGCTGCAGGAGGTAATCACAGGCTACGCCTCAGTCTTAGACTTTACCCAAGACGAGACGCCTACCGTTGCGCCACCGTCTTCACGTACGCAACAGCGCATCTATATAAGCCAAGCACCACCAATACGCCAGAAGACCTATCACGTATCGCCTTCCAAAAGGAAAGTCATCGCTGAGGAAGTTGAAGACATGCTAGAGAAGGGCCTCATGCAAGAATCGTGTAGTCTGTGTACAGCTCCTGTCATTCTAGTCATGAAGAAGGACAATTCATGGATATTTTGCGTAGACTATTGTCGCCTAAATGCCTTCGCAAAAAAAGACGTCTACCCTTTGCCGTGTATGGATGATCTTCTGTTGACTTGCGTTCTGGGTATCGGCAAAGTCCTATGCATCCCTCAGATAAAGAGAAGCCGGCCTTCGGGACACCAGACGGTCTTTTTGAGTTTAACGTTATGCCCTTTCGTTTGTGCAATGCTCCAGTGACATTCGAGAGATTTATGGATATATACTCCATGAACTAAAATGGGAAATCTGCATGTGCTATTTCGATGACGTGATTGTCTATGGAAAGACTTTTCAACAGCATAACCACCACTTGTCCCTTGTGTTTCAATGCTTACGAGAAGCAGGCCTTGTTTTAAACTCAAAGAAGTACCATTTTGGAGAACCTCAAGCCCTCGTATTAGGCTTTCTCGTGGATAAAAAAGGCGTACGACCAGACCTACAGAAGATCGAAGTGGTTATAAACTTTGAACAACCACGAACAGTGAAGGACCTGCGAAGTTTTCTGGGTCTGTGCTCATATTTCCACCGATTTATTGAGAACTTCACACAACTTGCCTCCCCACTGACGTCGCTTCTTCATAAAGACACACCGTACGTGTGGGATGATAAATATAGAGCTGCATTTCAACAGCTGAAGTTTTTATTGACTTAAAGACTCATTCCGAAGCATTTTGATCCTGGCGCTTTGACAGAACTTCATACTGATGCTAGTGGGCTAGGTGTTGGTGCTGTGCTGGTCGAACTCTGCAACAGCCGTCAGCACGTCATAGCATATGCCAGTCGGACACTGACCAGAGCAGAGAAGAACTACACCGTCACCGAGCTTGTGTGCTTAGCAGTCGTCGTTGCCATTCAGAAGTTTCGACCGTTTCTACATGGCCACGAGTTCACAATAGTGACCGATCGTCATTCACCATGCTGGCTTGTGGGACTTCGCAACCCGCCTGGCCGGCTGGCTAATTGTGCGTTGCACTTCCAAGAGTAGAACTTTTCTGTGACCTATAAGAGCGGATGATGTCACATGAATGCCGACTGCTTATCTCGCCTTCCTTCAGTGCACACCAATGCTGATGACGATGACATTGATGACTATAGGCCCGTGTACATGGACGCGACGGGGGCGGGCTGAGTTGAGTGGCGGGTTCAGCTTACCTCGACGCACCCGAGTTTATATCAACTCGCACGGACGAGTTGAGGTGAGCGGTGATCACAGCGACGCTTTGCGTCGAGGCGAGCCGAAAGCCCGTCTTCCGGTACCGGTTTCCGCTCCTCCAAGCCTGCGCTCTCGCCTCTCGCCGCTGTGGGCTGCGGTTGTTTACGCAGTTGTCGCTCCGCCACCGCGATGGCTGTCTTGGTATTTTTTCTCAGTTTGCACCAGTTGTACTTTATGGTTGTGTTGGTGTCTTGGCTAACACTGCAAAACGCGATGGCAGCAGTGGTTCTGTTGCGGCACAGCGCTCGCTGGTCGTGAGAACGATAACCAACAAGCTCTCGTAGGACGTGCCAAGCAAGATTTAAACGTAAAAGTGATCTGCATTTACCGCATATCAGAACGATGTCCTCGTCTTCGGCGGCGGTGTCAACGCCGTAATCTCTTGCTTCCACCATCGGGCGGTCGCCAAGCAGAAGGCTCATATTGTCAAACCACTTCCACTTTGACGGCTCCCCGCCACTTTTGCATAGGAGCAGGCGTTCCTGCGAATGCCAAAAAAGTCATCAGAAATTAAAGCGCCTGAAAACTTTTCGAATTAAAGCGAACAGGGAGGTACTTACAGCCGTGAAGCGTTTCTTCAAATTCTTCCAACAGGTCCTTATTTGCTCCCACGTCCACGTCAGGCCCTGTTCCTTCAAACATCTTTCCAGGTTCATGAATATGTCCTTATTTTTTTGCCGCTTGCTATCGAGCAAATCACTCAGTTTTTTTCTCGTTGACTAAAGCTAGCAACGTCATTATTTCATCATCTGCCCACATGGTGCGTGGAGCCCGCGAGGATGTCATCGTGCCTAGCGCGCGCGTACCGGCCGACAGAGAAAGAACAACGTCGGAGTGATGGGGACAGGGGAAGCGGAGACCGCGACGGGCGGGAGAGGTCACGAGCCGTCAACTCAGCGCGACTGGTTATACATGCCCTTTCTGAGCGCGGCGAGTTCAGTGAACCTACCCCCTGTCTCCGGGTCGACGGGAGTCGCCGCGACGACTCTCCGCCCCGACGCGTCCGCTTATACATGGGGAGGGCGAGTCCAGAAAACCTGTTTATTTCGACTCAACGCGCCCTCGTCGGGTCAATGTAAACGGGCCTTATTTAGTTTCTGTCTCGTCCAACTTCCCAGATACCAGAAGCTTCAAACGTGAGCAACAGCGCGACCCTAGCCTTAAACCCTTGCTTGAAGCTGCGCATAACTTCGCCGACAAGCACTTTAAAATTTCAAATGGCTTGCTGTACAAGAGAAACTATTCAGCCGACGGCCTCCCGTTGCTTATAGTGGTGCCGGAAAGCCTGCGCTAGGTCGTCCTTCGTTCTATGCACGACGACATGACATCCGGTCATCTCGGTGTCACACGTACGCTACATCGACTACCTGAGAGGTTCTACTGGCCGAAAATGTGGAAGACCACAAAACAGTATGTCCCCAGCTGCGCTATATGTCAGCGCCACAAGCGATCCACCACTGCCCCGGCAGGTTATTTGCAGCCCATCCCTCCACCGACATCCCCTTTTGAAAAAATCCGCATCGACTTGCTTGGACCCTTTTCTAAAACTCCATCTGGCCACCGATATGTTATATGATATGATATGTGTGCGTTGATTATTTAACTCGTTATACGGAAACAGACGCACTGACATCGGCCACAGCAGCCGCTGTTTCCTCTTTTCTGTTACAACGGGTCATACTGCGTCACGGTGCTCCACGGGTTGTCATCAGTGACCGTTGACGGCAATTTATCACCGATGTGGTTGAAAAAGTTTTGCGCCTCTGTGGCTTCTCTTATCGACACTCCACCCCTTACCATCCGCAAACTAACGGTCTGACTAAGAGAACGAATTGAACTCTTAAGTATATGCTATCGATGTACGTTGATGCTGACCACAGGAACTGGGACGCCGCCTTACCGTTTGTTACTTACGCGTATAACACCACCAAGCATGAAGTTACTGGACATTCGCATTTCTTTCTGCTTTACGCACGAAGCCCATGGAGTTTTTTGGACACTCTCTTACCTTTCTCGCATCAGGAAGATCTGTCCATTGCCCATACGTTGTATCGAGCTGAAGAAGCACGTCAACTAGCGCGCCTTTGAACATTGTCTTCTCAAGAACACAGCAAGAGTCGCTACGATGTCAAGCATAACTACGTAGAGTTTTTTCCTGGCGACTACATTTGGCTGTGGACTCCTGTTCCTAGAAAAGGATTGTACCGGAAGCTTCTAGCAAACTATTCCGGCCCATTCGTGATAGTCACTCGTCTCAGTGACGTGAATTACGTTGTCGCCCGAATCACAGCCAATAACCGGCGTTCGCGCGGTACTCAGATTGTTTTTGTAGCCTGCCTCAAACAGTACCATCATAGGCCAATTTAACTCGCTCGGCGAGCTTCGTCTGCCGCTGGGGAAAATGCACCAAAGATGCGCGAGCGTGCGAGGCGCGGAAGAAGAAGAGTAGTGGAGCGGCGCTTGGACTTAGTGGTTGGGTGAACCGGACTGGGCCTGTCTCAAAAGTACGCTGCTCTTTCCCAACGTCATTTCGCCTCATCTGTAAATAAACACAATCACTCGTAACAATATATATATATATATATATATATATATATATATATATATATATATATATATATATATATATATATATATATATGACGTATTATGGCGTATGAAGTGATGGTTTGTAGAAGCAGAGAAGGAAGAAGTGGAGAATGGAATAAACATGGCGTATGAGCCAGGCCACGTCGCTCATTCATCGTAGCGTCACACGAGTCGACAGGATGGAGACCTGCCTGCCCCTTCATCAGTCACTCATCATCGACGCAGTTCCCCAGAAGACACCCTGACCATACATCGACTACAGAATCATCTCCTGGCCGCACACAGTGACCAGCACCATGACAGAACCATC
This sequence comes from Rhipicephalus microplus, assembly GCF_043290135.1. Classification (NCBI taxonomy): domain Eukaryota; kingdom Metazoa; phylum Arthropoda; class Arachnida; order Ixodida; family Ixodidae; genus Rhipicephalus; species Rhipicephalus microplus. The sequence goes on from NC_134710.1 coordinate 211,957,823, forward strand.
GGCTGACCTCGACATCCCCAAGTACACCGGATCAGTGGACGACGGACCCGTACAGGACTGGTTCAACCTGTTCGAACTCTCCACGCTGCCGCTGCATCATGGTCGGAACGGGAGATAGTCATCAACTTTACTGACTACATCTCAGGTGAGGCATTCAAATTTTACCTTACCCATATCTTTGAGAACGATGAATCTTGGAAAAAGATCAAAGAAGAAATGATCATTCGTTTCAAAGAATACGATGAAGACCTGTTCATACCTCATCAGTGGAAGGCTTTTCAACTGACCCATCACAGTTACGCGAAGTCTTCCCGCAGGAAGCCTATTTTCCAAACGAGACCTCAGAGAAAATATACCACCATTTTACCATCATATGACTCTTCCGAGAAAACGTCACGCATTCGAACACCGACTGGTAACTTGCACGTCGCGACAGACAAGGTCAAGCGTCCGTATACTGAAAGGAATCTAGACAATTTCGCCAAAAAACTGAACCTAAAGCCGCCTTTCCCAAGAGCAATGAAATCGGCATTTTCAACGTGTTCACTGCGCCACACCACTTCAGATTTTACTGAATCACCCGAATGCCTTGATGCTTCGTGTCACACACAAGGCCCAAACGGTTTCGAGCGTGTGATGGAATTTGCGTGTGACGAGCTGGTGAATCCTCACAATACCAGTCCTTACCCTGACGTTCCGGACCAGGGTCGTTCGACAGACATTGTCAGCCTAACTACGCTGCAAAAAGAAAAACATACGCCATCAGAACCACCTGAAGCCATGTCTGTTGTGCTCTCATCGTCAAGTGATAACACACATGTGAGTCACAGCACTGCAGGAATTTCGAATCCACCAACGCCGGCGCATTGTCAACTGACAGAAGCATTTACAATCAAGGATGACTCACAACCATCTTCGGAGCTTTCTCATCAGCCTGTCACGCTGCTTTCATCGCAAGACAAGCCTAGCAGTACAGTGTCAACTACCGACAATCTACTGATCACATCACCATCTAAAGAAAAGCAGACTCATGCTCCTGAAAGCGGCCCATCAGACGAACTTTCACAAGAAGACGAACAATTTCAACAAAGGCAACTCCACCAACTCCAAGAACTGCAACGGCTACTCGAACAAGAACAACGATCAAGTGAAACCTCCTCACGAGTACATTTGTGGACGAAAGATCATCAGAGACAACATCAATTAAATAAGCAAAGACGAAGTCGATGCCTAAGCCATCTTCGCAGAAAGCAACGTCGACAAAGTTTCCTGCACCAGTTCTCAACGCCGTGTTTACGATTCAACAAACTGAGAGAACGCCACAGAAAGTTACGAAAGAGACATGAAGCTACTACGTATACAACGGAGAAAAAAAGACATCGTCCCATCATCCTCGGTTCTCATGCGCGCCGACTAGAAGCAAAGCATCTATTGCCACGACGACGCTGGATCCGATGCCAAAGACATCCGTCAAATCAATGATACACAGATTTCAAGCCTTGTTCGTTCTTCACAAGACCTCAAGTCATGTCATCATCAGAGCAGATGTGCAGGGCGGGGTTATGCTATCCTGGGCGCAACACCCAGCCTCGTGCACCAGAGCTACCCTAGATTTGACCGGACAGCTTCCCTCTGCTGTGAATGTGAAGCTTTTGTGCGAGATAAGAAACTGCCTTATGAAATCGAACTATCGTGCATTTTGACATTCTTCACTTTATGCTTTTTGTTGTTTTGTTGATTGTAACGTGCTCATTCTTTCGGGGGGAGGGGGAATCGTGTGACGTATGAAGTGATGGTTTGTAGAAGCAGAGAAGGAAGAAGTGGAGAATGGAATAAACATGGCGTATGAGCCAGGCCACGTCTCCCAGTCATCATAGCGTCACACACACACACACATATATATATATATATATATATATATATATATATATATATATATATATATATATATATATATATATATATATATATATATATATATATATATATATATATATATATATATATATATATATATATATATATATATATATAAGGCAAAGAAGTGTATACCTAAGGGCTCGTTTTTCCGTGTATTAATGAGATCTAACAGACAATAATGCCTATATATATATATATATATATATATATATATATATATATATATATATATATATATATGTGTGTGTGTGTGTGTGTGTGTGTGTTTTAAGTATTATAGAGATCGTGGGAAGCTGCTCGGGAGCCAGCTGTGATCGCTGCTGAACGTCAGTATGAAACGTTCCCGCGAGGTGCATGAAAACATACGCAATGAAAACAGTTACAAATAGCGCTACATAACTTCACATATTTTGAAGTGTGAGGAAGAAGGTGGACACATGGGGAAGCGCATTCCCATCGCCTGGCTCCCTAGGCTGTTCGCTCCCTGGCTATGCTTTGCCTGCTGCTGCTGCTATCTTCCCGGTCACTGTGTACCTCAATAAACCCCCGTAACAAATGGTGGAGGTGCGGGGTCGCGCCAACCTAGAACTTTGCAGCCGGAAACTCAAGCCACCCTCTGCAATGCCGGATGAAGTACCAAATCAACCGCAGCAACAACCTGCCTACCTGGTGCCCACATTGGTCTGCCCAAACGCGACCCACCAATCTTCAGCGGTACAGAAGAGGAGGATGCTGAAGACTGACTTACCGAATACGAACGGGTAAGCGTGATCAACCGCGGGGATGACGCTGCGAAGCTCAGCTACGTGTCATTTTATATGAGTGACATCGCCAGCGTGTGGCATCGAAACCACCAACGCGACTTCCCGACGTGGGCTGCTTTCAAAACGCCCGTGACGGAAGTATTCGAGCGCCTCGCTGGTCGCAAGCTTCGAGCCGAGCAACGATTGCGTGGCCGCGCACAGCAGAATGGGGAAACAATTATCAGCTACACTGAAGACGTTGTCGACCTGTGTAACCACGTTGATGTCGCAATCGACGATGCCGAAAAGATCAGGCATATCTTGAAAGAGATTGAAGACGACTTCTTTCAGATGCTGCTGGCAAGGAACCCGTCCACAGTGTTTGAAGAAGTTGTCAGTCTTTGCCAAAGTTTTGATGAGCTGCGCAAACAACGCACAGCCATGCGCCCCTCTCATCCACAGGCGACTTCAATGTCGGAATTGGCTGTTGCTCCTGACGACTAATCTCTGCTGCTACAGAATAAGGATTTCGTTCGTGAAGAGTTCGCTTGCCAGCTTTCGCTGATGCCGCTTTTTCACGACCAGTCGAATTCCTCGTTGGCGCCCCCTCTCTAAAACATCATCAGGGACCAAGTCGCCGAATGGGTCTCGCCTTCGCTCCATCAGGCTCCGACTGTTGCTTTCCTGACATACGCCGCAGCCGCTTCCAGGCCTGTGATGCAAGGTTACAGCCCTCGTAGTCCACCTATTCACCCGCCAGTATCGCCACCCGCCCACCCAGTCGTACAGTACGCACGAGTCGACGACCTTTAGCACACGCAAGACATCCGTCCCATTTGTTTTCATTGTGGTCTTGTTGGACATGTGGCCCGTTACTGTCACTTTCGTGCACCACCTACCTCCAACAGTGTGTGTCCACCATAGGTCACGCATGCGCCACGTCAACCCCGCCGCAGTTATTCAGACGACAACGATTCTGATCCTAACTCCCGGACCCCACCGTTCTCTCGCCGCTCACCTTCTCCTCGCCGCCGCCCCCTTTCCACCATGCACCGACGGCGGAGCCCTGTGCGCCGGGAAAACTAAGTACTGCAGTTCAGGAGGCGAGAACTGTGGTTTCGGCGAAATGCATAAGGCCTTGAATTTCTCCACGAAACGTTATAGAAGTCGCCATAAAAAGAACATGGACGCTAGCCCTTGTCGACACCGGCGCTGCCCTTTCAGCGATTGATGCCCGCATTTGCCGCCATATCAGAAAAGTCACGACGCCTGTTCGTACAGCCAACGCGCAGCACGTCGAGCCATCCGGTGCCTGCACAGCCCGTGTCGTCATCCAGAATTTTCTTTATGTGATTGAATTCATTGTGCTGCCGTCTGGTTCTCACGACGTCATATTAGGGTGGGATTTCCTCTCTACACATCGTGCGATCATCAATTGCGCCCGCGCTGAACTCGAGTTGTTCCCATTTTCGACAGATGTCATCAATGACAAGGACACATGTCGCAAAATCACAGTTTGTGATGACACCATTGGGCTTGCCCAGTCTACTGTTCTTGTCTCAATCTCTTGTGACTCTGAAGACAGCGGCTCAATGCTTTTCACTCCGTCTGCACTTCTAGTTCGCGGCTGATCACTGCCATTGTCATTTGCCGTTCTTGAGTTCCATTCAGGCACTTCTGTGATGTACATCACTAATCAATCGCCCAAGCCAATCACTTTGCGACGCCGGGAAACCCTCGGCAAAGCCGAGTCGCTGGCGTCATCTTCGGTATTCGACACCATGGACGACCACACTGATATGGCCACCCTCGAGACATCAACTCCTCGGCCACTACCACGATCTTTCACACCAGCTATAGCCAGCGACCTTACGACGACACAACGAGACCAACTTTTTCGCTTGCTCGACGATTTCTCTTCCTCTTTTGACTGCCAAGCAAGGGCACTCGGCCGCACAACGACTGTTTCGCATACTATCGACACCGGAAGCCATGCGCCCATGCGACAGCGTCCTTACCGAGTATCGGCGAGTGAGAGGCACCCTATCGATGACCAGCTGAATGACATGCTTAAACACGGTGTCATTCAACCCTCCAACAGTCCTTGGGCATCACCTGTCGTCCTTATTTGGTAGAAAGATGGCACGATACAATTTTTCGTCGATTATCGCCGGCTTAACAAGATTACCCGAAAGGGTGTGTACCCGTTGCCACGAATTGAAGACGCACTCGACTGCTTGCAAGGAGCGGACTTTTTTCTTTCTTGGATCTCCAATCTGGCTACTGGGAAGTGCCCATGACTGAGACTGACCGCTCGAAAACTGGGTTTGTAACACCAGATTGATTCTACGAATTCACTGTAATGCCATTCGGTCTCTGTAACGCGCCCGCCACCTTTAAACGCATGATGGACGGCATCTTACGCGGCTTGAAGTGGCACACTTGCCTCTGCTATTTAGACGATATTGTCGTCTTTGCGCCAGATTTCCCTACCCATCTTGAATGGTTGCATCATGTTTTGACCTGTGTCCAAAAAACCAGTCTCCAGCTTAACTGGAAAAAGTGCCTATTCGCCGCTTAGAAAACTAGCTATACTAGGCCACGTCGTCCCCAAAAAAGGCATTCTTCCCGATCCTGCTAAACTTCGAGCTGTGTCTGAGTTCTCGAAGCCTACTAACCTGAAAGCACTGCGCACCTTCATTTGCCTATGCTCCTATTTTTGGCGCTTCGTTCGCAATTTGGCTACTGTCATCGCACCTCTGAATGCACTCCTCTAAGGCGACAACGAACTATCTACCTGGTCAGAAGCTTGTGATGATGCATTTACGATACTTCGACACCTGCTTACGTCTCCACAAATTTTGCGTCACTTTGCTCTGAGCACACGCACAGAAATTCATACTGATGCTAGTGGTGTCGGCCTTGGTACCGTGCTCGCACAACGTGACGACGCCAACACCGAATACGTGGTTGCATATGCCAGTCGTGCACTCACAAAACCTGAGACCAATCACACCGTAACCGAAAAAGAGTGCCTGGCCATCATATCGGCTCTACATAAGTTTCGCCTCTATCTTTACAGTCGTCCTTTTGACGTCGTAACAGACCACCACGCTCTGTGTTGGTTGTCAAACCTTAAAAACCCGTCAGGTCGCCTTGCTCGGTGGGCCCTCCCACTCCAGGAATACTACATCCGTGTCGTATATCGTTCTGGCTAACAACACTTTGATGCTGACGCCCTGTCATGCTTCCCACTCATTTCAGACGCCAGCGCCTCCACAATCACAATATTTCGCCACTTGACATCTTGAACATGGCCTCGGAGCAACGAAATGACCCATGGATCGCCACAATTCTAAACTTTTTGTCAAGCCCCCTGACCACCCCGGCTCCACGAGCGCTACGCCACTAAGTGCAGCATTACGCTATCCGCAATGGTCGTTTATACCGCCGTAACTACCACAACGATGGCCGCACATGGTTATTGGTCGTGCCCCGCCATCTTCGTCGCGATCTGTGCTCCGCTTTCCACAGTGACCCTCAGTGTGGCCACGGTGGCGTGTTCAAGCAGTACACGCGCCTTCATCTGCTCTATGTACTATTGGGGCGAAATGTACAGTTTCGTCTGGAAATACGTCTGCTCATGCCTAGCCTGCCAACAACGCAAACCAGTCTCGCACCTCTCCACAGCACCTCTCCAGCCACTTCCCTGACCAGCCCACCCATTTGATTGCGTCGGCATTGATTTGTACGAGCCTCTCCCATGCACTGGCGCTGGCAACCGCTGGATTGTCGTCGCCGTGGATCACTTGACAAGATACGCCGAAACCACTGCATTACCTGCCGCATCAGCCAAGGACGTTTCCTTGTTTATTCAACGCAGCTTTATGCTCTGCCATGGCACCCCTCGTGAACTGTTCAGTGATCGCGGCCGTGTATTTCTCTCAGACGTGTTGCAATCACTCCTATCCGAATGCTGAATTATTCACCGCACCACTACCGCATATCACCCACAGACAAACGAATTAACGGAACAATTTAACTGAACTGTGAATGACATGTTGTCGATGTACGTTGCGTCATACCACTGCAATTGGGATCATGTTCTTCCGCTTGTCACATTCACCTAAAACACCGCTTCCCAAGCCATCACCGAATTTTTACCATTCTTCTTGCTATACGGCCGTGAACCCACTAGCACTATTGATACGATTCTGCCATATCATCCAGACATTGACGACTACCAGCCTGTGTCTGCAGTGGCTCACCACGCCAAAAAATGCCGACAGCTGGCCCGTTCTTTCACCTACGACCAACAGTGTCGCCAAAAACAGCGTCACGACTCTGACATTCCTCCTGACCCTTTCACCGTCGACTCTCTCGTGTGGCTTTGGGTCCCGCCAGTTGCTGCTCCTGTCCTTTCGTCTAAGCTTCTTCCGAAGTATCACGGACACTACCGCGTGGTTGCGCAGACCTCTCCTGTTAATTATGTGGTTGAACCCATTACGCCATCTTCCAACCTTCGTCGTCGGGGGCGAGAAACAGTCCACACTAACCGTCTCAAGCCGTAATATGACCCTCTGACCTCTTTCTAGGTCGCCAGGATGGCTACCTCTCGATACCGGGGGTTATTGTGAGGAAGAAGATGGACACATGCGAAAGCGCATAGCCATTGCCTGGATCGCTCGGCTGTTCGCTCCCTGGCTACGCTTTACCTGCTGCTGCTGCTATTTTCCCGGTCGCTGTGTACCTCATTAAACCTCCGCAACAGAAGGTTCATATATAGTGTTAAGCATGGGCAGGGCTCAGAGATTTCACACAAAAAGATGTATGTAAGTAATTACGTGAAGTAGAATGGTTCCCGCAGCAATGAACTGCGCGTCAACAGGGCCTCTGGCTGAAATTTACTGCATTTTCTCGATGAGTTTGATATAGCATACACCACCCTTTAATCTTTTTTTTTTTGCTTAGGCTATATGTTACTGCGACACAACTCAAAATCTTTTATTAACTGACGCAGCGTGTCTGTCGCCTCTTTGATATACATATAAAGAGATGGCCTGATAGGTGAATCAATTGGCGGCTTTTGTACCACGGACATATTAGCCCCGAGAACGAGCACCAGCGTCACTGCAGTTGCGGTGAAGTGACGTCGCGGCAAGGACTCGCCTGCTCCACCGCCGACACATGCCGACCGTCGCTTCTTTCCGAGCTCACCGTGTACACGCTCTTCAGCAATACGGTGGTCATTTCTTCTCAATTTCGAGTAGTATATCACGAAAATTACAATGTAAAGGTATATATGGCTGTTAAAAGTTATATAGGCCACAGAAAGTATGTATCCACTTTGAAAATGAAGGTGCAGTACAGCGAGACATTACTTGCTTTCGCCATGCACATACTCGATGAAATCAATGCTAAGAAAATATTCGTGCCAATTAGATCTGAATTCATTACAACTTGGCAAAGACTAAACAAATAAACATTTGTGTCGAAGTAATACACATGAAATTAGGAAGCTTTCAGCTTACTCACAGCAGTGCGATTTACCATGCAAGTTACGTCTGTCTCTGCCAATAATGTAGCTCTATAAACAGAATTCTGCTTTGGGATGCAGGAGACTTTATATGAATCTGTCTTTCATACATGATCACTTGTTGTATTGAGAAAAAAAGAGTAATGCTGCAACCCACAGAATGGTTTCCGAAACTCTGAGACGTCGGTATACTTAGATCTCCTGTACAGATTTCTTCTCATCAGTTGTCAGGACTACGTAATCGCATACCCTGATTAACGCGAACAGTTCACTCGATCTACCACCACGCCATGAACGATAATGTTCACTTCACGTAGGAGCACTGCTGATAGCAATCGTTTGCAAAACAAACGCCAGAAAGTCGAAATGAACTGTTTAGATGGTGGACTATATAATCTTCGTGTCCCACGCGATAATGAAACGTTCTTTGCCTCAATGAAGCAACGATTAGTCTCGATCATCATGTTCATATAAAGATTGATGCTGGTCTGGAGTAATCATCCATGGGAAATATTTATTCATCAGGTGGCTATCTAAACTGGTACTTACAAGAGTGACAGCACAGTTGCTAGGGTGGTGCACGTAGACACTATCTGAAATCAGCAGCATTTTCTGCATTTCACCTCAACTTCTTTTTCTAGTGAAACGGAGCACTGAAATTAAACGTGAATAAATATGAGGAACTACACACAAGAAAATCTAACACGCGGCGGTATTCTCGGGCAAGCGCGAAAAAGAAAAGGCTGCCAGCAGTTACTCCGATGCGCCCTATACAGATAACAATTGTAGACGCGAAACAATCGCATCCTTTTAAAAAAATCGGCCGTGAACAACACAACCTGAATTGCAAGTACGTTTTCGTATACGTTTCAGAAGTGCGACATAATTGCGAGGCACGCTGCAGAGCAATTGTGGTCACCTTGCACTTTTTAACCTGCTGCATATGCATCGTCTTTCTGTTCATCCCCGTCGAAGTGCGGCTGCTTTGGCCGAGAATCGAACCAATCTTTAGTAAGCAGCACGACACCATAAAAAAAAAACCTCATGAAAGCGTGTATGCTGGGACAAAGGCACAGTTGGTGATTTTACTGGGAAAAAATGTTTAGTTTTTCATTGTTTTACCAGGAATGTCATCCAAGCTGCTTTCGTAATTTATTTTAAGCGTGTGCCCCGCCACGGTGGTCTAAGGTACTCTGCTGCTGACCCGCAGGTCGCGGGATCAAATCCCGGCTGTGGCGGCTGCATTTCCGATGGAAGCGGAAATGTTGTAGGCCCGTGTACTCAGATTTGGGTGCACGTTAAAGAACCCCAGGTGGTCGAAATTTCCGGAGCCCTCCACTACGGCGTCTCTCATAAACATATGATGGTTTTGGGACGTTAAACCCCACATACCAATCAATTTTAAGCGTGAGAAAAGCAAAAAAGTGACAGCTTTGCCGCAAAGGCGAAGCAATGAACGCGATAGCAACAAATTGGAATGTCACGCACAGAATGGCAAGCAGATCGACACGTGCCACGCGTTTCTCACGCACAAATGACGCACGCAACGTATTCACAGGTACAGATGAACGCGAATAAACGTCTCAGTTGTTACTTTGCTGTGTCTGAATAGCGTGCTCTTTTCGCAAACGGAGGCTGTGCAAGGATTGCAGGGACCTTTGTGCGCCCGTAACTACAACAGAATCGTGCCATGCACGCCCAACGCCAGCCAAGACGTATGATCTTCCCCACCGAGAGGTAAGGGCGTGCAAGAGATCATCCACTCCCCTCATCTCCGCGGGACAAAGTACGCGTGAGAAATGGGAGCCGCCGCGCGCTCATTGCGCAATCTTGCTGATAATGCTGAAAACACAATTGTCCCCCTCCCCCCGAGTTCCCCTTTCTCCATGACCCCGAGATGCCCTCCAACAGCGGTAAGTGATATATATAAACAGCTTGCCGTTTAAACGTTGAAGGAGGTAATGAATATTTGTTTTCAGTGACTCGCAAAAAGTTGTAAAAATATGTGTGTGATGTTGTTTTACCTGAACCCCTGTACCATGCTATGTATACTGGAGGTCCAGGGCCAGATGTGGTTAAACGAGTTAAGAGAATGCAAGTGGCTCCTGGTGCGAAGTCTTTCTTTTTTTAAGCTTCACACAGGTACATTATCTGTCAGGACATTTGAAGCAAACCGTGGTTTTTGCTCACCTTCGGGGACAAATGGCCTTATCTGTGAAAAACCGGAAACTAAAGACCATGTTTTCTTACGCTGTTGGGAGAGAATATATTTATGGGATGAACTACAAAGGACGTCAAGGAAGGAATTACCTTTAAATTCTTATGGTATAAGATTTCCGCCAATAGTGGACGAAGAGGGAATGCCTTTTGGTTTGATTATCTTATATGGCCTTCACTGTTTATGGCGGGCCCGTGTGCTACAAATAAGGACCACTTGCCAGTAACGTTTGAAGTAATGAGTTTGCTTACTCCGTTACCTTCTAACGTATCGAGGCTTATAAATTACTCTAAATTTAAACAATTATTACTTGCCTCATTTTCTTATTTAGCAAATACAAGCTCGAAGTCACAAGCTTTGAGCATTTATTCTGTTGTAAAAAATTCCCGCGAGAAAGCTGAACTTCTGGTTTCGTCTGGTAAGCAGAACTTTATATGCTCCTGGTGGACTGATGAGTGTTAGAGGGATTATAGGCGCTGTAAGGCAACCTGGACAAAAGTTGCTGTTTAATAAGTGCCCTCCAAATTGGAAGTACTCTTATTTCTGCGCGGGTACCTTTACATGAACAGCTTTACAAGTTGTTACCTTATTGCACACTGCTTAAAAGACGAAAACTTGGAATGAAGGACTAGACGGACGCAAAGAGGTTACAATTAATAGCTACCAACTCATCCAAGCAAGTACCTTTATAAGCTTTGAAAGGAAAAGTAGACTACAATATTTGAAATTTCGACTATCTCTCCAAATCGAGCAATAAACGCACTATATAGATTTGTGCGTAAAATTGATTACGTGGTTTGTAAATGCAGAATATTTTGTTTGTGTTCGTAAGAAAGGCAAGGCTCGCTGGAACTAATTAGCCGTGGTTCAGATCATCGTATTGCTTTCCAGTTATCACCTCTTTCAATGAATGCAATAAGTGATGAGGAAGTCACTGAAATTGCCCCACCGTGGTGGTGTAGTGGCTAACGTATTCGGCTGCTGCAGAGTCGCAGGTCACGGGATCGAAAGCCGGCTGTGGCGGCTGCATTTTCTATGGAGGCGATAAGCCTGTAGGCCCGTTTGCTCAGATTTGGGTGGACGTTGAAGAATTCCAGGTGATTGAACTTTTCGGAGACCTCCACTACGGCGTCTCTCATAATCATATGGTGATTTTGGGACGTTAAAACCTACATATCGATCAATCAAGTCATTGAAATTTTAGGGGATGAACTACCAACGGTGTTATCTATAGCATTCCATCAGCGGCTCTGAGCCCGGACGGAGTCACGATGGCTATGCAGAAAGTGCTTATAGAGGAATGCCAAGAATATTTATTAGATCCAATTAATTACTCATTAGGACTGGCGTGGCTCCAATTTGAGTGGAAGATCGCGAAGGTGATATCATTACTTAAAATTCCGGGTAAGGAATATGTTTTGGACAATATTGAGCCTATCGCGCCCATCTCAAATTAGGTAAAATTGATCGAAAGGCTTTTAAATATTTGCATACACGATTTCATTAATTAGCTCGCAATCCTAAATCAATCCCAAATTGGCTTCAGAGCAAAATTCTCTATATGGCAGGCCCATATAGGCCTTCAAAGTCGCATTCGATCAGCGAAGCGTGAAAGTAAATAAGCTGCGTTAGTCTCACTGAACATCGCAAAAGCATATGACAGTATAGCTATAGAGCACGTATTTTTCAATAATTGGCTCTACAATCTTAACTTCTCGATTTATATTCCGGCATGGATTGTGGAATTCTTTCGAGATAGAAAGCCCTACTGTTTCCAGAGTAGCATTTGACCTGCTAAACAGGTATGCGCAAACGGGAGGTGTTCCGCAAGGAGCCGTTCTTTCCCCAGTGTTATTTATTATCTTAATGAGCTCTATTCCACGACATACGAACGTGCAGACATATGTGTATGCTGATGAGATTGCATTTTTTGCATGAGCAGATGATATTCACAAGCTATAGGCCATATTACAGGCGTACTTAAGAGCCATAGAATGTCGGCTCGATGACACGTATTTGTAATTAAATGTTAGCAAATGCTCTTCACTAACATTATTTTTAAAAGGCCATATTTACATGGCACCCTATTATGCTCTAACAAATATTCTACAAGTATATAATGTAAAATATCTAGGTTTTATATATGACAAATCCACACATGTCTTAGAAAAAAAACCCATTGAACACACCACCGCAAAAGGTATTCGTGCGGTTGGATTATTAAGAAAACTGAGTAGTTGTCAGGGGATAGATAGGTATGTGCAAATATAGGCTCTTATAAATACATATCATGTACGTGAACCCAATTATAGAGTTTGGGTACATGCAGATAAGCTTAATTCTCTCGCTATGATCGAAACACAAGCCTTGAGACTATATCTAGGTCTTCCTAAATTCGTAGCAATTAAGGTTGTGTATATAGAAGCTCGGGTACCCACAGTTGCTGCTAGGTTTAAATTTTTAGCGGTGCGAGCTTTTCAAAGTCTGTACAAATCTACCGTAAGACGTTCAAAAACAATTTTAATTTCGCGACCGGACTTATCTTTTTGATCATTCATACCTGCCGAGAGGTCGTACGCCTCCAATTCTGGCTGTATACAGAGTTTTCTCGGCACAATAAATGTTCATATTTATGACCTGGCTTCACTAAGTAATAACAGCAACTATGTTAACATGCAGTACGATGATACCTTTTGAGGGAATGCTAAAGTTATGTCGTACCAAATTTTAAGCTCCATTTTAAGCGATTACCTCGCACACACGCCAATAAAGACAGTCATTGCAACTGATGCTTCTCAAAGTGAGAAAAGGTGTGGAATTCGTATTTCCTCTCCTACTCTAGATTTGTATTTTTCCCTTTGCCTTCCAGATTTTGTGGCCACTATTGTAGCAGAGCATTTAACTATGATTTTAGAGCTCCGCAAATTAGCATAATTAGGAATTTCTTCAGTAATTTTAACGGATTCCTCAGCTGTGTGTTCTTAAATATCGGGAAATGAGGACTCCTATGTTCTGAGTGCACTGACATCTTCAATTTTTTCCCACGTAAATTTTGTTAGGGTGATTTGGCTTCCAGGACATAAGGGCCTATTTCTGAATGAAATGGCGGATGCGAGCAAATACATCTTTGAATTGCATGGTTATTCATGTATTGCTGGCGTCCAAATTCTTAATATGCACTATAATAAACAAAAAAATGTTGTGAGAAGAATTTTAAGCTGCGTTAGTAACAGCTACATTCGTATTTCAGCACCTCAGACACCGGTAGAACAGCAAATTATGTCAAGCAAGATAAATTGAATTTGTAATCGCTAGACTACATAGTTGAACTCCATATCTTAACTTTTATTTACACAGAGCTAGTCTGGCAGTTTCTGTTAACTGTTCTTATTGCGGAGAACATGATAGAACACAACATTATATCATTTCCTACAACAGATATTCCACGTTGGGGAATAATACTTTAGGCGCCGTTTGTCGACTCTTTAGACTAGATGTAAAGGAACCAAATGTGCTTTCGCTCGAGGCTGTGTTCCTGGGCCAGAGTGAAGAAAAGGCTGCTAATGCTTTGGAGAACCTCATTGAATACTCAAAAAGATTTAGATGGAAAAGCCAGCTCATACTCCTAATTTATTATTTGCGTTTAAATTAATAATTATTATTTGCTAAATTACACAGCTCAGTGTTTTTACTCATCTAATTGGTAGTATATTCATTTTTGTTACATTACTATTTTCATCTTTCACTAAACGACATTTAATCATTAAAATTTTTTCAGGGGGTTCCTGGAAGAGGAGACCTCCTACCTATAAGGTGAACGCGGAACCTACACCACGACACCGTTTCAAAAATAAACGTTTATTCCTCCTCCTCTTCTGAATACTACACGGTTCTTGGCCAATCCCCCAGTGTGGGTGTGTGCCACTGTGCAAAGTTCTACTCTATACTCTGCTCTACATTTCTAACGATATTCGGTAACTAAATCTTTCTCAGAATAAAATTTAAATGTCAACATTTCAGATGTCACCAGCATAGGGCACAAACGAAATCTAATACGTTATTTACACCTGTGCTAGTATTGTTTTTTTTCTCGTGGATAATATCATGGGAGAATAAAAGTGAGGAGAGGCCCTGTCTACCTCACGCGCTTCTAGAAGGTAGTGAACGTGGCCCGTCAACGCACTACTATCGTTATGGTGAGGGTGCAGCTATATCAATAGGCCCCGTCATGATAAAGCAGCGACTACGGTGAGGGGGCCCGTTGCCGTTAAGTCTGTAGTCTTTTTAGATGCCACTGTCTAGCTGTTCTGGTGGCGTAGTCGGTTGACGCGCAGTTGGGGACGCGATTGTGCCGCATGCAGACCGTCAGTTCCGAATTCCCGTTTTGTTACTATCTACTTTTTTCTTTTTTTTTCACGGTAATGCGCAGACATTGATGTTACTGCCCTCAAGAAGTTATACTTTGGCTTTTTTTTTTCAAGAAAATAATGTAGCAGCGGTCGCTAGACAAGCTTTACCGGGTGAATATCGTGGCATGGTGCCGTTGGTATCCGACTTTGGTTTGAATCGCGCTCTTTTTTATTATTTTCTGCTCTCGTTATAGTTTCAAGTATTGATAGTGTGGTCATTAGTCTTGCGCTTTTTCCCATGTATTCATTATTATAATCATCATCATTCGTCTGGGTCTCTGTCCTCATCTTCACTGGGTGTGACCACAATCATCATCGGGTGTGTGCGCGCTCTGTCTCAGACTGCCCGTTCACAGCTGAGCCCTTTGGCTGAATAAGCGCTGTCTCAACCCAGACGTCATACGTGATGGAGGTGAATTTTCGGTCCTCGGTCCTCTCCCACCTCACTCGACCCCCTGGATCTGCGTTCAGGCCGCCGATTGCCCCCACTGTCTGGCAGCATGTCACAGAACGAGCCTGCCGGCGCCACTGCCATTTCTACCCCGCCGTCTTCAGCCGCACCTCCTGTTTACGTACACAGCTACCAGCGTGATCCCCCTCTCTTCGCCGGTCTTCTTGGGGAAGGCGTGGAGGACTGGCTGGATGAGTACAGCCGCGTGAGTGTTGCTAATCACTGGGACGATAGCACCAAGCTTCGTTACGTCTCTTTCTAGTTGACCGGTGCGGCGAAGACATGGTACTTTAACCTCATCATCGACATACCCGACTGGGCGACCTTCGAGCAGCAGCTCCGTCACGTTTTAGGCACACCGGCCATTCGGTCCGCAGTCACGAAGAGAACCCTCGACACTCGCCAACAACTTTCCAGTGAGCCAACAACTTTCCAGTGAGTCGTACACGTCGTACATCGAGGTCGTTCTTGCACTCTGCCGGTGTGCCAATTCATCTATGCCGGAGTCCGAGAAACTACGTCACATTTTGAAGGGTATAGGCCCTGTTGCCTTCAATGCCCTGGTTACTCAGAACTTGGCTACCATAGCCGACGTCGTCAAGACATGTCAGCGCCTCAATACTCTGGACACAGTTCGTCTGCAACCAGACATTGGCGAACATTATTCCACGACAAACAGACCTCTCTGTGACCTCATAAGAGACATAATACGTGAACAGTTGCAGAATATGGGTTTCTCACCTTCTCCACCGTGTTCTCCACAGTCTACTGGAGCAACATTACGCGACATTATCAGGGAGGAACTGACATCTCTGAGCCCTCCGGCTCACGTCCAATCACCCTTGTCTCGGCCCATACAAACCCGCGCTGGTCGCTGCTGCGCTTCCCAGCGAAGTAAACACGACGTTGCCGCTACCATCGTACGTGTGGGTCGCTGCCGCTTCTCCCCTCAGCTTTCATTCGGTCCCGCCTGACCCTACCTCTGCACATCTGATCGCACTCTCTTCAGGTACTCCGCATGGTTTCTACCCTTCCCCTGGCGCTCACCTTGCCCAGTTTGCTATTACTGCGGGTATCATGGCCACATTTCTCGTTTCTGCCGCAAGCGCCAGCAATACGAGCGCCGTGGTTACGACAGGCGTGAACGAGATACTTCGTACTATCAAGGCCAACGCCATTCATCACCTCCACACCAGTCTCCCTTTCCGCCCGCATCGAGCGCACCTCGGAACAGCCGGAACTCTAGACGCCGTTCACATTCACCCTTTCGCCACTCCTCCTCCCCACTTTGGCCTGCCTCATTCGCCACTGCCAGTCATTCGGAAAACTAAGTGATGCAGTTTCTGGTGGGAAAACTGCATTCTAAATTAGGACTGATTTTTCTCCACCAGGTCCATGCAACATAATTTAGGTGGTAGCAGAAGGAGTGTACGTGGATGCTCTGGTGGACACGAGTGCGGCATTTTCTGTTATGCGTGTTGATTTAGGACAACGCCTGAAAAAAGTGATGACCCCTTACGATGGACCCACGTTGGTTGCTGCCCAGGGGTACACCTTTCACCCTTCCGCTTTCTGTACAGCCCGCGTTTTATTGATGGTATCCGACACCACATTCAGTTCGCCGTCCTGACTGACTGCTCTCACCAATTAATTTTAGGGTGGGATTTTCTTTCTTCTGCCTCCACGGATATTTGCTGTGGCGAACGCGTCGTCCGCCTCACCGACATGGACTGCACGCTCAACGACGACCCCCAGAGGCCACTTCGTTTGACTCGGAAGATACGGAAGAAGATACCGAATCACCACCAGGTCAAGAGCAAATAGTAACTATTACCTCCAAAGACATCGACTATGGCGTCATCTTGGTCTCACCATCATGTAGTTGCGTCGGTAAAGGCATTATTCTTGCTTCCGGTCAAGTTCGTTTTCTCAATGGTTCTGCACTTGTTACCGCCGTGAATACAACATGCGAAAACCTTCTACTTCCTCAGACCATGCACCACGGTGGCCTGCGTGACGCATCCCGAGCCTGCGTGCGTCGTGCCACTTCATGCCGTCTCCTCCAATGAGAGCCCTTGTAGTGAGCCTGCTTCTTCTTCCGCCTTTACTGCAGCCATTAGCGACGACTTGACATATCCACAGATGCAACAGCTCCTTGCTTTGTTAAATAAATACGCAACTTCCTTCGATGGTTATTCCTCGACGTTGGGCCACACCACTACTACAACGCATCGAATCCACACAGTCGGAACATCTGTCGTATGCCGCCGGCCCCACCACGTGTCTCCTGCTCAGAGAAAAATTATCGAAGAAAACGTAGCTGACATGATCAAAAGAGAGGTAATTTGCCCCTCATCTAGCCCTTTGTCGTCGCCTATAGTTCTGGTTCGTAAAAGGATGGCTCCATGCGCTTTTGCGTTGATTACAAGGCGCTCAACAAGATCACTCGCAAGGTTCTGTACCCGATGCCTCGAATTGACGACGCCCTTGATTCTCTACAAGGCGCGAAATACTTTTCTAGCCTCGACCTGCGTTCCTGATACTGGCAAATTCCTAAGCACAAAGAGGATAAAGAAAAAAACGGCATTCGCCACCCTCGACGGGCTATACGAACTCAACGTTATGCCTTTAGGGCTGAGCAACGCGCCCGCTACATTTGAGCGCACGATCAATACCGTGCTGCGCGAGTTCAAATGGAAAACCTGCCTCTGCTATACTTGGACGACATCGTCATTTTTTCAGCAACGTTTTCTCAGCACCTACAAGGTTTAGATGACGTTCTGATGTGCCCTGCCGCCGCTGCAGTGGTCTCCAACTCAACACAAAGAAATGCTGTTTCGCCACAAAAGCTATCAAGGTTTTGGGCCTCGTCGTGGCCAAAGACGGAATTCGGCCGGATCCGGACAAAATTGCTGCGGTGCTTCACTTTCAGCGCCCCAAAAAGCCGAAGCAGTTGCGAAGTTTTCTCGGTCTCGCCTCCTATTTTCGCTGTTTTATACGAAACTTCACATCAATAGCGGCTCCACTGCACCAGCTTCTTGCTTCCGACGCACCATTTGTGTGGTCGGAAGAATGTCAAACGGCATTCGACGTGTTAAAGTGTGCCCTCACGGCCGAACCTGTACTCCGCCACTTTGATGAGGCCGCACCGATCATCCTACATACGGACGCTAGCAGCCGCAGTATAGGTGCCGTTCTGCTCCAACGCGACACCTCTTCACAAGAGAGAGTAGTTGCATACGCCAGTAGAGTACCAACCGCGACCGAGAAGAACTATACCACAAGTGAGAAGGAGTGCTTGGCTGTGGTCTGGTCAATGCAAAAGTTCCGTCCCTATCTCCACGGCCGTCATTTCATGATCGTTACGGACCACCACGCCCTATGCTGGCTTTTCATGCTGAAGAACTTGTCTGGACGCTTGGGTCGGTGGGTTCTACGTTTACAGGAGTATGATTTCGATATCATTTGTGTCAGGTAGAAAACATCAAGACGCCGACGCCCTTTCTCGCTGCCCGCTACCAAAAAGCCAGCTCAGCATCGGTAAAAGTTAGGCTATCACTTCTACTGCAGCGCCCACGCTCACCTCAATACACCAGATATTCTCGGACGACAAGCGCACATTTCACTCCTGCCAGTTGTCTGATCCGTACTGTAGGCGTATTATAGACCAGCTCTCAGGAGCTTCTCATCCACCTAACGCGTGGCATCGTCATCAACTCTTGCGATTTAGGCTGGAGAATAGACGGTTCTGTACCATCGCATCTACCGCTTTGATGGTCAACGCTGGGTTCCCGTGCTACCACGCTCTCTTCGACTTGACATGCCTAAAACCTTCCACGACCACTTGACTGCCGGACATTTGGTATTCAAAAAACTCACGACCCCATTCGAAGTTGCTTCTTCTGGCCTGGTATTTCTACTAGCATCGCGCGCTACGTCGGTTCCTGTGTCCCGTGCCAGCGTCGTAAAATCTAGACAATTGCACCGGCCGAGCCTCTGCAGCCAATTCCGTGCACCACAACGCCAATTGAGGTTGTAGGTATCATCCTTTGCGGCCCTCTTTCCGTCACATTACTGGCAAATGATGGATAGTGACCACCGTAGATCACTTGACACGCTACGTGGAGACAACGTCTGTATCAACTGCCTCTGCTTCGGTAGTTGCCGACTTCGTTCTGCACGCCATCATTCTGCGCCATGGCGCCCCTCGTATATTGCTGAGTGACCGTGGAAGGGTGTTCATGTCAGAACTGCTAAATGATGTATTGCGCACCTCTGGAATAACACTCAAGAAAGCTTCAAGCTACCACGCTCAGACCAACGGTCTCACCGAGTGGTTTCACCGTGCTCTTACTGGTATGATAGCCGTCTACATAAGTCTAGACCACAAAAAATAGGATACTCTTCTGCCATTCTTTACCTTTGCCTACAACACGGTCGTTCAGCGCACCACCGGATATTTGCCGTTCTACCTCGTTTATGGACGTTCCCCTACTTTTCACTCAACGTTTCCTTTTTCAACAGTGATGTGAACTCGTCTCCGTCTTCCACCGAGGAATACATTTCAAGACTACCCAGGGGTCGCGATCGTGCTCGAATCAACACGGAAGCGCGACAGCAAGATCGAAAAGTCATTTATAATGCATCCCATCGCCTTGTATTCTTCGACCTGGGGACGAGGTGCTCCTGTTCACACCCATTCGTACACCTGGTCTGTGTGACAAGTTTCAGCCACACTTAATCGGGCCTTACATAGTTATCGAGCAGATTTCAACCGCTAATTATCGTGTGACTACACTCGTCGTCCCAACAGTCCGCCGTCACTGCACCACAGAGATTGTGCACGTGTCTCGCATGAAGCCTTTCAGGTGACGTTCTCTGTCACATTGACTTGCTACGGCCAGGTTGGCCGCGTTGATGTGGGGGATTAGTGTGGGCGTTAGTCATGCGCTTCTTCCAATATATGCGTTATCATATTCATCATAATCCGCCTGTTTCTCTTTCCTTATCTTCACTTGGTGGGACCACAATCATCATCGGGTGTGTGCATGCTCTGTCTCAGACTGCCCGTTCACTGCTGAGCCCTTGGGCTAAATAAACGCTGTCTCAAGCCAGACGTCATAATACTTGTTTTTAAATGATGATTGTGTTCATTTATTGGGGATAACTTTCCGACTTCTTTTACGTCCACCGACCAACATTCATCAAACTGAAAGTGTATAAATGTTTAGTGCGACCTAGTCTGGAGTACGCAGTATCAATTTGGAGCCCACATCAGAAATATCTAATTGATAAACTGCAACGACTACAAAGACTGGCGAATCAGTTCGCCATTTCTGATTATTCAAGAAGGAGCAGAGTTAGCCATTTATTACAGCAAGCTAACAAACAGACGCTGGGTCATCGTAGACTAATATCGAGGTTAAAGTTACTCTATCATTTCTATCACGGCCACTTCGAAATAAGCTTTCTAGATACTTACATTATGTGACGAGACATTGTTTTCGAAGGGGTCACAGTGAAATGTTGAGATAACCTTTAAGCCACATAAACATGCACAAGTATTCATTATTTCCAGCTGCCATCGACTGTTGAAGTATGTTACCTGAAAAAGCGGTTTCCGCTGCCTCAGCAGACTACTTTGTTAATATTATTGATAATATGAGCTTTGGTGTGTAAAATGTTCGCGGTATATTGTTGTATAATTTACTCAGAATCATTTCCAACTCTGCGTAAACGGAAAGCAACGCTGTATGTTTATCACCATTCCTGCTTGGACCCGAATGTGTACCGCAGTATGTGTAAATAAAAAAAAACAAGAAAGACCTTTCCCAATGAATTTCGGTTGACACTGCCCTACGCGAAAACATTCGGAAGTATGTGTGTGGATTAACTTCATTATCGCACCGAACAACCACCCCTGGCAAGGTTTTGGTCCCGTTGCATTCATATCGTAGTTGGGCAAATAATGTGATGGGCCCAATTCAATCTCCACGTATTTTTCGCGTAGCTGTATAAAAAAGGACATATGGGCTGATGCGAAACGTAATGCAGGTCAGCATCGAATGCGTTCCAACCCTGAGCGCTGTGTAGTGGGGCAGTATATTTCAATGAATTTTAAAACCACAACAATGAGTGCTAAAATCAATACATTTGGCTCCATTTTTGAGCCTACTTCACCTGAAATCGCACACACAGACCTCATGTGAGCGAATCGGCTGTTCTAAAGAAGTGGTTCTGCACGTCGCTTTTGTCCCTTGAATATGTGCTATTGCGATGCAAACACCGATATACATGCGAGCTCTCCGGTGCGGTAGAGAACCGCACAATGGTGCGCTCTTTGTAATGGTCTTCCCATCGCTGCTTTATGCCATCTTGGAAGACGCGGCCGAGACCAGCTACTAAAATGCTACAACCAGTCATGGAACGATGGCGTCGTTCCAGAAAGGTGGAAATCCAGCCGCTCCGTACCAATCCTCAAACTAGGAAAGTCGCCGCTTGATCTGGCATCATATCGACCCATTGCGCTATCCAGCTGCGTAGGGAAAATAATGGAAAGAATGGTTCTGACACGCCTCGAGTGGTACGCTATAATATATACCCAGAGGCCATGGCTGGCTTTCGAAGAGGCCGCTCTTCTATTGATAATGTCATCGACCTCGTAACCTCCGTGCAACAACAGAAGTACCTCAAGCGCATCTCGGTTGCAATGTTCCTCGATGTAAAAGGTGCATACGACAACGTAACGCACGATGCCATCCTTGATGCCTTGGCGAACATTGGAATCAGTGGAGAAATGTTTCGATGGATTCGGAGCTACCTGCAGAGGAGATCCTTTTTCGTGCTCACTGCGGAAGGCCGCACCGTTGATCATTACACCACTCGTGGCGTTCCACAAGGCGGGGTTCTCAGCCCTACGCTGTTCAACCTCACGATCATTGGCCTTGTACAAAGCCTACCTCGATCAGTCAATATATCTACATACGCTGATGATATATGTATCTGGGCTTCAGCAGTGACATGACTCCAGGTACGCGCACGACTCCAAAAAGCAGCGAGAATAACGTCGACGTACCTCCATGCTCGAGGACTCACAATTTCCACCGAGAAGTGTGCCTTAGTCCTTTTTACCCACAAGCCCATGATCTGTTATCCTGTTTCTATCGACAACGTGAACCTTTCGTATATGAGACGTCATCGATTCCTGGGCGTCATTATCGACAGAGATCTCTCGTGGAGTGCTCACATCTCGCACTTGAAGAAGAGGCTCAGTTCTATCACACACGTGATGAGATTTCTCGCTGGTAAAACGTGGGGCACATCAGTGTCATCTATGCTTCAGCTGTACAGAGCGCTCTTCTTGGGATATTTGCGGTATAGCACGCCCGTGCTTTCCAACGCCGGAAAAACTAACATCAGTGTCCTGCAAAGCATTCAAGGCCAAGTCCTAGCTCCGCACATGCTTGGGGCTACCTCGGTGCGCTAATACGTTAGCAACAATTGGTATTGCTAAAGACCATCCGATCACGACATATATAACTGTTGACACACTCCGGACACATATCCGTCACATACCCAGAGTGCCTAACCACCACCTTGCTAGCTTGCCACTAGAAAGACAAAAGGCAGCGTTTTCCAAAGTTGTTGCGGCTAACCAGAATTCCATCTCGTGGAGATTCTCGCCCGCAACCATACCACTATCTCCAGAGTGGTGCATTAAAAGACCGACTGTGCACCTTGAAGTGCCGGGGATATCTAAAAAGGCAAGCCTGTCTTCTGCAGCCCCCAAGCAGATCTCACTGGACCTTTTGCATTTGTCATATGCTAACCGAATTCATGTTTACACAGACGGTTCGGTCTCGGAAAGTTCGACAGGTGCCTTTGTCATACCATCTCGATCAATCACCGTCAAATTCAAGACATCACACGTCACGACATCTACGGGATCCGAGCTCGCCGCTCTTCGAGCTGCCGTGGAGTTTGTTACGCAAGAATCCCCTAGTAGATGGGCCATTTGCTGTGACTCCAAGGCAGCCCTTCAATGCGTGCGAAGTCTACGACGTGGAAACTACCACCAGATGGTGTATCGTATTAATGAAATTTGTCATCGCGCTGCTGATCAAGGACACGACATTGTTTTACAATGGTTGCCGGGCCACTGTGGCATCAGTAGTAACCACCTCGCCGACGACGCTGCCCGATGTGCCCACGATGGAGCGCCCACACTGTTAATATCCTTGTAGAGAGTAGACGCAGCTAGAGAACTTCATCACATCGCGCATAATGCCACGCTTTAGCACTGGAATTTTCCACCTAACTCCTATGAACGCCCTAAGAATCTGAAATGATTACTTCAGAAACAACTGCCATCCAAGATTTCCCGACGTGACGCTACAATGCTGTGCCGGCTGTGGACTGGGTAGCGTTTACTAAGTCATTCAGCCATCGAATTGGCATGGCGGATTCATCCATGTGTGAAAGCTGCAACTGTATATAGACTATTGAACATCTCTTGTGCCACTGTGCCCAATTTGATGTAGATCGCCGGACTCTCCAGTGTGCCTTGAATAGACTCGATGACCGGCCATTTAATGAAGCAAAGATCTTAGGAGCCTGGTCGCGCAGCACATCAGCACAGAAAGCCACACGAGCCCTCCTGAGATACTTGTCAACAACTTCATTGAGGGACCGCCTGTGAAACTCGGCATTGTGTGTGTGATGTGACATGTGTCTATCCTTCTCTCTCTCTTTTACTCCCCTCTCCCCCTCCCCATGTGTAGGGTATCAAACTGGACGCATAGTCTAGTTAACCTCCCTACCTTTCCTACATTCCTTCTCACTCTCTCTCTCTCTCTCTCTCTTCCCATCCTGAGACGACGTCTTTCCAGTGGGAGCGAGGCGTTTTTCATATCGTTCTCAGCGAATAAATTGCGAGCGTGCCGAAGACGTGGGCATGACGGGTCGTCTTGTGGCTTTCATTGGCAAGTGCTGGCTGGTGCGCCTGCAGGATTGGGTAAACCACAAGGTGTGACCGAGTCGATGAGACGAACACGCAAGATTGAACGTGGGTTTAGCAGCGTCGTTGTATTATATAGGCTGAGGAAAGGTAGCCGTAGGGAGCTTGAACGCAGTGACTCTGATTAATGAAAATTCGTCTGATAATGTGACGTAACCATTTTGCATTTAGGCACAGGACATACAAACGCGTATGGGACACACATACCGGTATACTCCCCCCCCCCCACCAAAAAAAATTTCTGTTCACGCCTTTCTTTTCATGACTAAATAAGCAAATAGATTTGAAGCTGCTGTTCACGTTTAGAGTCGACACCCTGGTTTATTGCAAGTATAATATAACATTCTCAAAAATACACATTTCGACGGGCTTCGAGAGAAGTAGTTGCTCGCCTGCGTTTGAAGTAAACTTGGATCACAAGTAACTCACGGGACACAGAGGAGCACAAACACAGCGCTGAACAAGCACTTGTTTTGTATTTTGTGTCTTTCTCCATACCATACGTTACTTGCGGAGTTTTCAAGGGTAATTTCTTTGTCCTTTCGCTGGTGAACCTTTCTTGTTTTGCCACCTGGCTATTGCCTGTTTATTTCTCGCCTCTTAACGTCATTTTAACCAGGCAAGTGCGGTGTCCAAGTCAAGAAATTCGCGAGAATATAATAGAATGAGCTCACTCACGGTATTCGAAAGATTATTCGGAGAAGCCTTCGTCCTGCACTGACCAGAGAATCGGTCGAGGTTGAAGATTATTGTGGTCATCGCCCTATCGGGAAAAAAACGAATGGTGGGCATGGTGTAAACCACCACCCACCATTATAGTGGAATAATGTAGGGGGTGAATGGTGGGAAACGCCCACCATGGCGCATGGTGGGTACGGTGGGTGCTGCAGTGCCGGCAACACTTGAGCGCGAAATGACGTCAGAATCACCGTGACGAGCTGCCACAAAAATTAAAAAAGAATTCTATAAAAACGGTATAAAAAAACACCCGTCCCGTAAAAACAAGGGAGTGCCTTTCTTGAAGGGAGCGTTTGCTTACCAGGCAGCGCAATGAGAGCATTGACGCCAGCCGTTCAGTTCAACCTAAATCTATCTAAATGTGTACAACGTTGGCCCACTTCAGTGTTGTGTAGTGCCACATATAGTACACAATATGTGCAGAGAGCACACATAATGACTGTCGGAGAAAAACACAGCTCCCGTCGACGCTGTCGAGGAGGTGAAGTCGCCGATGTACAATTAGCGTTTGTTGAGGCATCTAAAGTTTTCACCATAATATATGTGCTATAAGGCGTACGCCGTGTATAGTTATAGATTACGACAGCTTTGGTTGCCTCGTGAAGTAGTTAGACGCACTAATCATATTTTGGAAGAGCGAATTGAGGACGTATCTGACTTGCGAACTGCATCATTGAAAGAACAAGCTAGCGAATGAATCAATGAATCACTATGTAGAACAACCGAAGACTCGAAACCAGCGGTTAATAATTGCCGGTGATTTTAACTTGCCTGGGGTTGATTGGAATTCACTTACCATAGAGTCACGGGAACGAGCTGACTGTGAAGTGCTGCTTGACATTGCTTTCGCTAACGATATAACGCAGTTGGTACAGGAAGGCACTCGCAAAACGGGAACAGCGCAGGCTATATTGGATCTAGTATTTATTGATGGACGGTTTGAAGATTATCAGGTAGCAGTAGAAAAAGGCATATCGGACCATCAACTAGTATTTGTACAAATTAAAGCCGACGTTCCTGCATCAAATGTTAAAGAATGTATTGCGCATGTCCCCAATTTTGATAAAGCTGATGACACGAGCATCATTGACTACTTATCGTTTCATCTAGACAGTCTGAGCCCTGATGATGACGTCAATTTTTTGTGGACAAGATTCAAAACCATTATCTTTCACTGTGTAAATTCATTCGTACCATTAAGAAAAAAGAGAAAGAATAGGCGTAACCCCTGGATAACGCGAGAGATAGTTCGTCTGAAGCGAAAAATAAGACGGCAAAGGAAAGTAAAAAATCATGAAAAGATATCAAACTTATCTTCACCGTTGCATACAACGTTGAGGCAAGAAAAACAGAAATATTACGAGGAAACACTTACAAACTTCATGGTGTCTTCCCCGCAAAAGTTTTGGCGTCATTTGTCACAAACCCCTCAAAGCCAATACAGCATTGTTGTTGACGACGAAATCATAACCGACTGTTAAAAAATTGCGTCTTACCATAATAAGTTCTTCCAGTCTGTCTTTTCAAATGATTCCGAATGTAGTGCTTCAACTACAGCAACATCATTCTCCCATATGTCTGACATGCCTGAAGTACGCATTAGCTATGAAGGAATACTATCGCTCCTGCTAAACAATAAAGAACATAAATCTGTTGGTCCGGATGGAGTTCCAAATGCTTTCTTGCGTAGATACGCTGAATGGGTTGCCCGATACTTGGAAATAATCTTTAATGCCTCCTTGAAACAAAAACGGGTCCCAGACGACTGGCTTGTAGCAAAAGTGGTCCCGGTACACAAAACAGGAGACAAGCAGAATATCGAAAATTACCGGCCAATCTCCTTAACCTGCGTCTGCTGCAAACTCCTCGAACATGTTATATCCAAAGCTATATATCAGTACCTAGAAAATACAAAACTACTACATCCTAACCAACACGGCTTCCGACAAAAGCTATCAACCGTAACGCAGCTTCTTGAGACCATCCAAGACTTTTCAAAAGCAATAGATAACGAAATACAGGTTGATACAATATGCCTTGATTTCGCAAAAGCCTTCGACATGGGTTCCTCATAACGAATAATTTAAGAAATTGAAGCAGATTGGCATAAATAACAATGTAGTAGAATGGGTGAGGTCATATCTGACATGTAGGACGCAGTATGTGGACATAAACGGCTACAAGTCTGATCGTTTACACGTAACATCTGGAGTCCCTCAAGGGTCCGTACTCGGACCGGTGTTATTTCTCGTTTACATTAATGATATTTGTTCCGACATTAATCAAAATATTACTGTTAGACTGTTCGCCGATGATTGTTTACTTTATCGAGAAATATGCAACCATAATGATAAAAAAATACTCAGCGATGCCTTGGCATCTATCGAGAAATGGTGCGAAACATGGAAAATGCAAATAAATAAAGAAAAAACGGTTGTTTTGCGAGTTACAAACAAAGTAAAGCACGTCAAAAATTTCAAGTATCAACTAAGTTCCACTGCGTTAGCTACCGTTAACAGATGTAAATACTTAGGAGTAACAATATCTGAAGACCTGAACTGGACCCAACATATCAGTAATATTTGCTCTACTGCTGAAAAGAAGTTATGGTTCTTACATCGCAAATTAAAACTGGCTCCAGCCGCCGTAAAGTCAACAGCGTACTTAACAATAGTAAGGCCTACACTGGAATATGCAAGCATCATATGGGACCCTTATCAAAAAGGATTAATTAAAAACATCGAGCGGGTACAAAGAAGGGCGGCTAGATTTATTCTTTCAAAATATTCTCGTAAAGATTCTGTAACACAGATGCTGCAAGAATTAAATTTACAGCCCCTCGTGGACCGCCGTCGCATAGCCAGACTTAAATTCTTGTTCCTGCTTTCCCAAAATACATTTAACTTTGATGCAGAGCAGTACCTAATTCCCCGTCAAGTGCGGAGCCTACGAAGTGACCACCTCAGAAAATATCTAGTTCCTCAATGTCGTGTGAACACATATGCATACTCTTTTTTCCCTAGAACAATAAAAGACTGGAATGTATTACCCGATGCTATACGTGATTCTCAAACTGCAGAACGTTTTGAAAACAATGTTACGAAATATTTTCTAAGTGAATCTTCGTAAATGGTGATTGCTGTTTTTAGTGTGTGTGCCTGTCATCTTTTGACTATGAATCTACTTGCTGTAACTTGTCTCATGTACGTTGTAGGATGTAATATTAGGAAGTGTATTTTGTGATGTATGTGATGTAGCATGTAAGTCGTAGAACGAAGTATAGTGATGTATTCCTTTTGTATCGGCTATGCATTTCTTTTTTACGCATGACATGACGGTTGTTATGTCAGTTTTCTACCCCACCCAACAGTACCTGGAAATTAAAAAAAATAAAAAAATAAAAAAACGAGCGTGTCACCGCACCTTGCGAGAGCTCCCGTCACGAATTTCAACTTTCACACGAAATATTACGTTAACCATCGCGCGAAATCGCACGTATTGGCGAGGTTCGTAAATGATTCAAGCACCAACGACTCGAAGGCATGCACTGTTCGCTTAGCTGCTTTCTCATCGGAAGTCTCCTGGCTGACGAAACAACGTAAGAGAGCCCGGGAAAGTAATTTCCTCCGAAATATACGAGCACACAACAAAAGCCAATGCAGGCTACCGATCTTTATGTGAGTTTCTGCACGCCATTTTTGTTTATTCAGAAGAGCTGTGCGGAATCTGTAGTTTCGCTATAACATTTTCCATCGTCCTTCCACGTGCATGTTAAGCGCACAATCCAGCACTGATCATCAAGCAGTAATCGTAACGATGTAATATGAACAACTAAAGAACAGACCCCGCAAATAATTATTGAAACCTGTGTGAGAAGTGGAAGCGTACTGCACAATAATTGAGAATTGTCTGGTGCGTTAGAGCGGAAAGTGAATTAAGCAAACTTCAGCGCATATTCAAAGGGACAGACTCGGAACTTCGCAAAATTGAGTTTAAAACGGCTGGATTTTATGCAACCATGTCTTTTGTCGCTACTCGTTGCTCTTATCGGGCGGTATCATGAAGAGCTCTGCTGTTGCTGTATACTTGTTCTGGCATAAGAAGGCGCACCAGCCGCCCATGACAGCCAACAGCGACGTCAATATTTGGTGAAAAGTATTTTACAGCACAAAGCGCTCGGAAGCTCACGTTCGTATAGGTCAAAAGAGTTGCGCTTTACCACGGCGAGTCCGCGTTTCGAGAGCAAAGATAGAAGCCGGGAGCGACTGTAACAAACCAACGCACGTTCTGCTGTCCCACGTGACGGCATCTAGCCAAAACCGATGCGGTGCCAGCCTCAAGTCAGATAGGAAAGAAGGCGCGCGTATCACATACGTCGCTACTTTGCAAAGTTTCAGAGGGTTTACTTTGAACTGTGCTGCCCCGCGCACCCCACCGTGGCGCTTTCACTGTGCTCAAGTTTCTGGAAGTTTCATTGGCACAAGTTCAGGGTTGCTGTTAGTGTATATATTTTGTGCCGAATTGGCTACTTTCAGACTTCGTCTATAGCGGCAAAAATTCAGGTGGGTGCCAAGGCTATTTTCTGGTTACTCCCAAATTATGTAAGGGCGCATTTCATAACCACTTTTTATTGTTTGCTAATAAAATATCAAGCAAGCCGAACGGCTACCCATTGTTTCTAAGCTGTTCTGACGCTTATGTCGATGCATGCACAACTCCACCACCCGCCAGCCATCTGATGCTCGTCGAGACACCTCAACGCAACGCGCGGCGCGCCTGCCAAGAAGGGCTGACGAAGTACTTGTTCTGGTTGTCCACTCAGTGCTCGTCACGACCACTGTGCGGGATCGGAGAATTTAGTGGTTTTAAACGTTAGCATAGAAATCAAAAACAGGGAAGATGTAAATATACCTTGCAAATTAAAGAAGAAAATATTCGCGCCTTTTGGCTATCAGTCTGGCGATGTAGCGCACCAAGTCTTGTATATTTCATACTATAGATCCTCATATACATTGCACATATTATAGGTGTGTGTATGTTAGTCCTTGTGAGCATGTGTTTGAGACAGCCTGTGGACTTGCACATTGCTGTGAAAACGTTTCATCAATATTGTGCTTAGTCATTTGTGTATGCTATTTCCTTGTTGTACACACAATTTTCATGTGTTCGTATCGTCGTACGATGGAGTAATTTTTTTCTAAACAACAAATATGTTAGTCGTCCTCCAACAAGGAGGATCAATCCTCATTGTGCTGCAAGGAACAACATAACAAACAAAAGAAACCATTTTCCTAGTTGCACGAGGTATGTTCCTCTCAAGAAATTGATCTGGAAGCAATATTACTAATAATTCCTGAGGTTTAACCTCCAAACACCACGATGTGTTTATGAAAGGCAAAGCAGCAGATGACACCGATGAATGAAAAGGCGTCTGAATATATGGCGCAATCATTTCGCATGGGGGCAGAGCAGATGCAAACACGTATGGAACACACATACAACAATACCCCCCCACAAACCAAAAAAATATTTTGGTTACGCCTTTGTTGTGAAGACTAAATATGCAATGACATTGCAAGCGGCTATTCACCTTTAGATTCAACACCCTGGTTTCTTGCAAGTATTTTATAACATTCCCGAAAATACACATTTCGACAGGCCTCCAGGGAAGTAGTTGCCATGGGCTGCGTTTCATGCATACTCGGATTACAAGTAACGCACGGGACAAAGAGGAGCACACACATAGCGCGGTAAAAGCACTTGTTTTGTATTTTGTGTTTATCTCCGTACTATATACGTTACTAGCTAACCTTTGCGGAGTTTTAGGGGCGAAGCTCTTTAAGGCGTGGCTCGTGCGTTTCGCGTTACCGTAGTGCGTAATCTTTGGCACATACGCGCGCCCTCGGGCACTAATTCGCAAGTCCACATGTTACGAAAAAACGTAGCCCGGCGTCCTTATCACGCTTTCGGTGTTAAGGAAGCGCTGAGAGCAGAAATGTAGTACATACTCTCGTTTAGTCCTTGATTTGTCCGCTGGATGGCGGTACTTGTAAATGATTATTATATGATAAAAAGAAGCGAGATGGTGGTACTTCAAGTGTACACTTGATGGTCCGACGGTCGCACGCGCAGAAAACTGACAAACAGACGGGTAGGCAGACAGACACGCGGACCGACGGATGGACGCACGAACGGACGCACCTATGGACGTACGGATGCACGGATAGAAGCACGGACGGATTCATGGACGTTTCGGCCCTCTCATCATCATTCATTCCGTGGATATGCTGTCATTTTTAAGGATAGGTTTTGTGTAGTTTCGCAGGTCGAAATTTTTTATTTGCCACCTGACTATTACCTGCCTATTCCTCGCCTCTTGTCGTCATTTTAGCGAGACAAGTGTGGTGTGGTGTCCAAGTCGAGAAATTCGCGAGAATAGAATGGAATGAGCTCGCTCACGAAATTTGAAGGATTATTGGGAGAGACCTGCGTCTGGCAAGAGACATGAAATCGGTTGAGGATGAAAAGTATGATGATAATCGTTATTTGGCTTGTTTGTTTGTTTGATTGTTCATTTGTTTGCTCGTTCGTTTATTCATTCGTTCTTTCAATCGTTTGTTTCTTGTTTGTGATGGGAGAATCAATTGCTTGAAACAGGTTTCATCTATTTGTTTGAAATCTCTTTTGTTACGAGATCACAGGAGGAAACTAATGGACTTCAGTTTGTGCTGTCGATTAATTAGCAACAAACTTTCAAAAACCTTTGCCAATTATCAGCCATATATACTTATCCTTTTCTAGAAAGTAGGCGGGAAAGTATTCCCCTCCCATCGAAGTAATTGAGCTTAAGGAATAGAATTCCGTGATCGGCCACCGTCGACATTAACGATTTCATATCACATAAAAAAACATGTACACGTTTCAGTGTGTTCCTCTCACCAGTTGTCAAGCAGTTTGAAATGCGCAATTTTCGCGTTGAATTCCGTGACTTGATTTTGCGCAGACAAAAATTGAAAGAAGGGTCAGGCACATAGAGAAATAAGGCTTACAACGGGGGCTCTAAATATTAATACTTGTATTCTGAAGTATGAATTAACCATCCTTGTTGGTTTATAAAAACAATGTACTATCTCCTACACAGACGTCTTGCCCACGCTCCTTCATCGCTGACCTAAAAAACATTGCACATACCTTACATCTTGGTCTTTCCAAACAAAAAGTCTAAACAGAAAATGGCTTACAATTACTAAAAATGGATATTTACTTGTGATGTCACTGTTACCCTGCCGCGCTGTAGTCACATAAACGGTAATGATGACTTTCTTGACAACAATGCTTTTTGGTGCACCTGCAGCAGTCACCGACCCACATAAGAAATAGCGTGTGTAGGGACACGTAAGCCCATCTCGCATACCGCAAGAATATTGTGCAGGCCAGATGGGAGAAGACCTGTCAACTCGCTGGTAGTGACCACTACATAATTTCTATCCAGGTACAGACGTCCGCTGCCAAGAGAGTAGGCAAGACACTCGCTCGAATCACGAAGGGTCCCAAATTTAGAGACGTCTGCAAAAGTCAAGCCCCGGAACGTATAACAAACCTCAAGGAATGGACAGCCTCACTAAACGACCACGTCGCACCGACGCTCAACACGTGAAAGTAAAGCAGCGGAGAAAACGCCTGCCACAGACTCTCCACATGTCCTCTCCACATGTGAGACGCACACGCAAGCTGCTACGCAGATGGCAGAAACAACGCTGCAACAAGAAACTGCGTCACCGCATATTGACCCTCTCTGAAGAAATCGAGCGACACAGTTCCTAACTCACCCGCCAACAATAAGGCCAGCTGTGCAGCGGACTCAATGGACAGCTAGGCAACAAGAAGACGTGGCACCTGTTACGCCACTTACTAGATCTTGACGGCTCGAAAACAGCCGCACGGCACAGAATTGAGCGGCTCGTCCACCAACACGCCGGATCAGACGAAGATCTACTAACCGACCAGGTGGACAAATACATGTACCAAGCCCACAAACTAGCGACACCACTACACCCTATGAAGGTAAACCAAACCCAACTCTCTATGTCGACATCACGGAAGCCGAAGTGTATGCAGCCATTCTAAAGCTTCGCACAAATTCTGCACCAGGTCCAGACGGCTCTCCAACAAAGCAATCCGCGACCTAGACGCAAGGTCAGTAACTGCCCTCACTGAATATTTCAACGACTGCTGGCATGCCGGCAGTATACCAGAAAAATCGAAGCACGCGAAACTAGTGTTTTTACCAAAGCCCAGAAAAAAAGGCAGATTCATCAAATCTTCACCCCATCTCGTTACCTTAATGTCTTGGCAAATTATTTGAGCACGTGGTCTTGG
Source organism: Rhipicephalus microplus (assembly GCF_043290135.1). Classification (NCBI taxonomy): domain Eukaryota; kingdom Metazoa; phylum Arthropoda; class Arachnida; order Ixodida; family Ixodidae; genus Rhipicephalus; species Rhipicephalus microplus. Next base: position 211,991,233 of record NC_134710.1, read on the forward strand.
CTCGGCTAGAAACACTTGCAGAAGAGCAGGACCTTTTCCCTCCAACCTTGCTCTGTTTTCGCGCCCACTTGTCTATTCAAGACGTCCTAGTACAAAATTACCACGATTAATTGAAAGATCTTGTACGTGCGCGCACGCGAGCAATGCTAGGCATAGACCTACGCAAGGCATTCGATAAGGTGACACATCAAGCTACAGCCCTGCACTTCGCTTTAAGAAACCCTGGGGAACGTATTTAAAACTACGTGTGCTGCTTCTTATAAGGCCACACTGTGGAAATTTTTCTTGGATGACAGCAACGCATAAAGCGACTTGCCCTATCCAACAAAGGCACGCTACAGGGAGCCGTTCTTTAACATTTCCTCTTCAACCTTGTAATGAGCCAACTCCCACAGTTACCAGACCACATACCCAACATCCGACACACCCTATACGCAGACGATGTGACGGTAGAGACCACTACCGGCTCTGACGGACAGATGAGGAGGCACTGCAACGTGCTTTGGACACAGTGGCCGAATACGTCGTGCGTGCGGGTCTCGAGTGCTCCTTGGACAAATCGGAACTCATCCTTCTTCGTCCTCCTGACTACTGTAAGGTTAAACACCCGCCACTACCAACCATCACTCCCAGGATCGTCGGATCCGAAATACCGATAGTGCAGCACATGCGCATTCTCGGTCTTCACGTTCAAGCCGGCAGGAGCAATACTGTCACACTAGAGAGGCTTGCGGTCACCATCACTCATACTGCCCGTCTGTTAAAAAGAATCTCTGCGCGGAAACACGGCATTAAAAAAAAGGAACTTCTCCAGCTGTTAAGCGCCTTCATAACCCCAAGAATCACTTACGCCCGCCTTACGGTACCTACGTCTCCTCAAGGCTGAAAAAGAAAAAAAAGTTGACAGACTTATTTGCACAGTCCACAAGATCGCCTTGAGCCTCTCCCGCACCACATCGACCACGCATCTCCTCAGCCTCAAGTTCACATCACAATAGATGAAATTATTGAAGCACACCAAACTGCACAATTTGAACGATTGCGTGGTAGTACGACCGGAAGATGGATACTCCAACGTATCAGCATTTCCTCGTCACCAAGTGGACAAGACTTGATCTCGCTACCACCCCTCATCAGACAGCGCTTCATTTTGCAGCCATTGCCGAAGAATATGCTGGCCGGCATTCATGAAGGTAGACGATCGGCCCGCGCCAGAAACCTTCACATTACCTATGGTATGAACACTAAGGCGGCTCACGTCGACGCGGCAGGATACCCAGCCCCCAAACATGCATATGCAATCAATGTCTCGTCGAAAGGTGCCCCAGTCGATAAAGAGCCTGCCAAGATGTGTGCCGGCTCCATACGCACACAGAACCCAACCAAAGCCAAAGAAGCTGCCATAGCACTCGCCGCAATAGCCGGATTTGAAACAATTATTAGTGACTTCAAATCTGCCATCACCCGATTTGCCCGTGGCACTGTTTCCCCAACCACGGCGCGAATCCTCCGCCCTCTGCCCCAACCGGCACGCAACGCCTCAGACGACACTGCTTCCAGCAGCACCGACGATGACGATCCCCGTTTAATCAAACTCATCTGGGTCCCAGCGCACGCAGGAAATCCGGGTAAAGAGGGGGTGGTTAAACAAAGCTCAACAAATCACTTGGCGGCGGCTTCAAACGAACTCATTCCCTTCCCTGTAAATATACAGACACACATACCCAGGCTTATTCACATCTACGTGCACCCTTTGCCGGACACAGACCGCAACCTTGGACCACATTATCTGAGGATGCAGCAAGGACCCTCCCCCATCAAACCTCCTAGGACAGTCACGTTCAAGTGAGGGCTGGGAGAGAATCCTCACGACCACAAGCCTGGACACCCAGCTCCAGGTCATCAAACACGCTGACGAGGTGGCGACCAGGCATGGCCTGATAGCCCTCGCCACTTAGAAAACCACCAGTTACCTTAATAAAGTTTTTACTACTACTAGCGCCTATTAAAAATTTCGATGCTGGTAATACCTAAATAACAGGCTCATTTAAAGATGATTTTGCCAGTGCATCTGCCATTTCATTCATATAAATGTGCTTAAATCCTGGAACCCCGACCAGTTTGATAAGATTCAGATGCGTGGGAACTAATGCTTTGAAAGCACTCTGAGCATGCGAGTTCTCATCTGCAGTAAGGGAGGCACATATTGAATGTGAATCCGTGAAAATTATTGCGGAACTTACTGAAGGAGTTGTTTTATGGAGAGCTAGAATTATCGCGAAAAATTTTTCTTCAAAGATGGGCATAAAATTTGGAAGACGAAGCGAAAACGACCAATCTAGGGCTGGAGAAAAAAAAATACCAATGCCACATTTTTCTTCACTTTGTGACGCATCAGTCGCTATGACTGCTTGTATAGACGTATGTGCCAGGTAATCTCTTAATATATCTTCTAAATAACTGAGTTGCATCAATTTTGAATTTTAACGTGGAATTTTGAATTTTAAGGTGAAGGCCTTGCAGAACGAGCCACCAAGCGCATATGACTTGCGCGCTCGCTAAGACCTACGTAGCAATTAAGAAAAAGAAGACGACCAATAAAAGCACCTGGTATACGCGCAGGACCGGCCTCGCGGTGGCTAAAAGAAGGTGTGCGCGCGCCAGCCCTAAAGCAAAAACTGAATCTATATGTGTGCATGCATTGGTAAAAATTTAACGACGTCTTTTCCTATAGTGCGTACTTCAAGAACTGACATATATTCGAACTTGCTGTGCACCCTTTACGTGACCTTAGGGGAATAGGCGCAGAGAAGTGCCTTTTGTAGTGGGCGACCGGCTTTAAACCATGAAGTCATTATTTTTAATCACATGTTCTGACGCCCGATGACAATGTACGCTTGCTTTTACAACGCAATATTAGCTCAATATTTCGCCTTGTATTACGAAGCCTGTATACAGGACGCGTATGTTTGTAAAGCATGAAAATTACTTTCACTGCATTTCCAAGCAGAGCAAGGTGTTTTCGCTATATTCACAAGCAGAGGCGTGGCTGTGAGGTAGAATTTCGTATATCCCGTAATCGGCTTGTGAATGCTGTACAAATAAAAATTGGCGCACGTTGGATTAATGGCGGGAGGCTCGAACCAATTATGAAGCTGGGCGGCCTTAATTTTCTTGATCTGCTTTATTTTCATCATTTGCTCTGTTTTTGTTCCTTCTTTGTCTCTGTTTCTGTTTGTTTTATTCAATCCCTCTAAATCTATTTATTTTTACTCTTTCTATCGTTTTTCTCTTTCTCTAATTCGTGCTTTCACTTTCTTTGTTTCTCTCTCTCTGCTTTTGTGACTCTATAGTATGTCTGTTTTTTTCTGTCTTCGTTTTCAATCTATGTGTCCATGTTTCTAAGTATTTCTTGCGCTCTGTGCTGGTTATATCGAACATTCGTGTAACTGCATCTCGCGCCAGACAAGTAAGCACGCCCAGCGGGTGAGCGCACGCCAGGTGAACGTGTTTGGGTGGCGAAGCAGAAGATGAAGGAGAACGCGAAGCAGCATCATAGTGTTTGCTAATGCGAATCGGGGACTTGCCGAGGAGGTAAAAGCCTAGCTTGTGAGACGTTTTAGCCAGTATTATTTTTTGCCTTCTACCGAGATTTATTGTATTTTTTCCAATAGATGAAGGAAAGTGAAATGTTTAAACAGCTCTGTGGTTACTTAAAAGGAGGCGTCGATACCGAGGGTCACGGCCATAGGCGCATGCAAGGGGCGGGGACATGCGTGTCACTGATGGCGCAAACACTGTCCGACATTTACATAACAGGGGGTGGGATTGATGCAATGACCTTTCACCTAAAACCCCTGAAACTTTGGAAAGTAGCGACGCTCGAGACAAGCATGTACAGACTTGATTGGTTTCGCCCTTAATGAGGCTCTGAAAGGCCGCTCTTCCAGCTTTCGCTGTGACAGTGCTACGAGTTCCGCACAGGCCTCGTGCTCTTTCTTTGTCTCTGGCAATTACTCCTTATGTTTCTATATGAGCTATATGCGGGCGCCCTGAACTTTTGCTTTGTTCATTTATTTGCATATTTCTTATGGTTCGAAGATCAAGGAAGAGGAGAAAGAACAGTGAGCCAATTCTATTCAATCGCTCTTTGAAAATGATATTTTTCATCATTCAATACCACATACTTTTTTTATCAGGATGTTTTTCGACCATTTGGCTGCAAACTGAGCGATGAATTGAACGGCTTGGCCACTTTGGCAACTTTTATTTTGAGTTTTGGCTCCTTTTTGAGTCCACTCAATGGCAACCCTCGTAGCGTTGAATCGCGATGATTTATGAACGAGCAAGCGGTCCTCCCACCAATACCTTTATGCAGGGCGTTTTGAAATAGGTACAGAATACTTTTAGTAAAAATGCTCCATACCAGTCACCTGCTGCTGGCATCTGTCGTATTTGTGCGCAAACTGTACTGGCCAAAAATATTTGCGGCAACTAAAATTAAACTGAAATGAATGATTAAGAAGAACTCAGTTAACCTTTTTGTTATTAACCCGAGGGGAGTCATTTATGCTATCGTTCTCTTTTTAAACTATAAGAAAGTGAAAACAACTGAGCAGCAAGGGTGGCAGTTGGATTTTCATGTGCTCACAGACTTTTGATTGATGATCGATTTATATGAGGGTTTTAACGTAACAAAACCACCATATGAATATGAAAGACGCCATAGTAGAGGGCTCCGGAAATTTCCACCACCTGGAGTTCTTTAACGTGCACCAAAATCTGAGCACACGGGCTACAACATTTGCGCCTCCATCGAAATTTTAGCCGCCGCATCCGGGATTCAATCCCGCGACCTGCGGATGAGCAGCCGAGTACCTTTGCCACTAGACCACCGCGGCAGGGCCTCACAGACTTTTCCGAAGATTTGAAACCAGTCTATTTCTTGCTCTGATAGCTCTTGGCACTGTTCACATTGCGGTTATTTGGTTTTTTTTTCTATTTTTGGCATAGCTGTTTGTTAAAGGATGTCAAAGGAGATCAGAGCACTTTTTTACAAGCTGAACCGGGAACTTTGGGAGGAGTTGAAATACTTCAAGGAAACAATCGACCGAAATTTTCGCAAGGAACTAAGAGATATTAAAGCATTTTTGGCAACGGTAAAGTGGGAAAATGAAGAAATTGGGAAAAAAGAACCAAACCAAGAGAACATCAAATGCTGAATTAAAGGTGTAGTGCCTTGATCTCTCGCGGCAGGTGAATGACCATGAGAACAGAACACTTCTGGACCCTCGACGATGCTCTAGTGTTCAAGGTGCTTGACTGGTAACCCGAAGGTCGCGTGATCCCACCCGGGCTGCGGCGGCTGCATTTTCAATGGAGGCGAAATTATGCGAGGTCCGTGTACTAGAATAAAGTGCACGTTAAAGAACCCCAAGTGGTCTAAATTTTAGATCCCTACACTACGGCACCTCAAATAATGATATCATGGCGTTGAGACGTTAAACTCCAGATATTCTTATTAGAGTACATTGGGCTGAACAGTATTCTCGGAGGGCAATTGGCAAAATGAAAGGCATTCCTTACGAGTTCTCCGAAGACATTGTTGAAATGATAATGCATATTAGGAAAAAGGTGGGCGGGCCACGTAAATGTTGCAACTGATATCGAATGAACACACAAAGTTCCAACGGCACACAGCCCAAGCAAAACAAAAATTGTGGATAAGCCGTTCGAGCAGAGACAATGTCGGGATAAAGTTTTTATGAATGCGTGCACAGCAAGCCTGAAGTGTTTGCATCTGTGTATTGACACCTGGTCAACGGTGTTCGTAAATGAACACATGTGCCCAGAATCGAAGCGGCTTCGTGGTCAGGCTACTGCGCTCAAGTGCGAGAGTGGTTGGAAGTATGTCTGGGTTCACGATGGAAAAATCTTTGCGCGGTGTACTGAACGCTCACCAAATACGAAACTTGGAAAGTGTGATGACGTTGTGGGCAGGCTTTCTTGTGGGCACATACGGTGCCGCTGTAAACGAGAAATTTGGTTGTTTGTTTCATGCTTAGTTTTTGTTGCCACGTGAGTCAAATTCCGCACATAATCATGAAATCGCGTTTATGCTTGTTCATGAAATACTTGGTATAAAGTGTCGCTACAAATTTTGGGCGTGTAAGTTGTTTCGGTTACAGTTGTATTGCATTAAAATTTGTATGGACCCTCTCGGCTTAATTTTGCCGCTGGCGTCACCGTTAATCACCGTATATGTATACGTATTTATATATATGTAAACGCAAGAAAAATCAATTGAAGAAAATAGGAGACCCTTAAGCTTCGCTTTTAAGACTTGAATGCGAGAGCGAAATTCTGCCCCTAGTGGGCCCTCAACCAATAAGTGCGCACTTATTATTAATGTGTTTCGTTACATACGCACACGCGCACGCACACACACAAGCACACAGTAAATTGCACCAGCGCGCGCGCGCGCGCGCGCGAATGGTACATACAGGTTTCTCATCTAAAGCAAGAGACGCATGACCTCCAAGATACACGCCACTGGCTTGCCATTTCAGAGGCCATAAAGAGTCTGGCAATGCCTCACAGATGGCAGCACATTATCGAGCGCTTGCTGTTTGCTTGATCAACGCCTCTGGAAGGGCATGATAAGTTTTCCGCTAGATGCACATAGTTGTCATTTTTTAGAGCTGTTTGAAAGTTTATGTGTGTTTTTAGCGGTGATGACTGCACTATCTCAGCCTTTTTCAACGTAGTTTGAGGCCTTCCACATGCACCTACCAATCGCCGAATGGGTTCGTTTTCGTCGTGACAATTGTCGAACAAATGACGCTAAAGGGGCCCTGAAACTATTTTTTTCAGTAACCATAGAATGAATTTACTGAAAGAACGTATTGCCTCACGAATTCAACGCCGCAAAAATTTTAAGAATCCGTCCAGTGCGAGTGGAGTTAAAAGGTTGGTTGCATGCTGCAATTACAATCTCTCTTCACTCGTCCCGACCAAAGCGCTAGACGCTAAGCATGGGGGAGTGACACGAGCAAAGAAACTACATCACCCGCGCCTCGTGACCTTGAGCGCTTTTTTCTTCTAATGCGCGGCTTTCTCAGGGTGATCACGCGTGGACAAGTAGCGGAGTCCCGCGGCAATCTCTGTAACGAGCTTTTTCGCTCATGGACGATTTTACTCTCACAACCAACGAAGCCGAGCCGACGGCGGAATTTCTGCGACACGAGCTCTGACCACGGCACGCGGAATCGCACTTGAGCCTCTGCATCGCGAGTGCAAGGCGTTAATCACTGCGCTAGAGAGGACCACCTCCTTCAACGTTCAAACGGCAGCTATTTAAATTGTCGCGACTTGAAGACAGAGGTCGTATTTGAAGACGCTGAGAAAACAGCAGCGGATCGGTCTTTTTATTAACCGCGCGCCAAAGAGTTCCTCGTCTTTCTTGTTGTTGCGTTCTGCATAAAAGCGTGCAGATGCGCGTATGCGCTGTCGCCTTCATGTTTTTCGCGGGATGCACGTGACATTTGCCTCCCTCCAAAAATGGCATCATCCCGATGCGCAGCCAAGGCGCTCTACTTAAAAAAAAACGCACATATGCACCGGCACCCACAGGACAAACGAGAGTTAGCTGGACAAGTATAGGGTTTCATCCGGATGACATGCACGATCTCGGGTGAGCGGTTTCGGCGACTGGAACTGCAATCGCCGTCGGGAATAACTTCGTAGTTGATATCGTTCAATCGTCGGGTGACTCGATTTGGGCCGAAGTATCGTCGTAATAGCTTCTCTAAAAGTCCGCGTTGACGTATTGGGATCTAGACCCATACCTTGTCGCCTGGTTTGTAGGTTACCGATTTATGTCGTAGGTCGTATCATTTCGCATCTTTGTGTTGCTAGTGACAAATACGTACGCGGGCTAGCTGTCGGGCTTCTTCGGCGTGCTGACCAAATTGTTCGGCGTCAGCGGGAGTATCGTCACACTCGTGCGGCAGCATAGCGTCCAACGTTGTAGTGACTTCACGCCCGTGTATTAAACTAAACGGTGTCATTCCGGTTGTTTCCCGCCGGGCAGTACTATAGGCGAAGGTCACATAAGGCAAGATTTCGTCCCAGTTCTTGTGTTCTGTGTCGACATACATGCAGAGCATGTCTGCGAGGATCTTATTAGGCCGCTCTGTTCGTCCGTTCGTTTGTGGGTGGTACGCCGTTGTTCTCCGGTGAGCTGTACCGCTGAGCCTGAGAACTGACTCCAAAAGTTCTGCCACGAACGCAGTTCCTCTATCCGTGATGAGAACTGTTGAAGCACCGTACCGAAGGAAGACGTTTTCTATGAAGAAATGAGCCGCTTCTGCTGCTGTGGCCCTCGGCATGGCTTTAGTTTCTGCGTAGCGAGACAAGTAATCGGTGGCGACAATGATCCATCTGTTCCCTGTCGTAGAAGTTGAGAATGGGCCCAGGAAATCCATTCCGATTTGGGCGAATGGCTTTGCTGGTACTTGGACGGAATGTAATAAGCCTGCCGGCCTGCCGGGTGGTGCTTTGCGTCTTTGACAGTCGGCACATGTTTGGACGTGATGTTGCACAGCAGCAGGTAGGTTCGGCCAGTAGTAACTGTTTTGCAGACGGGACAATGTTCGAGTGTAACCGAGATGACCGGAGGTGACTTCGTCATGGCAGGCTTCCAGAATTTCTTTTCGCAGTGATGCAGGGACGACGAGCAAGTATGGGCTGCTGGTGGGAGGAAAGTTTTTCTTGTATAGGACGTCATTTCTTAAACAAAAAGATGGCACTCCTCTCGCAAAAACTTGCGGCACATCTTCACGTCGTCCTTCTAAGAAGTCGATAAGCGGAAGCAGGTCAGGGTCACTGCGCTGCTCTTGTGAAATAGTGGCCGCGTTGATGACTCCCAAGAATGCGGCGTCCATAGACTCGCCATTAATAGCGGCAGGCTCGACGGGTGGCCGCGAGAGACAGTCTGCGTCGGTGTCCTTCTTCCCTGATTTATAAATAATGGTCATATCAAACTTCTGAAGCCGAAGGCTCCAGCGTGCTAAACGGCCGGATGGGTCTTTCAAGTTAGTGAGCCAGCAAAGCGAGTGGTGATCACTGACGACCTTGAATGAGCAGCCGTACAGATACGGTCAAAATTTGAGAACCGCCCAAACCACGGCGAGGCACTCTTTCTCGGTAGTCGAGTAGTTCTCTTCCGTGCGAGAGAGAGCTCTGCTGGCTTAGGCTATCACTTTCTCTGAGATATCTTGCCATTGTATCAGTACGGTGCCCAGGCCTAAATTGCTTGCGTCGGTGTGAAGTGCCGTTGGCGCTTCCTGGTCAAAGTGCGCAAGAACCGGAGGTGTTTGGAGGCGTTGGCATAATTCGTTGAATGCTGTTTGTTCCTTTTCGCTCGAAAGAAAGGGGACATCCTCTCGTGTGAGCCGCGTCAAAGGCGCCACAACAGACGAAAAGTTGGCGATGAATCGTCGGTAATAAGAGCAGAGGCCTACAAAGCGTCTCACTGCTCTTTTGTCATGCGGTGCGGGAAACTTTGCGACAGCGTCGATTTTGCCCAAGTCAGGTCGAACACCTTCGTGGCTGACCACGTGGCTGACCACGTGGCCTAAGAATCAAAGTTCGCTGAAACCGAAATGGCACTTCTCTGGTTTTAAAGTTAGGCCAGCCGAACGTATAGCTTGCAGAACTGCGAATAATCGACTTAGGTGTTCCTCGAATGTAGCTGAGAAGACGATAACATTGTCCAGATAGACCAAGCATGTCTGCCACTTCAGTCCTGATAGCACAGTGTCCATTAAACGCTGAAAAGTGGCTAGCGCAGATCAAAAACCGAATGGAATCACTTTAAATTCATAAAGACCGTCGGGCGTCACGAAAGCAGTTTTCTCACGGTCTCTTTCGTCGACCTCTATTTGTCAATAGCCACTTCGCAGATCCATCGATGATGAATAGCGTGCATGCCGCAGCCAATCAAGAGAGTCTTCTATGCCTGGCAGTGGGTGGACGTCTTTCTTCGTTACTTGGTTTAACTTGCGGTAATCTATACAGAAACGCAAGCTGCCGTCTTTCTTTTGAACCAATACCATGGGAATGCCCAGGGACTTTTGTAATGCTGTATTACGTCATCTTCGAGCATCTTCTGAACTTGATTTTGGATCTCCTCACGTTCTTTCGGAGCCACACGGTATGGGTTTTGACGGATCGGTCTCGTATTTTCTTCAACGATGATTCGGTGCCGGGTCAGTGGTGTTTGCTTGACTTTCGACGTGCACGAAAAACAATTTTTGAACTGGTGTATCAGCTCTAGTAGGCGCTGTTTATCCGAGGCTGACAGGGTTGAGCAAATGTTGACAGACAAAGGTGTCGAGGCTGGGATGGTCGCCTCGTCCGGTTGCAAAGCGAAGCAATCTCTGGCTTGGTCCACGTCGTCGTAGTAGGCAATCGCGGTGCCCTTCTGGATGTGACGACGCTCGTTGCTGAAGTTGGTGATGAGCACTTCTGCCCGCCCATCAATTAGTGCCAGAACGCCTTTCGCTATTGAAACACCTTTCGTAAGCAATAGCGTGTCTATTCGTTCCGCTATCACCTCATTACGGCACCGCCATTCACATAACACCGACACAAGGCAGCAAGATCTCGGCAGGAGCATCACATCATCGGCTACACGTAAACGTTGCAGTTGTTCTTCAGTGGAGGCGTCGATGTAAGGATGGGCGGAAAAGGTGACGATACCTTCTGGAATGTTGATGACAGCACCATACTCTCGCAGAAAATCCATACCCAAAGTTAACTCTTTACAACAGTCCGGTAAAATGACAAAAGTGGCGACGAAGCTCGAATCACCGATTACGAGCCGAGTGGTGCATTTACCAGTTGGAGTCATTAGCTGTCCACCAGCAGTCCTTATGATCGGTCCACTCCACGGCCTCTTAACCTTCTTAAGGTGGTCTGCGAGCTCTTGTCTCATAATAGAGAAGTCAGCACCAGTGTCCACCAGTGCTGTTACGTAGTGTCCGTCTATAATAACGCTAAGGTCGGCACGTACAAATTCATTGGCATTAGTACTCGTGGTTGTCGTCGTCTTCGTCATCACCGTCATCACGTCGTCTTTGTGTAGAGGCAAGGCGGTCTTTTTGGCGTCTCGGTGATTGGCAACCTTGCCCCCGGATGTCGCGGCAGTTAGTTTCCCTGGCACGGGCTTAGGGAGCGGTTTCTGACGGCGTCAGCGTATCTTTGGCGATTCGGGAAATTCTGACCTCGTGCAGGTGAGGGAGACCGCCAGCGACAACTTGGTGAAGACGCTTGGTTGGTCGCAAGGTGATCAGCACCATGGTCACAGGGGTCTCCAAAATAAAATGAAGCGGGCCTAGAAAAATTTCCAAACCGGGCTTCTCGATGACGGCAGTATCGCAAGATGTGGCCTGGTTCGCCGCAGTGGAAACAAAGGGGTCGATGGTCGGCTGTGCGCCACAAGTCGGTCCGACGTACTGGTGGTCGCCACACAGGTTCCCGCTGCCACCACGGCAAGGTAACGGGCCGTGGCTGAAAGGGTACTTCTTCAGGGGCATGCGGATGACGGCGGACGGCATCAGCGTAGGTCAGTGGACGTGGTTTGGGTGGTGGCGCCGGTGATGGAAAGGCTTGCCATAGTTTCTGGCGCACGATTTCCGCAACAGCAGCAACTGGAGGCTTGGTAGACGGAAGGCCGAGGGCCCGCAGCTTTTCCCGCAGGATTTGCCTAATCATTTGCTGTAAAGAGTTTTCGGAAACGGCGGCATTTTGAGTGGCGGCACAAACAGGCGTTTGGTCAGGCACCGGGTGGTCAAAATGGCGGCATCGTTGCCGGAGCGCTCGTTCAATGACAGTCGCCTCTTTGATGAATTCATCCACTGCTGTTGGCAGATTTCGTACAAGGCCGGTGAAAAGCGGTTCCTTAACTCCCCGCATCATGTGACGAACTTTCCTTGCCTCGGGCATGTCAAGGTCAGTGCGGCGAAATAGACGGGCCATATCCTCAGCGAACATGGCAACGCTTTCGTTTGGCTTTTGCACGCGGGCTTCAATCATCTGTTGTGCGAGATCCCGTCGGTACACACTCAGGAACGTCTTGAGAAGCTTTTGGCGGAAATTGTCCCAGGTTTGGAAAGTAGGCTCCCTGTTCTCGTACCATGTGCGAGCGCTATTTTCTATTGCGAAGTAGGCACGGCCAAATTTTCTTGCACGCTCCAACGATTCACCACAGCGGTCCGCTCGAACTGGTCGAGCCACTCCTCGACATCTTCATACGGTTTTCCACGGAAGACTTCGAGAACACGAGGAGTCTCAAAAGTTACCTGGTAAGGATGAGTCGTCTGGGCCGGAGGAAGATTCGCAGACGTTGAAGGGGCCGCCATGTTGATAACAGGAGATGCCGTCAAGAGTTCTGGACTAAGGCCTAGTAGGCGCCGGCTGAATCAGTGTACTGGAGTCGTAACAAGATGTTCAGGCTCCGGACTGGGTGTATGGTCCCGAACAACGCCTTCTTGCATCAGATGGCTGGCCCTAGCACCTCCACCAGTGTCGCGACGTGAACACAGAGGTCGTATTTGAAGACGCTGAGAAAACAGCAGCGGGTCGCTCTTTTTAATAACCGCGCGCCAAAGAGTTCCTCGTCTTTCTCATTGATGCGTTCTGCATAAAAGCGTGCAAATGCGCGTATGCCCTGTCGCCTTCGTCTTTTTCGCGGGACGCACGTGACAATATCTAGAACTTACCGCTGGGGACAGACATTTCAGGGGGAACTATTACCATGTTTTCGGAATTACCAGCGAGATGGCGCAGTGAGCGCGCTTGCCAGATTGTCATGACGTGGTGGTGAGCACACTCGTCTCCCGCACGTACTTTGCCCCGAGGAGAGGTGATGCTCTCGTGGGCGCTGGCTTATCTCGCGGTGGGGACAAACGTAGTCTTAGGGCTTTCACGGGTACGATTCTGTTGCAGTTATCGGGCACATAAGTGTCATTGCAGTCGTTGCACAGTATCCGTTTGCGAAAAGGACACGCTTTTCAGACACAGCTAAGTAACAACTCACACGATTCTTCACGTACATGTGTACGTGTGAGTACGTTTTGTGCGTCATTTGTGCGTGACAAACGCAGGGCACGTTACCATCGTTTGGCAATCTACGCGTGACCTTCCAATTTTTTGCTATTGCGCATATTGCTTCGCTTTTGCGGCAAAGCTGTGACCTTTTTTCATTGGTGCAGCCCTTCGTGATTGTAAACTTTGCTCGATAAGAATAGTTGTCGCTCATTTCGTCGTTGAACTGTCGCCCCAACGCACGCTTTTAGGATGCATCATTTTCGTAATTTGCATAGTTTTGATGCCCTTCAACGCACGAGTTCCTGTTGACCTATCAGCACCTAAAATGAGCACTTCTACCGTGAGTCCATAAGAGTTAATGCTCAATACGGTTCAGCAATGCGATTCACATCTTACTTTTATTCATCCTAACGTGCAGTCAACAGGCGGCAAACAGGATGAATCCTGTATATTTGTTAGTGATTTCGGCTTCTCGTTTTCTTTATTATGTTGACAGGAACGTGGATATCGCCTGATTATGAAATACATCGGGAAATTAGCATAGCACAGTTTCAACTAAGAAATGCCTCAGAATGGGTGGAGGCGTATGCGCGTTCACCTAAGACGGTATCAATTATGGAATGTTTTATGATCAATATTTATGTATTTCAGATAATAAGGCAATATGTTCCAAGTGTGGAAAGTTTGTTTTCGCTGCCTTGTACAGTCCACCTGATGGTAATTTAAGCGAGTTTTTCGAGCAGCTCGACGATGTACTTTCTCATGTTAATATACAGTGGCGACCTAAACAAGGTGGTGACCTAAACATTGACGGTTTCGCCCCGCCGCGGTGTTCTAGTGGCTAAGGTACTCGGCTGCTGACCCGCAGGTCGCGGGTTCAAATCCCGGCTGCGGCGGCTGCATTTCCGATGGAGGCGGAAATGTCGAGGCCCGTGTGCTCAGATTTGGGTGCACGTTAAAGAACCCCAGGTGGTCAAAATTTCCGGAGCCCTCTACTACGGCGTCTCTCATAATCATATGATGGTTTTGGGACGTTAAACCCCACAAATCAATCAAACATTGACGGTTTTTGAAATACAACCAAACAGGCTGAATTTTGTATGCATCTTAATTAGTATTTGTTGTTGAACGTGATAACTAACAAGGGTCTCGTACTGGCAGACATGGTGTCGTTAGGTTGTATACAAGGGACTATTGATCAGCTGCCGGCGCGTAATAGGTTCGCGTGCTACGTGTCCCCATACAGGCTCATAAAAGTGTACCACACTCACCGCCATCGCTACAGGTGGCACTGACTGGCACTCCTACGTTTATATTCACATATAAACCCAATAAAGTGGCGGGGGGGGGGAAGCCGCCGTGATATCTCAGTAGAAGAACATCGAACGCGTTGTTTGAAGGTCGTAGGTTTCATTCCTGCTCACGGCAAGTTATTTTGTCACCCACTTTTCTTTCTTCTTATTTACAATACATTGGTTCTATTGACTTTCCCTATACATTCCTTGGTATTATTGTCTGTTAGATCTCATTAATATTGTGCCAAAACACGAAAAAACGAACCCTTAGGTATACACTTCTTTCCCTTATTCATTAACGAGGGTCTCGTACTGGCAGAGTTGGTGCCGTTAGGTTGTATACGAGAGACTATTGGTCAGCTGCCAGCTCGTAATAAGTTCACGTGCTACGTGACGCCATACAGGCTCATAAAAGAGTGTGCCCCACTCGCCGCTATGGCTACAGGTGGCACTGGCTGACATTCCCACGTTTAAATTCGCATATAAACCCAATGAAGTGGCTGGGGGGATAGCCGCCATGATAGCTCAGTGGTAGAGCACCGAACGCGTTATTCGAAGGTCGTAGGTTCGGATTCTGCCCACAGCAAGTTAGTTTTTCACCCACTTTTCTTTCTTCTTATTTACATTACAATGGTTCTAATAACTTCCCCTATACAATCTTTGGCATTATTGTCTGTTATATTTCTATAATATTGTGTCGAAACACGGAGAAACGATCACAAGGGTATACATTATACATTTCTTTCCCATATATATATATATATATATATATATATATATATATATATATATATATATATATATATATATATATATATATATATATATATATATATATATATATATCTTACAAGGTGGATTCTTACAAGGTGGACCTCCACCAATAGTCCTTACAAGATTATTGGTGGAGGTGCGGGGTAGGTTACTGAGCCGACAGTTCAGAAATAGCACACTCTTGCACCGACGACATGACGCCTAGTTTAATACCAGCAGGCAGCACGTGCGTGGAGAAACCAAAGTTCAAAAGAGACAGATGGGTCTGGTTGTGGCGTACTCTCACCACGGTGTGCGGGACAGCAATGGAGTGCTTTAGCACAACGTCGGTAATAGGTGAAACGACATATTCACCATCGCGCACAGGCGGATCACACAGGAGCTGCACGTAAGTCACGGGTTGCGGCGGAAGATGCAGGAACTCGGTGGCACAAAGGCGACTTTGAGCATCACGGGCAACAGCGGCGTCAAAAGGCAGTTCCAACTGAAGAAGACCCGTCGAGCAGTCGATAAGGGCGGAGTGCGCAGAAAGAAAGTCGAGGCCAAGAATCACGTCATGTGGACACTGCTCAAGCACGGTGAACAATACGACGGTCTGGTGCCCAGCAATACACACGCGAGAGGTGCACATGCCGAGAAAGGTAGATGTGCTCCCATCGGCAAGCATTACTGCACACTTAATAGGAGGCGTGATCACTTTTCGCAGTTTAATACAGAGAGCAGCGCTCATGACTGAAATTTGTGCACCAGTGTCTATGAGGGCTGTAATGGTAACGTCACCCACCAAAAGGTCCAAAATATTTATTGCGGCGTGTAGGAATCGTCAACAGAGGATTTGCAGAACGGGTTGTTAATGCAGCGTCACCTCCGGGAGCTGCATAGTCTAGTTTCCCGAGGTTGAGGGCCCAGGTCGTGCAGGGGAACTGGATCAAGAAATCATCGGCGAGAGAGATCGGCGGCCTTGGGGTGATGGTGACCGGCTGAACCTTCGGCCCTGAACGTTAGTAGGAGCAGGGTGTGGATCGTACAGAGTAGAAAAGCGGCGAGAATTGCCTTCAAAGTGACGCCATGTCCCAGTGTTCCAAGATCAATTGCACGTCCAACGATTGCGACAGTAGCGTGCAATGTGGCCGGTGCGAGAGCAGTGAAAGCAGATCGGTCTATCATCCGACGTTCTCCATTCAGCAGGGTTCCGGTAGTGGGAAGGGTACACCGGAATCTGGTTAACAGAAGCCGAGCTCTCGGTAGTGCGAACAGCGCAAACAGGTGCGATGCCGAGATTCGCTATTTCTTGGCGAACGACAGTTTGGATGAGAAAAATCGTGGATGTGCTATCTTGAGGGCCGTTGGAAGTGATGGCTGCAGGAGCCATTGCTTCGATTTCGCGGCGAACGATCCGGGTGACGTTTTCGGACGATGTAGCTTGCGTGAACTTGGGGCTGTCTTCGCAGGTCGAAGTGGCTGCAGTATTAGGCAGACGCGCAAACTGGCGGGTTATGCGACGGTTCTTGGCGTGCTCGAAGCGCTGACATTCCTTCACAACCGCGTCGACGGTGGCGCAATCTTTAACGATCAACAGATTGAAGGCGTCATCGGCTATTCCCTTTAATATGTGAGCGATTTTGTCAGTTTCGCTCATGTTCTCGTCCACCTTTCGACAGAGGCCCAATACGTCCTATATGTAAGATACATATGCTTCTGTTGATCTCTGCACGCGACATTCCAGGTCTTTCCTCGCGGCTTGCTGTCGCCCAAATTGCCTGCTGAATAACTCGACAAGCTTCAGTTTGCGAACGTCCCAGCTGGTCAACTCCGACTCATGCGTCTCATACCAGGTGAGCGCTGTATCCCGCAAGTAAAATACAACGTTGGCCAGCATCAACGTAGGGTCCCACCTATAGTATTCGCTCACGCGCTCGTACAATGTGACCCAATCTTCAACATTCACCTTGTCCTTGCCTGTGCCCGAGAAGGTTCCGGGGTCTCGTGGATGCAGGAGAATCAGAGGAGGCAGCAGCTGCTGCTGCTGCTGTTGCGGCTGCTGCTGCTCTTGTGGGTGGGCCTGTTGAGCCCATCAGGAAAATGAAGGTGGCGACCACTCTGAAGTTCCGTGTTGGTTCGCCGGGAAAGCCAGGTAGGCGTACCCAGCACATCCACCAATAATCTTACAAGGAAACGTATATTTGCAGATATTTACGATGATTACACGCGACGGCAATGCCTGGCACACTGTCGGGGTGAGACCAGTCTCTATCCACTTCGTAGTCTTTTATTTCAGGCAGGGACCCTCTACCACTTTATGCCCCAATCCCACTACTGCCTTGTGGCAATATATATATATATATATATATATATATATATATATATATATATATATATATATATATATATATATGTTTGTATATATATATATATATATATATATATATATATATATATATGTGTGTGTGTGTGTGTGTGTGTGTGTGTGTGTGTGTGTGTGTGTGTGTGTGTGTGTGTGTGTGTGTGTGTGTGTGATATAAGACAACGGGAGCATTGTCAACAAGGACTAATATATTTATTTCCTAACAGTTTCGGGAGGGGAACTCCCTTCTTCAGAGGATCAGTTAGAGTAACCTAGACGTTCAAACTTGGTTACTGTTACTGCCGCGTTCCTCTCGCCTTGAAAGAGATTTACAAGACTGCAAAAAAACTTCGTATGATGAGCACAAAATCAGAAGTCGGTGTAAGTCCACATCTGGTTCTCATCCTGTGCTAGCCAGTTCTCGACGTGTGTGGGGCCACCCAAGATTGCCGCCGCGGTGGGGTGGCGGAAGGGGCCCGCGCCACTACGCGTAAGGGAAGAGTGTCCCCTTAATGGGTTGGTCGACTCTTTACCTTTCATCTTCTCTAGTTTCCCTTCATTGGACTTCAAGTTGTAGGCGAACGTAAACACTTCACTTTGTACGTGCACGTGGAAAGAAAAAAGAAAAGACACTGTACACGTATTACTCAGTAAAAAAAAACAAGCATGGTCTCCATTTGTGAATATTTGTTGCCAGTGTCTTCCTGGCTTACCTCCCGGAGGTAAGAGAGTCTTCCGGGGCCCTCGTTGATGCCGGCTACCAATGTTCTGAATTTGAAAATAAAAAATGCCTCACGCTGTTCACGCTCACGCCTGTTTGAAAAACCGGACTGTAAAAGAGTACGCTGATATTTTCAAAACTGAGATTTGGCAGGCACAGATGTCTAGACAAAGGTAACTTCGGCATGGAAGTGGCGTGGTACCGTTGATTATTGATCCGCAGTCGAAATGGCGTGTCTGTTTGGCCTATATATTCTTGCCCACAGATGTTGCAATGTAGCATGTATATTACGTTGCTGGGGTCACGATGGGACTTATCATTATG
This sequence comes from Rhipicephalus microplus, assembly GCF_043290135.1. NCBI lineage: Eukaryota > Metazoa > Arthropoda > Arachnida > Ixodida > Ixodidae > Rhipicephalus > Rhipicephalus microplus. The sequence goes on from NC_134710.1 coordinate 212,009,804, forward strand.
TGCGACGACTTATCGTTATGGCATGGACTTATCGTTATGTGCGATAGTGGATGCCAAGAGTCGTCGGAGTCTAGGAATTCAAGCTGACGTTTGTGGTGAGTGATGCGAACAGGACAGCGCTTTTTACGAACCTTGTTTTCCTTTCGCTGTTTTCTAGAACTAGAAAATTTCGCTCCTTACCTTCCCTTCTTTGTTTTACGTTATTAAGCGAACCATTGAAGTAACTACTAATACGTACTGCTGACTCCCGTCTGAGGGCCACTGTTTTCTTCTACGTCTAATTACCAGAGTGTTTTTTTTTATTTACTACCCCAAAACGTCAGCAAATAGCATACCGCCCTAAAGGCAATGCTTGTATATTCTTTAGCAGCTAGAAACTATTTGCAATTAATTTTCCTGCTCTCCAACCACCCACGACGTATACGCTCAACTAAGAATCACATGGAAGTAGCCGATTAGCCGGAAAGCAGGTGCGCGCAACTTGTCAGTTTAGAGGAAACGTTAAATTAGGGGTGCGACCACTTGAAATCAGCAAAACTTCGACATTGCGGACACTATAAAACCCACAATGTCAATATCTAGCTTGACAGGACGGAGTTAGGAAAAAACAAACGCGTGGAAAGAAGGGTCATTCAGGGCACTAATCCGGAACAAGATCATAAGGTCAGAAGTTCAAAACCACACAGGGTGCTTTTTTAATAGGGAAATTAAATTTTCATACAACTAGGAAAAAAGGTGAGGCGAGCTATGAGTCAGGTGAAGTTGGGAGCTTATAGGCGGTCAGGTGGTTTTCTACATTGCTAATGAAGTGCGTCCGACCATCTACTTAGAGATAGCGCAGCAACGAAGCATGCCATGACAACATTCGGTTTGAATAGAGATGTCGAACCATTCCCAATTGTATATCTACTTTAAACGCATGACCAAGGAATTGTTAAAAAAAGAGGTCTGGGCTGCGGCCTCACTGGCGAGCATCTGCTGGTAATGCACTCCCTCACCAGAGCAGAATTGACCACCCTGATGCAGTGCGTACCTGGCCACAACCTACCATGAACACAGCAATTAAAACTTGTTTCTCAGTCTCCAGCAGCTGCGACGCAACTGTCCAAGGCGGCGGTCAGGCCTGTGACGCGGTGGAGGTTGCTAAGAATCCGTGGATACGAACAAGCCACGATTGGAATCTGAGTAGAATGGAATGAAAAAAATCTTTCAGTACTGCAGGACGCGCTTAGCGTGTAGCGGGCGTCTCCCACGTAGGGACTGACAGGGAGTACCTGGCGGCCGCTTCTTGGGCCTGCAGGACGGCCCATTGCTGGTCGGTGAGAAGTGAGCTCCTGAAGGACCTCTCTCACTTGTATGAGGTAGAGTCGGGAGGAGTTGCTATATTCTCCCAGGGCATGTGTGCGAGTGTCGCCATGTGTCCACATACATGATGGGCATGTGCCGCTGGGGTATGCATCTGAATAATAAACGTGAAGCATGGCAAGGTATGGGTACGTGTGTGTCTGTAATAGGCATAGGGTTAATGCCTGCGGTCTGTTAAGTTTCGGATATTGGAATCTGAACATGGCTACTTTCAACACTAGAACGCTGTCTAGTGAGGCTAGTCTAGCTGTGCTATTCGAGGAATTAGAGGGTGTTAAATGAGATGTAATATGGCTCAGCGAAGTTAGGAGGACACGTGAGGCTTATACAGTGCCGAAGAATGAACAAGTCCTATGCTACCGTGAATTAGTTAACAGAAAAGAACTAGGAGTGGCGTTTCTCATACACCAAAATATCGCAGACAACATAGAAGAATACTATAGCATCAGTGAGAGGTTGGCAAGTATCATAATTAAGTTTAACAAAAGGTACAAGATGAAGTTCTCTTCTGTCAGCCAAGCCCCGATAGCAAGACGTGCCCATTCTGTAGCACCGTATAGGCCGCATCTGTCCTCCTAACCTCACTGAGCCCTATTATATCCCATTTAACACCCTCTAACTCCTCGAATAGTACAGCTAGACTTCCCTCACTAGATAAGGTTCTAGCGTTAAACGTTGCCAAGTTCCGGTTCCAATGGTGGCCTGTCCGGATCCAAAGATTCTTAGCACCCTCTGCTGCGTTGCAAATCTGACCGCCGCTGTGGTCAGTTGCTTCGCAGCTGCTGGGGAATAAGGGCCGTGAGTTATTTGACGTATCCATGTGGGAGGTAGTGGCCAGATACTGCACCAGGGTGACCAATCCTTCTCTGGTGAAGGAGTGCGTTCCCGGTGGTGCTTACAAGTGAGGCCGCACCCCAGGCCTCTTGATGCAGTTCCATCACCAAGCGGATTTTTTTTGTCTGATTGGGAACTGCGCGGCCCCGGGATTTGAACCACGGACCTTTCGCATTGGAAGTGGATGCTCTTACCACTACGCCATCGCCGCAATCTGGGATTGGGGCTCCTAATTCACAAAAACATAGCTGGCAACATAGAGGAATACCATATCATTAATGAAAGGGTAGTAGGTATCATAATTAAACTGAATAAAAGATACAAGATGAAGGTGGTACAGGCTTACGCGCCTACATCCAGTCATGATGACTCTTCAGTTGAAAGCTTCTACGAAGACGTGGAATCGGCAATGAGTAAGGTAAAAACAGTATACTATACCAATGGGAGACTTTACTGCAAATGTAGGAAAGAAGCAGGCTGGAGACCAGCCAGTAGGAGATTATGGCATCGGTACTAGAAACGCCAGAGGAGAGCTACTACTAATAGAATTCGCAGAACGCAATAATTTACGAATTTTGAATACCTTCTACCGAAAACGAGAAAACCGCAAGTGGACACAGAGGAGCCCTAACGGCGAAAATAAGAACGAAATATACTTTATAATGTGTGCACACCCAGGCATTGTGCAAGATGAGGAAGTGGTTGGCAATGTACAATGCAGTGACCATAGAATGGTACGGTCTCGAATTCGCCTAGACTTGAAGAAGGAACGACAGAAACTGATACGCAATAAGACAAACAATGAGCTAGCACTGAGAGCGAAAGTACAAGAATTCAGAGTCTCGCTTCAAAACAGGTACTCAGCTCTTAGTGAGGAAACCAACCTCAGCGTAGATACAATGAATGACAATCTGACGAGTATCATTACGGAGTGTGCAGTGGAAGTTGGAGGCAGTGTAGTTAGACAGGACACTGGCAAGCTTTCCCAGGAAACAAAGAATCTCATTAAAAGCGCCAAATTATGAAAGTCTCAAGTACAACAAACAAAATAGAACTGGCAGAGCTTACTAAGTTGATCAATAGGCGTAAGGTATGTAATGTAAGAAGGTATAACATGGAGAGAATTGAACACGCTCTGAAGAACAGAGGAAGCATCAAAGCAGTGAAGAGGAAACTTGGGATAGGCAAAAATCGGATGTATGTACTAAGGGACAAAGAAGGCAAAATAACTACCAATATGAATAGAATTGTTAAAACAGCGGAGGAGTTTTACAGAGATCTGTATAGTAGCCGGGACAACCACGACCGTATTGCAAGAACTAGCAGTAACCCAGATGACACCCCACCAGCAATGATAGAAGAAGTCAGAAAAGCTTTGGAGAGCATGCAAAGAGGCAAAGCTGCTGGTGATAATCAGATAACATTAGATCTGCTGAAAAATGGAGGACTGATTGTGTTTGAAAAACTAGCCACCTTATTTACGAAGTGTCTCTTGACGGGCAGAGTACCGGGGTCTTGGAAGAACGCTAACATCATCTTAATACATAAGAAAGGAGATGACAAGGACTTGAAGAATTAAAGGCCGATCAGCTAGCTCTCTGTAGTGTACAAGCTATTTACTAAGGTAATTGCTAACAGAGTAAATACCACATTGGCATTCAATAAACCAAAGGAACAAGCAGGATTTAGAACAAGGTACTCAACAATCGACCACATTCACACTATCAATCAGGTAATAGAGAAATGCTCAGAATATAACCAAGCACTATACATAGCCTTCATAGATTACGAGAAGGTGTTTGATTCAGAAGAAATATCAGCCGTCATGCAGACACTGCGGAATCAGGGCGTCGATGAAGTATATATAAACACCCTGCAAGAAATCTACAGGGGATCAACCGCTATCATAGTGCTTCATAAAGAAAGGACCAGAATACCAATGAAGAAGGGTGTAAGGCAGGGGGACACAATCTCCTCGATACTGTTTACCGCGTGCTTGCAGGAGGTTTTCAGAAGCCTAGAATGGGAACAGTTTGGGATAAGAGTTAATGGAGAGCACCTTAGTAACCTGCGCTTCACCGATGACATCGCATTGCTGAGTAACTCAGGGGACGAATTGCAACTCATGATTACGGAGTTAAGCAAGGAGAGAAGAAAGGTGCGTCTTAAATATAATTTGCAGAAAACGAAGTAATGTACAACAACCTCGGCAGAGAGCAGCGCTTTGAGATAGGTAATAGTCCACTTGAAGTTGTAAGAGACTATGTCTATATAGAACAGGTGATAACCGTGGAGCCGAACCACGAGACTGAAGTAACTAGAAGAATAAGAACGGGGTGGAGCACAATTGGCAAACACTCTCAAATTATGACAGGTAGATTGCCACTATCCCTCAAGAGGAAGGTATATAACAGGTGTATCTTGCCGGTACTTAGCTACGGAGCAGAAACCTGGAGACTTACAAAGAGCGTTCATCTTAAATTGAGGACGACGTGGTGAGCAATGGAAAGAAAAATGGTAGGTGTAACCTTAAGAGACAAGAAGAGAGCAGAGTGAATCAGGGAACAAACGGGGTTTAAGGATATCATAGTTGAAATCAAGAAGAGAAAATGGACATGGGCCGGGCATGTAGCGCGTAGACAGGATAACCGCTGGTAATTAAGGGTAACTAACTGGATTCCCAGAGAAAGCAAGTGAGGTAGGGGGAGACAGAAGGTTAGGTGGGCAGATGAGATTAAGAAGCTTGCGGGTATAAATTGGCAGCAGCAAGCACAGGACCGGGTTAACTGGCAGAACATGGGAGAGGCCTTTGTCCTGCAGTGGACGTAGTCAGGCTAATGATGATGATGATGATGATGATGATGATGATCATGATGATGGTGACAAGATGAAGGTGTTACAGGCCTACGCGCCTACATCAAGCCATGATGATCATATGGTCGAAAGCTTTTATGAAGACGTAGAGTCAGCCATTAATATAGTAAAGACCGTAATGCGAATTAAAGGGCGACTTTAATGCCAAAGTAGGCAAGAAACAGGCTGGAGACTATGCAGTGGGGGAATATGGCATCGGCTCTAGAAATGCCAGAGGGGAGTTATTAGTAGAGTTCACAGAACGCAAAAAACGAGTTATTTATACCTTTTTCAGAATACGGGCTAACCGTAAGTGGATGTGGCGATGCCCTAATGGCGAAACTAATAATGATATTGACTTCATTCTGTGTGCACACTCAGACAATGTACAGAATGTAGAAGTAGAGGGCAAGAATACATGCAGTTACAATATAATGGTAAGAGCTGGCATATACCTAGATTTCAGAAAGCAAAGACAAAAACTCATACGCAAGAAGGAGACAAATAATCTTAAGAGGCGACAAACGATGAAAACGTGAAATGCAACCGACAAAATCGAGCTAGTGGAGCTTTTGAAGTTAATCAATAGGTGTAAAGTACTCGACATCAGAAGGTATAACATATATAGAATTGAGCAGGCTGTAAAAAGCGGCAGAAGCCTAAAAGCTACGAAGGCAGACTTGTGCATAGGAAAAAATTGAATGTATGCTTTAAGAAACAAGGAAGGCAGTGTGATAACTAATATGGATAGGATAGTCGAGATGGCGAAGAAGTTCTACAGAGGGCTCTACAGAAGCCAAAATAACCATGATGTTATGGGGAGAAACTATAATAGTCCTAGAGAATTCAACACACTACCAGTAACGACAGGGGAAGTAAGGAAAGCCCCAAAAGGAATGCAAAGAGGCAAAGCCACTGGCGAGAATAAAATAACAAGGAACCTCCAGAAAGATGGCGGAGAAATTAGCCACCTTATATACCGTCACGTGCTACAAAAGGTCTTCAACTCGGAAGAATTGAGCCTGCGGGGAGACGCACCGAAAAGTGGCAAGATGGGTGCTTCAATAATCAACTACTAACCAAAGCAATCGCTGCTCCAGAACATCGCCTTCCATTCTAGCGGGCAGCCATGGCTTGTGCTCACCGTACCTAGCGGTCAAGTGGCATTATTTTCTTCTGAAAAAAAAGTGGGCAAATCGGACATTACCGTCCGATTTGTGTACTTGCTTTCTTTAGCAAAGTAATCGAAAAGCTTTTTTTACTTGTGTTTGATGTGCTATCTGCTTAAATTTAACCTACTCTCTCCCCACCAATTTGGTTTTCGACCTGGCTACTCGACAGAGCTCGCCTTGCTCAGCTTTACTGACCGAATTAAACAAGCCATAGACGATGGATTACTTACTGGGGCAGTTTTTATTGACCTCACGAAGGCTTTCGACACAATTAACCACCGGATCCTTCTGTGTAAACTTGAATTTTTCGGAATTGTGGGTCCCGCTTTGCAGCTCATTCGCAATTACTTAACAAATCGCTTACAGGTAGTTTATGTCAATAACATTGCGTCATCTGCTAAGCCAGTTACCATGGGCGTCCCTCAAGGTTCAATCTTAGGCCCTCTTATATTCCTACTTTTTATTAACGACCTACCTAGTTCCCTTAACCATACTAACTGTCTTCTTTACGCCGATGACACTACTATTTTTACATCCCAGAAAACAACTGCTGAACTTGAAAGTAGCTTAAACTCCAATCTCTGTAATATTTGTCAATAGTGTGTTAACAATCATCTTTATATGAATCCCTCTAAAACTACATTTGTGGTGTTTTCATCCGCACAGAACACATTTCCCTCACCAGTTTCCGTATCTCTTAACAACCATATTATTTCCGTATCGGATCATGTGAAGTTCTTAGGCGTAATACTAGACAAGCATTTGAAATATAACTATCATGTACTCTCAATATGAAAAAAAAGCTTCTTTTGGCATTCATGTTCTCATTAAAGCCCGCCCTTATTTTCAGTCACGCATTATTTTATCATTATACTATGCATATATTCATAGCCATCTTTCCTATTGCATTTCATCCTGGGGTAATACATATGCCAGTCACCTGGAGCCCCTTCTACATCTTCAGAAACGGGCACTACGTCTGATCGCCTTCGCTCCATTTCAATCGCCTTCTACGCCACTCTTTATTTATTTTTCCGTGCTTCCAATTAATCTTTTATTCACTCTCAAGTTAGCTATATTGATGTACCGCCTCATTTATCATGGTCTATGTGTTTCAGGGCTATCCACACAACATCTTGTCAATACTAATAACACCAGGTTTTCAGCCTGTCACAATTTTCTTCCCCTAAAGTGCGTAGCAATTATGGAGAACTAACTCTTAAATTTACAGGTGTATCCGTATGAAACAACATACCACTTGAAATAAAGTTATGTCCCACATTCTATTCGTTTCGCAAAATGTTTAAAGAGTACCTAATCACAAAACGTGTTTTCTAAACTCTGCCGTCGGGCCTTACTCCTAATTTTAGTATTTATTTTACTCACTATACCACTTGCTGTTACACAGAACTTTTCTTGCCTTGTTGTTATGAAATTTTAACCATTCTTTGTTTAATTCGTACAAAGTGTTTTTCACTGCTTGCTGCATTGTTATCGCACTTGACTTATTCTCTAACGGAGGTCCCCTCGACAGTTTTCTAACTTCGGGACCTCCTCTGTACTGTAGAATTTTATTCATGTAAATGTATGCATTCCTGAAATAAAGTTTGATTTGATTTGATTTGATTTTGATGCTCGGAAAGTACAAAGGCAAAGTCGGGGCGAACCACCAAAAGTACACGCATACAAAAAAACAGCAATAAGGTTCACGCGCAGTCGCACTACCGCGTGAATTACGGCTCCAGTCGCACTACGTGTACAATCTCCGAGGAGCGCCTTCGCCGACGTGGCAAGAAGGCGCTGTCAGGGACTACCTCGTAGTTCACGTCGTTCACGCGTCGCAACAGTTTGTTTGGTTCGAAGTAGTGACTGAGCAGTTTTTCTGACAATCCCTGGTGTCGGACTGGAATCCACACCCAAACTTCATCGCCTGGATGGTATTCAACTTGTCGATGGCAAGCGTTGTGGGGCATGCGTCTGCACTCTGCTGGTGCGTAATGCGTAGGCGTGCTAACTGGCGTGCTTCTTCGGCGTACTGTGTAAGCTGCACAGCGTCAGGAGTGATCAAAGCATCGCAATTGTGTGGAAGCATCGCATGCAGAGTAGTCTGGACCTCATGTCCATAGACAAGACGCAAAGGCATTATTCGCGCAGTTTTCTGAACGACAGTATTGTACGCGAATGTGGCGTACGGTAGCACCTGGTCCCAGGTCTTATGCTGGACATCTACGTACATGGATAACATGTCAGCGATGGTCTTGTTGAGTCGCTCTGTCAAGCCGTTGCTCGGCGGATGATATGCCGTGGTCTTGCGATGGCTCGTCTAGCTGAGCTTGATTACGTCATGAATGTGCTTGGCCGTGGATGCTGTTCCTCTGTCTGTGATTACGCACGACGGGGCGCCCTGTCGAAGAATGATCTGGTTTATAAAGAATTGGGCGACGTCGGAAGCCGTAGTGCATTGTAGTGCTTTTGTTTCGACGTACTTCGTCAAATAGTCGGTGGCTACAACAATTCACTTGTTGCCGGCAGATGATAGCGGAAAGGGCCCCAGTAAATCCATTCCTATTTGATCGAATGACGCTCTAGGTGGTTCTATTGGTTGAAGAAGACCCGCGGGTTTTAGTGACAGGGATTTGCGACGTTGACGTTCCCGGCAGCTTTTCACGTATCGCTTAACGAATGCGGAAAACTTAGGCCAGTAGTACGCTTGTCGAACTCGAGCGAGCGTTCGAGAAGAACCCAAGTGACCAACTAGATGAAGGCTCGTCGTGGCAGGTGAGAAGAATGTCGTCACGCATGTCAGCTGGCACAACTAGAAGATAGGTCCTCTCGTTGCCGTTGGAGTTTTTCTTATACAGGACCCCATCTCGCCGACAGAACGACGACAGACTTCGAAAAATACATCGAGGTATAGAAGAGTTGCGTCCTTCAAGGTTTTAGATAACTGCGCGAATTTCGTCGTCCGTGAGCTGTCGTGTAATCAGATCTGTTGTAGTAAGGGCCCCAAAATAACCACTGTCATCTTCGATGTCGTGGCCAAAAACTTTGACTGGTGCATGGGACAATGACTCAGCATCTTCGTGCTTGCGACCCGATTTGTAAGCGATCGTGAACTCATATTCCTGCAGACGAAGACTCCATCGTGCCAGTCGCCCACACGGGTTGGCTAACCAGCACAACGAATGATGGTCGGTCACTACATTGAAGTGGCGTCCATAAAGGTAAGGCCTAAATTTCATCGTGGACCATACAACAGCGAGGCACTCTTTCTCTGACGTGGAGTAGTTGACCTCGGCGCGAGAAAGAGTGCGGCTAGCGTACGCTATTATTCCCTCTGTGCCCTCTTGTTGTTGCACGAGGACCGCACCTAGAACCACATTGCTGGCATCAGTATGAATCTCAGTATCAACGTCTTGGTCAAAGTGAGCGAGGACTGGTGGTGTCTGCAAATGTTCCCGTAGTTAGGAGAAAGCTGCGTCCTGTTCTTCCTCCCAGACGAATGAAACATCTTCGCAAGTTAGACGAGTGAGCGGTTCAGCAATCCTCGAAAAATTGGCTATAAAGCGGCGATAGTACACGCAGAGCCGTAGAAAGCGGCGTACTCCTTTTTATTACGTGGAACAGGAAACGAGGCCACGGCGGTACTTTTGTCAGAGTCTGGTTGAATACCATCTGCACTGACAACATGTCCGAGAAACTTGAGTTCCTTTTAACCGAAGTGGCATTTTTCTGGCTTCAGTGTCAGGTTAGCAGAGCGGAGTGCTTCCACCACATTCTGCAGGCGCTTCAGGTGCTCCTCAAAAGTCGCAGAAAACACGAAAACACCAACCAGATAAACTAGGCACGTGTACCACTTTTGACCGTTAAGAACAGTATCCATCATTCTCTGGAATGTCGGAGGTGCAAAACAGTGGCCGAAGAGAAGCACTTTGAATTCATATAGGTCATCCGGTGTAACGAAGGCGGTTTTTTTCACGATCTCGTTCATCAACTTCGATCTGCCAGTAGCCACTTTTCGAGCCTATCGATGAAAAATACATGGCCCGCCGCAGTCTGTCGAGGGAGTCGTCGATGCGAGGCAGCGGATAGAAGTCTTTTATAGTCACGCTGTTAAGTTCCCTGTAGTCCACGCAGAAGCGCACCGATCCATCTTTTTTTTCTTCACGAGCACGACCGGAGATGACCAGGCACTCTTCGACAGTTGGATAACGTCATCTTGCAACATCTTTTCGAATTCAGTATTTGTCATGTCCCGCTCCTTTACCAAAACGCGGTAAGAGTGTTGTTTTATGGGCGAGGCGTCGGTAAACGTAATTATTCGGTGTATGGTGATCGGTGTCTGACGAACCTTCGAGGTGGATTCTTTAAATTGGTATAAAAGTTCACGTAGCTCGGTCTGTTATTGTTCCTTGAGGGTCGAGCTGACATCAACTTTTGCAAGTAGTCAAGTCACGTCGCTTGGTGTCGGTCTAAGCCCATCGTCGGCTGATGTAGATGTGAAGCATTCAGGAACATCTGCTATAGAGTAGGCGAAAGCGATGGCGGTGTCACAAAACAAGTGCCGGTACTCCTTACTGAAATTAGTCACAAGCAAGGCACAGTGTCCGTCATAAAGCATGACGAGGCTGCTTGCAGCGCAGACACCTAGCGCCAAAATGCCTTCAGCGACAACCTCAACATCCCGTAACTTGCCGGACACCACATCAACTTGGAGGCTTGAACGCGGAGGCAACGTGATGCTGTTGGCAGAAACGTGAAACGTGCTGTCACGGATGTTGTCAGATTTGTCGGAGGATACAGCTGTTGAAAACGTCACGGTACACTCTCGAGAACGATAATAGCGCCGTGCTCCCGCCAGAAGTCGACTTCCAGGATTAGGTCTCGGGAACAGTCACGAAGTACGAGGCAGCTGGCGAGAAACGTACGTCCCCGAATGCTCATTCTGATAGTGCACATGCCGATTGGGGTGACTCCGTCCCCACCGGCAGTACGAATTTGTGCTTCGTACCAAAGCGTAATAACTTTTTTTGTGTGCGCTGCTAGTTTTCCGCTCGTGATCGAATAGCCCGCACCTGTGTCCAATAATGCACTAACGTCGTGGTGACCGTCGACTACCACATGTATATATAAAAAAAATCTGCTGCTGGCTTTCGTCGCTGTCGTTGAGGAATCGCTCCGGGTCCGTGCTTGCGTCAGTGGGAGGCCTTGCTTGCGTCGAGTGTCATCGGCCTTGCTCCCGAAGGTTGCTGTCGTTAGTTTTCCCACCTATAGGGCTTGGCGAGCGCACCGGCGCAGCCCCTGGGAGGCTCCGAAAATTTGGAGAAGATCGCCTTGGGGATGGGGACCGCGACTGCCGCCGCAGTGGCATGCGCTGTTGTGAAAGGTAGTCTTCAATAGCTTTCGGTATTTCGCCGAATCTCGGCCGTGGCGAGTCGACGGCAAAACCCTGTAGTCCGAGGCGACGATGGGGACATTTTCGGTACACATGTCCAGCTTTACCACCGAGATAACACAATGATCGTCTGACCGGTATGCGCCATACTTCAGTTTTTTTGCCAAGCGGCTGTCAATTTTCCAAGTGCTGAATTAGCTTCAGCGAAGGAAGTGTATCCAGGGGCACAGGATTAACGAAGCGTGGGGAAAGAGGAATATATCGACTGACAGCTTCTGCGTATGATGCACGATTCGGCTCCATCGGGACAGGCGGAACATAACTGGAAGGCGGAACTTGGAGAGCCTGTCGTACTTCGTTTTTGACGAGGCTGCAAATAGACCCTGCAGTAGGTTAGGACTGGCACTGATCCTTTGTAGTTCGTCGCGTACCACCTATCGAATTAGGTCGCAGAGAGACTCGATGTTGATGCTGCTTCCTGCACCTCCGATCTCACCTACTGATGAAGCGACACTCACTTGCCTGTCGTACACAGTAGAGCGCTGCTGCAGCACTTGTTGCATGGTTGTGGCTTCGGTCGAAAATTCCGCCACGGTCTTTGGGGGACAGCGAAAAGCTGCTCCTTCACTCGCATTAAATGACGGACCTTCTTTTCTTCTGCCATTTCGGGGTCGGCTCGACGAAAAAGGCTCGTCATGTCCTCGATGTACATCTTGACACTTTCATTCGGCATTTGGAGGCGCCACTGAATTGCTCGCTCGGCTCGTTCACGGTAATCAGGATTGGCCCAACTTGCCAGCAAGCATCGACGAAAGACGCTCCACGAGGGAAAAGGCTCACGGTTTTCGTACTAAGTACGAGCTCCGTCCTCCAAGCTGAAATACACGTTCCTCATCTTGTCCAAGTTGGTCCAGTCATTGTAATCGGAGATCCGTTCGAACTGAGCCAGCCAGTCTTCGACATCCTCCAAGACGGAACCGTGGAACACCTTCGGCACACGTGGCTTCCACGGCGTATGAGGCGTGGCTGCAGCGCTTTCCAGTGCGTTGGGGGCTGCAGCGCCTTCCCTAGCGTTCGGGGGTGTGACAGACGTCATCTCGAAGAAGATGTCCACGCTCAGGAAGTAGTCCTCGCAGTGTTCGGCTTGAGCGGTGAGCAGGTGTTGTCACTGCAGGTACAGGGCTACCTGGAGGCGTTTAGAACATCGGCTGTGTGTTACCCAGCAGTTCCACCAGATGTCACGTGCTACAAAAGGTCTTCAACTCGGAAGAACTGAGCCGGTAGGGAGACGCACCAAAAACTGGCAAAATGGCTGCTTCAGTAATCAACAACTAACCAGAACGCGCGCTGCCCCAGAACATCGTCTACCATTCTAGCGGGCAGCCATGGCTTGTGTTCGCCGTACCTAGCAGCCAAGTAGCAATACAAAGTGTCTCTTGTCGGGAAGGGTACTAGAATCTTGGAAGAACGCGAACCTCATCTTAATCCTTAAAAGAGACACTGGACTTGAAAAATTACAGGCCAATCAGCTTACTTTTCGTTCTTTACAAAGTATTTACGAAAATAATAGCTAATGGATTAGGATGATATTAGAGTTCAATTAGCCAAAAGACCAAGCAAGATTTCGTATCGGCCACTCCAGGGTATACCATATTCATACTATCAATCAGGTAATAGAGAAATATGCTGAATACAACCAACCACTACACATCACTTTTATAGATTACGAGAATGCGTTTCACTCAGTCGAGGCATCAGCAGTAATGCAGGCAATACGGAATCAGGGCATCGAAGAACCCTACATAAACATACTGGAAGAAATCTACAGAAGATCCACAGCCACCATAGTTGTCCATAAAAAAGTGAAAGAATTCCAATAATGAAGGGTGTAAGGCAGGAAGACACGATCTTTCCAATGCTATTCCCCGCGTGTTTCGAGGAGGTATTCAGGACCCTAACCTGGGAAGAATTCGGAATAAGAGTTAATGAAGAGTTCCTTAGTAACCCTCGATTCGCCGATGACATTGCCTTCACGAATAACTCAGGGGACGAATTACAGTTCATGTTTACTGAACTGGACACGGAAAGCAGGAAAGTAGGTATGGAAATTAATATACACAAAAATAAAGTAATGTGCAACAATATGGGCAGAAATTAGACCTTTGTGATAAGTGGAGAGGTGCTGGAAGTTCTTAGGAAGTGTGTCTACTTAGGAAAGGTAATAAGCGCAGAGCCGAACGACGAGATCGAAGTAACTAGAAGAATAAGAATAGGGTGGAGCACAATTGGCAAACACTCCCAAATTATGACAGGTAGATTGCCACTATCCTTCAAGAGGAAGGTATATAATAGTTGCATCTTGTCATTACTTACCTATGGAGCAGAAACCTGGGGGCTTACAAAGAGAGTTCAGCTTAAATTGCGGACGACACAACGAGAAATGGAAAGGAAAATGAGAGGTGTGACCTTAAGAGACAAGAAGAGAGCAGAGTAGGTCAGGAAACAAACCCGGGTTAAGGATATCATAGTTGAAATCAAGAAAAAGAAACGGACATGGGCCGGACACGTAGCACGTAGGCAGGATAACCGGTGGTCATTGAGGGTAACTGACTGGATTCCCAGTGAAGGCAAATGTACGAAGGGGAGACGGAGAGTGAAGACCGGGTTGATTGGTGGATCATGGGAGAAGCTTTTGCCCTGCAGTGGGCGTAGTCAGGCTGCTGCTGCTGCTGCTGATGATGATGATAATGGAGTCACAATTAGGGCTTTCAGTTATGCAGAATTTGAAGTCTGAGAAGTTCCCTTTGATTCACGTGTTGTGATTATCTTTAGGCATACCTTGCAGCGAGCTTTTCCACAGGGATGGAACCTTGACTGAATTTTGGAGGGGCTTGTTTTTGCTTCGACAAGAATGTCCTTCAGGTTTTTATCCCTGCGGTACACCACGTGAGGTGGCTCCACGAAGATTGAAGTTATTCGTTTGATTTGCCTGTTATGTCCTTCAGGTTTTTTATCCCTGTGGTTTTTTATCACGTGAAGTGGCTCCGCTAAAATTGAAGTTAGTCGTTTGCTTTGCCTGATTATGTTGAAATCGCGGGAAAAAACGCTGTTGACTCGTGGCACTGATGAAGAGTAAGTTCCAGAGAAGGCAAACGCAGGAAGAGGAGACAGAAAGTTAGGTGGGCCTATGAGATTAAAAAGTTTGCGGGTATAACGTGGCAACGGAAAGCACAAGACCGGGTTGATTGGCAGATCATGGGAGAAGCTTTTGCCCTGCAGTGGGCGTAGTCAGGCTGTTGCTGCTGATGATGATGATAATGGAGTCACAATTAGGGCTTTCAGTTATGCAGAATTTGAAGTCTGAGAAGTTCCCTTTGATTCACGTGTTGTGATTATCTTTAGGCATACCTTGCAGCGAGCTTTTCCACAGGGATGGCACCTTGACTGAACTTTGGAGGGGCTTGTTTTTGCTTCGACAAGAATGTCCTTCAGGTTTTTATCCCTGCGGTACACCACGTGAGGTGGCTCCACGAAGATTGAAGTTATTCGTTTGATTTGCCTGTTATGTTGAAATGGTGGGAAAAAACGCTGTTGACTCGTGGCACTGATGAAGAGTAAGTTCCAGAGAAGGCAAACGCAGGAAGAGGAGACAGAAAGTTAGGTGGGCCTATGAGATTAAAAAGTTTGCGGGTATAACGTGGCAACGGAAAGCACAAGACCGGGTTGATTGGCGGATCATGGAGAAGCTTTTGCCCTGCAGTGGGCGTAGTCAGGCTGTTGCTGCTGCTGCTGCTGATGATGATGATGGAGTCACAATTAGGGCTTTCAGTTATGCAGAATTTGAAGTCTGAGAAGTTCCCTTTGATTCACATGTTGTGATCATCTTTAGGCATACCTTGCAGCGAGCTTTTCTGCAGGGACGGCACCTTGACTGAATTTCGGAGGGGCTTCTTTTTGCTCTGACAAGAATGTCCTTCAGCTTTTTATCCCTGTGGTTTTTTATCACGTGAAGTGGCTCCGCTAAAATTGAAGTTAGTCGTTTGCTTTGCCTGATTATGTTGAAATCGCGGGAAAGTACGTTGTTGACTCGTGACACTGTTGAAGAGTAAGTTAGTACAAGGTTTGTTTGGGAAGTCGTTTTTGGTACTCTTTTTGGGCCCTTAATTATATTATTCCAATTCACGTTGCGAGCACGTAGTATGGCAACGTCAATAATGTCTTCGGGATAATTTTGTTGCAATAGTGAATGCTTTAGGTGCTCTGCGTGTCTGTCGAATTCCTGTATATCGGTGCATATTCTTCGGTACCGGTAGGCCCGAGAATATGGAATACCCGTTTTGCAATGCCTTGTGTATTTTGGGGAGCAAATAGAATCGACCGAAAACAGAATGGGTCGGTAACATTGCTTTTAACATTTGGCGGTAAATTTTCTTGTCCCGGCGAAGATTATTTAGGGTTCCTTTGATCTTGCTTTCATATTCGGGAGTGGGATCCATTAGGAGTTTTTTGTAGAAATTTTTGTCTGATAGTTGTCGTTCTCCTTCCTTTAGGTAGTCCGACGTGTCTAGAATTACTATGCAGCCCCCTTTATCAGGAGGTTTGATGGAAATTTCAGCGTTTTTTCGTAGTTCATCGAGTGCCCTTCATTCTGATTTTGAAAGGTTATTTCTAGATGGCCGATTTTTTATACGCTCTGATGATGTATTTTTGAACAGCTGATATATACATATCGAGGTGTTTGTCCCTCTGCTGACTTGGACACACGGAACACATTTTATTCACACGCATTATTTTTTAACTATAAAGCATTTACTCATATCTCATAATTCCGAGTATTTTGTTTTTCTTTTTTTTCTCTTTCGCTCTCTTTCTCGTTTTTTTCTGCAAACAACAGAAGTCATTTTCTATCACCCTTCTGCGTTAAGTGGCGAGTTGAACCACTTGTCATCACCGCTTTTCAGGGGTGGTTTAGTAGTGCTTGTACCCGGCGTAGTAAGGTGCCGCCGCGTAGGCTGGTCCGACGAGCTTAGCGGCGGGTGCTGCGTAGGCGATGGCGCCGTAGGCGGGCGCAATGCCGTAGCCTAGTGGCCGTAGCCATGTCCATTACCGTGGCCATAACCGAGGGCCAGCGCAGGGTAAGCCGGGGCCACAGCCTTCACTACGGGGGCAGCGTACGCCACTGGCGCGGCCACCTTAACGGCGGGCGCGTAGACGGCGGGCGCGGCGACCTTCAGGGGCGCAGCAGCCAGCACGGGCGCCACCGAGTGCACCGTCTTGGTCGCGTACGACGTGGCTACGGGAGCCACGGCATAGCCGTGAACCAGGGGCGCAGCGTACGCCACTGCGGGCGCAGCCACAACACCAGCATGCACGGACGTGCACGCGGCAACGAGAAGAGCGAGGGCGCTGATCACCTGCGAACGAAAAAGCGTGTCACACTTGTAAGGCCCCTGGACCACTCCTAGTTACAAAGGTGGGAGAGTGGTTACATCTCGCCCTCACTACCCTTCCTACAGGCGTTATGTCGCCTTCGCCGCTTCCATGATTTGTCGCCACCAATCACTCTATTCTTGTCCGTACAGTCCTTCCGATTATGAAAGTATTCACGGAGGCAAAGATTACGCGCAGTTATCGAGGTCTTAGTACGGTTCAAATTCATTGAATCTACCGTATGATAGACGAAAGGTTAAGCCTCTCGACAAAAGTTGTAGCTTAGCGGATGTAAGCGTTGTATTGGACAGATTGAAGGCATTGTTCTCATAAGTTTTTGGCAGCTCTCGGCTATCCCGTGGCATGAAAGTGTCACCGTCATATTCGAGAGTCAGGCTGTTTCGATTGAGATTACGCTGTAGTTCCGCGTTCCCATATTTCCCTTCAAATATAGGTTGTGGTATGCATGGTCCCTGGCGTTCTTGTAGGGTCTCATTCCCATTTTCCTGTAGCCAAGCAGTGGAGCTTCTCCTGTGCCTATAAAATTTACTAAGTTTTACTATTGAAGTTTCGCCTGTGTTTATTTAGTTCATATCTTTCCAGTTCTCTTGCCTCATGCTCTCCGAGATTAGATACCAATATCTGCGTAACCTCCGCGACGTTGTATTCGGCGGCCTTACGCTCACTATTGTCCGCAATGACCCGAGTCAGTTGCAAGGACGCTACTAGTAATATTTTTTCCCCACTTCTCTCTGCTTCAATTAGTAGAGACATTAAGCGGTTGCAGGCTAGGCGGAGGCCCTTAGGTGCAATTTGGTGAGATAGATATTTGGTTAATTGCTCCACATCTTTTTCGTATTGCACCCGTTTTTCAATTCTTTTCCTAATCGATAGAAATGACTGGGACCATGCGTGTTTGAGACTGCCCGTACCCTTTGTTTCCGCGTGTCATTTGAAAGCAGCCACCCTAGTCTTTGCCGCGTTCATCCACCTGGTGTCACCCGTGTGCTCAGATTTGGGTGCACGTTAAAGAACCCCAGGTGGTCTAAATTTCCGGAGCCCTCCACTACGGCGTCTCTCATAATCATATAGTGGTTTTGGGACGTTAAACCCCACATATCAATCAATCACCTGGTGTCACGCCTCGGTGGTGGGAGTGGCTACGTCGTCACTGCTGGGGCCCTGGAAGCTTCTGTGTGTCCCTCGGCTCCCTGTTGTTGAGTGGGCTTGGCACAGGGGTTGGCCGTGCATGCGGTTGCCGCCTATCTCCATGCCACTGACGTCCATCGTAGCTGTACTCTCGTGTGCTGTGCCAGCAGCGCGACTCCCTCGAAGTTCGCATGTAAGCCGTCAGCAGCCAGGAAGCGGCACAGCGGGAGTGTTGAGGAACCATGTTCTACATACTAGACGCCTGCTCCCAACAACCCGTCTTGGCAAAGACGGCGGGCCTCTCTGATGAATTGTTGTACCCCCCTAATAAACCCAGACAGTGATCGCCAGTTCGAGTCACGTCATCGGCGATCGGGTGCACGAGGCAGTGGCAGACTAACATGCAGTATCGTGATATTCGAGCGCATCTGCCTCACCCGTTGCAACGCCTCCCTCAATGAGTCCAGTGGCCTTGAAGAGCCTGTTTTCATGATGTCTGTGGTGCCCACATGCAGAAACAACGTGTCCACCTGGTCCGGTAGGTACCCAAGCAGTGCAGGTACATCCGGAAACATAGCACCGTCATAATAGATGAAGCACGGCGTCGTCGAGTCGTTCGTTAGACATACTGCATGATAGAGTCCCCGATGACGGCACACTTCGTAGAGTAATTTGAGTATCTTCGTGACCACTGCTTCGTTGATGTGTTGGCAGCCATGGTTCAAGCCACTGAAAGTATTATTTCAATGGGTCAGTTCCTCTTGATGAATATATGGGATATAACACAACGAAAGCGTTGTCAACAAGGATAAATATATTTATTTCGTAGCAGTTTTGGGAGGGAACCTCCCTTCGTCAGAGAATGAGTTAGACTAACGTAGACGTTCAAACTTGTTTGCTGCCGCATCCCTCTCGCCTTGAAAGACGTTTGCTAGAGTGAAAAAAGAACTGTAAATGCTGAGCACAAAACGATAGTTATAGCGCGAGAACAAAACGACGACGCAGAGACAAGAAAGACACGAAGGGTGTCGTCGTTTTGTTCTCACGCTATAACTATCGTCATGCCATACCAACTAGCCCAAGCTGCTACACTTCTGAGCACAAAACCAGAAGTCGGTGTAAGACCACATCAGGTTCTCATCCTGTGCTGGCCAATTCTCGACGTGTGTGGGGCCATCCAAGATTGCCGCCGCGGTGGCGGAAGGGGCCCGCGCCACCGCGTTTGAAGGGAAGAGTGTCCCCTTAATTGGTTGATCCACTTTCACCTTTTATCTTCATTCGTTTCGCTTCATTGGCCTTCAAGTTGTAGGCGAGCGTAAACACTTCACTTTGTACAGCAGGCGAAGAGAAAAAAAGAAAAGGGAGAAAGAAAAGAACAAGAAAAGACTGTACACGTCGAGTCAGTCAGAAAACAAGGATGGTCGGTAGACGATATTTATAGCGCGAGAACAGAATGACGACCAAGAGACAAGAAGGACACGAGCGCTAACTTTCAACCTAGTTTTGTGCAGAGCGCGAAAACATATAGAGAAGACAGTAAACCATGTAAATAAAAACCATGTGGCGCAAAGAGCAATGCATGAGTGAGGGGAAAACACAAAAGCACAGAAAAAGGCAAAGAAAAGTCTCTAAGAAAACGAAACAGAAAAGTAAAAGAAATAGAACAGTTTGCGCACACCGAAACCTTCGAGGAACCTTAGTTCTTTCTCGGACAGAGACATGGAGGGCTTGCTAATACATGACACATGTTCGCGTTCCATCTGCGCGGCCTCGACGATAACTCGGCTGCGCTCATTTATGTGCTTATACAGCAGTCACTGTGTCCTTGAAAAGGGGCACACAGTTGTACTCAATGCAGTACTGAGCAAGAAAACCATCTTTCCCGCTTCAAACATTGTCAGCGTGTTCTCTCAGTCGATCGTTCAGACACCTTTCGGTCGTTCCCACATAACGCTCTGTTGCTGGCCGCGCCTCACCAGAGGATTCGGACAGATGCATCTCAGAAGGCGTCGACGTGTTCCTACGGGGTAAGCCTACCAGCACCGACCTTCCGTTGCGGAAGACGGCCAAGTTTCTTAGAGACAATGAACTTTGTGTCATGCCGTCAGATAAGGAGGGTGGTTTCGCTGTTCTTCCTAATTGCTTGTACTTACGATAGGTGGTCACAGCTATTGGCTCTGCTTTCAAATGTTGTACTGACATTCGTCTAGATAGAGTAAGAACGCAAGCCAAGGAAATGTGTCGCAAACTAGAGATGATACAATTAGCACAGCATACTAGTAAAAGTGACAAAAATGATTGATTAATGTGTAGGATTTAACGTCCGAAAACCAACTAATGATTAACTAAAGAGACGCCTTAGTGGTGGCCTCCGGAAATTTTGACCACCTGGGGTTCTTTAACGTGCGCCCAATTCTGAGCACACGGGCCTACAACATTTCCGCCTCCATCGGAAATGCAGCCGCCGTAACCGGGATTCAATACCGCGACCTGCGGGTCAGCAGCCGAGTACCTTAGCCACTAGACCACCACGGCGGGACTGCCAAGGAAGTGCTTATTTTGAAATAAAATCCCGTCTTAGTGCTCTGCATTGCTTTGGCGCACTTCAAATTTCCCGCCTAAATAGAGTCTGACGTCACTGTTGCAAAACATTGCCCGACTTTACTGCGTGGCCACCGACACTAATAGCAGCAGAGGGAAAGTAGCGTGAGCCACAGCAGCAACAACGGCCATTGAACAATGTTTAGCCATAGTCTTCACTATATCAGGTTACGGCCGGACTAGATTGCACCTGCGCGGTTCGAATGAACCCCGATAGATGGCACGACTTGTTACCTAAGTATAGTGAACAAGATACCTACAGTAACTGTATACGCTACCTTTAGGTAGTAGAGTAGCGCATTTGGTTTACAACGACGCTAGCAACAATGCACTGCAGAGATGTTTGTGCACAGCCCGCACCGCCGAAAGTGAATGCTTGCCGTCTCCGTGAAATCTGTCAAGTGACCATCGTGCGCTCTGTAGCTCGTTGGCTACGACAAACTGGTGCTTTATTTGATTTACATAAATATCCCTAAGCTGCAACATTAAAGTATGTGCGTATAATCGGCACCATTTTAAAAAAAAAGACATACTGAAATGAGCAATGCTGTAGACTTAGTGGGGCTAATGTCCCTAGCCAAACAGGTTTCCAAGTAGTGACTACCTCACCTTTCCTCCTCGCTCATTTGCCTGGAGCGCCGCCTAGAAGGTTCAAAACCTTCATAAAGAAGAGGAAGTTTTCGTTCATTTGCTACGGCAAATAGATGTGAATGAAACAAAATTGAAAAAAGGGGGTCGTAGAATAAACGGTTGCCTATTTGAATAACATTGGAGATACAATCTCCCCAATGCTATTTACCGCGTGCTTAAAGGAGGTTTTCAGAAACCTAGAATGGGAAAAGTTAGGGATAAGAGTTAATGGCGAGTACCTTAGTAACCTGCACTTCGCCGATAACTATGCATTGCTGAGTAACTCAATGGACGAATTGCAACTCATGATTACGGAGTTAGACAAGGAGGGCAGAAAAGTGGATCTTGAAATTAATCTGCAGAAAACTAAAGTAATGTACAACAACCCCGGAAGAGAACAGCGCTCTGAGATAGATAATAGTGCGCTTGAAGTTGTGAAAGATTACGCCTACTTAGGGCAGCTAATAACCGCGGATCCGAACCACAGGATTGAACTAGAAGATTAAGAATAGGGTGGACAACATTTGGCAAGCACTCTCACATCATGACTGGCAGATTGCCACTATCCCTCAGGAGGGAGGCATATAACAGCTGCATCTTAATGGTACTAAACTACGAAGCAGAAACAGAGCCAAAAGGGTGACGAACAATAGTACTCGCCTGGCACCAGTCGCTGTATTGTTTGCGCCCCACAAGTGGTTTTGGGACGTTAAACCCCACATATCAATCAATTATGCGCACCACAAATGTTTTTGACCTCTGAAACGTTAGGTGATCCTCTATCTACGTGAAACCACAGAAAATGTCGATTGTACCTGAATACTAGTAGCAGCACTCACCCTTATCTAAAACAAAACTAAAATAAATTATAGGCAACGCTCGCCACTAATAATTGATCAGAGACGTCCCCGCATGCAGGACTATCAAATAACACTATCATACGGAGTTTCCAAATTTGATGTTAGTGGTCCTTTGAGAAACAAAAGAGCAGAGTGGATCAGGGAACAAACCAGGGTTAAGGATATCATTGTTGAAATCAAGAAGAAATGGACATGAATCGGGCATGTAACGCGTATAGGCAGGATAACCGCTGGTTTTTAAAGATAACTGATTGCATTCCCGGAGAAGGCAAGCGGGTTAGGGGGAGACAGAGAGTTAGGTGGCCAGATGAGATTAGGAAGTTTACGGGTATAAATGGCAGCAGCAAGCACAGGACCGAGTTGATTGGCAGAACATGAGAGAGGCCTTTGTCCTGCAGTGAACATAGACAGGCTGATCTTTCCAGACGTCTCTGTCGTCTTTCCCCTTTTATTTTTATATGTGCCACGCTGATACAGGCCAAGTTCAGGCTGATGATGATGATTATTTGAATATAAAGGGCACAGCACAAGAGCAAGCGGAATGTGTGTTACTCAACTGGCAATGAGGTATAGTTCTATATTGCACATCACTAGTCATGGTCCATGGCGTCTCGCATCGTACATAATAGTTCGTCAAGTTCGCCGAATGTGTTTTGCTCTTGCTTATCATGTGGCACAGTGAACATGCTTCTTGCTGGATCGTGTCAGAGACACTAGGGGGTGATGTTGTGACAAGTTAATACAGCCGGCTTGTGCACACGGAAGAAAAAACCACGGCCAGACAGATACAAGTGCTTGTCTAGCCGCACTGCGATGACAGTTTTCTTTTTGGAAAAATACGGCCATTTTGACAATCGTGATGCCAGGTAATTCTGGTGCGGCGCGAAAAACTTCGCAAACAGTGTGAGGTGACCCTAAGCAGCGCGTTTCGGCTTCTTTATGCCGCGTTCTATAGAAAATAGCTCTAGAACGAATGTCACCTGCAAAAACAGCGTAGCTTCGCCGTGTTGCTAACGAGGCAAGATGGCGGAGCTATGCGCTACTCTGCTCCAGTAGGGAAAAAGTTTACTCACGCGAAACTTAAATTTTCGAATCACTCGCGCTATTCCACATAGTAACGTCAGGTGGTTCTTTTGCAGCGAAAGATGTTATGAGACCACAACTCGGGTCACGCGTGGCGCCGTAGTTGTCCGCCGCTGCAGGTGTCCGTAACCACTATCGCTCGAAGTAAAAGAAGATACCTAGTACCAGAGTCCTTTAATATTGTTGAAAAAGCTTTGAAGGACTCTGCTAGTACCAAGGACACAATAGGGCTTGAACTCACCGAGGGTTTTTTTTCTCACAGAATCCATCCGGGTAACTAGGATCTGGGAAGCTTTCGCCCCGCTTGTTCCAAGAAGATCTCCCTATGCCTAGGTACTATCATAGTCCCTCAATACTTTTTGAGTATTGAGGGCCTATGAAAAAAGTATTGAGGGACTATGGTACTACCTAACATCTGCGATGGAATTTTATCTCTAGGCCGGCTTGTTGCTGTCTTTTCGGGGTTGGCGCGGGAGGTTTGTTGATGTTGCTGGCGGACGGTGCGGTGCGTACGTGGTCTGCCGCCGAGGTGTGTAGCCCTGCCGTGCCGTCACTTAACATCCATGCGTGTTTTTTACTTCCGTGTACCATTCTGAGAGCTTCTAAAGACGGCACCAGATGCGTTTTCTTGTCATGATGTATCAGTGTTCATCGAATCGGCATGAACGACAGCACTTCGCTCATTGTCTTACGGGTGTCACACGGACAAATTTTATCGTGAACAGGCTCGATTTGTATTGTGTGCTGATTAATGGTCACTATCAATCGCAATTCGGGCACTCAGATCCCGGAACGCGATTTCAATGGCTTCTGCACCAAACTCGATCCGGATAAGTTTGAACCGAGTATAGACGTGAGACTGTGCAGTTGGATGGATGGATGGATGGATGGACAGACGAACGGATGGATATGGCTGTACCCTTTAGATCGGGCGTTGGCTAGCGCCACCAAGCCGTAATACTTAATGAACCAAAAACGATTTATTTTCCCCCCTTAAATAGTGAGGTTGAGGATTCGTATTTTGCAGTGAAAGGTTTAATTTTCACTCGTGCCTTGACTTTAGCCACCAATCAGATAACCTCCTTCTAGTTCATTCTACCCGCTTAAAGTCTATTTTGCCCTCCCTGTCCCCGTCCCCAGGATTCCGGCCCACGAGCAGGAGGTGCGCTTTCCCGCACGGTGGGGGCGCGTCTCCGCGTCACTCTATGGGACTGGAGAGAAAAACTATAAAAACTCCTCTCCCTTTCTGATTTTCTCATTGCTTTCACGGTTTCAAGTAGCAACTGTATGTACCTTTATTCTGACGGAGTTACAGTATCGTAGTTGCAATAGCGCGAGTTCCCTAGCTGATTGAAAGATAATGCACAGCGCCTGAGGGCGCTCTCAGAAATATCGGCTGTTTTACCGCATTTGAATCGCTGCCCTGGAAACATGCTTGAAGATATCCAATTGCTTTCTGGGATTTAGGTACTGGTATATGTCTAGTTTATGATAGTACAGAGCACGTTTGAATCGCGTGGTAAAAAAAAAAGTCCCCTGGGCAGTTTTGTTCAGCGTGCGACAGCCGTCAAGCCCTCGTAGCTTTATCTAGCGTTGAGATGGTGTACTCTATGGTGCCACGTAAATATTAAAATAGGGTACGCGTAAAAAAGAAAGGATTCTTATAGAAGGCACATTCATGATCTCGTGAAACAATATTTAGGGTTCGTTGAGGTAAAGATCGATAGTATAGCGAGTGGGGGGAGGGTTCAACTTCATGCGGCACGTGGTGGACGTTTAAGGAACTCGCCCATCGTGGGCCGGAATCCTGGCCTCGTAAACCCCAACGCTTTGAAAAACTCTGCGCCATCATCCTGAACTATAGGGTGAAGCCCTTTACAGAAGATTATGAAGTGTTCGGCAGTTTCTTCTTCCTCTACACACGCACTGCATACCGTGTCTACCCCTTCGTATTTGGCCCGATATGTCTTGGTTCGCAATACTCCCGTCCTGGCCTGAAACAGTAGAGAACTACCCCGAGTATTATCATAGATCCTTTCCTTGGCAATTTCCTGCTTAAAAGTTCGATAGATCTCAAGTGCGGACTTCCTAATCATACCAACTCTCCACATATCGGTCCCAGCTTCCTTCACCTTCTTCTTAACCGATAATTCTTTTTGGTTTGGCCCCCTGCTGTTTTCCCAAGTATTTACCAGTCAATTTTCTGGTTCACTTCCTCCATTTTGTATCAATATTCTTTATGTACAAGTAGCTGAATACCTTCCTAACCCAACGCTCGTCCCCCATTTCTCTCAATCGCTTCTGAAATTTTATCATGCTGCTAGCTTCCCTGCCCTCAAATGATGTCCATCTCATATCGCCTTGTACTCCCTGATTTGGTGTATTCCCGTGAACTCCTAAGGCAAGCCTACCTATTCCACGTTGCTCAATTTCTAATTTTGCTTAAACACCTGATCTTATGCACAAGACCGCATTGCCGAACGTCAGACCAGGAACCATGATCCCTTTCCATATTCCCCTCACAACATCATACCTATTGTAATTCCACAGTGCCCTATTTTTCATGACTGCTGCATTCGTGTTATCTTTAGTCGACATGAATATTTCGTGTTCCCTTAAGTACTCATCCCCATTGCTTATCCATACGCCCAGATATTTGTATTTATCTGTTATCTCTAGCGTGACCTCCTGTATTCTTAGCTCACTACCTTCATTGTCATTAGAAATCATGACTGCTGATTTTTCCTTACTGAATTTGAAATCTAACGTATCTCCCTCATTACCGCAGATGTCCACCAATCTTTCTTGTTGTCGGCCATTAGCACTATATCATCTGCGTTTATCAATGCTGGTGGTGCCTGTTCTATGAGTTTTCCTTATTTGACGAAAGAAAGGTTGAAGCCGAGTCCACTTCTCTCTAATTTGGCCTCTAATTCTTGTAGGTACATCAAGAATAATTAGGGTGACAGGGGACACCCCTGCCTTAGACCCCGTTTTACCCCTGTAGGCTTGGATACCTGTTTTTGCCACTTTATAATTACCTTGTTACCTTTATAGATATCTTTTAAAAGATTAGTGACTACATCTACAACGCCTAGTGTGACCAGTATTCCCCACAATTCCTCTTGAACCATGCTATCGTACGCTCCCTTGATATCCAAAAATTCTAGCCACCGGAGCCTGTGTTCCTTTTCTGCTATTTCGATGCACTGCGTCAGTGAGAACAGATTGTCTTCCAACCTCCTGTGTTTCCGAAACCCGTTATGCAGTTCTCCAGCACCCCCTCATCCTCTATCCATGCCAGCAGTCTTTCCTTTATATTCTGCATCGCCAGCCTGTAGACCACTGATGTCAGTGTTATAGGACGGTAGTTGTTTATGTCAGCTTTGTCCCTCTTTCCTTTATAGATCATGCTCATCCTGCCAAGTTTCCATCCATCGGGAACTTCTCCATCAATTATTAGTTTGCTAACTGCCTTTTTCAAAACCTGCTTAGACTTCGGACCTAATGTCTTTATCAGCATAATTGGAATGCCATCTGGGCCTGTAGTTTTCCCTTTCCCACTCTTGTGAAAATGGAGCCATTGCACCACTTGATTCATCCTTGTCTATTGTGGTGCATAAAGCACTTCTTTGTTGAAATTTTTCTGTCACCCTTGTTCCTATATATTCAATAGCTTCGTTCCCTTTTAGCCTAGCACCTTGAGCTGTAGTTATGAACCTCCGCTCTAGGCTCGTCTCATTTCTTAGGGAGTTCACATGGTTCCGAAATTTCGCAGCTGTCTTTCTGTTTTATTTCTGTACTTCTGCCAGCCACTGAGCTCTCTTTCTTCTAATCTTTTCATTGATCAGAAGGGATGCATCCCTTCTACAGCTTAGAAAGATTTCCAATTTTCTTTCAACATCATCTGTCGGTTCACCCCACTGCTTAGCATGTCTGTGTTCCCTAGAGGCTTCCTGACATTTTGCTATGGCTCTCTTAACTTCCTCATACCACCAACTTTTGGGTATGTGTCTTCTTTTCCGGGGTGACTTGTCACGTGCCTTAGCAAGCTGTAGCTAAACAGTCTAATTAGATTCGTGTATGTCCACGCTGTTTTATTATCCTCAGTGATTACTTTCTCAATTTGTTTAGTAGCTATTTCAATTTGCCTTTCTGAATAAAAATTTTCCTGTAGTTGCTTATCTTGTCTCCTTCCCATTTTCACTGCTCTTCCAAAACTTAGCTTGATACGTTTGTGATCACTACCCAGACTTCTGGAGCCACCTTCATCTATGTGCATTCCCCTGAGCTTATCATACATTCTATGTGATATCAGTGCGTAATATATCGTCGACTGCAGCCTTCCATGTTAACCTTCCATGTTAATTGCCCTTCACACTTCTCGGTACTGTTGCAAATGATCAAATCAAGCCTGTCACACATATCCATGATCATATTGCCTGTCGGGTTGGTATACCCATCTATATCTTCTATGTGCGCATTCATATCTCCTAGTATAATTATCTCGCACTCTCATCCTAACTCCTGAATGCCCTTTTACATACACTCTACCATTGCCTGGTTTTCCTTTTTGGCATTTGCTCCCGTCCACAAGTACACGAAACGAAGGAGTGTCATTTGCCCTGCAACTGTCCCTTTCAGCCAAAAATGTTCATTGCACTCTTGCTTGACCCTTTGCCAGTCTGTACTTTTATGAATGAATGCCCAAACACCACCCCACTTTCTGCTGCCTTCTGTTCTATTACGAAATTCCCACGCATAGACTGGATTGTTAGGAGGTTGTTCCACGTCCAAGAGATGTGTTTCTACAAAACCGTATACCATAGGCCTCTCCTCCCTTAGCTGTTCTTCTATCTCTTCCCACTTCAGCCTGTTCCTACCACCCTGCATGCTAATATACCCTATGTCTGAATTGGCTCGGCGGTCGAGGCTATGTCTATTTCTGTCCCGGACTCTACCTATCTTAGATACTGGTGCCACTTTGGAATCATATCTGTCCATACCACCTGTCAAAAAGTCTCCCTGATTGTTTTCCTCGGTACTAGCTATCCTGCACCCCGAAGGGCCCGCTTGCCCCCCTTAAAAGCTACTGCGCGTCCTGCAAGTCGCCAACCCACCTCATGACCTAGCCGCCCATCGAAGTGAATTCCGTCTCGTTGAAAACCATCCCCGCTATGCACCTCTCTGGTTATTTCCACCACCTCAAAGCCTTCCTCAAGCAGCATCCGGTCCAGCTCGATCCAGACCTCAAAGCAGCATCCGGTCCAGCTCGACCCTGGTCAGTATCAAAAGTGCACGTGTGACACCGCCTATGGATATCCTGCCCGCTTGCAGCCACAATCGGGCCTGTCCACATAAAATTTCTTGGCCATGATTGGGTGTTTTTTTTTTTCAGGCTGAAGAAGCGTCTATCGATCGCTGTTCAGAAATGTGATACCCACAGAGGCCAAACATTATGACGTGATATGCCGTTTGTAATGAGACAACCGGGATTGTCAGTGACAGACATTTCAACTACTGCGATTATATTTTAATAGGAAAATTACGCTTCCTACGAAGAAGCATCGCTGACAAAGAAATTACGCTTTGAAAAATGCATATTGTAAGCGGGATTAGACCCGAACAGCCCACTGTGCAACCGCACCAGAATTAATTCCGCAGCGCGTTCAATATCAAACACCCGTAACGGAGTCCCAGACGCAAGTTTAACCATCGTTTATACCATTACATTACCAATATAACATATGTACCACGCCTCGTCCAGATATGCTACTTCTTTCAAGTGCATACCCGCATGCAAAGAGTTCGCCTACGCGTTCGACTAATTGGAAGGCCCTTAAAATAAAGCAAAGAAGCAACCAGCACTCTCAAAACGTTTGATGGTCGTAAAAAGCGGAACTAGAATTACTATACGCTACCTAAAAGTAGCATATACAGTAACTCTAAATGGAACAGACGGAGAGCGACAGCTTGACAGGAGTACGCGATCATATGCACCTTACCGGCAGGACACCGTCAGACACCATTGGCGCGCATACAAACTTCGCGGACAACACACGCGCCAAGAAGCAATAGGCTTTTCTGGGGATAAACAACTCAACACATGTTCCAATAGTTCCAAGTCACCTGGATGAATTCTGTTAGAAAAGAAATGCTCGGCTTGAACCCGGCTCCGCTCCGTGCCAGCCTTGTATTATACCACTGAGCCAGGCCTGTGCTTGGGACTTGTTGACAAACTTGCCTCAGGCAAGATTGATGTCGTGGAAGCAATCGCGTTAGTATGAGTAATAAAGCATTTCAGAGCAGAAAAAGAAAAACGAGGCGTCCCACAATGCGAATAGCGTAACGAGTGGGTGGTCCAATGCTCCAACCCAATAAAAAAAAGCAAAGCTTGTTCTTGATCACGTAATAACTGCGCATACCCCCTTCAGGCATAATGCCTAATCGTGGTGCCCCACCATGCACAATTGCCACGAAATTCCTTGCAAGTGTGTAGCGGATACCACGCTTTTCAGAAGAATGGCAAAAAAAATTAGCATAGCAAATGCTGACCTAATACACGGAAATTGTTATTAGTAACGCCGTAGTGGGTCCCCAGCAAGTGTGCTTGCAGCAGTTACCCAATGAGTGTTTAGAAAAGGCTCTGAAAGGCCGCTCTTCTAGCTTTCGCTCTGACTATGCCGTGCTTTCCGCGCAGGCATGGCGTTTTTTTTTTTCCTTTCATGAATTAAACAAAAACAAACCACAACGTGATCCGTTAGGAGCGCTAGCGGCGAGATTGCCATATCGAAGGTTCGCTCACTCGCCACTCTCGCACAAACTAGCTGCACGCGTGGTGTTAGATATCCATACAGCGACTGGGATGACTAGAAACCCCCGGAACACCTCTTGCACGCGGATGCACGTACAGATGGAACCAGATTTGTCTAGTCGAGAGCCTCCAGCCGGCCACTCTAGCTGCCGTTAAATTTCTTCAGAAATATGTAAGAGATACCAAACATGGTTGTACTGCATGTTAGGACCTTGTGCTATAATATAAGCATCAACGTACACATCTAGAACGTGAGGGAGCTGCGGCCAACATCAGTGTCGATAGGCAAGCGTTCCGCTGCTCTATGAGTGCGATTCCATTTGTACAGCACGAACGGTGCGTATGAATGGACCTCCAAAATGTCGTGACAATGGTGTAACAAGCTTGCAATCAAGGCTCAGAGCATATCCTTATATGGCCGCTTTACAAAGCGAAGCACTTTTCGCACAGTCTGTTCGCGCTGAGAGTGAATGGTACAAGGATATACCAGCCATCTTCAATGCCTTCCGAAATAGCACGCGCGCGCCAGCGATCACACCCTTTATTCTATACAAAGCACCCCCACCCATCCTCCACCAACTCTTCTTGCGTTGGGGACGGGCGGCGCGTTCCTCGCTACTTGAGAAACAATCGGTGCTATAGACCAGGCACGCGGGGTGATGTTATCGCATCCGTCCTCAGCACAAAAGAGATAGGTCGGCTCTTTTATGGGGTTGAGCTCCTCTTACTCTAACCTTGTCCTGCGTCAGGTGTAACAGGCAGTATCACGCGAACAGTATAATATATGGCGCTGTCTCATCACCATTTCTCGTCTCATTTGCTAGATGGCGTTCGTCCAATAAATGTGTGTGTGCAATAGGAAGGACTGACGCACAGACAATTCGCCCCACTCATTCTCATTCACTGCTTGGATACGCTGTGATTTTTTTTACCTCTCTTTAGTTGTGTTCGTCACCCCCGCTAGGCGCTTTTACCTGAGAATAAAACCCATTAATATATTTATTGAAAATACCCCAAGGGCCCTGTACACACGCCTTTACCGGCGTTACATGAGAGAGGGAGATACCAACAAGTTAGTATCTACAAAATGTGACTAGACGATGTCTGAGGGAAGATTGTTCCAGTCGATGGCAGTCTTCAAAAAGAATGATTGCAGATTTGTGGCAGTGAGAGTATGGGGAGGGTATACGCATCCATACCATGCCGAAAGCATTGAGAGATGATTGATAGGAGGACATATTAAGCTCAACATGAAAAAACTTATGAAAGAGTGAAAGCCTTGCAATTCTGCGACGCATCTGCACACTAGGCAGACCTGCCTTTTTCTTTAGGTTAGTTACACTAGTAATGTCAGAATAATCAAAATAAATCTAATGGCTCCGCTATGTATTGATTCAATAAGATCGGTTAGAACGCATTCAGGAAGATCCCAGACGGAACAAACATATAAACTCAAATTTGTATCGGATTATTGTTTCATAAGCTATACAGTATATTAAATTTCACTGAAGGAGGTGTATGTGTTAAATTTCGCTTAAGATAGCCTAAAGTATGGCTGGCAGCGTTAGTTATATTAATTACGTGAGTGCCCCAAGTGAGCTCGTACCAGAGTACGTAGCACTAGGTTCCGAGGAAATGACGCTGCCGCTAAGAGAATATTTGAATGCCTTGTAGTCATGCCGTCTACTACACAAAAACAGGGGTGTTTTGTGAGTATTCATCACATTCAACCAGTCACTGCACCATTTATCTAATTTTTGTAAGTTGTTTTGGAGCGCTAAGTTATCGCTGACGTTGATGATCGGGCAATGAATGACAAAGTCATCGACGAAATGGCATATGTTAGAAGAAATGTTGCTGGCCAGGTCGTTGATGTAAATGAGGAAATGGAGTGGACCCAATACAGTGCCTTGTGGCACTCCAGATAAGACAGGGGATAAAGTCGATGTTGAATTATTTGCATGCGAAAATTGCTGTCGGTTAGTGAGGAACTTCTTAGTGTGAACGAAAACAAGGGAATGTAAGTTAAGTCAGAAAAGTTTAAATAGTAAGTGTCTATGTGGCACCTTATCGAAAATTTTTTCGAAAGCAATGAAAAGGGCGTCTACGGGTGTGTTCTGATCAAGGCCGACATGAATATCGGGGAGAAATAATGCAAGTTGGGTTTCGCAGGAAAAAAAGTTTTCGAAGCGCATGTTAACCTTGATTTAAAAAGTTCAAAAAATTCAGAAAATTGGCAGTATGAGTATAGATCATATTTTCTATAATTTCCGACCAGATACTGATTAGAGATATTAGGCGGTGGCTCAAGGGGCCTGTCTTAGGGACTGAAACAATCTTATCCAATTTCCAATCATGTGCCAGAATGCTGGATAACAATGACTGTTGAAAAATATGAGACAGGATAACACTGGTTATCTACGGTATTGTTTAACACTTCGCAGCTAGTTGGTAACATCGGGTCATGATGCGGGCGGGGGGCGGAGATTATGGATTGGGACATAACACAAACCATAATAACCAGAGGCGCAGCCATGGGGGGGGACGCATCAATAGCGTGCCCCCCCCCATATGCTTTTCACCATAGGATCATCATCATCATACGCCCACTGCAGGAGAAAAGCCTCTCCCATGTTCCACCAGTAAACTAGGTCATGTGCTTGCTGCTGCCACCTAATACCCCCTAACTTCCTAATCTCATCTGCCACCTAATTTTCTGTCTACCCCTAACCCGCTTACCTTCTCTGCAAATCCAGTCAGTTACTCTTAATTACCAGTGGTTATCCTGCGCCTACTCGCTACGTGGCCAGCCCACGTCCATTTCTTTTTCTTGATTTCAACTACGATATCCTTAAACCCGGTTTGTTTCCTGACCTACTCTGCTCTATTCTTGTCTCTTAAGGTTACACCTCTCATTTTCTTTTCCATCACTCACTGCGTGGTCCACAATTTAGGCTGAACCCTGCTTGTAAGAATCCAGGTTTCTGCTCCATAGGTAAGTACCGTAAAGATGCAACTGTTATATACCTTCCTCTTGAGAGCCATGACATATATGGCGCTAAATTACCTTTTGCCTGCCTGATCTCAAATCAGATTAAAGTGCCTCCCCCCCCCCCAAAAAAAATTATTTTCAATTTCTGCCAACACCTTTGGTTATGAGAAAAGCCAGTCGAGAATGTCCATATAATTGCTAATGCATTAAAAAAATAACAGCTCTCGCCTTCGAGTCGTCGAGTATGCATAAGGTACTCTGTGAGGTTCCTTCTTCCTTATGCACTGATTTATAAAGGACACTTTGGGGGTTTCTGAAGTATAGACAGAACGCCCTGAGCTATGTATAGACAGAGCGCTTGTGCTGTGTGCCTCTTCTTTGCTTCGTGTGTATGTTCTTCCTCATGCTCCCAGTTTGCTTAACGATTATAAATTACCAACTAGTCCACCTTTCTATCCAGAAAACTCTAGCCACATAAAAAATCACTGCAAAAGGAAAACAAGATTTGTTAAATCGTGTAGTCTCAGCACTGAGAGGTGAGTGCCGGAGGATGTTGGTTTATCAGACAAACTAAATAACATCATGTTAAGCCCAGCAGTCTAATCACTTACGAAGAAAATAACTTTCCTTTATTGTTGAAGTCACCTTAGGGAAATCCAGTTGGGACTGTGTGGGTGTCTAGCGTTGTACGTCACAGCACTTGTTTACGATATCTGCTGATAACGACATAAGTGTATTGAGAATGGTATTGCATAAAGCACAAGGTCCATTAGTTTCACCTGCACTTCGTGAACCGGTTCATGGAGGCTCTGCACTCTGGCATTCGTTTCACAAGTTCGACATGGCTGCGGCACCACGGTATTCGTTTCAAAATAGTGCAGCTGTCGTGCAACGCTAGTTCACGAATTCCCCGCACCTGCTCGAGAGGTAATGTCGAGTCCGTACAGCACAAGTTGGCTGCAGCTGCAGCAGACGACACAGCCGATTGCATTCGAGTGTGTTTCTGTGCCTTGAAACAAGTACGACAGTGAACGTTTGCCCATAATTGCACATGTTAAGAACGTACATAAGCAGCGCCACCGCTTACGTTCACATCTCCACAGCATCCACAACCCCCGAGAAAGCAAACCAATAGCATAGGGCTTGCACAGCATCTGCACTCTCATATTCATTTCCACGTCGCCTTGCTGCTGCACGAGCAGAAACATCCTCTGCACGACGACGGCACCCAAACCGCACCACTAGCTGAGGAAGTGCAGGTTGAAAGGAATGGGCCTACAATTTTATTCAATGAGTATTCTGTTTATTTGCTACGAGAATAATCACTGAACAAGTTTTTCCAGAATGTTAAGAGCACGGTGCTATTATTCTTGCATCGTAAGCTGAAATAAGGAGGGCTTCTAAGATGACTGGCTCCATGATACTTGCAATGAATCGAAATATTTCTAGCTCTACACAACAGCCCCAGAATAAATATTCATGTCCGTGAAAGTAAAGTTAAACCCACTTATAACGAACCTCCATATAACGAATTCCTCGATATAACGAAGTTTTTCTATTCCCCGCCGTTGGTCCATGGAAGCACATGTATTTGCGACCTCTAGGTAACAAAGTAAGAGTGAAGACAACTTTGATATAACCAATTTTTCTCACGGACAATCTCAGAATTTAGCTCCGCATTGTGGCATTTTGGTACAAGCATGCATCTTCCGCGGCTACCCCGCCACCAACGAAGAAGCGGCGGCGGAGCGCATGGCGCACCAGGCGAGAGCGAGTGCTTGTTATTGCGCGCAGGTGGGAATGAGGCGGGTCTCAACCCCACGAGCCGGCGTTGCCGCCGTTCTCGCCGTTGTGGGCGCATGCGCGGGTGTCCCCCCCCTCCACACCGCTCTCAAACCAAAATATTTATAAAAGAAACTAAATTTGCGCGTTGGGAGTACCACGCTTTCAGTTAGCGTCACATATGTGGGGCCACACTGCATATGTAGGGCGCTTTGCCGAAAAGTTTTCCGCGGTATGCGTGTCTGTGTCCGTGTCGTTCGCTCTTCGTTTTCGACGCCGTCCGTGTGTGCATAGTTTCACTGCCCGCGCATGGTGTGGCCGTCGGCAACGTTCAGCATTGCTTTTTTTTTTGCGATAGCAATTATATGAACAACCTCGACAGGTTTTTTGCTGTCGCCGCCGCGATTCACTGTATATGTATATGTATCTATATGTATGAAAACTCAGGAACAAAAAAGCCGCCCGCACTCGGCGCCCAGCTCGTCACGATGCGGCGACGCGCGCCTATCTCTCACGCATACTTTGCCCCGCGAATGGCAAGGATGGGGGGGGGGGGGGGGTTAGATGCTTGTGTGCGCGTGCGCTTATGGTGGGGAGAATCGCGCGCCTTCGACTTTGACTAGGACGATTGCGTTTAGTTGCCTGGCGCACAAGGATCACTTCGCTCGCTGGACAGGCGTCGTTTGTGAACAGAGGGAGCTCTCAAACACAGCGCAGTAACAACTGGGGTACTTGTTAGTTCGCACTCATATCTGTACCTTTTATTACTTTTCGTGCCTTGTTTTTGTTAAACAATACGTTAAATGTCCAGCGGTAAACGTTAATTCGCTCTCATCCTGTGTATGTTGTTTTCGTGCGTCATTTCTGCGTGAGCAGCGCGCTGCACGTTTCGATCTGCTTGCCTTTCTCTGCTTCACATTCAAAGTTATTGCTATCGCATTCATTGCTTTGCCCTTCCAATGTATACCTGTGATTTTTCTTAATTCCGGACAACCGTGTCGTCACCACCGAGGGGATGTCAGATTACTCACTGATGGAAACTCTCTGGACCAGGGTGACGACGGATCTTCGGAGGTCGTCTCGTCACGCGCTCCTGTCTTGCGCCGCGAGTTCGCATTCTGGTGTATTTTGTGATTAGCCGATTTGTTCTGGCGACACCAGGGCGCGTTGAATGCAATGCGATGAACGCTGTAGCAAAAAACTATGATGATATAAGAAGTAAGGCTGGCAGCCAACTCTTTTGGATGCGATATCACGGAACTCCTACAAAACGCTGGTATGGGCAAACACGGCCGCTCCAGGAAGAAGTGCTCGTTTCACACGGCCCCTTCGCGTTTAAACCGCATGGATACTCACCGCTTGGATACTCACGCGCGCTTTTACCCGATCGTGAAAATTAAGCTGCGCGAGGGCATGTTATCAATTTGAACTTGTTACCAAGCATGGTGACGACGACAAAAACTGAGATTCTTCATATAATTACTACCGCAATAATAACATATTTTTTTTACTGTAAAGTAAGTGTTTTGGATTAGCTCTGCCTTAAGTTTTCCTTTTGTTTAATTTGCGCATTTATTTTTAGAATTTTCGGACCGAACATGCATATAATGAAATTTTCTTTATATCGGATTTTTCGGGGAATTCATCGATTTTGTAATATCCAGGTTTAACTGTAAATGCAATTTAAGTTTCCCCCAGGATTTGAAGTTAGCTGTTCCAGATTGCTCCAAAATGAAAAATTTTGTTGCTCGAGAGTACTCGCTACGTCACGTGGTGAGGGGCCTTTTAAGGTGGTAAAATAATGAACACGTGCACAAAGGGTTAGAACTATACAGTTTGGCAGTTTTCGAATATGTCTCCTAGTTTATGAAAAAAAAAGTCTTTACTGTTTTTGAAAATCATACGATCTCGACATTATACAGAATACATATTACTTTTTAAAATGTGGCCATGCACTTTTCATCTCTTTCATTGCTTTTATTGTTATTGTTAGCCAAAATTTAGTGCATTATTGGCACTTTCTATCAAATCGCTCAATTAGCTTACACTCCAGTTGTGACACTAAATGTCTCAAATAAGAAAAAAAAATATACAACCACTCAAGTGGTTGTTCATTTTCTCTTTCTGAACCCTGCCACCCCTTGCTGGTCTCTGCAGAACTCATTGGCTATAAATGTCTCAAGATAATATACACAACTGTCACTGCATTCTAACTTGACTTGGTAATAACTCAAGTCAATGTAATTTTTTCATTTCTTTTAAAGTCAGGAATAGAAGTGTTTCGTATGCTACTTCTACCCATGCCCTTTATAGCATGAGAAAAATGCAGGCGAGTTCACCAGTAGCGTTCCTGCATCATACTCATTACAAAGCTGGAGTGCAAAGAGTCATCCACTCTTAGCTGGATGAAAGTTCACTTCTAAATTTTATGTAGAATAGTAAATGCTTAGTTTTTTACAAGCCCGAAAATTGGTAGGAAAGACAAAAAAATTGTCAGCCACTTGTTTATTCTGTATTGCTTTCTGAAAAAGAAAGCATGCAAGCTGAAGTGGCATTTATTCTCGTCAGATATGAAGATATCCTCACAAAAAAAAAATGAGTGACCTGTGAGAGAAATTCACTGTGCCTGTGTGCCTTGCTACTCCTCGCGTCACTTTACCTAAAACATTTTTTTATTTCCCTTTTGCTTTGAACATGAACAATTCAAAGGGACACTAAACAGAAAACGATTTTTCGTGTATTATTATAGCACAATTTTACAATCCCAAGAACACCACTCTTATCGCGACGTGACCTTAGATAAGCGAGAAAACGCTTGAAAAGGAAATGCGAGAGGAGAGGCCACCTTCAGATTTCCGCACCGAACACCGTGACGTCATAGATTTTGAAGACCTCTACTGTGTTTTACGTAGCTTCTAATCAATAAAAATGAAGTAGTTGGCATTTGTTGCTGCTATAGACCTAGTATATAAAGTTTCAGAAATTTGTATTGAGCCTGCATCAGAAATACATTTTGAAATTTGAGATGTCATCCACGAAGATTTCGGCGTGACATTTAAAAAATAAAAGATGAGCTCCAAATTTCATCACTAATAATGAACTTATGAATCTCAATGATACGCCGCACTCAATATATGGTAATAGTCTTCTCACTGTGGAATCCAGCAAACAGATTGGGCTCGCAGTGGGGTTTACTAACGATCCCACAGAGAGCAGCTGAGGCAGTCGCACACGGAGTGGTAGATGAAGAAGTTTCTGAGGGTTGTCCAGCAAAATACTGGTGGACAAATGACCCAAACAGCGACACGAGAGAAGCTTTAGGAGTTAAAATGGGTAAGCAAAGATGGGGACTCGAGGAGGAACCTCCACCACTTGCGACGTAGTACTTTACATGCCTTTATTATGCCTGGAATTACGGGACAAAACCAGTAACCTGAGGCACAGAACAAACTTAAGAGGTCTCTCCACAAGTGATGAAGACAAAGAGCACCATGTGACGGTGGTTTTTATGTACAGGTGATGAAGAAGCGTCTTATAAATGTCCACACTTATAGTAAAACATATAGCATTGGAGTTTACAGGGTGCAGTTTATAAATCCAAACCAAGTCATTGTTTCTTTTTAGCGTTTCTTTAACGGAAATTCCAAACTGTTGCAGGCACATCTAAATAATTTATGTGTCTCCAGTTTGCATCTTGTGTGTTATAAGCCTCTACAGGTTAGCTTCTAATAATGAACTGCACAGGAATGTGAGCATCTATGGTAGTGTCCCATAATGATTAAATGGCATTTTAGGCAAGCACACCAGAACACATGTAACAAGTTCTGGCCCTGGTCCAAGGAACATGGTTAGGCTACTATATGCACATACATAGCAAAGCACACCATATGGCTGGCTAGTTTCACTAAAGTAACTATGTGTGTGACATGAGAGACACAACTGATGAGGTCATGTACCATGCAGTAAAAACAAAACAAAAAATCCCACCACTAAGGTAATTAGAAATTATCATGTGGAAGCAATATGGAGGAATGAAAAATTTGCTGTTGCGTTTTGAAACACTATTGAAAATTCTAGTGGGTCTTATCTTGCCCCTTGCCCTTTTTTAATGGGTCTGACCAAGCCTTTGAATCGGTAATACAATAAAAATGCAAATGGCTGACAAATTAAACTACTAGGTGCGCATAAATCTTTGCAAAAAAGTGTGCAGTTCTCATTGCATTTCTCAGTTGTGTCCAAAGGGCCTAGACAATTGGGACACTAGGGAGAAAGAAACACTGAAAGGAAAAAAAATGTTTGTTTATTAGTAAAATACAATTTTATAATCCTGAAAACAACACTTTTACTGGGAGATAATGGCAGAAAATGCGTGCAAAGAAAATGCGTGTGAGGATTCCCGCACCAAACACTGTGACGTTTGATTTTGGATGCGTTTACTGGGTCATACGCAGCTTATAATCCTGAAAAAGTGAAATACATAGTTATCTGTGGGTGCTATAGACGTAGCATACAAAGTTTCAGAAAATTTAATTTAGCCCATTTTGCGATAGGATGAGAAATCAATTTTGAAATTTTCAACTTCATGCGCGGAGATTTCGGCACAAACTTTAAATATTTATTTTGACCTTGATTTTTACGAGCCCTTCTTCTCTTAGAATCCATCCGAGTATCTTGGGCCTGAGGAAGCTTTCGCCCCCGCTTGCTCTGTAAAGATCTCTTTATGCCTAGGTACTACCTAGGAACACGGGCTGAGTTGTTTATCCCCAGGAAAGCCAGTTGCTTCATGGCACGTGTGTTGTCCGGCACTTGTGTTTGCCAAGTCCCAGAGTCCAGGACTGTGCCAGCACGATATGGTGCTGGCACAGCTGCAGAGTAGGCTGTTAGGGGTCAAATCCCGCGTTTTTTATGCATTCCCACCACTGACAAACATACATTCTTAACATGAACGAAAGCACCCTTGCTACTCAAAACATTATTTCTCCTGCATGAAGATGTGTTCTTGTCACTGTACGTCCACACACTAGCCATTTGGCGTAACCAGCATTGCAATTATTTTAGGTTACAAGCTGGAGTCCAAGAACCTGCTCAGTTTTGGTTTCTTTTTTTAAATAGAAGCACTGAAACTTACGTTAAATTGAGTTCCCATGCCCTTGATTGTTCGCATTACAATCACAGGAGTGGGCCGGATAGCTATAGCCGTTGTCACACGGCTACTTTTGATAACGATCAGGGTCGACCGAGACCAGATTTCTTGATCACGATATACAATCATTACTGCTAATCGGTTCAAACTAATGCCGATCGAATTTGGGACAGTAGTCATTCAAACCTCAATCAGAAGCTAGATCACAGTGCACAGACTGCGATTATTAGTGTCCATGAATCAACAGAAAATACAGATCGAGCCTGATCACAATAAAATTTGCTCGTGTGACACGAGGATAAGTGAAATTTTTTTGTTCATGCTAATTTGCTGAACACTGATACACCTTGGCAAAAAAAAAACACATCTGGTGCCGTCTTTGGAAGCTCTCGGAGGGGTACACATGAGTAAAAACAAGCACGGACTTTAAGTGATGGCACGCAAAGCTACACATCTCGTCAGCAGATCACGTACGCACCGCAGCGTCCGCCAGCAACATCAACAAACCTCGCGCGCCAACCCTGAAAAGACAGCAACAAGCTCGCCTAGAAATAAAATGTTCCTAGATGATACCTAGCCATAGGGCGACCTTTAATGAAGAAGTAAGGTGAAAGCTTCCCCAAGTTCAAGCTACCCGGATGAATTCTGTGATAAAAAAATGTTCATTTGACTTTCAGTAGTTGCTAATGATCTTGGTCTAACAACTTCATTATTTTCCTCAGTGGTTCTGTACATGATTCATATAAGAGACATAATCCGAATGGTTTGACATATTAGGTTGACTGGCCAGGCCATTCTATCCCACTGGCAATACCAGTAACCCTGAATTACCAATATCGCTTTTTTTTTTTTCATTACAGACGAATTGATAACGCTATAAAATATTTTACTGTCAAGATATAAAAAAAACACCCTGGTAGAAAAATTGTAACTGATTCTAGATGGTTCTAGGTGGAACTAGTTGAACTATATCACAAAATAATGCTCAGCTGGAACCATTTGCCTACAGGTTGCCCAGTTGTAACTAATTGAAAGCTCATCCTAACCAGTCTTTCTTGGCTTCTGGTCAAAACTCAGACCACTGCTGACAAATACCAAGGACACTAGTACCAAGTATTGAAAGAGAGAACACACTATCATGAGCAAAGAATTTTTACAAGCATCAGAGATGCGATACCAGCACCAATTGCTAGAAACTGTGCCAAGATGATACTTGCGACATTCTGCTGCATTTTGGAAAAAATGTTATTATATCTCTGTCAATTAATGAGCCAATGGCATAGTTTGTGCTGTATTTCGGAGAGAAAGAAGACAGCAGGCACTTGAACTTTACAAGTCACCAGTGTAATTTTAGTGGTAATTGCAGTATAAAAAAAAGTACTATGTTAGTTGGTTGATGCAAGTCTTCCAGTCACCTATACGATAGAACTTACGTAAATTTCACTTAATGTTGGTGTTACCCGCTCTTTAATGACGCAAGTAGGGATGGGGGGGGGGGGGGGCTTTTTATCACCCTTTTTCAGGAATTCATTCCAAATTTGTCACCACTCACTGTTTTCAGCATTTCTTACTTTATCCAAGCTTGGGGTGTTCAGGGAATTTTCTTGGCATGTCATATCTCGCACTGTTCGGGAAGTAACAATTAAACTGATTGTGTGCCTCCGTCAGCCAGCTGGCCTTCCTTGCCTTTTGTTTTCTTCTTCACTTCCTAGTCGTAAGGATGTCGCAGCGTTCGGTTCCTAATATGAGTTCAGCTCATGTCTGAGTTTTTGAGATCACTGCATGCTTCCTTTCATCCTGCCACTACAATATGCCATACCCAAAATCTTTGCAAATGTATGCAGACAGTCCACTTCCATCTGTCCAATAAATTGTGGTAATAAGACGCGAATTGGCCAATTATATAGACCATGGCCATGAACTTGTTGCACCTTGCAATTACTTCAAGCAGGTGCACTTTCACCCATCTATCTGCCTGTCACTAGAACATTCTGGTCAAGCTCAGTCAAAGGTACCAAGAGCAATTAGTTGTACCCACTGAACAACGCATATCTTGTGAGTCTAAATTATTATAAAATTTTAACGTTATCCTCTTCCACTACATTGAACTTCTAGTTCCTGACGTTCTGAAATTTGGGGCATCTTATTTTTCACTGTTGCCCTTTCTCTCATCGCTTCTGTAGCTTCCGTTGTATCCATGATTTCAAATAACTCAGAACCATAAGAATGTCAAAGATCGGTATGCAAAAGTTTTTGCTTTTTTTTTCTTTTTCAGTCAGGTACAGTGATAGTATGGTCATCACATGCACAGGCTCTAATTGGGAACATTGACTTCAAACAAGTATTAACTGCAATTTAGAACACAGTTCATGCATAAAAATCTATTACAATTTAAGTGTAGATAATTCAGCTGTGTTGTCATGTAAACTGGGTAAAAAAACTTTGGGTAAAGAGCCTTTGGATAATGAGTCACATCAAATAGGACCAACTGAGAACAACTGCTGTTTCCAGGAAGTGTCTGTCTTTTTTTTTTTTACTGCACAAGCTTTGCTCATGTGAAGTACCTTTGTGCCCCTATTCAGTCTCCGCTATTTTAGGAAGCACACTAGGTATTTATGCATTCCAGGTATTTTTCTACAGGTTAACCACAACTATGGTAGCCACCTATATAAGCCATGTTCACACAATGTATGCTATACTCCAAGATATTGCATGAGTTACGAACAAATTCTCATAAGTATTTCTACACTCTTGATTCTGAATTTATTTATTTATTTATTTAGCTATTTATTTATGCATTGCATCCCACTGGACCCGAAAAGCATCGAATAAGGGAAGGGATTATAGAAAAATCACAATAAATAAAGCATAAAAAGATACTACACGAAAGATGAAATGAAGAAAATATGTACAACGGAAGAGAAAAGAACAAACGCTACAATACAATGCTGTAAAATACAAAATGAAAAAAAACAAACAAATGTTTATATAAAAATTAAGGGAACGTACAAACTTCCAAATGCTCATGAAATTTTTTAGGGTCTTTTAACGAAACAATTTCCCCAGGAAGATTATGCCAAAGTGCGATGAGGTGAGGCAAAGCAGAATTATTGAATGACAGTGTGTGGCTGAAGATGCGTCTGTAACTGAGATGATTACAAAGACGATATATATACGAAAGAATTTCAATCCAGAGATGACTGGTTCACAAGTACTAGTGGTATTTATGAAAAATGCATTGAAGGCTGACAAAGCGGTGGAATCGCAAGTAAAAAATCGATGTTCCCTAATTAGTCCTCAACATCCTTTGTGTGTCTATGCTATATTGGAACAGAAAAACCACATAGCAAAGTGTTGGCAAACACTGAAATGCATGTTTCACTAAGCAGATTGTAGACTTTTCCAGAACTCGCTCGATTAACAAGAATAGCATTTGCAAATTATATTTCCGGAGGTGAAGATTATGTCCACCAATATCCCAAGCAAATGTGTTCTCCAGGACAGATCAATAGCATTCCCAATTAAAAAAGAAAAAAAAAATAGAGGAAATTTCCAATGTAGTTAAAACTGACTCCATTTATCAGTGCCTATAGAGTATTAAAGAGTGTTAGTATTTGTATGAGTATGGTTGAATCAATAGCTTATTGCCACATGAATTAAATGGTGCAGTTGGCAGAAAACTAATGGTGTAAGTATGTATACACCTGCTGGCCTGTGAATCTATCAAAATACAATATATTTCATATATAATGAAGAGAAATATATCATATTGAACATAACAGCCGCTAAACACGGCTGCATAAAAGAGAAGGACGAAGTGAGATTTTGTTTGATACTGGACTGGCACCATCTTGCTCGTCGAGTTCTGTGCGTTGTAAATTGATTATTAAAGAAGTTACTCATAACATTATTGATGGAGGTGGACGACTACCGTACCTCGATGAAGACGCACAGCGGTCCCACCATTGGGGACCTTTCGACTGCTTCGACTGCTGGTACTTCCTCTACGCCACCCTCATCAGTCCAAGTCACCACCTACGTCACACTTACGCACCTCCGGGATCCCGGCACTTTCTCCGGTGATGGTACGATCGATCTTGACACGTGGCTAAATTGGTACCAGCGCGCCAGTGCTACTCACCGCTGGGATCCCACGCTTATGCCCGCCAACGTGCTTTTCTACCAGGACGGCACTCCCCGAACATGGTTTGAAAGCCCCAAAGCAGACATAACGAGCTGGGATCTCTTCAAAGAAAAGATACGCGACCTGTTTGGTGATTTATCTGGTCGTCAGCTCGCTGCGAAGAAGACTCTTGCCACATGGGCCCCGTCTTCTACCGAATCCTACGTCTCCTACATTCTTGACGACTTGGCCCTTTGTTCCAAGGCCGACCAGTGCATGTCGAAAGACGAAAAGTTTAACCACGTCTTGAAAGGCATTGCCTACGATGCTTTCAACCTGCTGGTTTTTAACAACGTCTCGAGCATCGACACCATCCTTAAAGAATGCCGACGTCTCGAACAAGCTAATGCCCGCCGCGTAGCCCAAAGCATCGCGCGCCTTCCGAACATAGCGGCCACTTCTTCGTGTGACGACGCCTTCCACCAGGATTTCGATGTGACAACCTCACATGCATTATTCGTGGAGAAATCGAGGCAGCACAACCGGTAGCCAAGCCATTACCGACGCCTGCGCCTTCCCCGACCACGATCTCTATGATACAAGCCATCGTTTGTCAAGAGCTATAGAATGTCGGC
Organism: Rhipicephalus microplus; assembly: GCF_043290135.1. Lineage (NCBI taxonomy): Eukaryota > Metazoa > Arthropoda > Arachnida > Ixodida > Ixodidae > Rhipicephalus > Rhipicephalus microplus. The sequence continues at coordinate 212,054,665 of NC_134710.1, forward strand.
CTACAACCTGTTTCTGCCATATACTCTGTTGAGCCTTCTTATCGTCCCCTTTCTGCTCCTCGCATACAATGCAATCCATCCAAATGGCGTACCCTTAATGACAGGCCCATATGTTTTAACTGTCGACGCGTTGGTCATATTGCATGTCACTGCCACAGCCGCTGGGCTTCACCGTCCCATTATGCATCTCAGTATCACGCCAGTTCTGTCGGCCAGTCGTCCCCATCACTTTCTCCATCAACGCCAACCACATTTTCTGCTCCTGCAGCACCTCTGAGCAGACCTCGCTAGGACCGGTCACCCTCCCCTTCTCGTCGTCAGTCCCGGTCGCCCCCACAACACCGTGCTGTCTTCCTGACCTATTCGCAGCACCTCTGACTGGAAAACTAGGCCGTGCAGCCTCTGGAGGTGTAGCTGAATTGACGACCTTCGTAAAAAATTCTCCCTTAACGTTAACGACGAACCAGAACCTTTTGAACGTTACTGTCGACAATGTTCGTGTCAGTGCGTTGATAGATACTGGTGCACATGTGTCCATTATGAGTGCTAACCTTCGCCGCCGACTTAAAGAAGTTGTCACGCCCGCCCTCAACCGAGCTGTACGAGTCGCCGATGAAGGAACTGCCGCTATTCTTGGCATGTGCTCTGCGCTAGTGTCTATTGGGGAGAGAAGCACTGTCATTCTTTTTGCCATTATCGAACATTGCCCTCATAAACTCATTCTTGGTATGGGTTTTCTAGCCACGCACTCTGCCCTCATAGAGCTGTTCAGCTGGATCTCCATCTCGATTTACCTCTCTTTTCTGACCCGATCAGCCCACCGCAAACCAGCCTCTGCTGTAATGATTTCACGTGCCTCCCGCCTAACTCTGTCACACATGTCGACTTATTCTCCACAACGCCAGTACCTGTTGGTGATTCCATGGTGGCCCGATTCCTGCAGTGATGCTTACGCATGGGGTTGCTGTGCTACATATGATTCTGATGATTACAAGAAACCGCACCTTCCTTCCACTGGTCAACTTCTCACTCACCACCACAGGGTATCTCCCTGGCCAAAATTATTGCTCTCTAAGATGACTATGTCGAGCCCTTCAGAGTTGACCATTGCTGCAGCTCAGTCAGTGGTTCGACTCGATCATGTTCTTAGGGCGCCGACATTGAGTGAATGGTGTCATCGGACCTCACGTCTGAGCAAGCTGCAGCACTTTACCACGTTCTAGAGGGCTATCGTAGCCTTTTCAATTTTGCCAGCAACTCTTTAAGCCAAACGACCATTGTCAGCCTGAGCATAAATAGTGTCCATGCAACTCCCATTAACTGATGCCCCTACTGTGTCTCTGCGTCGAAGCGGGCAATATTACAACATGAAGTCGGCAAAATGCTTGCGAAAAACATTATCGAGCCTTCATGCAGCCCCTGGGCTTCTCCAGTCATCCTTGTTAAAAAGAAGGATGGAACGTGGCGTTTTTGTGTCGATTACTGTCACCTCAACATGATTACAAAAAAAGACGTTTATCGTTTACCTAGCATTGACGACGCCCTCAACTGCCTGTACGGTGCTACTTATTTTTCAACTATTGACCTTCGGTCAGGCTACTGGCAGATAGCCGTTGACGAGATGGACCGCGAGAAGACCGCATTCATCACTCCCGATGGCCTTTATCAGTTTAAGGTGATGCCTTTTGGTCCCTGCAATGTGCCAGCCACATTTGAAAGAATGATGGACTCAATGCTCCAAGGGTTGAAATGGTCCACCTGCTTGTGTGGACGATGTTATTGTCTTTTTGCCCACATTCGACTCGCATCTCGATCGTTTGTCAGCTATTCTGGAAGTTTTTTGTCGAGCCGGACTCCACCTTAATGCCTCCAAGTGCCACTTCACTGGTCGTCAAATTTCCGTGCTCGGTCACCTTGTTGATGCCCAAGGCGTGCATCCAGACCCAGAAAAAATTTGCGTAGTCACGAACTTTCCCGTTCTGAGGACCACAAAGAATGTCCGCACTATTGTGGGCTTGTGCTCATATTTCAGACACTTTGTTAAGGACTTTGCGACCATTGCACGCCCCCTCACAGACCTCTTGAAGAAAGATGCCTTGTTTATGTGGAGCCATGACCAAGCCTCATCAATTTCCCAACTTACGACGCTGCTTACAACGCCACCAATCTTGGCTCACTTTGATCCATTAGCCCCAAACGAAGTTCACACGGATGACAGTGGACACGGCATAGGAGCTGTGCTATTGCAGCAACAACGGGGACACGATTGTGTTATAGCCTACGCAAGTCAACTGCTATCTCCAGCCGAGTGCAACTATTCCATCACAGAGCGCGAGTGCCTCGCCCTTGTATCGGCAGTCGCCAAGTTTCGTCCATACCTGTACGGGCGCTCATTCCGTGTTGTCACAGATCATCACTTGCTCTGCTGGCTGGCCTCACTGAAGGACCCCACAGGACGTCTCGCTCGTTGGGCCCTACGCCTTCAAGAATAGACGTTCTCTGCAATGTATAAAACAGGGCGATTACATCAGGATGCGGATTTTTTATCCCGCTACCCTGTTGACGAAGCAACCGATACTGATGCTATAACGGACGTTTTTTCTGTGTCGCAGCTGTTGAACATTGGCGAAGAGCAACGTCGGGATGCTTCTTTACGAGTCATCATTGAAAAACTGGAGTCAATGCCTCGTGACCCGTCCCTACGAATGTTTTTGGTGAAAGACGGGATCCTATATCGCCGTAACCCTGATTCCTTCGGATCAGACCTACTTCCTGTCATCCCAGGGCACCTGCGTTCCACTCTCCTGCATCAACTTCATGACGCTCCTATGACGGGCCATTTGGCTGTTTCTCGCACGTAGGATTAAGTACGACGTCGGTTTTTTTTGCCCTAGACTTGCCCGCTCTGTTTGACGCTATGTTTCCACTTGTGAGCTCTGTCAGCATTGCAAAACTTTGCCTGCCCTCCCAGTCGGCTACCATCAGCCGATCGACGTTCCCACTGAACCTTTCTTTCGAGTTGGTCTTGACCTGTTGGGCCCTTTTCCACTCTTCACAGCCGGAAATAAATGGATTGCTGTTGCCACAGACTACGCGACGCGGTATGCAATCACACGAGTACTCCTGACCAGTCGCGCTACCGACGTAGCGGACTTTCTGCTGTACGACATATTATTAGTGCACGGTGCTCCCCGCCAACTTCTCACCGACCGTGGCCGCACATTCTTATCAGCTGTCATTCATGGAATCCTGAGGTCTTGCCATACCAAGCACAAATTCATTACTTCGCACCATCCCCAGTAAAACGGCCTCACGGAGCACCTCAACAGGACCCTAACCGATATGCTTGCCAAATACGTTGCACCAGACCACCAGGATTGGGACATTCATTTGCCGTATGTGACGTTCGCCTACAATTTATCCCATCACAACACTGCCGGCTATTCGCCCTTCTATCTCCTATATGGTTGTGACCCAACTCTACCCTTAGACACTTTGCTACCTGCGGCCACTGAGTATGCCAGGGAACCCGTTGCCCGCGCCGATCACGCGTGCCAAGTCGCCCGTAATCGTCTACAGGCTTCACAAGCGCACCAACAACAGCTCTAAAATTCTCACCATAGGGACGTGCACTTTTCCCCGGGTTCTTTTATGCTCCTCTGGTCACCTACTCGTCATGTGGGAATGCCTGAAGAACTGTTGTCGCCCTACACTGGACCATTCTGTATCGTTCGCTAAAAGACAGACGTCACGTGTACGAGATTGTTCCAACCGATCCAACAAAGTCATCGTCAGCTCCGAGCGAGACCGTTCATGTGGCTCGGCTAAAGCCCTATTACCCCTCGTGGACATCATCTGTGTAGATTTAGCACCGGGACGGTGCTTCTACTGCCCGGGGTTATGATACATAACAGCCGCTAAACACGGCTGCATGAAAGAGGAGGAAGAAATTAGTTTTCATTTGATGCTGAAATGAGCCACTTTGCTCGTCGAGTTCTGTGCGCTGTAAAAATAGATCATTGAAGAAGTTACTCGTAACAATATGAAAGAACGTACAACACAGTAAAATTCAGATTATGCACAATAATGCCTATGATATTCATACCTTCTGCTCGTTCATGTCACAATATGAGAAAATATGTGAACCATTCTAGTCTTAGACATGGTATCCAGAAACTACATGTGACACAGGTGCAATAAATGAAAAAAAAGAAGTAAAAATTTAAGGGCTAACTTTTTTTCTTAGACCCATTGTCAATAAGAACTGACAGGCAATGATGCCAAGGAAAATATAGGAGATGCGATTAGTAGTACTAAATGTAACGTAAACGTGAAGAAAAAACCTGGACGAATAGATAACTTGCCACTGGCAGAGACCGAACTTGTGACCCTTGAATAACGTGCATCATGCTCTCCTGACAGAGCTACAGCCATGGTCATTCACATGTTTACTTTATGAGGTATATATATTGCGGGCACTTATAAGACGCTTCTCCATCACCTGCACATAACCATCATCAGATATTGTTCTTCATCTTCATAGTATATGGGGATAAATTTCTCAAGTCATGTCTCTGCCTCGAATGCGGCTGTTTTGACCACATCTTCCAGGCCTAAAGAAGGCGTGTAATGCACTATGTCGTAAGTGGTGGAGGTTGCTCCTCGATTCCCCGTCCCTACTTGCCTGCTTTAACTCCTGGAGCTTCACTCAGGTCACTGTTTGGGCCTCTTGTTCACCAGCATGTTGCAGGTCAAACCCTCAAGAGCACTCTTCATCTACTATCAGGCTGTTACTGCCATAGATCCTCTCTCTTGGATAGCCAGCTCTGTTTGCTTGACTCTGCAAAGAGAATGTGCCCGATCGGCTACACAAATATAATACCGTGAATGCAGCAAATTGTTGAAACAATCCGCAAAAGCTCCGCCACGTCTCTTTCTATCTTACGAGCGTGGCAAAGACTTATTCTTTTTATCCACCAGGTTGACTTTTCCGAATGAAATGCTTTCAGGGAGCATCTCCGATTAGTCTTTCGTACTCTGGCAGTTTGATGCAGCCTGGCGAAAAGGATACGCTCGCAAACAACAAATCTGTGAGTCTTATACCTGTTCAATAAAGGATGTTCTCTCGCTCTGTCGACGTGTCAATGCTTCCATGGCCGAGTCAGACAAAATGCGTCATCATCTCAAAGGCATCGAGCCTGTTGCCTCCAATGTTTTGACAATAAAGGACCCCACTACAGGTTCCTGACATTGTAGCTATATGCCAGCACCCATAAGAGCTCGAATCTACGTGGCTCCAGAAGGACAGCTCTCCTGCAGCCATCCCTGACAACCCTACTGCTAACCCCTCATTGCGAGCCGTGATCCGGCCACGCAATCATACGAGAAGAAATGTAGTCGCTGCTTTTCTGCACGTCCGTTTTCTTGTGATTCCTTCGTACCAATTTACTTTGCAACGTAGTGCTTTACACATCTTTTTTAGGCCTGGAAGACGTGGCCAATTCAGATCACTATTAAAGCACTAAAGAGACTCAATAAATATGCCCACAAACAGTGAAGATAAAGAACACTATCTGTAGATGTTTATGTACAGGGTGATGAAGAAGCACCTTATAAATACCCCCACTATGTGCATTTAAACTTGGGAGTGTTAGCGTTGGTAGTAGCCATGACAGCAAATTTTCAACACTCTTTTTTTGGCAGTGACGTGACTGCTCCAAAGGAGTCGTAACTTTGCTTTTCTCCAAAAAAATCATGTCACTGTCTACGGTGGTTGTTGGACAGCCCTGTGGATTTCATGGTGCAGTGTCGTTGGTGTCCAACTTCGTTTCAAATCACGCTCTTTTTTCCATTTTCTGTACTCAATATTGTTTCAAGCATTGTTACTTGTTTTTAAATGATAATTGTGTTTATTCATTGGGGATATAACTATCAACCTTTTTTTATGTCCAATGCAGGATGAAGGCTTTTCCCAGATGATTTCCGATTGATACAGCGCTGGTCGGGCAGGTTTCATTGTATGCGTGTGAATTAAATCTTTCTTTACCCCGCTTATTGAAATCGATCACTGGTGATCGACCCTTTGGTTAGTCGATTTTGGCATACTAAATTTGTTTCTCGTGATCCTAGCACTTTCTAGTACATGTACAGTCGACTCGTGAATTCAAACTGAAAGACGTCCGAATTTTGTTTGAATTATGAAGAAGTTTGAATTATCAGAAGTTCTCTGATGGGGGAAGTGACTGGGAGTGAGGCGATTAGGCATTGACTTTATCAGATTTAAAATTTTTTTAAGCGTTTTTAAACCCTAAATGCATGCAATTAACAGAAAGCAGAAGTATAAGGTCCACAAGTTTATCGGACATTTACTGCTGATCAGACCTCTTATTATAGAAATCGCGGTTTGCCAACTGCTTCTTCGCTATATGTACCTTCACAAAAAACCTCTGTATACCAGTTTAGAAACATCATGGTTTACCATGCATGTGCTTCGTTTCAAACATTTGTTTGCAAGCAAAGCCTTTGTATTTGAAGGCCTAAGGCACTAACTGTTCATTTTTAAACTGTTTGGATTATGCAAGCACCCCAAATATTTAAATGGTACTGGGAAAGCAGCAGATATTTTCTGGTATGGAACCACAAAAAGTATGAATCAACTAAATGATTGGGTTTGAATGAAGTAGCTTTTACATATATCGAAAGAGGAAAGGGCCAACCAAAAATTGAATTTTGTTTGAATTCATTACCCAAAAGTATCAATTCTCAGATTTTTAAATATCACGAGTCTACTGTAGTTAGTCCAGCCACTAAACTTTCACAATCACCTTGAATTTGCCCATTTTGGCAAAATAATGAGTTCTGAAAGACGTTTGCACGAATAAATGTGCATGTGTTGTTGGAAAAATGCACTAGGCTGCAGAACCTGACAAAAGTGCTTGCCCCTCGTGATTATGCTACAGTAACATCAAAGGTGTACAATCAAAAAAACCTTTTCAAGCCAAATATCGAAAAATTCAGCTTCGCAGTCTGACAGTGTTGAGCAGTAATAATTGCTGGAAATTTATGCCAGCTACTATATGCTATTGCTGGGATTCAGGCAAAATTTATTTTACAAAAAATATTTACGAATGTTTGTCACATGTGTAAAGTATCGAGCTGGCCTTCTCAAACAGTTTCCAACAGCTTTGGTTTTACTTAGATCATTATATGAGACACAGACGTATCTAGTGCCACTAGTCGCTCCTCTGTCATCATCGTCACGTGCATATGGGCACGCACCAGCGCTGCAAAATACCTGCACCGCTCGAAACTGTCTTGCAACCCCACCTGAACTGAGTGAGGACGAGCTCAGAGTCTGTGAATGACAGAACCCCAGCTTTAAGTTTTGTGGCGACAATGTTTTGTGCCAGTCTGAGACATCCGCAGCTGTTAATGGGTTTGTTTTGTTTACGGCCTCAAGTTGTTTTCCCTACCGCAAGTGGTAGCTACTGACCTTTGTGCACATCTTATAGCTACTCTGCGCAGAAGGTCCATGCTTCGCTCGGGTGTGGTATGCTGGCGCCGGATGGTACCCAACTGAAATTGGCTGATGGCCAATGTTTTGTAAAAAAAGTGGGCAGAGCTCCGCAACCGCTGTTGTTGGCAGGGTTTCCATCGACTTTCAAGTGAAATTTGTGAAAAGACGAGTGAAATGTTGCCAAAAGTCGCCATTTTTCTTCAAATTGCACCAAAAAAGTCGTCACTCTACATATGTGTGACAGGTCTAGTGAAAAAACTTGGAAACTACGTATAGCGCGGCGGAGTATGATGGTGTACTTGCCATCCATAAGCCCTAAATTATATTGACATTCTTCAATGCCAGTCACATCACGCGCTTCAAAAAGCACATGCATGCACTAGCAGCGTTCCTTAATGCTTGCTTCACATAAAAGTTTTGGATGGTTTCATGTAGCAAATACAAAATGAAGCTGTCACTACAACAAAAGTGGGACACCCTGCGTAGCCTTCCTGCAGACTTAGAGAATTTCACTGCGGTGAAATCTTGAGTCCGATAATCTGAGAACTTAATTACAATGCAACAAAAATAACTTTGAAATTACTGCGTAACTATCGAAATACCTGCAGCACTCTTACTGTGTGGTCATGCTTATGCTATATATTTGCCTCCCTAAGATTCTGAAGGCTGCCCAAAGAAGCCCGACTTATTGGCCCACCCGAAAAGTATGTTATTAACAAATTTAAACTCAACATGCAAAATTAGGGGTACTATAGCAGTGATGCAGCCAACCAGCTATTCAAGTTGAATGTGTGGTCCGAACACGCGGCCTAACCGTCACCTGACCACTTCAGACGTAACACGTGGAAAACAATTAACGCTCTTAAAGCGCCAAAAATTTAGCATGACCGCACCTTCTTGCAGCTCCTGAATCAGTCCACTGATCAAAGTTTCTTGAAGGTAGCGGGCGGATGTGCCAGTGCATCCAGGATCTACGCGACTTAGGAGACACACAGGAGAAACAGGTCAATTGAACTCAATTGTACGTAAAGTGCGCCTTCTACTGGTGGGTGTGAACCAAAGAAAAATAGAAAAATGTTGTCGCCCATTCCCTTTGAAGACACTGAGTATATGATGCATAACTCAGTCAAGACCCAAGTCGAAAATCGCCAAATATTCCTAATGTCACCAATCATAAATCATAACTTTAGGTCGTCACGGGCCTCTCGAATTCACCAATTTGGCAAAAAGTAGCCAACAGTGGCAACCCCAGTTATCGGCCAACCAATCGTCCCATGAAGTGACAAAGTGGGGCCCTGATTGGCAACCAATATCGCTGGTTATAGGTGGCTGCAAACGTGTAGCCAACGGTCAACAAGTGATAAGGAAATTGTCGGCAACCAATAGCTTGGGTGACCAAATGTGGTTCGTTGTTTGGCCATGCTTTGATACCTACCACGTTGGCCAGTTACTATGGGCCAGCCGTGAGCTGACATTGCATGATATCTGTGGGCACATTTTTTTCCCTACAACCTGCGCATTATTTCTCAGTCAGCAAAAATTTCTTGTTTAAGGAATCAGCATGGCTGTCATTACAAGCACAAGAATATTTAATCCATCTGTGCACTAACTGCCATCTACAAGGCTGGCCTGCGACCTTGGGCCTGTGTTGGCAAGCAGAGGTCGGCCTGTGTGAGGCCATTAACCAAAATCGCCCTCGGCTCAACCTTGCTGAGCAAGATTTGGCCATGCACGGCTAGGTCGGCCATGCATGTTGGCAAGCATAGAGCTGAGGTCGTTTCTTCAGTGGGGGAGCTTCTCTTAATGGCAAGGAGGCCACGGGAGCACATCTTACTTCTGACTATAGAGCAGCACTAAACATTTAAGAACTTCATGCTAAATCTTTTGTTTTATTAGAATGTACAAAATGCTAAGAAATATGCTTTCATGCATATATAGGAATGCCAACCTATACTGAGTGAGGTGGCTCATAGAAAGAGGTTACGCTAGACGAAATAGCGTAGTCATTGGACATCAGGTTTATAGAGGTATTATTCACATCATAGGTATCCATCTATACATGAACATTTGGAGGCTTTTATCTGAAAAAAAAAAAAAACAGAATTTACTGAGAAAAGTGTACGAGCTTGCCTGTGTCTTAAGAAAAACCAAGCAATGCTTCACAACATTGCACAAGCAATGAACCAGCACCTCTGTTCCAATTTTCTTTTTTATGTGAATAAAAACATTTTCTACAATATTTATAATTGTTTATTCTGTTTTTGGGTCATTTGTTTCTTAATGTATACTCGGAATTTTCTGTGTTGACTATTCTTGCATTTATACTGTTAGTTATTGCACTGTCTTTTAGCAGGCAACCAGAAATTACTTACTTTTCACATTTTTATCTATTCTGAAATAATTTCAGTGCTGTAAAGATATATTTAAAAAGAAGTATTACATTTTGCATAATTTGGTATGCTGCAATGCATTCTGGAATACTTTTCAAACTGGCAAAAACAATATTCCCGAGATATCTGAAAAATAGCTATCTTCGCATGGTAACGAAAAAGTCAATTTCATTATCCCTTCGAACAACCACCCTCGGTGAGGTTTCCAACACTTTAGATTCATATTGTAGCTTCAACTAATAATTTGTTACTCACAATGTGATGTTCCTAAATCAATCCGTTCCATGTATTTTTCATGACGCTGTCTGAAGGGGACATATAACCAATAAAAAAGGTTGTGCAGCTCAATATAGAAAATTCTAAGGGCTCTTTAGTTCGACAGTATGCTTCAGTAGGTCCCAAAACCAAAATAGATATGACTACAATAAATGTGGCTCCAACTTCATGCCTACTTTGCATGAAATTACACACACAAACCTTGATTGAATTGGTTCTTTTAAACAAAGAAATATGCATGCCGCTTTCGTTCCACTAATGTCTGATATTGCTCTGCAAATGTAGATAAACATCTGAGCTTTCTACAGTGCAGTAGATGCTCGCACGGTGGTGTGCTCTCTGTAACTCTATTATCATACTGAAACGACGCTTGTCCCGTGGGAGCGAAACGTGTTACATATCGTTCTCAGCAGTTGAAACGTGAGAGCACTGAAGGCGTGGATGTGACCAGTTGTCTGCTTTCACTGGGAAGTTCTGGCTGAGAGACGCTACAAGCACCAAAAAGAGCAGATGCGTTTCACGGCAGCGCAGGCCTTCACAAGTGATTTTGCAGCGTGTTTGAACAATATCCGTGTTGTGTTTGCTCTATCGTCTCCTGCAAGTTTTCCAGACTCTACCAATATTTTTATCAAGGTGAGAACTGCCTTTTTCATCATTTTATTGGACCTTTTTTTTTTCTAGAGACGCTTCGACACTGAGCTGAGGTGCATTACGGACGCCTATAGCTGGTCGCAGCTACAACTGCGCGTTGACTTTCCTCAAGCCGCTATGGAAATACAAGTTGAACGAACTGACATCTTCCTTACCAAGATCTTCGAAGAGTCATGGCCATTCCAGGTCGCGGCGTCCAAAGCAAGCTGGTCATCAGGACCCAGATCTACCTGACAACGAGAGCTTCACAGATGCGGTTAAGGGCACACGAAGACGTGGGGCTCAAAGAGCTACTGCCAAAAAATCTAGTAATAAGAGGAACACTTAAGACGTGGCATTAGCAGCAGTACGGCACGAAAATGCGCACTTACACACGGTAGTGCAGCAGTTAACACTTAACACAAGAAATCCACGAGATTAAGCAGTCGATGGTGCAGTCATCTATACATAAGCCTATTTAGGTTGAAACTCCTTTTGCGAGCGTTAACGTTGGTGAAGCGCCAGCCGCAAAGAAACCAGTGGCAACCAGCTCCGAATCTGAATGGCACGACAATCTTGAAGCTACAGTAAGAGATGGGTGCATAAAACAGGCCACAATAATTGAATGGCGGAATGAACAAGAAGAAATGAGAAAACTACTCACTGACTTTCAATGTGCGATCCGCAACATCGGCATTGCGGTCAACAACCTCACTGCCTGCACAGACAGGGTAGAATTTCACATTGATAAATTCAAGGCTCACATAGGCCTTCGCAGAGGCCGATCAATGATGCCTCCTGTGGGCGCTACGTCAATCCCAATAGCCCTATCTCAGATAGCACATACACTGAACACCACAATGGCGAGCTCCACTGACGAGCTCGTGGTGTGGCAGTAGAACTGTCAGGGCTTCATTAAGAAGCAACCACTGCTGCGACAACATGTATGGCACGCGCAACCCAAGCCTCACGTCATAACCATACAGTAAACAGTGGGCACCATATCAAAACTTACAGGTTTTAATGCACATGCTTCCCCAATTCCCATTGATTGAGGAATCCAAATTTTAACACGAAAAACAGGTTGTAAACATCGTGAGACTTTCAATAAAGCCGTTTCCATCTATCCATCCAAGTTCAGGCTGGTGTGACTGCCGCCTTGGGTAATTACAAGATGTGATGGAGTCGATGAAACAAGAAAATATGAAAGAATGAACATGCATCTAGCAGCGCTGATGTTTTCTATGCTGAGAAAAGGTAGTCATAAGGAGCTTAAATGCACCCACCTCGTACAGCAGTACAAAAAAAAAAAAACTTCTCCAATCACTTCTGGAAGAGCAGAAAGAGAGCACTATATTCGGCCTGTCACTATAGGCAGGGTTGTTCTAACAGGCCACCTCACAATTATATCATTATAGCTGTATCAATTGTCTCAATGCGGTAAAGTCTGTGCATGCACTTTTAATGATGGTGGTCAAAACCATCATTATGAACGCCACCACCATAACTCAGCTGATCGTCCAAGTTCTTGCCGGCAAGCGGCTGCTCCCATCACTCCATTGTAGAATGTCGCCCTACGCGATTATTGTTTTAAAATAGGCAACATTACTCAAAAGAATATTGAAAGCATAAAAGAAAGAGAAGAGTTCAGTTGGTCAGCGCGATTAGAACTGAAGTCGCACGTCAACAACGCATCATGTTGCAGTACACCAATAATGTACCCACTGCGCTTAGAAAAATCTACTGCCAAACAACCGGCACAAACAGCTACATTATTTTCTTGTACAAAAGCAAAATTACCACTCCTTGAGAGAAGTAATGCGGTTCTTCAAGCATTACCGTAAAAAAAGTAAAAAAATAACAAAATGGGATTCGAGTTGATGACCTGCAGCACGACCGCTTCCCAACTGCGCAACACAACCAGAAGAGCTAGATGGTGGTGTCTAAAACAACTACAAACTTATGGCAACGGCCCCTAATTTTTATAATTACACAGCAGTGACAGGCCCCCTCCCCGTAGTCATTGCTTTACGATAACAGGGCCCGTCGTTATAGCTACATTGCTATTATGACTGGCCCCCTCTCTTTAACAATAGTACTGCACTGATGGGTTCCATCACCGTAGTCACGATAGTACTGCGCTGACGGGCCTCGTCAGTATAGTCACAGCCCTTTTTTTTTTGCCGGTTGCCGTGATATAGCACAAGATCTTACTACGAGCTGGCAGTTGACCAATAATCCTTCACATACTATCTGGAGGCATCAAGTCTGCTGGAATGAGACCTGCGCTCTGAATGAAAAAAAGGAGGGGTGGAGTAAATAGAAAACTGAAGTTTTTATTTAAAAAATACATAGTACTTAGGTGTCGCATGTCAGACCCGTGGGGCATCCTGTTAAGCGCCACATGTGTAGCTGTCACGCACTCAGCAACCTGCAGAAAATATCAATAAAAGACAGTATTTTGTACAGTATGAATTCTGTCACAAAACTTGCTTGCATGACAAGCCGGCCATATATTTACAAGATTGTATTCCATAAATACACCCAACATTCAACACTTACAAAACTATTCCCCAGAAGAGTTAAAGTAAATTGGTAAGGAGAGTTTGGAACTTTTTTTAATCTAGTGGTTTAGCAATGTGAGAGTTTTAAGAGCACACTCTCTGCTAATTCTCTTTAACAGCACTAGTAGGAGGCTGCCGTTTACACTCTGCCTACTTCGCTAGCCTCTCATCATATGCATTGATTTTCTATACTGTATCCTCCCTTATATTTAATCAACAAGCCAGTCAAGTGGTTAGGCATGCAATTAAATAAGAGTAAATGGGTGTTGTTATTAATGTATTGCAGGAACAAGCTCTTACAGACTGAATATGAGTTAAATTTTACACACGTAAAAACATCATCAATAGCAGATATTATGGCTTCTGCACGTGACAGTGAAGTTTAGATAACTAAGTGACATAAAATGAAAGTAACGCTTGAAGCTCTTAAATAATTAGAAATTCACCAGGAGTATTTGTGGGAAATTATAAAAGAGGAGTGTTTAAATAAGCCATCAGTTACAAATACAGCAGCCGCGTAACTAGATAGGACTGCACCCATGGCAAATATATTTTCATGCCCCTCGTGAAGGTAATTGATTGATTGATTTGTGGGGTTTAACATCCCAAAACCATGATATGATTATGAGAGATGCCGTAGTGGAGGGCTCCGGAAATTTTGACCACCTGGGGTTCTTTAACGTGCACCCAAATCTGAGCACACGGGCCTACAACATTTCCGCCTCCATCGGAAATGCAGCCGCAGTAGCCGGGATTCGAACCCGCGCCCTGTGGACTCGTGAAGGTAAATTTAGTGATTCATATTATTAGTATTATTACTATTATTATAGTGCAAAAAATTACATAATCTCCTGCTAAAGAGAACTATGTGTGGATGCAAAGCAGCGGGGAGATAGTGAGCGACACCCACAGTTCATGTCGCCTTAATCAGGCGCAACAACATTCAAAACATCCACCTGACTACCACTGCTGGTGACCATCGCTTTCACCACAAGAGCGACGTGTATACGAACATGATGGACGAATTCAAACACTTCGACAACCATTGTCTGGGCACCGTCAGTCAGTGTTACTTTCGGCCCTTCTTTCAGCGCTGACTTGGGAGAGACAGGGGGGCCATAGGGAAGGAGAAGAAAGAGGGAGGGGATGCGCATGTGCAGTGAAGGTGTGGATGCAGTGGGAAGAAGCGAGGGACGAGGCCCCTGCCATAAGCTGCTTCACATGTAAAAAGCCATTTGTCTGTTTTGGGCAAGCGTATAACCATGTCTCTTGACTGATTGTCCAATACAGTGAACTAAAGCCATCTTGCACATCCATGCATCGTATAACCCACCAGAAGTCCACAACGTTAGATAGAAAAAATGTGAAAGAAGGAATGGATGTTGCCAGTCACTTGCCTAGTTTCCACGAAATATACGAAGTTTGCAAATTACATGCAACCACATAAAAGAAAATGACAAAGTCGACATGTAATGGGTTCTTATTATTTTGCCATAAAAGAAATTGTTCTAAATTATTGATAGCGTTCATCAAATCTGCATATTATGCCTACATTTTTGTCAATGGTAATGATGCATTCAAATATATTCGTTCTGTCAAACCCTGTTGTCACAAATTAGCATGCACACCAGTGCAAACATTGATCGCGAACAATGGTTGTGAAAAAAGAAAAATGGGTTCTATATATTTTACATATAACATGGCGCACGCTCATTACAAAACGAACTGTCGCTCTCCGGTCATACATTTTCGACATCGGCTGCACTCTGTTCCCTGGTTCTCGAACACACGACCCGCGGACATCTCTAAAGTCAAGCCATGCCCGCACATGACTGTCTTCATCGCACTTTTCTTCTTTTCATTTTTCCTAATAGGAGTGGTCATTAACTACACAGGCATAACTTCTATATACCATTTTTTTTCCTTGAAGGAACCACTACAGTCCACTTGTGTTGGTGCATGACTGTGAAACGAAATTCTCTGTTTCAGAATTGTCAAGATTTTAGTCTTTTTGAAGGCTGGTTTATGTCATTGCAATACCTGCACTCAATCGCCTTTAAAATTGACTGATGTATGAGATAAGGAAAAATATTTCAAATTGCAATGTTAGGCATTTCATACATTTTAGCCCTTTGTGGGTGTTTATTTAAAGTCTTATTCAGAGTATGATATACTAGATAATATGCCAATACGTTCTCATGTAGCCACCACAACCCGTTCACTTGAACCAACAAATGCAAAATCTTGAGCTTTGTTAGCAGATTATGAAGTGTCATTGTAGCTTACCGCCTCATCGGAGCCGAAAGTGAGCTTGACGTTCATGATCCACTTTTTCTACGAGGTAGTAAGTGAAACATGAGTGCATAGATTTTTTCTGGTCTAACTCTCCTGCTTGGACGTCCAATATGCACATTCAGTTAGAGACCTTAAAAGTACGCTAACAATAAGTATGAAGTTGAGGTGGAATGAGCAGACCATTGAAGAAAGCGTCCAGTTTTGGTAGGGTGTGAAAAGAAAAGTTATTAGTGGAGATAAAGCGTAGACTGCGTATCTCCTACTCAAATTCTTATGCCTCAGACTCAGTGCTGAAGGAATATCGTCATGAATCAGATTGCTCTCAGCCAATAAGAAAGTGCCATCACACGTCACCACACGCATGGAATCAGCCACTGTTTGGCCGCGGTGAAGTGATGCCGCGGTTTTCATGATTGCCACGTTTATTCTCGTTGTAGATTTGCAACCTTGCCCCGAAGATCACCACATAGAAGAAGGATTGCATTTCATTGAGTGTGCGAGGATCCCCCCCCCCCCCCCCCTTGCTTTCGCGGCGGCAGCAGCTTTTTGAGAATGAAGCCTGGCTCCAACGGACGGAAAGCAAAGCGTCGTTTTCTTTTACGATGTCACGTTGCTGAATACTGTTTATGATTGCTCGTGTTTATACTTTTCATTTTTATTAACACCGTTTTTGTTTTGGAGAACTCGAGCAGAGGCCCGATGCTGTGAAGAAAATCGCGGAAGAGCAGTGAGAGCAGAGCCATGCTTAGCTACTCAATCCGCCCCTGGAATACGGTACGCATCCGAAGAGCAGGTGGGTGGTTACCAATGAAAAGAAATGTACCATGAGATCAAAACCATCAAAACCACATATTTTTTTTTTTTGCGGGGCAGCAACAGAATACGAGTGAAATCAGTCGCAGAATCGGTGCGAGGCTTGCTCGTTTAAGGAACGTCGACATTACCGGAGTCAAGCTACACCTGGATGCTGTTATAGCCAAAACGCTCACCGGAAGAAGCAAGAAATCAAAACAAAAGAATGAGGAAGATATCAACATAAATAGCTCTCGGCAAATAACGGCTGAACAGCATTTGTGATCATTGAGACAAATGGAAAGGAGCATTAGTATTATCGGCATCAAATGAAACGCAAACAGCCGCAAGCACCTGCAATTTCTAGAGCGTCCCGTCGAGACATCACAGCAGACATGCGCAGTGCTATCAAACAGAACTGATGTGCACCTATTGTCACAGGGTCGTGACGTGGCCGAAGACAGGAAACTTCGTGTTGGGATTTAACTGTTTATTTGGGCGAACCTGTGCCCGGTAAAGGGAAAGTCTAATTACAGCAGCAGTCTTGCACAGACAGCAGTCTCGGACTGATAGCGGCGAACGCAGCGTCGGCCTTCAATCAACAACTGACAAGCGGCGAAGCGCGTCGGCATTTATACTCTTGCCGTCAAATGTTCTAGCGTTATCGCTGGTGGCGGCGTAGGTTCCAGAACAATCTGTACCAGTCGCACAGTGGGCGTGATCTTATCGAAATGATCTACTACAGTCCGGAACCTTCTCGAAAACTGCAGGCGCGGTTCGCGCTGAGAATGGTGTGGTGTTTTGGGACGATAACAAAAACTTGGGAAATGGAACGTGGCATTGCCCCCCTCTGAAAAAAAGGCATCGTCCTGATGCTTTAACTAAAGATGAAGGTACAATAATAATGCTAGAAAGTACAATGAATAAATTACGATACAACTATAATACAAAAAAACACTGTTTCAGTTTGTTAACGCGCATGAAACGGCTTGAGGCGCGCGACATGTACGACTTCAGGTCGCGATCGGCGTCGTTGAGAGTTCGTGATGCCGTCGGGGACAACCTCGTAATCATGTGGGCCAAGACGTCAAACCACCCTGTACGGTCCGAAGTAACGTCGCAGAAGCTTTTCACTTAGTCCACGTCGGCGTATCGGCGTCCACACCCAAACACGTTCACCGGGCTGGTATTCCACGAAGCGTCGTCGAAGGTTGTAATGGTGGCTGTCGGT
Source organism: Rhipicephalus microplus (assembly GCF_043290135.1). NCBI lineage: Eukaryota > Metazoa > Arthropoda > Arachnida > Ixodida > Ixodidae > Rhipicephalus > Rhipicephalus microplus. Next base: position 212,072,359 of record NC_134710.1, read on the forward strand.
CGTCTGTTGATTCTTGATACGGAGACGCGCAAGTTGTCGGGCTTCTTCAGCGCGTTGAAGGTACTCGCTCACATCGAGGTTTTCTTCGTCGGTGACGTTGGGTAACATGGCATCGAGCGTCGTTGCCGGGCTCCTTCCGTAGACCAATTTGTATGGAGATATCTGCGTCGTCTCCTGCACCGCCGTGTTTTATACGAAGGTCACATACGGAAGAATGGCGTCCCACGTCTTGTGTTCGACATCGACGTACATTGACAGCATGTCGGCGATCGTCTTGTTAAGCCGCTCGGTGAGGCCGTTGGTGTGTGGGTGGTACGCTGTCGTCCGGCGGTGGTTTGTTTGGCTGTATGCCAAGATCGCTTGAGTTAAGTCGGCAGTGAATGCCATTCCTCTGTCGGTGATAAGGACCTCCGGGGCGCCGTGACGTAGGACGATATTTTCGACGAAGAACTTAGCTACCTCGGATGCACTGCCTTTGGCAGGGCTTTTGTTTCGGCGTAGCGGGTGAGGTAGTCGGTAGCTACCACGATCCACTTGTTTCCGAAAGTCGACGTCGGGAACGGCCCCAGTAGGTCCATACCAATCTGCTGGAAAGGTCGGCAAGGTGGATCAATTGGCTGCAGAAGTCCCGCTGGCCTTGTCGGCGGTGTCTTGCGTCGCTGACAGTCCCGGCATGTCCTCACATAACGAGTGACGTTGGTGGTAAGACGTGGCCAGTAGTACCTTTCATGTATCCTCGCGAGCGTGCGAGAAACACCGAGGCGCCCTGCCGTCGGATCGTCGTGCAGGGCCTGCAGGAGTTCTGGTCGCAGAGCTGAAGGCACCACAAGGAGGTACTTAGCTCGAAGCCGTAAAAAGTTTTTCTATTGTAGAAGACCGTTTCGTAGAAAGAACGACGCAAGTGCGCGCTTAAATACCTTTGGGACTTCGGCGGTCCTGCCTTCGAGGTATTCTATTAGGGCCTTAAGTTCCGGGTCGGCCCGCTGTCGTTCAGCGAAGTCGTTGGTAGTTATCGTTCCCAAGAAGTACTCGTCATCCGGGTCGTCGGGTAGCGGTTGGTCGACAGGCGCACGAGAGAGACAGTCGGCGTCAGAGTGTTTTTTGCCGGACATGTAAATGACAGTAATGTCATACTCTTGAAGTCTCAGGCTCCATCGTGCGAGGCGACCTGAAGGGTCCTTCAAGGTGGCTAGCCAACACAAGGCGTGGTGGTCGCTCACAACTTTGAAGGGCCTGCCATAGAGGTAGGGGCGAAATTTCGACGTAGCCCAGATGATGGCAAGGCACTCCTTTTCTGTTGTGGAATAATTTGCTTCTGCTTTGGATAGCGATCGGCTGGCGTAACTAATAACCCTTTCAAGTCCATTAGCCCTCTGCCCAAGAACGGCGCCAAGACCTACGCTGCTTGCGTCAGTATGTATTTCTGTCTCGGCGAATTCGTCGAAATGGGCAAGTAACGGAGGCGTCTGGAGGCGATGTTTAAGCTCCTGGAAAGCGTGTTCCTGTGGCGTTTCCCACTTGAACTCCACATCGGCCTTGGTAAGGTTAGTGAGAGGATCGGCGATGAGGGCGAAGTTTTTCACGAACCGCCTATAATAGGCGCACAGGCCCAGAAATCGGCGCACGGCCTTCTTGTCAGTGGGCGGCGGGAAGTCGGCGATGGCGGCTGTTTTCCGTGGATCGGGACGAACTCCAGACTTGCTGATAACGTGTCCCAGAAACAAGAGCTCCTCATACGCAAATCTGCACTTTTCTGGCTTCAGTGTGAGTCCGGACGTCTTGATGGCTTGCAGTACAGCTTCAAGGCGCCGAAGATGCTCATCGAAACTCGAAGAAAACACGACGACGTCGTCCAAGTACACAAGGCAAGTTTGCCACTTCAATCCTGCCAGTACTGTATCCATAACGCGTTGAAAAGTTGCAGGCGCTGAGCAAAGGCCGAAGGGCATCACCTTAAACTCGAAGAGGCCGTCCGGTGTTATAAACGCCGTCTTCTCTCGGTCTCTTTCGTCGACTTCGATTTGCCAATAGCCAGTCTTGAGGTCCATTGACGAAAAGTACTTGGCGTTATGGAGCCGATCAAGTGCGTCGTCTATTCGTGGGAGAGGATACACGTCCTTTCTTGTGATTTTGTTCAGGCGGCGATAATCGACGCAGAAACGTAGGGTTCCATCCTTTTTCTTCACTAACACCACGGGGGACGCCCATGGACTCTTGGACGGCTGGATGATGTCGTCTCGTAGCATTTCATCAACTTGTCTCTTCATGGCCTCACGTTCTCGCGTCGAAACCCTGTACGGACTCTGACGGAGTGGTCTGGCATTTTCTTCGGTTATGATGCGATGTTTCGTGATTGGGGTCTGCCGAATTTTCGATGACGACGAAAAGCAATCTTCGTATTGCAGGAGCAGGGCCTTGAGCTGTTCTTGCTTATCGTTCGGTAGTCTGGGATTGACGTCGAAAGCTATTGGAGGGGCTTGGTTCCTCTGAGCAGGTTCCGCAGAATCGGCGAGGGCGAAAGCACTGGTGGCTTCGACAATTTCTTCGATGTATGCGACCGTTGTTCCTTTGTTCACATGTTTGTACTCATTGCTGAAATTCGTGAGCATAACCGTTGCTTTGCCTTCCCGCAGCTCTGCTATTCCTCTTGCGACGCAAATATTTCGGGTGACCAACAGAGGCTGACTGCCTTCAACGACGCCTTCCAAGTTAGGCGATTTAGGAGCGCCGACTGAAATAATGACGCTTGAGCAAGGCGGAATGGTGACTTGTTCTTCCAGCACATTCAAGGCATGGTGTCCTGACAGCGTGCGCGGCGGTAGTGCTTCTTCTGTGGATAACGTTATCGACTTTGTTTTTAGGTTGATGACAGCACCATGGAGGCATAAGAAGTCCATGCCAAGGATGACATCTCTCGAGCAACGCTGTAGGACTACGAAGTCTGTAGGATAAATACGGCCGTTAATGGTGACTCTCGCTGTGCAGATTCCTGCAGGCATTACAAGATGACCTCCGGCTGTGCGGATTTCAGGGCCTTTCCAAGCTGTCCTAACTTTCTTTAACTTCGCGGCGAACGACCCACTGATGAAAGAATAGTCGGCTCCAGTATCGATGAGAGCGGTCACACTGTGGCCGTCAATAAGAACGTCGAGGTCGCTAGTTCGCCGTCTCGCATTACAGTTAGGGCGTGGCGTCGGGTCACGGCTGCGTCGGCTTGTTCCGCTACTTCCATGTTGCGTCGTCCGGCCACCTTCGGTAAGTGAGCTTTTGCCTTCAGGGCTTTGCCTGGTTGGTGTTGTGTTCAAAAAGCTCCGTCGCGGCGTCGTCGTCGTCGGAGGATCTTCGGTAGTTCGTCGCACAGCAACCGCACCTCCATCAGTTGCTGCCCTTAGTTTCCCGAATACGGGCTAGGAGACCGGCCCCGCGTTGGACCAGAGTATTGCCGGAGGTGCGGTGACATGCGGCGGCTGGGCGACGGCAAACGGGAAGGACTTCGTGGTGTCCATTGAGTTCCTGCCAGGCAGTCGGCGATGTCACGTAGCCGATCTCCTGGCTGCGGACGCGGTGCATTGACGGGGAAGCCGCGCAGTCCCATCTGTCGGTACTGACAACGGCGGTATGTGTGCCCGGCCTCGCCGCAGTGGTAGCAGAGCGGGCGGTTGTCAGGTGCACGCCAAACGTCCGTTTTCCTCGGTGCACTGCGCTGGCCCGCTGGGGAACGGTAGGACGTCGGTGGGCGTGGTGGCGGCGGTGGCGTCTGGCGACGGAAGTGCGAAGGGACGGCGTTTTGGCGTGGACGGGGAGGAGCGTTGTGGCGCACTGCAGCGGCGTAGCTCATAGCTTCTGGCTCGGGCGGTGGTGTTTCGGGAATTCAAAGCGATTGCCGGACTTCTTCTCGCACAATGTCGGCGATCGAATCCACTTGAGGCTGCGCCAAAGGCAACAGTTTGCGCAGCTCTTCCCGCACGATCGCTTGGATCGTTTCACGCAGGTCGTCGGAGTCTCTGGCTTGAGCAGCAGCGCATTCTGGAGTCAGGCGACGATTATACTGTCTGGTGCGCATGTCCAGCGTTTTTTCGATGATGGTCGCCTCGGATACAAATTCTTGAACGGTGTTCGGTGGATTCCTCATTAGTCCCGCAAAGAGCTCCTGTTTGACCCCTCGCATGAGGAAAAGAACTTTCTTTTTCTCAGGCATGTCTGGGTCAGCGTGACGGAATAGGCGGGTCATCTCCTCTGTGAAAATTCCAACCTTTTCATTTGGTAGCTGAACCAGGGTCTCGAGTAGAGCAGCGGCCCTCTCTTTGCGAGCGACGCTCGCAAACGTTTGCAGAAATGCGCCGCAGAAGACATCCCACGTTCGAAGCGTGGACTCCCGATTCTCTAGCCAGGTCCTTGCGGTGTCTTTCAGGTAGAAGTACACACAACGGAGCTTTTCTTCGTTGTCCCAGTGGTTGAGGGCGGCCACATGGTCGTATGTTTCTAGCCAGGTTTCCGGGTCTTCAAACGATGAGCCATGGAACGTTGGTGGTTCCCTGGGTTGATGAATGACGATCGCGGGCTGGGACGCTCCGGTTGTCATTGTCGCTGCAGTCGAGGTCATGGTCTTGGTCTTCCGCGCGTTGTCTTGTACAAGGCCGTACTCCGGTGGGAGACCTTGCTGTCGGCGGCTCGTTCCCTGCTCTTGGTTGGCGTCGGTGTCTTCTCCGCGACGGGGGCTGGGTTCACGGCTTGACGAGGGCGTCCGGTACATGAACGAAGCAGAATCTCCACCAGGAGTCACGGGTCATGATGTGGCCGAAGACAGGAAACTTCGTGTTGGGATTTAACTGTTTATTTGGACGAACCTGTGCCCGGTAAAGGGAAAGTCTAATTACAGCAGCAGTCTTGCACAGATAGCAGTCTCGGACTGATAGCGGCGAACGCAGCGTCGGCCTTCGATCAACAACTGACAAGCGGCGAAGCGCGTCGGCATTTATACTCTTGCCGTCGAATGTTCTAGCGTTATCGCTGGCGGCGGCGTAGGTTCCAGAACAATCTGTACCGTTCGCACAGTGGGCGTGATCTTATCGAAATGATCTACTACAGTCCGGAACCTTCTCGAAAACTGCAGGCACGGTTCGCGCTGAGAATGGTGTGGTGTTTTGGGACGATAACAGAAACTTGGGAAATGAAACGTGGCACTATCAATGGTGATGACTGGATGGAGCGTACTACATGGTTTCTATTGCTTGTCACTGTTTGCATTTCATTTGATGCCGATAGTACACGTATATTCCCTTCAATTTCTGGCATTTTTTTAACTTGGTAAAGCTCAATTGACAGCAATAACGACGTGAATCCATAAGTAATAGGAAATAGGATAAATTGCCATTGCAACTACACTTCTTGAATTTCTTTTGTTCTATTTTACACGAGGCCCACCACGAAAGACACGGGTGTAGGAGTCGACATGTTACGACATTATGATCAGGTGATGCCACCTTGCTCCACAGAACCTGGCTCTAAAAACAGGTAGCCAGCGGCCCGAGCATGTCTTTTCTCTGAGTTTACCCCTTCATGCAGCCTCCTTTCACAACCAATTCTTGTTCACTGGCATCTAGAAACAACAAAAGCTTAGAAAGCATGACTAATGTTTTCAGTGGTACTGTAAACCACAATTTGTGTATCGCACATGCAATAGAGCAGGGTACAATTTCACATTTATGGTTTTTTTCTTCCCAAAAATATTAACATAGGGACGCATGGCTGATAAAGCTAGCTTAGAAGGAGCAATTAGCCAGAGACACACGCAGGCATTTGCTGCACGCACTTTCAAGAAGGCGACTTTCTCTGCGGACTGGTGACAGAATTATCAATTTAGTGAATGACATTTACTTCCCACAGGACTTCTCTATTTCTATCAGAAGAAGCAAACACCTCGAAGTCTTCCAAAAAATAATTACTTCGGGTAAGTGATCCCTCATAGGCAACTCCAACCTATGCACGCTGATTGAGGAAAATGTCAGGGGGAAAGTACCAACACACAGAGAAAAACCAGTAGGGGCGACACAGTTTGATGGAAGAAAGCAGTTTTTGAACGAGTTTGTCACTTCAAAAGGTTAATAATGTAGCCTAACAAGATAACCTGTACTTAGTTTTATCCTTTCGTTCTTTCATTCAGATATCTGCTCATGAAAACTCGCCGTGTAAGCTTGGAGGCTGACATGTTTGATTAGTTGGTAAAGAAATTTTTGATCACAACTCTTCAAAAAGACTGTGGGCAGCGCTTTTCCTTTCCAATTATCACTGAGGTTATGTACATGCGGAAGAACCAATGTTGTTTGGGCCAAACCCGAAGAAAACGAAGATTTCAAGATACCAGTTCAGTGGCGAAGCTAGGAGGAGGTTAGGGAGATTCGACCTCCCATCTCACGGATATACATTACATTTGTAAATGTATATACATGTCCCTAACTGTTCCCATTCTAGGCTTCTGAAAACCTCCTGTAAGCACACGGTAAATAGCATTTTGGAGATTGTGTCCCCCTGCCTTACACCCTTCTTGATTGGTATTCTGTTGCTTTCTTTATGAAGCACTATGGTAGCAGTTGATCCCCTGTAGATTTCTTCCAGAATATTTATATATACTTAATCTACGCCCTGATTCCGCAGTGTCTGCATGACGGCTGATATTTCTACTGAATCAAACGCCTTCTCGTAATCTACGAAGGCTATGTATAGTGGTTGGTTATACTCTGAGCATTTCTCTATTACCTGATTGATAGTATGAATGTGGTCAATTGTTGAGTAGCCTGTTCGAAATCCTGCTTGTTCCTTTGGTTGATTGAATTCTAATGTTTTCTTTACTCTGTTAGCAATTACCTTTGTAAATATCTTGTATACTACAGAGAGCAAGCTGATCGGCCTGTAATTCTTCAAGTCCTTGTAATCTCCTTTCTTATGTATTAAGATGATGTTAGCGTTCTTCCAAGACTCTGGTACCCTTCCCATCAGGAGACACCTTGTAAACAGGGTGGCTAGTTTTTCTAACACAATCTGTCCTCCATCTTTCAGCAGATCTGATGTTACCTAATCCTCACCAGAAGCTTTGCCTCTTTGCATGCTCTCCAAAGCTTTTCTGACTTCTTCTATTATTACTGGTGGGGTGTCATCTGGGTTACTGCTAGTTCTTATAGTATTAAGGTCGTGGTTGTCTCGGCTACTGTACAGATCTCTGTAAAACTCCTCCGCTATTTTAACTATCCTATCCATATTGGTAGTTATTTTGCCTTCTTTGTCCCTTAGTGCATACCTCCGACTTTTGGCTATCCCAAGTTTCCTCTTCACTGCTTTGACTCTTCCTCCGTTTTTCAGAGCGTGTTCAATTTTCTCCATGTTATACCTTCTTACATCGCATACTTTACGTCTATTAATCAACTTCGAAAGCTCTGCCTGTTCTATTTTGTCTGTTGTACTTGACACTTTCATGATTTGTCGCTTCCTAATTAGGTTCTTCGTTTCCTGGGAAAGCTTGCCAGTGTCCTGTCTAACTACCCTGCCTCCAACTTCCACTGCACACTCCGTAATGAGACTCGTCAGATTATCATTCATTGTATCTACGCTAAGGTTGGTTTCCTCACAAAGAGCCGAGTACCTGTTCTGCAGCGACACTCTGAATTCCTGTACTTTCCCTCTCAGTGCTAGCTCATTGATTGGCTTCTTGCGTATCAGTTTCTGTCGTTCCTCTTTCAAGTCTAGGCGAATTCGAGACCGACCGTTCTATGGTCACTGCATCGTACCTTGCCAACCACTTCCACATCCTGCACGATTCCTGGGTGTGCAGTCATTATAAAGTCTATTTTGTTCTCATTTTCGCCATTAGGGCTCCTCCATGTCCACTTGCGGTTTTCTCGTTTTCGGTAGCAGGTATTCAAAATCCGCAAATTATTGCGTTCTGCGAATTCTACTAGTAGCTCTCCTCTGGCGTTTCTAGTGCCGATGCCATAATCTCCTACTGCCTGGTCTCCAGCCTGCTTCTTCCCTACCTTTGCATTAAAGTCGCCCATCACTATAGTATACTGTGTTTTTACCTTACTCATTGCCGATTCCACGTCTTCATAGAAGCTTTCAACTGAAGCGTCATCACGGCTGGATGTAGGCGCGTAAGCCTGTACTACCTTCATCTTGTATCTTTTATTCAGTTTAATTACAATACCTACCACCCTTTCATTAATGCTATAGTATTCCTCTATGTTGCCAGCTATGTTTCTGTGAATTAGGAACCCCACTCCCAGTTCTCTTCTGTCTGCCAAGCCCCGATAGCAAAGGACGTGCTCATTCTGTAGCACAGTATAGGCCTCATCTGTCCTCCTATCCTCACTGAGCCCTATTATATCCCATTTAACACCCTCTAGCTCCTCGAATAGTACAGCTAGACTTCCCTCACTAGATAAGGTTCTAGCGTTAAATGTTGCCAAGTTCAGGTTCCAATGGCGGCCTGTCCGGATCCAGAGATTCTTAGCACCCTCTGCTGCGTTGCAGATCTGACCGCCGCCATGGTCAGTTGCTTTGCAGCTGCTGGGGACTGAGGGCCGCGAGTTATTTGACGTATGCATGTGGGAGGTAGTGGCCAGATACTGCACCAGGGTGGCCAATCCTTCTCTGGTGACCTGCGCTTCGCCGATGACATTGCATTGCTGAGTAACTCAGGGGATGAATTGCAACTCATGATTACGGAGTTAGACAAGGAGAGCAGAAAGGTGGGTCTTAAAATTAATCTGCAGAAAACGAAAGTAATGTACAACAACCTCGGAAAGGAGCAGCGCCTCGAGATAGGTAATAGTGCACTTGAAGTTGTAAAAGACTATGTCTACTTAGGGCAGGTAATAACCGCAGAGCCTAACCACGAGATTGAAGTAACTAGAAGAATAAGAATGGGGTGGAGCCCATTCGGCAAGCACTCTCGAATTATGACAGGTAGATTGCCACTATCCCTCAAGAGGAAGGTATATAACAGCTGTATCTTGCCGGTACTTAGCTACGAAGCAGAAACCTGGAGACTTACAAAGAGGGTTCAGCTTAAATTGAGGACGACGCAGCGAGCAATGGAAAGAAAAATGGTAGCTGTAACCTTAAGAGACAAGAAGAGGGCAGAGTGGATTAGGGGACAAACGGGGGTTAAGGATATCATAGTTGAAATAAAGAAGAGGAAATGGACATGGGCCGGGCATGTAGCGCGTAGACAGGATAACCGCTGGTCATTAAGGGTAACTAACTGGATTCCCAGAGAAGGGAAGCGGGTTAGGGGGAGACAGAAGGTTAGGTGGGCAGATGAGATTAAGAAGTTTGCGGGTATAAATTGGCAGCAGCAAGCACAGGACCGGGTTAACTGGCGGAACATGGGAGAGGCCTTTGTCCTGCAGTGGACGTAGTCAGGCTGATGATGATGATGATGATACATGTCCTTCAATAGCAGCGACAGCGTAGTAATTAGAGTATCAGCCTCACGTGCAAGAGGTTCGTGGTTCGAATGCCGGTGCCAAGCATTTCCCAACTGGATTAAAAAAAAAATCTGCGTGATGATGGCGTTGCCCTAAGAGGTCTGGGGTGCAGCCTCACCAGTGACCACCACCAGTAACGCACTCCCTCATCAGAAAAGGATTGGCCCCCCTGTGCAGTATTTTCCCACTACCTCCCACATGATACGTCAATTCGCAATGGCTCAGTTCCTCAGTTCGCAGCGGCTCAGTTCTGTCCAGACCAAGAGATTCTTAGCAGCCGAGGGTGCTAATAATCTCTGGGTCTGGACAGGCCGCCATTGGAACATGACCTTGGCAACGTTTATCGCTAGAACCTTATCAAGTGAGGCAAGTCTAGCTATACTATTCGAGGAGATAAATTGTGTTAAATGAGATTTAATAGGGCTCAGTGAGGTTAGAAAGACATGAGGCATATACAGTGCTACAGAATGAGCATGTGCTTTGCAATTGTGGCTGGGCTGACAGAAGAGAACTCGACATAGGGTTCTTTATCCACAGAAATATAGCTGGTAACATAACAGAATACTATAGCATTAATGAAAGGGTGGTAGGTATAGTACTCAATAGGAGATACAAGATGAAGGTGGAACAGCCTTATGCGCCTACATCCAGCCATGATGACGCACTGGTTGAAAGCTTCTATAAGGACGTGAAATCAGTGATCAGTAGGGTAAAAACACAGTATACTATACTGAAGGGCAATTTGACTGCTAAGGTAGGGAAAAAGCAGGCTGGAGATCAGGCAGTAGTAGATTATAGCATTGGTACTAGAAATACCTGAGGGGAGTTATTAGTAGAATTTGCAGAATGCAATTATTTACTGATCTTGAACACTTTCTACCGAAAACAAAGAAACCGGAAGTGGACAAGGATGAGCCCTAATGGTGAAAGTAGGAACGAAAAAGACTTTATACTGAGTGCACACCCAGGCACCGTGAAGGATTTGGAAGTGCTAGTCAAGATAGAAAGCAGAAACTATAGAATAGTAAGATCTCAAACTCACATAGACTTGAAGAAGGAACGAGAGTAACTGATATTTAAGAAGCCCTTCAATGAGCTAGCACTGAGAGGGAAATGCAGGAATTCAGAGTCTCCCTTCAGCGTAGATACTTGGCTCTTATCGAGGAAACCAGCCTTAGCGTTGAGGAACTGAACGATCATCTGACAAGTATCATTACGGAGGGTGCAGTAGCAGTTGGAAATACGGTAGTTAGACAGGACACTGGCAAGCTGTCCCAGGAGAAAATAAGTCTCATTAAGAAATTTCAAAGCATAAAAGTCTCAAACACAACGAAGAAGAAAGAACTGGTAGAGCTTTCAAAGTTGACTAATAAGCGTAAGGTATCCGATATAAGGAGGTATAACGTAGAGAAAATTGAACATGCTCTAAAGAAAGAAGGAAGCGTCAAAGCGGTGAAGAGGAAACCTGGGATAGGCAAAAACCAGATGTATTCACTAAGAGACAAGGAAGGCAAAGTAACTACCCTTACGAATAGGATAGTTAAAATAACACAGGTCTTTTACAGAGATATGTACAGTAGCAGAAAACACCACGACCGTAATGTAAGAACTAGCAGTATTCTATATGACATCCCGCCAGTAATGACCGAAGAAGTCAGAAAAGCCTTGGAGAGAATGCAGAGAAGCTAAGCTGCTTTTCAGGTTCGGGTAACATCAGATCTGCTGAAAGATGGAGAACAGCTTGCGTTAGATAAACTGGCCACCCTGTTCACAAAGTGTTTCCTGACGGGGAGGGTACCATAATTTTGGAAGAATGCTAACATCATCTTAATGCTTAGGAGATGACAAGGACTTGAAGAATTACAGGCCGATCATCTTGCTCTCTGTCATATGCAAGGTATTTACAAAGGTAATTACTAACAGAATCAAGGCAGCATTAGAATTCAGACAACTAAAGGACAAGCAGGATTTCAAACAGGCTACTAAACAATTGACCACATTCATGCTATCTATCAGGTTATAGAGAAATGATCAGAATACAGCCAACCACTATACATAGCCTTAATAAATTACGAGAAGGCATTTATTTAGTAGAAATATCAGCAGTCATGCAGAAACTGGGGAATCAGGGCGTCGACAAAGCATTTATAAACTTCCTGGAAGAAATCTTCAGAGAATCAACTGCCACCATAATGCTCCATAAAGAAAGCGACAGAATACCAATCAAAAAGGGTGTAAGACAAGGGGATACAATTTCGGCAATGCTATTTACCACGTGCTTATAAGAGGTTTTCAAAGGCCTAGAATGGGAAGGGTTACATAAGAATGAATGGAGCATACCTCAGTAACCTGTGCTTTGCAGATGATATTGCATTTTTGAGTAACTCAGGGGACAAATTGCAAATCATGATTATTGAATCAGACAAGGAGAGCAGGAAGGTAGGTCTTAAAGTTCTACTGCAGAAAGCGAAAATAATGTACAACAACCTCATAAGAGAACAGAGCTTCAAGATGGGTAATAGTACACTTGAAGTTGTAAAAGACCACGTCTACTTAAGACAGCTAATAACCACGGAGCTGAACCACGAGATTGAAGTAACTAGAAGAATTAGGAATGGGTTGGAGCTCATTCAACAAGCACTCTCAAATTATGACTGATAGATTGTCACTATCCCTCAAGAGGAAAGTATGTAACAGCTTCATTTTGCCGGTACTTACCTACGAACCAAAAACCTGGAGGCTTGTTCAGCTTAAATTGAAGATGATGCAGTGAGCGATAAAGAGAAAAATGATAGCTGTACCATTAAGAGACAAGAAGAGAGCAGAGTGAATCAGGTAACAAACCGAGGTTAAGGGTATCATAGTTGAAATCAAGAAGAAGAAATGAACGGGGGCCGGACATCTATCGCGTAGGCAGGATAACCACTGGTCACTAAGGATAACCAATTGGTTTCCCTGAAAAGGGAAGCGGGTTAAAAGGAGTGCACAAAGTTATGTGGGCAGATGGGATTAGGAAGTTTGCTTGAACAAAATGAAAGCAGCAAGCACAGGACCGAGTTGACTATCAGAACATGGGAGAGGCCTTTCTCCTGCAGTAGAAATAGTCAGGCTGATGATGATGATACATAATGTGCACAAACATATGCTAGATCACCAATATAGAGAAGTCAGAACTCCAGCAAAAAGTTTCTGTCTACTGCCCAGGATACATATGTTCACAACTAAAATTGTGCTCATGTTGAAACAGGCCAACACCAACCTATTTATCTTATTGCTTTTTACAGACTTGTCTATGACAAAAGAGCCACACGCTTCTTGATCATATGATCCACAAGTTCCCAGAAGCCACAGGCTCCCAAAAGATTGCGTTTTGTTTGTTGAAGGTGAGGAGCACCATTTAGCCTCTAGCTTCAAATGTAGTAGTAGCAGAGAATAAGTTGAGGAAGGGAGTGTTGAAACAGAGTGATGGCATGCCCTCACTGAAGAGTGAACTTGAAGGGTGACCCTCCCACTGGGCGAGGGGAGCTAGCATTCTGTTTGGTACTTCAGAAGGTCCCAGAGTACATGTTGAGCAGACTTGGCTCAGCGCCCCCTCAAAAATGACGCCCGGGGTCCTTGTACCCTTGCACCCCCTTAGTTACGCCACTGACTCACAGCCTATTTATGCAGTTTCATCACAGCAAATATAATAAGAGGTGCACTAAAACCTCATTATAACGAAGTTGATATTTATACAAAATAAGTTTGTTAAAACTGAAAGCTCGTTATAAAAGTATAGTCTAGCTAGCACTATAAATATTGTAAAACTGTTCTTTATTTATTTCATCATAACAAATATTAGTTATATCTGGGTTTGTTATATCGAGGTTAGAGTATATAACTGATCTACGAAAACATTTACGATTAACGGCAACATATCAACTGACACGCAAGAGGATGTTAATGCAGCGCAGCAGACATGCATGCATGTGTTCAAGGGAGGAAGGGGGGGAGTAGAATTGCTAGGTTTTGAGTGAATGCCTAAGGCACATTCAGTTGAAGGACCACTGGACATAATATTGTGACGATCAATTAGGAGGCTACCGCTGTAAACTATCTGATATAATCCTGCTGCTCCCTTGATATATATATGAAGAGGAATCAAGGAGAACAAACTAATGAAATCATTCAGTAGGCAGCCAATTTTTAAAAAAGATAACACATAAGCATGAGGTGTTTTTTATTTAGATTTATAAGTATCGAAAATGTATTGGTAAATGTCTCACGAGTCAACAATTGTCCAAGTTTGCACAATAGATGAAGAGGTCACGCGAGTTCTGTAAAAGTAATTTTGTTGGTGCGATTGAATAAAAAATTGTTCTTTGTGCATAAAAAAAAATATGCCATGAGAAGAACCTTGATGCTCAAGTGCTGCCCTTCTCTCAAACTGTGCCTACTCAGCTGGTGTGTAGTTGTGCAAGTGCTGCTTCTGTACCTTATCAAACTTCAATTTAAACTTTCATTTTGTCAATCTTGTCATCAGCTCATTATGTGCCTCTGGGATTGCAGTGGTAGTATTTGAGCAAGGAGAAATTACAGTAGAACCATTAAATTACTTTGTAAAACTTGTTTGTGTGCTACAAACTCAAGAAGATGAATGACTTCTGTATTCCAGGAAAATTTACTGCAGAATGTGAATCTGCCTTCACTTTTGATATCACATTGTGGATGCAATTGGGCAATCACACTTTCAATTGCGCTATACTATCAAGAAATTGAGCCTGCTGTATCCAGCTAAATTTAGGTGAAAATGACCAAATTTTCCATCTCTTGATAAATTATGCATACCATGATATCCATGCCTAACCACTAATTTCATACAGTGTTGCTCGTTAGAGCCCCTTCTCTAACTTCATTGAAATGCACACACAATTCTATAAACGGATGACTTCAGCATCAATGCATGTGCTCTGCTCTACATTGCACTCATGTCATTTGTGGAGTGAGAGCGCTTGCAAAATATTTGCAATGTATAAAAATACCTGGAGGCGCACAAACACTTGCAAGCTTCCAGCTTGTGCGGAAGCGTTATGTACAGTCGTGGCCACGTCTATGTAGAGCACGCCAACAGCCAGTTTTTGCTTCGTGGCGCGAAAACTTGATACAGTTTGGTTTATAAAGTGATGTACCAGGAGCGTTCGTGTCCTAGTTGCAAGGCTGACCAGATCAGAGCCTGATATTGCCTCAAGGTTTTGCCCCACAGAGCAAAAACCGCCTGCTTGCCTGCGCTACACAGACGTGGCGGCAGCTGTACAGGCCTAGACAGTGATGCCTAAGGAAGGTAGAAGTTGGTTTTTTTATGCATTGATAGATACACGCAATATAACACAAATTCTTTGCACCAAAATTTGAAGGTGAATTATGAAACAGTTATTCACAACATGCCTAGAATCAATTCAGTCAGTAGTCCTGTATCTTTTGATTAAGGTTTCTAACCGAGCACAATCTCAACAAACATTTGCCATTTGGGCCTGTTAGAGGAAAAAAAGGACCCTTTCTAGCTAGAGTATTAAACCAGAAATATTTCCACATTGAAATTGAACATTTTCAATCTTAGCATATTGTGCTAATTCTTCTATTAAGTGGGGTAAATAGAGTAAATAACTTTTATAGAATTAGAGCAAATGAAACTTGGCGCAATTACGAGTTTTTATAAAACAGCAAAATAACCAAATATGTTAGTTTTGTTTCTCGACTGCAGCAATATTTCTTGTAAAGGAACTTGTTCGAATTGGACATGTAGACTCCAATTAATGTAATTCTGTAGATCTCTATGCCAATTTAATACAGAAAAGACCAATAAATTATTAACTTTATATATATATATTTTTTCAATACCTGTCCACGGAGTTCAATCTCATCTATTCTGTACCAAATTGTCGCGGCGTTGACAGAATGGCAATTCTCGTATTGAAAACGTGCCAAATAAGACAGAATCATAAAAATTTCGTGCTGAAGGAAGTAATTGTGGATGTCATATTCATGATGCATTACTACACTTTACCAAGAGCACTGTGAGAGGACAGTGATAGATATAAAAAGCATGTTTTTCCAAAAACTTTGGAACTCGTTTCACTCACTCATTCCCGTCTATAGACCGGCAGCCCAAGACTTCTGCTCATAAAGTGGGACAGCATGGGCTCCACCGCACAACTTGAATGCCTAGCTTGTACTGAAAGCAAATCACGTCTTCCCAAATAGAGTTCTTTTTGATACAAGGCACATTTCACGCTTTAATACTGCAAATAAAACAACAGAGAGACCCTCAATGAATTACAATATGCAGTGATTATCAGGTTTGCCTGAGGTCGAGGAATTAAAAAAACCTAGGGCTGTGAACAGGAAATTGAACATCAGTAAGTTTAATCTTCAGGACCCCTCTAAATTAGGCATGCATGGATGAAGGTATAGGTGTATGCAGCCATAGATGTAGACCAGTTCATGAGCATTTTCTATTGGCAATGAAAAAGGCACAAGCCCATTGTGCTACAGTCATTGATGACTTGAATGGAACAGTATGAAGACAAGGGGAAGAAGAACAAGCAGTTGGTAATGTTGGTATCAATAGCAGGAGAGATGCTGAAATAAAACAGGAGAGATGTCGAAATAAGCGGTACTTTGTATCTAATGAATACCTTTTTGAGGAATTATAGAAATTGAAAGTGTACATGAACAGGCCTTAATGTAAAAGTGAAAAATAAAACAGATTTAACCATGTGTGACAATCATGCCCAGGCATCGTGCAGAACAAAAGAGTAATTGGCATGATGAAGCATAGTGATCACAGTTTACTCAGGATTACCTAAGGAAAACATGCAAAAAAATTACTACAGAACAGGTTAACACAGATACAGTGAGGGTAAAACAAAGGGAATTTAGGAATGCTCTCAAGGACACAAACAGTGCTTTCAAACAAGAAGGAAGTATGAAGGAAATGAGGAGAACATTATTAAACCGATTTTGGAAGCAGAAAGTGAAATAGAAGGTGAAACACAAAACAAGAAGTGAGCAACCTCTCTTTAAAACAGAAGGCACTCAATAAAAACAAAAGTGATACAAGACGAAGGCATATATTACATCATTAGGCTGAACATAAGTTTTCGAACTATCAAAGCTTGTCGACAACAAGAAACTCTGTGTTGTACAGATTCATTTTAAAACTTGAGAAGGATGGTCATCCAATCTTGATTGAAATCCAAGTCGATTGGAACAATGCAGTTCTACAGGTAGCTATTGATGAGGTTAATAAGGATGCATGCAACAAATAACCTGAAAGAGAGTTACTGGAGACGCGACCTCATAACAGTTGATTTGATTAAATATTGAGGGGATTTATGATAAAAACTTATTGTGACTCTGCACGCCACGTAGTGAGGTGTACCAGTGAGCTAGAAAAACAAGATAACAGTAATATATACACAAGAAAAAAAGTCCCTTCTTATTCTGTTCTAAATGTTCGCAAAGTTAATGTCAAACAAAATTAAAAAAAAACACTCAAGAGGCGAAGCTGGCTTCTGAAAAGTGTTACTTTACGAGTAATCACTGTCACTTTTCGATGCAGTTTAGTGCAAAAAATTCTGCATTTGCAGCGTTTTAAATGTCTTCATGCTAAGGTTCAGTTACAAATTAATGTACGCGGGCGCTACTAATCTTACAAAGAAAAAAAAAAGAAACAGAATCTGCAGAAAGTTTTCTCCGAGAGAAACGTCATCGAATTGTAATCATAATTGTAATCATAATTGTAAAATGCATGTCTTGCATTTGTCTCTATTACCATGAACATAGTACACATCTATTTGCCAGTTTTTCTCTTTTTTTTTCATTGGCTGCAAAAGGATAGCATCAGATATGCGGTAAAGGTTACTCATCTTGGGGTGGGAAATAACCTACAGGCCGGATGGGAGTCCTAGAACTGAGGCAAGGCACAGTGGTGGCGGTTTTCTAGATGGGAATTCATTGGCGTCTTGCTAGGTGTAGACGCCGGAGATACGCAATTAGTGAAGGTCTTTGGAAAACACGTATTCCAAGTGATAAACGTTTACGGAAGAAGTGTGGCAGCTTGGGCTAGTTGGTATGGCATGACGATAGTTATAGCGCGAGAACAAAACGACGACACAGAGACAACAAGGCGTGTCTTCGTGTCCTTCTTGTCTCTGTGTCGTCGTTTTGTTTTCGCGCTATAACTATCGTTCACGGAAGGCCGCGACTCGCAAACGACTTTCACCGTGCTTCGCAAAGTGTACATACCGGACAGATGACTTGCAGAACTAGCGCAAATAGAACTTGACAAGCATGGTATTCGCAAGAAAACCGTACGAAGTGATATTTTCGTTTGGGAAGTTTCAGACTAGTGCCTTTTTGAACAGGCGCATTGCGTGTGCAGCGTATTTGTGTCACGTGTGCCACGAAGATCAGTTTAAAACAATAGTACAACCAACACACCGGTGTGCACTGAAATGCTTGAAAAAAAATTTATCGTCGGTGTACAGAACTTTAAACAATGATATAAAAACTGAATATTTAGTACGCTTGTTTAAAAACTAGGCAACCATGTTCATAAATATGCATCAAAAACAGGCAACACTGTAAACAGCAAAAAAGTTTTGTATAATAATGAATACAAGATATACAAATAAATCAACAATTTTTAATGCAGAAGTATTATAGTAGTAAGAAATAATTTCAATACTTAGTTGTTTGTATGTTGTGAACATGAAAATCTGGCAACTACAAAATATTAAAGTTTGTTCACATTGCTATTAACACATTCAGTAATATTATGGTATGGGCGTCATTGCTTAGCAAAATTGATGTCTTAAACCTGCAAATTTTGTGTCATTAGTATGTTTTTGACATAAAGTGACGACAAAAATATTGCCTAACATCACTTGACCATGCAATGGTGGTTTCGTTTCTGTTGTTTAAAAGGCGTTGCGGCGAAAGTTGGCAAGAGCGTGATCGCGTTCCTAGGACTTCGACGGCGTCTGACGAACCTGGGATAAATTTTCCGGACGCTACAAGACGTATGATTCCTTCTCACGAAACTAGAAGGCTGATCAAACTGCAGCGAAAAGCTTTATCCCTGGTTAGCGCAGCGGCATTTTCAAGCAGACGACAGACATCACTGCTTGTTTGCGACAATGATGGCAGTGGGGCGAGTTCTGCATTTGGTACCTGCATGTGCCACGCGTGTTTTTGTAGCGATTCCCTCCCGCTTACATTCAAAGTAAGTGGATGCATTGTTTATGCACAGACGCTCGTACATTTGGGAAGTCATCGATAAGTGCTGGGGTTTTTGGTTTCGCATTCAGCATTAAAAGCGAAACCAGTCAGTATTTCAGAATTGGCGAGTTTTTGGAATTCTCAAAGCGCCGATGCGCTGTTCGCAGGAGGGACTTTCGTCCTCCTGTGTGAACTGACCGCCTGCCTTAATGTGATGAAACAAATGAGTAAATAAATATATAATTATCTTCAACTACGACCGTAAATAATGCGGTAGGCGGGGAGTAAAGGTGTCGAAGAACCCTTATTGTGGGTATTTTCGGACACATTTCTTGAATCGCCGTGCGGATGTAAAAGCTTTGCGAAGAATAGGAAGGCCGATAACTCGTGTTTCCACACTAGCAACATCTGACAGCACACTAAGCAGTTAGCAAGGAATGCCGGATGCAAGGGAGCTTTTATACTAACTCTTTTCATGGAATATATCTGCAAGTCGTATAGTTGACACGACAGGTGGTTGTGCCCGAGGGACATTGTTCTGGGGAAAATGGGACGTGAATTAGCGCCATCTTTGTTCATGGGTTGTGAGTGGCAAATGTCATTACAGAATTTACAGAAGAGGGTAACTGTACGGCACCAAGAAACCTTCCTGGCAAGCATTTTGTTCACGGCGGGTTCAACAGACATATTCGAGAAAAGACAACCGCACGGCGATATTTTTTATGCCTGAGTGCTCCCCCGACCCTAATATAAATTAGCGCCTCTTCGCTCATTCGGTCGCACATCGAGCAAGACGTTTCGTATATGCGTGTGACGGGCCAGAATCGTGGAAGGGGGTATGATCTGTAGCACATTAGCTCTATAGTCTGTATCTATTTTATTTTATTTTGTCATGTTAAAAGCGCCATACTCTGCATTTCGCTGGCCTTTGCTATGTGTATGTCGTTTAATATTTCTTTCGATTGCTCAACAGTTGATGCTTTGCATCCACACTGAATACCAGCAAATATCTTGCGAGCAATCCTAAAATTAATACAGCTGGTAGTTGAGGGCAAGATATGGTACGGAATTTATTGGTGATGGACGCTGAAAGCGGGCGGCGACAACCGGCACGTGCGAATATCAAATCGGAACGCTTCGACGATAAGGCGAAAATAATGGAAAACTGCTATAGGCTTAAGAATTCCAGTGTGTCTGTGGGCGAAGATATTTCACTCCGTGTGCGTAACACCCGGAAAAAACTTTGGGACAGCACCAAGAGGAACCGAGATAACGGTGAAAAAGTCACACTTGTGTACAACAAGATAACGATAAACGGTCAACGGTATGTCTGGAACGAATATAAAGAAGCGAGGGCAGTCGTAGGAAAAAAATCTGTTGTCCGGAAGGCAAAAAACTGAGTGAAAATGAAACGCCCCTCAGCCTAGTGATAATGAAGCTAAACGCCAAAAGTGTTAACAAAAGTACCGAACTTGAAGCATTCATACTAGGACATCAGCCTGATATTGTGACAATAACAGAAACATGGCTTTCTCCTAACATTTCAAGTAACAATATATTCCCTCCGGGTTATACTGTCATACGTAAAGATAGGTGCTCACGAGGGGGTGGTATAGCAATTTTGATAAAAGAAAATATCTACGTCACACCTATGCCTGAAGTTGTTGGTGCTGAAGTACTTTGGTGTAAATTAACGACAGATAAATCCTTGCTCTATTTAGGCACAATGTACCGGCCACCAAATGATTCGCGTGATGTATTACATGTACTAGCAAATTATATGGAAGCTCATTTCACGCAGTCTGCAAAGATAATCCTTACGGGGGATTTCAACTTCGCTGGTATAACATGGGATTCCCTTGATGATACTGCCGACACTAATAATCCAGATGAGCTGCTTGATCTTTGTTTTAACTTTGGCCTTAGACAGCTTATTCGGAAACCAACACGTGTTACAACAAAAAGCAGAAATGTACTTGACTTGATATTTGTGAGCGATAGCATAGCAGAAAACAGGATTTCATTGGAAGTTTTCAGTGGCATATCGGACCACAAAGCGACTAAATGCTCCTTGTTGTTGGGCACACTGCTGCCTAAGCATAAAGGGAGTACACGAATTTTCGACTGGGTGAATGCCGATGACGTAAGCCTTCTTGACTACCTAGATGAATCCTATTCCACCTTTAGCTCGTTCTCGCCGGATGATACAGTTTCAGTAGATGAATTATGGACAACCTTTGAAAGAATCGTTCAGCATTGCTTATCAAAATATGTTCCCACAAAGATCAAACCAGTCCGCAAGATGAACCCTTGGATAGCAAGAAAAACTATACAACTAGAACGAAAGCTTGCCAGATTAAAGAAAATGAGAAATAAACTATTGTTACCAGGCTGCACGGCTAAAATAAGTGAGCATTCACATGCACTAAAACAATGGCACAATGGCTGTAACAATGGCAAATGATGAATATATGAATGTAACCTTAAGTAAATTTATCAAAGAATCCCCTTCTAAGTTTTGGCGATACCTTAATTCAAAGCCACATCACATCAGTAACCCATCCCCGGCTGAAGCTACTGAAAAGGCTACACAGTTTAATGATTACTTTGTTTCAGTATATACACGTGACAACGGTAAGAGCCCCTACCTCAGTTATCTTCCATGTAAGACTGCCAAACTAGACGACTTAATCCTAACTGAATCGGACATTTTTTGCCTATTACTCGAAATAGACCCTAAAGAATCTAGTGGCCCCGACGACAACATACCAAATGCGTTTTTGAAACGCTACGCAGAATGGATGTCAAAGTTCTTACTGATCATATATAACAAAACATTAAACACTTGCGTAATCCCGGAGAAATGCAGAATAGCCAAGGTTATTCCTATCCACAAATCCGGTGACCTTACGAACACATCAAACTACCGACCAATCTCGCTTACTTGTACGGCCGGAAAAATTCTTGAACATATAATCCTGAAACACATTGTATCATTCGTAGAAAAAAACAACTTAATTGTCACGAATCAGCATGGCTTTCAGAAAGGACTGTCTATAACTACTCAACTGGTTGAAACAATCCACGACCTAGCACTTACAATTACAAATGTGGCCAAACGGATATAATTTTTTTAGATCTATCCAAAGCATTTGACCGCGTTTCTCATCCTAAGTTGCTTCAGAAACTTATGCATTACCTCGGAGATAACATCACCAAGTGGATAAAAAGTTATCTTACAGGAAGACGCCAGTATGTTCACTACAAAGACTACTCTTCAGATTACGGCTATGTGCTGTCTGGTGTTCTACAAGGTGCCGTTCTAGCTCCTATGTTTTTTCTTCTTTTTATTAATGATTTGCACATCAATTGTAACGCAACAGTGAGAATGTTTGCAGATGACTGCATAATATATAAGCAAATCACTTGCCACGAAGATCAGATGATTCTAAACAGAGCCCTTGAACATATATAACACAGTGGTGTCAGACGTGGCAGATGATGCCTAACGCAGATAAAACAGTTTGTATGACAGTGACAAATAAAAGAACGCCCATGAACTTCCACTATTAGTTAGAAGGACAGATCTTAAGGAAAGTAGAAGAATATAAATACTTAGGCATCATAATTTTGTCAGATTTCAAATGGGACAAGCAAGTAACAAACGTTGTTAACAAGGCACTGACCGTTTTGTACTCATTCAAACGTTCGCTTAGATGCGCATCTGTAGATACTAAACGCCAAGCATACTTGTCACTCGTTTGACCAACACTGGAATAATGAAATAATATCTTGGTTTCCCTTCCATAAACATTAAATAGCAAAGTTGGAGGGTGTACAAAAAAGGCACTTAGGTTTATCTTTAATAAGTATCGTCGTCACGACTCTCCGACTGAACTATTAAAGCAAGCCGCATTGCCCACTATACAAGATCGAGCCAGACTGCTTGGCCTTAAGTTTCTTTTCCTTCTTCTTAATGGCAGCATGAATATAAATGGAAACAACTATTTACTACACCCGGATACAACTAGTTCCCGAACTAAACATATCAATCACTTAGCTGAATACAGGTTTCACAACGACATTTTCAGGTATTCTTTTTTCCCGCAAGCAATTCGAGATTCGAATGGCCTAACAAACGATGTTATGAAGTGTACATCACTCAAAGCTTTTATCTCCAAGATATCAGGCGATGCTTTATAGTTATCTTCTCCTGGCAAGATTTCTACATTACGCCATAATAATATGTTTCACTTCTCAGTATCTTTTTTTACTGCCGGAAAACTGTGCTACTCATGATTTATGCTGCATTTGTCGGGCCTTACACTGAGTGTGTTGGACGTCATATCTACTCCCGTCTTTTTTATTATCGTTTGTCATTTTTGTAGTGATTGTATAATTTGTTGCCTAGTGCATATGCACTGTCTAGTCGAACCTAACTTATGTTAGTGCCTATTTAAACTGTGTTCTTTTGAATATGTATCTCCATTCTAATATGCTGTTTATTACTGCTATCATTTAATAGCCCTTGTATAGTTAATGTAGAGAACATATGCATTGTCTGATTCAACCTTACCTACGTACACGCCTACTTGAAGACACCCCCTTTCCTGCAACAGCCTCAGATGTGAAGCTAGAAGTATCCTCAAATAAATAATAAATAAATAAATAAATAAATAAATAAATATATCCATTTACTACGTTCACGAATTCCCTACACCTGCTCGCGAGGTAGTGCCGAGTTCGTGCAGCACAAGATGGCTGCATCTGCAGCAGACCACACAGCTAGGGTGGCTAACACAACCGACTGCTTTCGTGTCTGCTTTAGCGACGTGCAACAAGCTCGACAGTGAACATTTTCTGATAGACACATGCCAAGCAACGTATAAGCGGCGCCGTCTTTTACGAATCACAGCCTCCACAATCAATCAAGTCTTTATTTCAGCTTGTACGCACAAACTAGGGATTTCGAGAAAAAAAGCAGCGAAATTAACACCACTTGATGGGCCTCGCCATATTCGTACTTGTCAGTAGTAGGCACAAAGCGAAAAACAATTACTGCATGGAAGCTTCATACAAACCACTATTTATTGATAAAACAAATAAAAAGGAAATAAAACTGGTACTACAGACATATGTATCCAAATTAGCAACTGCACTGCAAGTACAAAACAATAACACATAGTGATACAATGTATAAAGGCATGAAAAAACATTGTGAATAAGACTACACACATTGCTGAACAATGCTCTTGCAGATGGCACGACAAGACAAATATTTTGGTGGTCATAAAATAAGGTATTCAATAACTTCTGCAACAATAAGACTTAACATAGAAAAAACCATATTTTTGTTCTTCACTTTAGTAACACAAATCTATTTTGTACTGGGGTGTTATATATAATGAAAGGCGACGTGTAAGTGCAACAAATTTTAAAAGAAATGAACTATTTTTCCTTGTGGATGTTTTATAAAAGCATGCAAAGCTGTAGTCAAATAACTTGTTCACGGCTACAATATTGCATTGTAAGAAAACATGTTCAGTGGGCGAATCATAGGACCCATTAACGATTGCGTGGAGCATTATCTTCTGCAGAGTTTGTAGTGTCAATATGCTTGACAAAACTGAGTGGCCCAGACGAGCCGACAATAGCTAATGTGGGAATAAAAGAACGCATAATAGAAAAGAAGCTTAGTTATGATAGAAAAAAAATATATCTGTTACGCGAAGTGATTTCTATGATTCTGGAGAGTGTTGACGAAAGATTATTTACATGGGCATCCCATGATATTGTGCTACTAAACGTTACTCCTAATGATTTAAACGTGTCGACGTACTTAATTACAGTATCGCTTAGGTATAAGCAGGGTCGTATAAATACTTTTTTTTTTCTTTTAGGAAGAAAGAGCACTGCTCTTGTCTTCTGTTTATTTATTTTTAGTAAATTATTTGAAAACCATACGGCAAGAGATGATAGTGCGTTGTACTCGATATCTGCTAAGTGTTGTATATCATTAGAAAAAAAGAATAGGGTGGTATCATCCGAATATATATTGTGTTGTGTGTGAGTGTTCATGTTAGGAATATCATTTATATATATATTGAACAGCAGAGGCCCCAAGGTGCTACCCTGAGAGGACGCCATTTAAAACACTTAGCAAATGTGAAGCGTTGTTTAAATATATATATATATATATATATATATATATATATATATATATATATATATATATATATATATATATATATATATATATATATATATATATATATATATGCAGGTGCGTGCCTGGTACCTCTTTCCTTGCCCTCCGATTTGAGATTGTATAAAGCTGAGCACCAACAAACTGTATCTTTAATCCTGATGAAGGCCAGACTCTAGGCTGAAACGTCGAAATAAACCACGTTGTGACCGCTCACGGAGGATCTACTGGACGATATAGATAGATAGATATATATAAGCCGTTGTTGCCGGGTGGCGATAAGCGATATTACCAAATATTTGCGATATAGCCAGCTACCGGCACTACTCTGTTCACTTATTCATAAATAATCAGTCTTTTGGAAAAATAAGGAAATTATTGCTGACTTTTAAATGCCTGAATATGTGTTTAGGTGCATTTATTGTCAAAAGCAACTACTATAGACAAGAAATGGAGAGGAAAACATGGGTTCATTGGCATGGGTTTCTAGCAGAGGAGCTCTTGAGGAGCTGCTGTCTTGCGACGTGTTTAACTCCTTGCAAATGTTGCTGCTGTGCATTGCGACTGAGAAATCTGATGTTGCCATGTCGGTCGGTCATAATGCTTAGCCTTATCTGTTCGTGTTCTCCGGCTCCTCTGACCAGCAGGGTGGTGCCAAGGGTTCCGGTTGCATCTTGTTCATGGTGTGGTGCCGCAGGTTCTGGTACATGAAGTTAGTAGCCTCCGCCTGTTTCAGTCTGGCTTCCAGCTCCTGGACGTGGCTTTTACTCTGTGCTGCCTGCACACTCTGATTTATCGCCATGTGCAACACCTTGTCGAGCAGGTAGCGTCCGCGTGTGTCCACTATGTCTTCGAAAACAGCATCTAGTTCCTGGCAGTCTGTGTCTTCTTTGGTGTCCATTCGTAGGATGAGAGCCTGGTGTTCCCGAATGTTCTCGTTCAGGTAATTCAGATGTGCCCTCATGCTGTCTATCTGGTTGTTCAAGTCCAGGGTGTCCTTTCCAAGTCTAAGTGCCTTTTCTCGCTTCCACATCATTTTTTCCAGGTAGGGCGTCAGTTTATCCGGTTCTAAGAGTGATCGTTCCATGTCCTTCTGCAAGATGTAGACACTCTGCTTGGTCAACACCAGTTTTTCAATGCCCTTTTCAAGTTTCTGCCACTTCTGATGGGCTGCTTTTGGAGAAAACGGGCCCTTTGGGGACACTGGATTCTCTGTCTCTCGTGTCGTCTGCTGCAGCTGCATCAACTTCCTTTCGTACCGCATACGCATACATTGTAGCCTGTGCTGACACTGCTCCCGTTCACCTATCATCTTCTTCTTGAAGGAGATCTCAGTATTGAGTGTGGCCAGGTCCTTGCTAATCGTTTTGTCTGCCTCCAGTTCTTCAGCTTCGGTGTCTGAGCTTTCTTTTCCACTGTTTTGAGCGGTGTCTTCGTCAGTGTCTAACTTTTTCTCGATGCCCCCGTCCTGTTTGTTCATTTTGGATGACAAGTGTTTCGTCTTGCACTTGAAGTTCTCAACGTCGCGCTTTCCCTCGGCAAGTAAGTTTTCTCTGCTGGTCTCCTCGACGCTGCAGCTGATGTCGTAGAGCGCATTCACTTTTGCTGTCGAATGAGAACCCATGCTTGTGCGTGTCTGGTACGTCTGCAGCTGTTTTTTAAGCAGGGCACACACCTCCTCAGACTCTATGAGCTTGCTTCTGAACGCTTTAGCCTTCTTCTGGTATCCCTGGATAAGGTTCTTGACGTTTTCGCCGGTGTCCGAATCACCACCGCCAACCAACTCCCCAACTGCTTGTTCAGCCAGGAGTTCTGTATTTTTGACTGTGAGGTGCTCTACGGTTTCTTGGAGGACCTTCATAAGGGTGCGTAAGGGTTTGTTCTCGGACTGGAGCATTGTGTTCTGGTAGAACATGTCGTTCACTGGCTCTTTTCTGTCTACCCCGACCAAGCGTCTGCCGTGTTCGTAATCGGTCAGCTGCCGTTTCAGGTCCTGGATCTCCATGCGGAGGGCTGCGATCGTCTGGTTCGACTTGTCTTCGTTACGCGTGATCTGATTCATGATGTCCCGATTCACATATCTCTAGTTGTTCAGCCTTTACATGAAGTCTAGGTCGCTACGAGAGACGCGTGCTCCTTGCCTGCGATGTCCGACAACAGAGACGCTGAGTAACTCCCACACCGCACTAGTTGGCCACCCCTCAAGGAGCCGCGGACCTTTTCATCAAGCAGGGTCGCTGAAGACGTGGATGACTAGCGAGCTGTACAGGACCAAGCTGCTAGTGATGACGACGAATCCTCAAGCATGGCTAATACCCACTGATGGGGATCGGCCATGAATGTATTATATAATTTGGTGAGACGTTTCCGGCATTCTTTATCTGCATGAAAAAACATTGTACGTAAAACGGAACAAGTGCAATAATATTTTTTCACTTATTCAAGTCAGCCAGTGTAGTCGTTACCTTGCGCAGAATTTAGTATGAATAAATAGCCCTTTTTAAGGTAAATTAGTGCAAAAGGAATAATACTTGCTCTATTTATTTCGTTCACTTTCTTGAAGGTAAATACAAGAGGCATCAAAAGTGTTATTGTGGCTGCCAGATTCGAAGTACTCAAAGAAAGTAGGTTGAAATTGTGATGTTCAGCCCCAGGTTAGCGAGTGATGAAGATGATGATGATGATGACTATGATGGTATTGATGACGCCTGGAATATGGCTGTTACCCGTTCATGTGGATCGGGCATTGTTTCATTACGTGAGTTAGACGTTTGCACTATTGCATATTTATAAAAAAATATTGTACCTAAAACGAAAAGCGTGTTATAAGTGTTGTTCACATGTTAGACCACACTGAAAATTGATTGTCTTGACTTCAACTGAACGTGCTTTAAAATCATTCTTAATATTACCAATCATAGTAAAAAACATAGCTCTTTTTTAAAGTTAAACTATTGCTGCAATTATAACACACAATTTGCCAGTTCAAGTGTCGTTCGTTATTTTTTTCGTAAAGGTAAGCACAAACGGCAGCAAGAACATTCTCGTGGCTGAAGTCCAAATTCAAAGCACCAAAAGTAAATATATTGTCATTTGACATAATTAACCCAAAATTAGATAAGAGGATATAAAGAAGTCTTTGTCTTAGTAGTCGGTACCCGCGACATAAGAAAAAAGGATGTTCTCTGCACCTTTTGTTTAGCGAAATCGTTAAGAAAAAATTCTTCTTTTTTTTCTTAGAGATGTTGTTCTTGCGCTGTTTTCACTTCTTCCGCTTTTTCATAGTCGGGCACATACGCTGCGTAACAATATATTTTGGAATCACGAAGAGCTATCAATATAACTTTGAAGCTGTGCAGTTCCACTACATGTAACGGCTTCATTTGCACTGAAGCTGACCCCTCCGTGGTAGCCTAGTAGCTAAGGCCTTTCGCTCCTGACCCTCAGGTCGCAGAAAGGAATTCCGGCCGCGGTTGCCGCAATATCGAGGGAGGTGGAAAGCTCGGGGCCCGTGTGCTTACATCAGTGGCGTAGTCAAGAGGGGTTGGGATAATTATGGGGCGTTGAACCCTCCCCCTCCTTAATTTCTCGCTTGAGCTTCCCCTCCTGCCACTTGCCCACTTTTAAGTCGCTTCGCACTGACATGATTTAAAAACGATATGGTGCTACTACCACAAATAGTTCCTGGGTGCTTTTAAAGTATATAATGACTGCATACAGAAAAACTTGTCACGGTGTTTGTCAAGGTTTCGGCACTTTGTTAGGTTTTGTGCAGAAATCTAAGCCGAATTCGTTGAAAGTAGGCTTGGCAACGATATTAAAGCTGCAGCGGTGGTCATACATGTATGTACCCGCTAGAACAGATCTCACCGGAGTTGATCTCTACAGTAATTTTCACCAAACAGAGATTCATTTCATAGGTAAAAACCAGGCACAGTTCTAATGTCTGTTAGGCCACGTTCAAGCATACTATACAGTGTGTCTCTTTATACGTGTGCTAAGATATACTCAAGCCAAAGTATAACAATTCTATTGAACCTTCGCACGTTCTGCTAACATTCGAACACACACACGCGAGCGCGCGTGCGTGAACGAATATTTGGTTTATTTCCCGAACTTCACTTGCATTCAATTGTACAATATATATTGATAGATCTATTTACTGCGCCCAAATGGCTGAAGGCATTTCAAATTGTCTAATGAAGAAGGTGCAACATAAGTAAACATGCACCCCAATCATAGCCTTAGAAAAGCCTACTAACGTACTCATCATGAAACTTAAGCAGATAAGTAATAGGATCGTGGCCGAAAACTTTTTGATTGTTTAATATGTGGTGTTTACGTTCCCAAACCAGCATATTATTACGAGAGTCCTTAGTGAAATAGTCCGGGAATTTTGACTACCTGTGGTTTTTTAACATGCACCCAAATTTGAGCACACGGGCCTACAGCATTTCTGCCTCCATCTAAAATACAGCTGCCGCAGCCGGGATCAGATCCCGCGGCCTGCGAGTCAGCAGTCGAGTACCCACTCGTCTTGAAAGAGATTTTGGAAGGAATAAAAGACAATCTTAAGGAAAGAAAAGACATCCCTAAGGTGGCTTTTAATCGAATGAGATTGGATTTCATTATTTTGAATATTCTCTTCTTGAGAGCCTCCTCATTAGGTCATTTTCACCGGCATATCTGTTCTGCTGTAGAAAGATTCTTAATCAAATCGAGGCGGTTTGGTTTGCAAATCTTTCAATTAGTAAAGTTTGATTTCTTCTAACCATCTCACAAATCATTAGATTTAAAAGCAATAGGTGATCCCCTCTACAACATTACTCGTTTCTTGGCCAATTCCCAAGAGTTGGTGTGAGCCATGCCTTTAGGCTATCATCATCATCATCATCGTTATCATTGTCATATTCATCATCATCATCATCATCATAAATTCTGCAGCCTGGTAGAGAGCACGTAAAAAGACGGCAGGAATCACTCATCTGCCAACTTGTTCCGTCAAGGCCACCACTTCCCCTCTTTTCGGTGAAACTGACTGGAAGAACATTGCGCCAGCCAGAGCAATGACTATGCGGCAACCATGTGTTATTGACTAATGCCATGATAGGTGGTGTTATTTGTGTGATTAGTGTTTCAGTCAAATAAGGGGAGTCCGAGAGGGTTTAAAATGACGAATCAAAGTGCAGGATAGCACTCCTGACCACGGGTTAACGCTTCATCTCCCACACTCATTGTTTTCTCAACTATAACCGTTTATGCTGTAAATAATTATAAATTGTGCGAGTAAACGTGTTAACTTTACTTTGTCAGTATCATTTCCTCCATTCGGAGTCACTCCACTCTACCCCAGGAGTCCGGGTCCGACGTAACCCTGACGTCTCGGCAACCCAGGTCAGCGGGGACGTGTCGGGGAGACCCCGACTCACCACAGCGTGTTAAACTGGAGAAATCGGAAGAGGCCGCGCCCAGATGACCGAAGCAGTACAACTGATCACCTCAGGGACTAAAGAAACAGTCTCGCTCTTACTCCCAGCAACATTCTCTGCACGCGAGGCCAATGGTCGTCTGGATCATGACGTCAGTCTGAAGTACACGCCCATTGTCAGGCTCGTATGCTTCGCCTTTGCGAAGAAAATGTCGCTGCTTTCTAAAGTTGTAACCCTTTATACGCATATATATTACACAAATTGTACTTCGCCGACTGGATAAGAAACGCTCTTCGACGAATTTTTCAGACTGCCGCCCATACTACTAACATTTCTAAATATAACTTCTCGCATATTACAAGTCCAACGCGCGTGGTACTTGACACGTCGATCTACCATTGCACCGTCGAAATACTGGCTTCAGGTATTCACTTAGAAAGATCCGCACATGCGTCAATACAATTACATTTGTTGCGCAGGGAACATAAGTGATAGGAACGATGCTCAGGCGATAGCTGTACGTGCATCAAGTAGTGATGCAAAAACTATGCGTAATTGGACTATCGAAAGTATCACTATTTTATTCTAAACTATCGGCCATGACATCAATAGTGCCATCAAGATTTGTACTGTCATTAGTATAATATATATATATATATATATATATATATATATATATATATATATATATATATATATATATATATATATATATATATATATATATATATATATATATATATATATATATATATATATATATATATATATATATATATATATATATATATAAGCCGTTGTTGCTGGGTGGCGATAAGCGATATTACCAAATATTTGCGATATAGCCAGCTTCCGGAACTACTCTGTTCACTTATTCATAAATAATCAGTCTTTTGGAAAAATAAGGAAATTATTGCTGACTTTTAAATGCCTGGATATGTGTTTAGGTGCATTTATTGTCAAAAGCAACTACTATTGACAAGAAATGGAGAGGAAGAAATGGGTCCATTGGCGTGGGTCTCTAGCAGAGGAGCTCTTGAGGAGTGGCTGTCTTGGACGTGTTTAACTCCTTGCAAATGTTGCTGCTGTGCATTGCGACTGAGAAATCTGATGTTGCCATGTCGGTCGGTCATAATGCTTAGCCTTATCTGTTCGTGTTCTCCGGCTCCTCTGACCAGCAGGGTGGTGCCAAGGTTTCCGGTTGCATCTTGTTCATGGTTTGCTGCCGCAGGTTCTGGTACATGAAGTTAGTAGCCTCCGCCTGCTTCAGTCTGGCTTCCAGCTCCTGGACGTGGCTTTTACTCTGTGCTGCCTCCACACTCTGATTTATCGCCATGTGCAACACCTTGTCGAGCAGGTAGCGTCCGCGTGTGTCCACTATGTCTTCGAAAACAGCATCTAGTTCCTGGCAGTCTGTGTCTTCTTTGGTGTCCATTTGTAGGATGAAAGCCTGGTGTTCCCGAATGTTCTCGTTCAGGTAATTCAGATGTGCCCTCATGCTGTCTATCTGGTTGTTCATGTCCAGGTTGTCCTTTCTAAGTCTAAGTGCCTTTTCTCGCTTCCACATCATTTTTTCCAGGTAGGGCGTCAGTTTATCCCGTTCTAAGAGTGATCGTTCCATGTCCTTCTGCAAGATGTAGACACTCTGCTTGGTCAACACCAGTTTTTCAATGCCCTTTTCAAGTTTCTGCCACTTCTGATGGGCTGCTTTTGGAGAAAACGGGCCCTTTGGGGCAACTGGATTCTCTGTCTCTCGTGTCGTCTGCTGCAGCTGCATCAACTTGCTTTCGTACCGCATACGCATAGATTGTAGCCTGTGCTGACACTGCTCCCGTTCACCTGTCATCTTCTTCTTGAAGGAGATCTCAGTATTGAGTGTGGCCAGGTCCTTGCCAATCGTTTTGTATTCCTCCAGTTCTTCAGCTTCGGTGTCTGAGCTTTCTTTTCCACTGTTTTGAGCGGTGTCTTCGTCAGTGTCTAACTTTTTCTCGATGCCCTTGTCCTCTTTGTTCATTTTGGATGACAAATGTTTCGTCTTGCACTTGAAGTTCTCGACGTCGCGCTTTCCCTCAGCAAGTAAGTTTTTTCCTCTGGTCTCTTCGCCGCTGCAGCTGATGTCGTTGAGCGCATTCACTTTTGCTGTCGAATGAGAACCCATGCAGGTGCGTGTCTGGTACGTCTGCAGCTGTTTTTGAAGCAGGGAACACACCTCCTCAGACTCTATGAGCTTGCTTCTGAACGCTTGAGCCTTCTTCTGGTATCCCTGGATAAGGTTCTTGACGTTTTCGCCGGTGTCCGAATCACCACCGCCAACCAACTCCCCAACTGCTTGTTCAGCCAGGAGTTCTGTATTTTTGACTGTGAGGTGCTCTACGGTTTCTTGGAGAACCTTCATAAGGGCGCGTAAGTTCTTGTTCTCGGACTGGAGCATTGTGTTCTGGTAGAACATGTCGTTCACTGGCTCTTTTCTGTCTTCCCCGACCAAGCGTCTGCCGTGTTCGTAATCGGTCAGCTGCCGTTTCAGGTCCTGGATCTCCATGCGGAGGGCTGCGATCGTCTGGTTCGACTTGTCTTCGTTACGCGTGATCTGATTCATGATGTCCCGATTCACATATCTCACGTTGTTCAGCCTTTACATGAAGTCTAGGTCGCTACGAGAGACGCGTGCTCCTTGCCTGCGATGTCCGACAACAGAGACGCTGAGTAACTCCCACACCGCACTAGTTGGCCACCCCTCAAGGAGCCGCGGACCTTTTCATCAAGCAGGGTCGCTGAAGACGTGGATGACTAGCGAGCTGTACAGGACCAAGCTGCTAGTGATGACGACGAATCCTCAAGCATGGCTCATACCCACTGATGGGGATCGGCCATGAATGTATTATATAATTTGGTGAGACGTTTCCGGTATTCTTTATCTGCATAAAAAAACAACGTACGTAAAACGGAACAAGTGCAATAATTGTTTTTCACTTATTCAAATCAGCCAGTGTAGTGGTTATCTTGCGCAGAATTTAGTATGAATAAATAGCCCTTTTTAAGGTAAATTAGTGCAACAGGAATAATACTTGCTCTATTTAATTCGTTCACTTTCTTGAAGGTAAATACAAAAGGCACCAAAAGTGTTATTGTGGCTGCCAGATTCGAAGCACTCAAAGAAAGTAGGTTGCAAATTGGGATGTTCAGTCCCAGGTTAGCGAGTGATGATGATGATGATGACTATGATGATATTGATGATGCCTGGAATATGGCTGTTACGCGTTCAGGTGGATCGGGCATTGTTTCATTACGTGAGTTAGACGTTTGCACTATTGCATATTTATAAAATATATTGTACCTAAAACGAAAAGAGTGTTATAAGTGTTGTTCACATGTTAGACCACACTGAAAATTGATTGTCTTGACTTCAACTGAACGTGCTTTAAAATCATTCTTAATATTATTAATCATAGTAAAAAACATAGCTCTTTTTTTAATGTTAAACTATTGCTGCAATTATAACACACAATTAGCCAGTTCAAGTGTCGTTCGTTATTTTTTTCGTGAAGGTAAGCACAAACGGCAGCAAGAACATTCTCGTGGCTGAAGTCCAAATTCAAAGCACCAAAAGTAAATATATTGTCATTTGACATAATTAACCCAAAATTAGATAAGAGGATATTCTCTATTCATCTATCCTGATGAAGGCCAGACTCTAGGCCGAAACGTCGAAATAAACCACGTTGTGACCGCTCACGGAGGATCTACTGGACTATATATATATATATATATATATATATATATATATATATATATATATATATATATATATATATATATATATATATATATATATATATATATATATATATATATATATTTAGGCCGTGCACTCAGGTACCACTTTATTATGTTAAGGGCGTTGTCACGTACACCAGAGTGCTCTAATTTCGTAAAAAGAATGTTGTGATTCAAAGAGTCAAAAGCTTTGCTGAAGTCAACAAATATATCAAGAGTTAAAAGCTGCGCCTGGAAATTCTTTATATATTCTTTTTGAAAGGGCAGCGCATGCTTCGTAGACCTGTTTTGTGTAAAGCCATTCTAACAGTCAGTGATTATGGAATGTTTCAGAAATAAATCCGTTGAGAGGAACGTGGACGAGTTGTTCTAAATCCTTAGGAAAATACGGAAGATTACACACTGCAGGCCTGTAGTTTCCTAAAACGTTTGCATCTCCTTTTTTTTATATAAATCAAGGCTACCCACGCTAGCTGCACATCAGGAGAAAATTGTCTTTGGTAAGCGTGGTGTTCTATATGTACGTTAGACATGGCGTCATAATATCGAGAACACATTTCATTGGCCGACTTTGAATATTGTGTGCATCAAGATACGGGTACCTTTTAGCTTTCTACATGTCAAAAAAACCTCTGTTTTCATCCGTTGGTGCAAAAAAATGTATAGGGATGGTATTACTTTGTCACCTCGAAAAGCAGATATCCCAGCGCTGACTTGACTGTGACATATAATAAATGACTTAGCAAGGTGCAAGCCGGATGTTTCTTGGCTATCAATTACTAAACTTGTGATATTTCTCTCATGCGTGTTCCTCTTGAAAAGCATGTTTACACTCTAAAAAAAAAGAGCGAGTAAAAAGGGTGTCCGTTTGTCCCACAACAATAACCGTCCTCTATATTGCGTTCCATCCTTGCGCTATCGCCCCGCGCCCGGTACATTTCGGTCACAATCGACACGCCCATTATCAGGGTTACATTGCATTCTCGGTAGGAAAGTGGCCAGCGCCAAGTTTTCAAGAAAGGAAGCTCATGCAAGCCTGATGACGAATATTGTTCTGGGACAAAAACACACCCTTTTTCCTCGATATTTTTAGAGTGTAGGCGCCCCTGTTGTTCTTTTGGTTTCTGAGAAAGATTTTTTTCGAATAAGTTGTTATAATAGGTAGGTCTCGCTACCGAAATTTCTCTATTCGAGCGGTTACGCAAGGATTTGTACTTTGCCAGCACGTCTGCGTCTCTCGTTTCGAGGAACATCGCAAACATCTTGTGTTTCCTTTTCACTTGCCTTGTAAGCTGACCGGTCATCCAGTGTTTACGAGCACTTATAGGTGGAGGTATGGGCGCAATGGGAAAACACTCGTTGTATAATAAATCATACATTTCTAGAAATTTACGGTAAGCACCCTCAGCTGTGTTTTCTCTGTATACTGCAGACCAATCCACCTAAGCAATGCGGTTCCTGAATTGTTCGAGTCTCTCAAGAAGTAGAAGTTGCCGCTGAGCATTTGCATTTGCTTTTGAAGGAATTTCCTTTTCAAGAAACAAGAAAACAGGCAAGTGATCACTCATGTCTATTGATATGCAGCCCGAAACAAGCACACAATCACTATTAGTAATCATAAGGTCTAGCGCCGAAGTGCTAGTAGCAGTGACTCGTGTGGGACTACTGATTACATTATTAAAATCAGTGGTTGCATGGGCAATGACAACGGTTTCTGCGTTAGACTGATGGTGCCAAAGTCTATGTTAAAGTCTCCAGCTATGCAAGAAGCAAATGTTTCTGCATTGATAAAGAATATCTCGCACTCAAAGCATTCAAAAAATGTCGATAGGTTTCCCTGAGGCGGGCGATAAACAAAAACAAAATGTTTGGCAGGCCAACTGGATGGTAATACTTTCAATATCAGTTCTAGTGGCTAAGGTACTCGGCTGCTGACTCGCAGGTCGCGGGATCAAATTCCGGCTGTGGCGGCTGCATTTCCGATGGAGGCGGAAATGTTGTAGGCCCGTGTACTCATTTGGGTGCACGTTAAAACCCCAGGTGGTCCAAATTTACGGAGCCCTCCACTACGGCGTCTCTCATAATTACATAGTGGTTTTGGGACGTTAAACCCCACAAATCCATCAATTTCAATATCAGTGCCACAACGGCAGTGATCAGGTAACAGTTCACAGACATACTTGTTTGTAAGCAGCATGGCAACGCCTCTCCTATGCACGTTTCGCTGTACGGTTGACATAAAAAGAATTTTAATTAGGCATGCGCGGAACATCACTATCTTGACGATACCATGTTTCGGTTAAATAGATGACGTCAAAGGGGTTTGTAAAGCGCACCAGATAATCGGTCAATTGATCAACTTTATACACAGCAGATTGCATGTTCAAATGTACTACTTTCAACCTAATAATTTTCTCTGTGCCAGCTTATGCATCAAGCTGCGAGGGCGTGAAAAGAGGTGTGTTACCCGAGCGATTTTCTAGAGGCGAGAAAAGAACAAACAAGTCAAGTATAAGGTTGAGTGACGCCGAACTAAGTCATTCTCAACCAATTGGCTTGACAGTTTTTCCGAATGACATCGGAAGTATCTGTTTCGCGTGCTAGTATGCTGCCCTTCTTTGTCCACGCGTACTTCTAAAACCTTTCCCTTTTCCTTCTGATAGCTGCGCCAAGAAAGCGTTTGTTGTGGGGTTTCAATTGTTCGTTGACGTAGATCCGTTGCTTGGGCCCCGTGAATGCAATTTCAGTAGTCGACAGGTTTGCCTTCTTTGCTGCCTCAAGGAAAAGGTTTTGTTTCGCTCTGGCCGTGAACCAGACACTTAGATTAGAATCATTACTGTTAATAGTTCTGACGGTATGGGCGATGTCAATGTCTGCTAGGTCGATAGTAAACTTGATAGTCTGTGAAACTTTCAAGGCAATCTTAGCGGCCCTGTTCCTAAAAATGAGTTGTAAGCCCTTTATTTATACATTATTAAGCTTGCTGGATAATTATAATTCCATCATTTTGCTTTCAGCTTTAGTTTCAACTAGGTGCTTATTTTTCTGCTTCAAAGCCGCACAGTCATCTCTTGTCCTCCTCACCTCAGCAGTCAAAGTTTGCAGCTCCGTCGGAGCGCTTTTGAAATCATGAGCCATCCCGGAACAAAATGATATGCTCTGATTCATGGTCCAAACTTCAGCGCACATTTCACGTTTGAAGTCATCAATGGATTTATTAATATCAGCAGTAGTAGGCATGACGAGCGAAGAACCGAATACAAACACTCAGTCGGCAGTGGCAGAACCAATAGACAAAAAAGAGCTAGAGTTAGGGACAGCAGTGTTGAAAACATATGTACAGGTGCACTCACGTATGCAGAAAAAAGCAATAGCATGAAAAAGTTAGTCACTAGGTCAACGTGGCACTCACCATGAACTGGACGGAAGATCCGATGAGGGGTTTTTTGTAGCTTCGGCAGCAGGTGACATCACGACGCTGCTGGCGCTGAATACAGACGTAGGCGTGTATGGTACAGCCCGCTTTTGATCATGCACGCGTTCTCGTGCGGAGTTTCTTGATAAGGCATCAGCAACCTATGTAGCAAAAATCAATAGCATGGAAATGTTAGTCGCTGGGTCAACGTGCCACCACCCGCCTTCAAAACAGCTGACAAGTAGCATAGAGCTTGCACGCCAATGCACTCTCGTATTCGTTTCCGAGTCTCGTCGCTGCTGCACTTGCTGAAACGTCGCCTGCACGAAGACGACACACAGACGGCACCTCCGTGAACTAGTTCTGGAAGTGCAGGGTGAATCGAATGTACCTATGATGTAGCCGCTAAACGCTGCTTAAAACACATTATAAGAAACGAGCCATAAAAAATAGAGCAGCCAACTCAAACACGCCACAAAAACCCCGCCAGAACCATTGAAAAGGAATTGCCGGATGTGCCATACAGGAAGTCTGCTGGGTTTGGCCGTTCGGGGTATGCCAGTTTGTCCATATGGCCAGAAAGTTGTCTAATAGCGGCCGAAATTTCGGATGCGTAGCAAACAAACGCCCACCACTAAGAGGCGGCTTTCACTGCGGAGAAAGCTCACAGGTCCGGTACGGTAGCGCCGAGGCGCGCGAGTTCCCCGTGAAAGGCCCCCACTCGGACCCACTCCTCCCATGTATTCGCTCGACGCTTTGGACACTCCCCCTATTCTACACCAATCTACTATGAAACCCATTACAATGCCGCAGCTGTTGGAGGCTAGGGCGCAGTGCAGGTGGTTGCGAATCCGATGTGCGGTGTTGCAGACGTAACGAAGCACACTCTGATCGAGAGTGCGTGACCCAGGGTAGCTTGTGCTGCCTTTGGCTATGTGGTGTAAACATGCCCCTGGTAATGCATATTACTTATTTAGACAGCAAGACATGCAGGTATTAGAAATTGTATACAAGCCGCGATGTTCCAGTAGGGGAGCCATAACGACTGTTAAGGAGAGGGCTCATGATTATGCCGGTGTTATAGGCCGTCATTCGTTCACGCAGATGTTTATTACACAGGGAGTTGAGGCAGTAGTAGAAAAAGCTATGACAAGGGTAATGGAGCATCTAGCAGATAGCATCACTGAATGCATAGCTCAAGACAAGTTGTCAGCGCTCAATTTGCTAAGCTTCGAATGCCCCCTTCAGCAGGTTCTCCCGACACTGGTAGATGCAAAAGTCGATGATTCAGTTGGTAACGGTATGGCGAATACGGCCGCTAGCATCCGTTGCTCCTCATTGTGTAATCAGGCCTCTGGTCAGCAATATGTGCTGGATTTACAGGTGGCCTCAGATGTCAATCTTGGAGCCCGGGATGGAAAACGCAGCCGGTCTCCGTTAAACCATACTAGTCCCTTTTCCCCTAGGTCCTAGTAAAAAAACGCTCCGCCCAGTAAACTGCTCAAAAAGCGTATTTTAGAGAATGTCGTCTCTGCAACAATTCTTTCACCCAAATAGCATCCTTGAAAGTACAATTGTCGCATTAGAGATTGCCACTATCTGGAGCGAGCTATTTCAACTCCCTGACAAGGGCACGCAGCAAGGCTAAGTGATATCACCACTGCTTTTTAACTTGACCCTCCTCCTTGAGCTCCCACGTCTCTTTGACGCTGTCCGTGGGATGCATCACGCGTTATACGCCGACGATATCACTATGTGGACAAGAGGTGCAGGCACGGGTGAACAGGAGGTCATACTCCAGGAGGTAGTTAATATCTCTGAAGAATATCTCAAGACCTGCGACCTCATATGTGCTCCGGAAAAGTCACTACTGTTAGTGCTTGGGGCACGCACCCGGGGATGACCACCAAGCTACGACGCACCTGACCCACAAGTCTTTCTACAAGAAGTCCAAACATCACACGTGGACACACTTCGAGTCCTTGGAGTACGTATACATAATGATGGGTCTGGCTCCGCTGCGCTACCCCGGCTACAGAACACCGTGACACAGCTCACTCACCTAATACAAAGGGTGGCTAACCGCCACAGTGGCTTCAAAGAGCACAACACCATAAAAATGGTACAAGCTTTCTTTTACAGTCACATAACGTACGGAACTCTCTACCTCATTCCGAAGACAGCGGAGAAAGAAAAACTAAATCCGCTGATACGAGAGGCTACAAAGCCGGCAGCCGCCTCTACTGGCCGATTGCTTCGCATGGGAGTTAACAATACGTGGGAAGAACTCGCCAAAGCACACCTGATCAACCAGATCGAGAGACTCAAGCTGTCACCCAGAGGGCAAGCCGTCCTTCGGCGCACAGGGAACGAGACCACCCAATAGAACCCGATCAAGAACGCAAAGGCAAACTACCGTCAGAGCTCCGAGAATGCCTTGACATTCAGCTGATCCCTCGAAACATGCACCCTCAACATCACCGAGCAAGGTGGCTCGCCAGGGTTAACAAGCTCGGTAACAGCCATCGCAATAACCAGCAGGCACGATACGTGAATGCAGCGAAGTATTAGGAACGTAACGCCTTCGCGATTACCGTCACAGATTGCAAGCGCATGGCACTGGCATCGGCGACAACCTTGCCGAACGCGCGGAAACAGCTGAAGAAGCTGCTATAGCACTAGCCCCCCCCCCCCCCCCCCCAGACGAGTGAGGATCCCATCTTGGTCTTTACCGACTCACAAACAGCGACCCGGAACTATCTGCAAGGCAGTGTCTCGACGGTGGGGATTAAGCTACTAAACCTCATGGACAATCCTCCTCCCTACACATGCATTATGTGGACTCCGGGTCACGAAGTTCTCGATGGAAATGAAGCGGCACATGCCCACCGCAGCCCGTGAATGCGTCAGCCGAGCATTTCTGTACAACAGAAGCAGAGACAAGAGAACCCGTACCACTAACGTTTCATGCATTACTTCTACATTATCGGCTTGAACGCAGGTCATACCCTCCGCCATATGCAATACTCACAGGAAACGAAGGCACTGACCACAGGCGCCTTCAAAGCAACACGTTCACCCACGGCGTACCTTTGCACCATATGAGGTGAACGTTGCATAGCTACATCTGTCCTCACTGCAATGTGGCATACACTCTGGCGAACATCCTACTGCAGTGTAAAGTAAGCGTGCCACGGCTACAAGCAGCAGCACCAGATGCGGACCGAGACCTCAGTGAAGCTTGGGATGCTACGGTCTCCCAACCGAACCTGGTCGAGGAGCGTAAACACGGTCGCACGAGCCCGGCAGGTTGTCCAGGCCAAAGGGTTCCTGGAATAAGGGACCCCTCCACCTTCACTCACCAGCTCAACTCAAAGAATGTTTCCTCTCTCTCTCTCTTCATCGATACATTCTGCTGTTACTGATTTACATTGTCTTAGTGCTCAGTTAAATTGTGATTTAGTTTTATTACAAGAATCTTGCCTCCGTCCAGACAGTTTTACTTTAAAAATTACCGGTTGTATAAATAAGACCACCCTTCAAGAAGAGGGGCATAGTGATGCATCGTCATTTGCACATGTCACTGCCACTGCGAACGTTGTGTGCACATACCCTTCAGAGGCTATAAAAAGCCTCGCTCCCAATAAACGTGGTTCACTGTTGTACATTCGTGTCTGTACGCTTCAGTGGCGACGAGGCGGTCGAACCGTTGGTCGCGCTGCGACCATGGCTGCGCACGCGGGCCCACCGTGTTTTGACGAGGAGGCGGACAACTGGGAGGCTTACCGGCTACGCTTGGAAGCATACTTCGAGGTTCACGACGTCACGGACGAGAAGAAACGCCGGGCAATTTTGGTCACGGTGTTGAGCACAAAGACAGTGGATTTATTGGCTGCACGATGCGCGCCGGCGAAGATACAGGACCTGAAATACGAAGACGCTGTGAAGTTCCTGGGTGAGCGATTTGCTCCGACGTGCAACGAAATCGCAAAATCGTACAAGTTCTTCACAAGGAATCAGCTTGCAGGAGAGTCGGTAAATGAATTTCTCGTGGAAATACGAAAGATTGCAAGCAGGTGCAATTTCGGTAGCGCCCTCGACAGGATGCTAAGGGACCGCATTGTTTGCGGCCTGCGCGACGCTAGTGTTCGTCGGCAGCTGTTGGCAAAAGCGGAACTCACGCTGAGGGAGGCGGAAGAGGCAGCGCGTGCAGCAGAGATGACAGCGGCAAACGTGGACTACATGGCCAGCGCGCAAAACACGGACAATGTGCACGCTATGACAATGAAGCGCAGAGGCCAACCAACTAGGCATCCGTCACTACGAGAGTCGGCGAGCAGGGAAGACTGGCGGCACGAAGGGACGTGCCCATACTGCGGCAAAAGTGGTCATACAGCGGAAAAATGCAAGTTCCGTTCTGTTAAATGCTTCACTTGTAAGAGGCAAGGACACCTAGCCCGTGTGTGCCAGCAGCACAAGTCCCGTCAAAACAAAGTATTCCACTGTGAAAGTCAGTGCTCGACTACAAACAATTTCTGCTCAACTTGCAAGCGGCATCGGTGAACATGGTCCAGCCAATTTATCGCACCATGGAATGGGATGGCGTGGCTCTCCGAATGCAAGTAGACACCGGTTCCCCCGTGACAATCATCACATGGCCTACCTACACCAAATACCGTCACCTTTGGCCTCGGCTCCAGAAGACTACCTTGCAACTGACTTGTTTCCTCGGTCAACTTCCCGTCAAGGGTCAACTCAATATCTCGGTGACGTACGGCGGGACCACACTGGACGCTACCTTGGTGGTGCTGGGGTGCTCTGGACCGGATCTGTGTGGGCGGGACGTCATCAAAGCCCTCGAACAGCACGGAAGGCAGGTTCTCGCCGTCGGAATGAAGGCTGCCCCCAGTAAGCCATCCTCTACTAAGGACAAGTTACAGGTGCAGCAGTTGTTGGACGAGTTTCAGGACTTGTTCTCGGACTTGTTTCCTTTTCCTATTTTTCTGCTGGTTGCTGCTACTGCCAAACTTGTCGTCGTAGTCATGCTTTTCGAGGTGTATGAGAGATGAGTGTTTCTGAGGAGGACATATGCCTTGCTTGCATGCTTACCCTAGAAACTACTGATGCTAAAGTGAAATGCAAAAAGTGTGGTAATTCTTATCACATCGAACAGTGCTCTGGACTGACTGAGCCGCTTGATAAGACGAGAAGTGGCACCAATTCTCGCAAAAACTATGTGTGTTCCACGTGTAAAACTGGTGCGCCATGCGTCGGTGCAGGTGCCGCTGCTGCGGCTCGTCAGGATTTTAACTTTGCTGTTGCTTTTGCGGAGTTAAGTCAAAAACTTGATTTTCTAATGCCACTAAATGAAAAGATGAACAGCATTGAACAGGCAGTGCAAACAATGTCTGATCATTTCGATACCATTCTGAAGCGATTGGACAGCCAAGATAAACAAATTGAGCAGCTCCGTAAGAGAACTGAACAGTTGGAACGAGCAAGGCCTGACGAGGAACTACACCAGATAAACTCTGACTTGAATGACCTGGAAATGCGTAGCAGGAGCCGAAACTTGGAAATTCATGGGAAACTTTTCAACGAGCACGAGAATCTACTCCAAAAGATAAACGAGATAGCCAGGATGATCCAAGTTCCTGAGGTCAGCGATCACGACCTTGAAGCTTATCATCGCCTTCCGGCGAAGGCAAATAAGACCCCCGCCATTATCATACGTTTTCAAAGCCAAAAGCTGAGGGATATGTGGCTGCAGAAAAGGCGATTACTAAAGGAAAAGGATGCAAACATATACTTTTCGGAAAACCTAACGCGCAGGGCAAGAACACTATTGTGGACTGTGAAGCAATGGGCTCGCGATAATGGCTTCCGTTACGTGTGGTATGCAAACGGGAAAATCTTCATCCGCAGGAAAGATGGCGAACCGTCCCATGTTGTCAGGGACGCGAGTCAGCTGGCTAATTTTACTGTGGTTAGGCACGTCAGCACATAATATGTGAACATCACGTCAAAATGGCTAACAATAGATTCGTGTTGCCTTGCAACATTCGCAGCGTCATGCCTACCGATTGGTTGGGCTCATCAGTGAAATGTTTTCATTTGAATGTACGATCACTGAACAATAAGGCTGATGAACTGCAAATTTTGTTAGACAGTTTTAACCTGTCTTTTGATTTCGTCATGGTATCTGAGTCATGGCTGAGCAGTAGCTTTTGTTTGCCATCATTTTCCACATTTGCCGTCAATCGTAATGTGGGTCGTGGTGGAGGTGTTTGCATTTTCGTTAATAAGAAAATCGAATGTGAATTGATCTCGGAACTTTGTTGCATGTCATCTGCTGTTGAGGTTGTTTCTGTATTGGCAAATAATACCGTTTATTCAGTGTTCTACCGACCACCCAGTGGAGATGTTGACGTATTTTTTGAGTACATTGAATCATATATTTCTTTTACTTCTGCGCATCACTATGATGT
The DNA here is from genome assembly GCF_043290135.1 of Rhipicephalus microplus. NCBI lineage: Eukaryota > Metazoa > Arthropoda > Arachnida > Ixodida > Ixodidae > Rhipicephalus > Rhipicephalus microplus. The sequence goes on from NC_134710.1 coordinate 212,116,413, forward strand.
CATTATGGGCGGTGATTTTAATATAGACATGATGTCTAATTCTGCCCATGCAATTGATTTTGATGTGCTGTTAAGAAGTTTTGGCTTCAGTATTGTTACTAAGCTTCCTACTCGTATAACTACTAACTCAGAAACACTGATTGACCTGTTTATTACTAATATTAACAATTCTGTTATACATTCAGGGGTAATCTGTTGCGATTTAAGTGACCACATGGGCATTTATTTGTTTTTTCAGAAAAAGCAGCCTAGATCTAAACACACATGTACCCCAATGGTTCAGTACGTCACACCTAATGCTCTTGAAAATTTTCACAGTGAAATGTCACTTATGTCATGGAGCGATGTGTTCAATGAAACTAATGCAGAGGCAGCTTATGAAAAGTTTCTTAGTAAATTCTGCGGTGTTTATAATAGGCACTTTCCGCTAAAAAAGAAACGTACTATGAAAAAGATAAGAAAACCTTGGATATGTAATGAACTTCATACACGCATTAAACAGAAGAATAAACTCTATAACACATACATTGCCTCCAAAAGCACACAGCTGTTTCAAGAGTTTAAAAGCTACAGAAACAAGTTGACCAGTGACATCCGAAATGCCAAAAAGCGATATTATGAAAAACAATTCGAAAATTCATTTCGGCATCCTGATAAACTATGGAAACAAATCCGTTCTCTGGACGCTAATTTCATTGAGGATACGCATTTCGACAAGATCACTCATAAAGGAGAAGATTACACAGGGGAAAAATTAGCTGAGGCATTTAGTTTGTACTTCGCAAGGGATCATTCTACACCACATAACTCACAAGACACCCGTACTGCCAGATGTTCATCTACTCTTTTTCTTGAACCAGTAGGTGAGAGTGAAGTAACGCAAACGTTTCTTGAGCTTTCAAACAGTACGTCATGTGATTTAAACAACATACAAATTCGTCCAGTAAAATATGTCATTGAATTAATCTGTGTGCCGCTTACACATATCTTTAATTTGTGCCTGCAAACCGCTACATTTCCTTCGGCTATGCAAATAGCAAAAGTAATTGTGCTTTACAAAAAGGGAGACAAAAATGACTTTAGCAATTATAGGCCAATTAGTATCCTTCCTGTTTTTTCTAAATGTCTGGAAAAAATCATACTGAAACGCATGGACAAGTTTTTACAATCTAACAATATTATCAATGATTCTCAGTATGGATTTAGAAAAAACCGTTCTACGGAAATTGCTTTGATTCATCAAAAAGAATATATTCTTGATAAATTAGAAAAAAATAAGTTCGTGTTAGGCATTTTTGTAGATTTTACCAAAGCATTTGACTGCATAGTACACAGTATCTTATTTAGAAAATTGGATTTATGTGGTATTAGAGGGCACGCTTTAGATTTAATAAAATCTTATTTATCTCATCGGAAGCAGTACGTTCAAATCAGCAATTTTCAGTCCAAAACGCGTGATATTACAGCCGGTGTGCCACAGGGCAGTATACTTGGGCCTCTTCTCTTTAACATTTATATTAATGATATTGCGAACATTGATGATCAATCCAGGTTTATTATTTATGCGGATGACACTACAATCCTTTTGTCAGCTGATACACACAATGAGCTATCTTCCCGTGGTAACAATGTATTAGGTAAGCTAGAAGTTTGGACAAAGGAAAATGCACTGTCAGTTAATGTAAATAAAACTAAAGCTATAATTTTTAATTCTATTAATAAAAAATCTGATACTTTAGTACATTTGCTGTATAAATCCCAGCCAGTTGAAATTGTCAGGTCAATAAAATCACTAGGAGTTTATTTCACACTACATTTGCAATGGAATGATCATGTCCACAACATTTTATTAAAAGCATCGAGAGCGGTTGGTATACTTTGGCGACATAAATCTGTTTTACCTTTAAAGGCAAAGCTTGCTATATACCACGCTTTATTCCTTTCACACTTGAACTACTGCACGTTAGTGTGGGCGACAACGACTAAAACTAATTTAAGAAAAATTTCATCACTCCATAATAAAATCCTCCGTCTAATTTACAACCTTCCTCACAGACATACAACAGATCACTTGTTTAGTGAACATGAAATCATCAATGTTTACCACCTATACATTTACAGGCTTTTACGCCGCTATAAGATCGAACAAAAAAAACGTTCATTTACTATTACAGATATCGCTTCCATGATACGTTATCAATCAAAGTACCCTCACCGTCATCAACCACCTTGGATGCTTCCTCGTATAAGAACTAACTATGGACAACAAAAAATTACTTATCAGCTACCGTTACAATTAAACAGGTTATATTCATCAGGTGTTAACATAGCAGATATCACCCTTTCTCAACTTCGCCAATATCTTATTAACACTCCTGACAATTAAGACCTTATCTTCAAAGTTCGTAGATAACAATTAGGGAAAACAATAAACAAAAACACAAAGGATGAAAATGCAGTCACCGCTGCATGTAAATAATATGTTTAATGTATTCGTGCTTTACATATTGCGACTTTTGATTTATATTACTATATATGTTTATTGCACTGTGTCTGTGTGGGTTTTTTTTTTTTTCTTTTTTAGTTTGAAGGCTTTATCAATTCTAATTTTGTTAATGTTGTGTATTCTTGTCAGCTGTGGTGTTCTGTTGCCGCCACCGCCACTGCCTTATGTACATTGGGGGGTGAGAACTTAGTCAAGCGGATAATCGCTTTTATTCTCACCCCCTCCATCAACTGTGTATTGGTGGAAAAATAAACCATTATTATTATTATTATTAAGAGCTAGGTTTAATCAAAGGGCCACCCGTTGAGTTACGCTTGCGCGAAGGTGTCGTACCTCGTTTCTTTAAGGCACGTGCCGTGCCTTACGGGATGAGAGAAGCCGTTAGCCAAGAGATAGATCGTCTCGTTCAGACAGGAATCTTGACACCAGTTGCTTGCGCTGACTGGGCAACGCCTCTTGTTCCGGTAGTAAAGAAAAATGGGTCCATACGACTTTGCGGTGACTTCAAAGTAACAGTCAACGCTGCTTGCCACACGGAAAAATATCCGTTGCCCAAAATTCAAGACATCTTTGCTAGCTTAAGTGGAAGCGAAGTGTTCTCTACAATCGATCTAAAGGACGCTTACAGTCAGCTACCTCTAGATGAGAACGCAAAGCAGCTTCTAGTCGTTAACACGCAAAAAGGACTATTCTGCTTCAACCGTCTCCCTTTCGGTGTAGCGTCCGCCCCAGCAATTTTCCAGAGACGCATGGAAGCCATCCTTCAAGGAATACCGGGTGTTAAAGTTTACTTGGATGACGTGGTTGTGGCAGAGAAGCAAGACAACTGCGAAAAATTGCGCGAAGTCTTCCAGAGGTTACGGGACTACGGTGTGAAGCTTCACCCAAGCAAATGCAAAATACGGAAGAAAGAAGTTGAGTATCTTGGGCACCGCATATGCGCAGATGGCCTTTTGCCGAAAGCGGAGAACATTGAAGCAGTATCAGGAATGCCCAGGCCCACATGTGTGGCAGAGCTGCGGTCGTTCATCGGCTTTGTGGCGAATTACCATGCATTCCTTGGCAACTTGTCCACTGTTCTCGCACCGTTGTATGAACTGTTAAAGAAAAACGCCCGTTGGCAGTGGGGAGCAAGACAAGAGGCCGCTTTCGAAGCAACGAAACGCCTCGTCAAAGGCGCCAAGTTCCTCACGCACTACGATCCGCAAAAGCCCCTCGTGTTAGAAACGGACGCGTCGTCTTACGGCATCGGGGCTGTTTTATACCACCGGGTCAACGGAGAAGCGAAGCCAGTTGGATTTCGGTCGCGCACTCTGACTGCCGCAGAGCGGAATTACGCACAAATTGAGCGTGAAGCGCTGGCAGTTGTCTTTGGGGTGACCGAATTTCGTGAGTACCTACTGGGTAATACTTTCACGCTAATTAAGAATCACAAGCCACTTCTGCGACTGCTCAGCCCGGACAAGCCCGTACCTGCTCTGGCAGCGGCACGGATCCAGCGTTGGTCTTTATTACTCAGTGGCTACACGTACACGATCGAGTACAAGGCAGGAAAAACCCTTCCGGTAGCTGATGCCCTGAGCCGCCTTCCGGCAAGCTACCAGCACGATGCCAGTACCATGGAGTCCATCAATAACGACGCCCGTGAGTACGTGCTTTTTGCTGAGCAACTAGACACCACCCTGATGTCGTCTAGTGATTTGGCCCGGGCGACAAAAGCAGATAGCACCCTCAAGCAAGTCGCTGTCTATATTCGCGACGGCTGGCCTAGGAAACTACCGAGATCAAAACCAGACTTACGTCCATTCTTTTTAAAAAAAAAACGAACTTGTGTGCAGTAATAACATTGTCTACTGGGGCCACCGAGCGATAATTCCGGTCGCCGCCCGGAATTCCGTACTACGCATGCTGCACGAGACTCATCAAGGGATGACGTCGATGAAGAAGTTGGCGCGCTCCATATTTTGGTATCCTGGGCTGGATCGGGACATTGAACGTGTGGTAAACACTTGCCCTGTATGTGTGCAGTGTAGCAGCATGCCACCTGCCAAGGAGCCTGTGCCATGGCCGGAAACCAAGAAAAAGTGGTCAAGGGTGCACGTAGACTACCCCGGCCCGGTTGACGGACATATGTTGCTCATCGCGGTTGATTCGCACACGAAGTGGATAGAGGTGAGCCCAGTGAAGATAGCCAGCGCGGGACGGACTATCGAAGCCTTACAACCAATGTTTAGTAGGTTTGGCCTGCCCCGAACCGTGGTTTCCGATAACGGGCCACAGTTCACTAGCGCGCAGTTTCAGTCGTTCATGAATGAAAACGGAATTCGCCACTTTCGCACCGCGCCTTATCATCCGCAGTCCAACGGTTTAGCAGAGAGGGCAGTGCGAACGATTAAACTGGGACTGCGCAAGAACGCTAGAGGCACACTGCAAGGCCGATTAGACCAAATTCTGTTGCAGTATCGCCGCACCCCTCTGCCCAGCGGGAAAACGCCAGCGTTCATGCTGCTGGGTTTTGAGCCTCGATGCAAGTTGGATAACATCGTGTCATGTCGGCCATGTTCTCACACAGATACGGAGCACCCCGGAACCACTCGCCAAGTTGGAGACTCTGTTTGGTACCGGAACTACGGGACAGGAGCCAGGTGGAAGGCTGGCGTCGTACAGACCCCCGAAGGCCACCGCATGGTAACCATCAAGGCCGCAGACGGCGAACATCATCGCCGGCATCATGACCAGTTGAGAGGAAGAGAAACCGACACCACGGGACTCGCTGCCGGTGAAGCAGAAGTCAAGCAAGAGCCCGGGGTTGAGGCACCGCTGACGGAAGCTGGCGAAACCGGTGCACCACTGACCTCAAGAGAACCCCAGAGCCCAGGTGCGCCAGACACAGACAGCCGACCAAATACGCATGACAACCAGGTTGGAAATGACGCCAGCGGCGCGCAATCTGATGGCAATAAAGAGTTCGATCCTGGCGAAACCGTGTTACGCAGGTCCACCAGAAACCGACGCCCGCCGGATCGCTACCAGCCTTAAGGGGAAAGAAGGCTGATGCATCGTCATTTGCACATGTCACTGCCACTGCGCACATTGTGTGCGCATACCCTTCAGAGGCTATAAAAAGCCTCGCTCCCAATAAACGTGGTTCACTGTTGTACATTCGTGTCTGTACGCTTCACATAGTTACAATGGTATCAAATAGAATGTGTCATTAAGCAAAGATTACATTGAAGCTTGTTTCTCCAGAATGTGAAATTTTAGGTATAAACAAAGCACAACTGATTAGGGCTTTTTGGTACCCAATGCTTACTTCCCGTTAGGTGTATATGACACCTGGGCATTGGAAATCGTAATTGGCACGTGTGGTATAGAAGTATTTTATTGTCAGATTACGCCCATTGCAATCATATTACTTAGGGGTTAAAAACTGATGCATGTGGCATCCAGTTGTGGGATCGGACACAACATAATCATCTGACATGTTTAGATTCAAGCAGCCCCACGTACGTGATAGGTCGTCTTCAGCTTTCGATTTGACTTTTGCAAGCTGAAGCTTTAATGTTTCAGCTTGGTCAACTATTCATTGTGTTAAAAATAGCGACCACTTACCAGTGACGTTTGAAGTAATGAGTTCGATTGCTCCGTTACCTTCTAATTTACGGAGGCTTATAAATTACTCTAAATTTAAACAATCATTACTTGCCTCATTGTCTTCTATAGCAAATACAATCACGAAGTCACAAGCTTTGAGCATTTTTTTCTGTTGTAAAAAAAATTCCCGCGAGAAAGCTGAATATGTGGTTTCGTCTGCAAATCAGAACTCTATATGCTCCTTGGTGAACTAATGAGTGTGTGAGGAATTATAGGTGCCGTAAGGCAGCCTGGAAAAAAAGTTGCTGCTTAATCAGTTCCCTCCAAATTGAAAGGACTATCATTTCTGCGCGGGTAGGTACTTTTCAACGAATAGCTTTGCAAGTTGTTACCCTATTGCACACTGCTTAGAAGACGAACCATTGGGATGAAAGACTAGAAGGACACAATAAGGTAACAGTGAATAGCTACCGGCTCGCCCAAGCAAGCACATTTAAAAGCTTTGAAAGTAAAAGAAGAGTACGATATTCGGAAGTTCGACTACCTGTCCAAACCTAACAATAAACGCACTGTATATATTTCTGCGTAAACGCGGCCTGTAATTGCAGAATATTTTGTTTGTGTCCGCAAGAAATAAAAGACTCGTTGGAAGTAATTCGCCGGAGGTTAGAGCATCGGATTGCTTTCCAATTATTACCTCATTCAATGAATGCAATAAGTGAAGAGGAAGTCACTGCAATTGCCCCGCCGCGGTGGTCTAGCGGCTAAAAGACTCGACTGCTGACTCGCTGTTCGCGGGACCGGATCCCGGTTGCAGCGGCTGCATTTTCTATGGAGCTGATAGTGCTGTAGGCCCATGTGCTCAGATTTGGGTGCACGTTAAAGAACCCCAGGTGGTCGAACTTTCCGGAGCTCTTCACTACGGCGTCTCTCATAATCATATGGTGCTTTTGGGACGTTGAATCCGACATATCTATCACTCAAGTCACTGAAATTTTGGGGGGCTGAACTACGAAAGGTGTTAGCTAGCGTTCCATCAGTGGCTCTGAGCCCGGACGGAGTCACAATGGCTATGCAGAAAATGCTTAATGAGGAATACCATGAATATTTATTAAATCCAAATAATTAATCATTAAGGCTGGCATGGCTCCCATCTGTGTGGAAGATCGCGAAGGTGATACCGTTACTTAAAACTACAGGTAAGAGATATGTTTTGGACAATATGGGGCCTATCGCGCTAACCTCCAATTAGACAAAATTGATCGAAAGGCTTTTAAATATTCGCATGTACAATTTCATTATTGAGCACGCCATGCCAAATCAATCTTTAATTGGCTTCAGAGCAAAATTCTCTATATGGCAGGCCCATATAGGCTTTGAGAGTCGCATTCAATCAAGGATGCGTGAAAGGAAATAAGCTGCGTTAGTCACACCGAACATCGCAAAAGCGTAAAGCGGTATGGCTAGAGCACGTATTTTTCAATGATCGGCTTTACAATCTTAACTTCTTGAGATATATTACGGCGTGGATTGTGGAATTATTTCCAGATAGAACGCTCTACTGTTTCCAGGGTAGCATCTGACCTACTAAACAGGTATGCGCCAACGGGAGGTGTTCCGCAAGGGGCCGTTCTTTCGCCAGTGTTTTTCATTATATTAATGTGCTCTATTCCACGACATACGAACGTGCAGACATATGTGTATGCTGATGACATTGCATTTTTTTTTTTGCATCAGCAGATGATATTCACAAGCTATATGCCATATTACAGGCGTACTGAACAGCCATAGACGTTAGCTCGATGATATGCATTTGTAATTAAATGTTAGCAAATGCTCTTTACTAACATTCCATTTAAAAGACCATACTCACAGGACACTTTATTATCACCTAAGAAATATTTTACAAGTATCTAATATAAAATATCTTGGTGTTATATATGACCAATCTACATATGCCTTGGAAAAAAAGCACATTAAACACACCACCGCAACAGGTATTCGTGCTGTTGGATTATTGAGGGAACTGAGTAGGTGTCGGGGTTTGGGTGCATGCGGTAAGCTTCATCCCCTCGCAATGATTGAAAGACAAGCCTTGAAGCTATGTTTAGGTCTTCCCTAAATTCGTAGCAATTAAGGTTTTGTATATAGAAGCTCGGATACCCAAAACAATTTTCTTTTCCTGACCAGACTTATTTTTTAGATTATACATACTGGCCTTGATATCGTACGCCTCGAATTCCGGCTATACAGAGTTTTCTTGACACAATAAATGTTCATATTAGTGACCTGGCTTCAATAAGAAATAATTGCAACTATGTTAACATACAGTACGATGATATCTTTCGAAAGAATGCTAAACTTATGTCGTACCGAATTTTAAACTCCATTTTAAAGGATTACGTGGCCCACGTGCCAATAAAGACAGTCATTGCAACTGATGCTTCTCAAAATGAGGAAAGGTGGGGAATTAGTATTTTCTCTCTTACTCTAGATTCGTATTTTTCTCTTCGCTTTCGAGATTTTGTGTCCACCATTATAGCAGAACATTTAACGATAATTTTAGCGCTCCGCAAATTAACATCATCCACAAGTTCTGCAGTAATTTGGACGGATTGCTTATCGGTGTGTTCTTCCCTTTCAGGAAATGAGGACTCACATGTTCTAAGTGCACTGAAATCTTCCATTCCTTCCCATATAAATTTTATTAGATTGGTTTGGCTTCCAGGACATAAGGGCCTATTTCTGAATGAAATGGTGGATGCTAGCAAATACATCTTTGAATTGCCCGGTTGCTCATGTATTGCTGGCGTCCAAATTCTTAATATGTGCTCGAATAAGGAGAAAGTGTTGTTAGAAGAATTTTCCGCTCTATTAAATAACGGCCACATTTGGACTTTAAGACCTCATACAACAGTAGATCAGTAAAATATGTCAAACAAAGAGAAATTGAATTTGTAATCACTAGACTGCATTGTCGGGCTCCATATCCTAATTTTTATTTACACAGAGCTGGTCTGGCAGTTTCTCACTGTTCTTTTTGCGTAGTACATGATACAACAGAACATTATCTAATTTCTTACATCAGATATTCCACGTTGCGGAATAATACTTTAGGTATCGTTTGCCGACTCCTTAGATTAGATCCAAGTGTACCAAATGTGCTTTCGTTCGGGGCTGTGTTCCTGGGCCAGAGTGAAGGGAAGGTAGCCCATGCTTTGGAGGACTTCATTAAATGCTCAAAGAGATTTAGATGAAAGAACCGACTCATACTCCTATTTTATAGGTTGCGTTTAAATTTCTAATTATTATTTGCTAAATTATGCAGCTCGGTGTTTTTACTCATCTAATTGGAAGTATTTGCAGTTTTGTTACATTACTACCTTCATCTTTCACTAGATGACATTTAATCAAATAATTAAAAATTTCTTCTGAAAACTACATGGTTTCTGGCCAATCCCCCAGTGTGGGTGTGTGCCACTGTCCAAGGCTCTATACTCTACTCAACTCTACATTTCTAAAGATATTCGGTAACTAAATCCTTCTCAGAATAAAATTTAAATGTCAACATTTCAGATGTCACCAGCATAGGGCACAAACGACATCTAATACATCACTCACACCTGTGCTAGTATTGTTTTTTTCCTTTCATGAATAGTATAACGAATGAATAAAGGTAAGGAGAGGCCCTGTCTATCTCACGCGCTGCGAGAAGGTAGTGAACGTGGCGCGTGAACGTGGCACTACTATCGTTACGGCGAGGGTGCTGCTAAGCGAAGGGCCCCGTCATGGTAAAGCAGCGACTACGGTGAGGGGGCCCGTTGCCGTTAAGTCTGTAGTCTTTTTAGATGCCACTGTCTAGCTGTTCTGGTGGCGTAGTGGGTTGACGTGAAGTTGGGGGCGCGGTTGTTCCATATGCAGACCGTCAGTTCCGAATTCCCGTTTTGTTGTTTACTACATTTTTTTCACGGTAATGCGTGGACGTTGACGTGACTTCTCTCAAAGAGTTATCATTTGGCCTTTTGTTGAAGAAAATAATGTAGCTGCGGTCGCTAGACAAACTTTACCATGTGAATTTCGTGGCACAGTGTCGTTTGTATCCGACTTTGCTTTGAACCACGCTCTTTTTATAAATGATTTTCTGCTGTTATTATTGCTTCAAGTACTTTTACTTGTTTTTAAATGATAATCGTGTTCATTTATGGGGATAAATATCCGCCTTCTTTTACATCCACCGACCGACATTCGTCGAGCTGAAAGCGTATAAATGTTTAGTGCGACCTAGTCTGGAGTACGCAGATTCGATTTGGAGCCCATGAACACCAGAAATATCTAATTGATAAACTGGAATGAGCCCCGCCGTGGGGGTCTATAGTGGCTGAGGTACTCTGCTGCTGACCCGCACGTCACGGGTTCAAATCCCGACTGCGGCGGCTGCATTTCCGATGAAGGCGGAAATGTCGTAGGCCCGTGTGCTCAGATTTGGGTGCACGTCAAAGAACTCCAGGTGGTCGAAATTTCCAGAGCCCTCCACTACGGCGTCTCTCATAATCATATGGTGGTTTTGGGACGTTAAACCCTACAAATCAATCAAACTGCAACGAATACAAAGAATGGTGGATTGGTCCACCTTTTCTGATCATTCAAGAAGGAGCAGCGTTTGCCGTTTAATTTAGCAAGCTAACCTACAGACACTGGGTCATCGTAGACTAATATCGAGGTTAAAGTCTCTCTATCATCTCTATCATGACCACTTCAAAATAAATCACTCTAGATACTCACATTGTCTGACGAGACATTCTTTTCGAACGGGTCGCAGTAAAATGTTGAGGCAACCTATAAGGCACATAAACACGCACAAGTATTCAATATTTCCAGCTGCCATCGACTGTTGGTATAAATTACCTGAAAAACGGTGTCCGCTGCCTCAGCAGACTCCTTTGTTATTATTATTAATAATATCAATTTTGGCGTGTAAAATGTTCACAATCGATTGTTGTATAATATACTTTGAATTATTTCGAACCTATGCGTATATGGAAAGCAACGCTGTATGTTTAGAGCTTTTTGAATTTTTTATATTTTTTGACCATGTGTCGATTATGCCACTCATCCACATGTATATTTTGTCACCACTCCTGCTTGGGTCCGAATGTGTCCCGCAGTATGTGTAAATAAAAAAAGAAGAAAGACCTTTCCCAATGATTTTCGGTTGATACTGCCCTACTCGAAAACATTCGGAAGTATGTGTGTGAATTAACTTCATTATCGCACCGAACAACCACCCCTGGCAAGGTTTTGGTCCCGTTGCATTCATATCGTAGTTGGGCAAATAATGTGATGGGCCCAATTCAATCTCCACGTATTTTTCGCGTAGCTGTATAAAAAAGGACATATGGGCTGATGCGAAACGTAATGCAGGTCAGCATCGAATGCGTTCCAACCCTGAGCGCTGTGTAGTGGGGCAGTATATTTCAATGAATCCTAAAAGCACAACAATGAGTGCTAAAATCAATACATTTGGCTCCGGTTTTGGGCCTACTTCACCTGAAATTGCACACACAGACCTCATGTGAGCGAATCGGCTGTTCTAAAGAAGTGGTTATGCACGTCGCTTTCGTCCCTTGAATATGTGCTATTGCGATGCAAATGCCGATATACGTGCGAGCTCTCTACGGTGCGGTAGATACTCTCTCAATGCTGATGCTGATTCTGATGACCTTTGATGGATGGCGCTTACCCACAAAGGGGGATGGGCCAAGAACCGGGCGGCAGGATACTTAATTGAAGCTAAACTGAAAATGAAGCCAATCTGAAAAAGTAGCTTAAAATAATACTACCAAAAAACAAAAATGTGTGCTGAGCAAGCGGTCAAACCATCTTTTGTTTTTGAAAGACATAACTACGAATTATAAACTAAAGATCTGAAAAGGTAGTGGTTCACTAGCATGGTAATCTTTTAGTTGCGTTGATGTAATCAAACACAGCGGAGCATACATCCCTGTGGCAGTAACCAAATGAAGTTCCGCCAAGTGATAAAATTACTGGTAAATTTACTTGTATTCCTAGCTTTTGTAATGGGGCTACTAAAAATTTTTTTCTCTGATAAGAATAACGATGACAGAATAAAAAGAAATGTTCAATTGTTTCAATTTCGTTGCACCAAATGCATAGCGGTGACGCCTTGAGCTGAGCTTTATTAAAGTAATAATTTAGTTGTGGAACTGCACAGCGCAATCTGGTATAAGTGACCTCTAACTGGCGAGATACACACCACTGTTTATTCCAGCAATAGCTCAAATGCTCGAAATCTTTAAATTTATCTAAATTACCTTTTCCCCATTGCAGGCAGGCATTTCGGAACCTTAGCGCGGTTACGTAAGCCGTATCTGGCAAAACTGGGATGGTGGGCCCACCCAAGGATACTGCTGCTAAAGAGTCCGCCATTTCGTTCAAATATAATCCGCGGTGGCCTGGTACCCATAGCAAATGCAGTTTTTTTTACGTTATTCGGTACTAAATGCCAAAACGTATTCATCAGCTCTGAATTTACTGCCGTAGAAAGTGCATTACAAACTGATAACGAATGTGTAATGATAACTGCTAATGATTCGCTTGAGGGTAATTTCCGTAGGGCAAGAACAATGGCCAATAATTCTGCCATGAATACCGGGGTATAATCTGGGAGTCGAATTGAAAAAGACCAGTTCAAAGAAGGAGAGAAGATGCCAACCCCAGCCTTTTCTTTTGACACAGATGCATCAGTCGCTATGATATTGCTTATCTCTAGGTGGGCTAGATAATCTGCTAACTGGTCATTTAAATACCTATATGCCAATTGTTTCGCGTTATGAGGAAATATATCATCGAATTGTATGCTAAGCATTGACTTTAGGTTGTGTATTGGACCAATATGTCTAATTTTTACATTCAATTGCTTTAGTAGCGCTTGTGCAAGTACTATTTGCGGGGTGTGTAGTCGCGACCATTGGGTTTCGAAAAATAAAGTCGGTTCTTGAATGAAAGCGTAAAATGAGAGTCTTTGGTGTGAACTGTATATCTTTAAGAATGCTTGCACAGTAAGAATTTTAAACCTATTTAGCAGAGAAGGTAGGTGAGCTTCCATATACAACACGTTATTTGCAACAAACTTTGGTAGACCCAGACACAATCGCAACGCTTCTATTTCCAGCAGTATTAGGGGTCTCATTTTATAGGCTGCGCTGCCAGAAAATAGTACACATCCGAATTCCATGATGGGCCGCACATAAAGTTTATATATCATTATTAGCACATCTCTTCTTGAACCCACTTTACGGTTTGCAAGCTTCCGTAGCCACCCCATGGCCCGTGTTGCCTTGGAGTACACATCATCAATGTGACTTCTCCAATTTAATGTGTCATTATATATGATGCCCAAATATTTAAGGGAATTCGCCTGCGGAATGAGCTCATTACTGTACATTAACGAGATGTTGATAGGCTGCAGAAAAGAGAATGCAAGGAGCACACTTTTCTTTACGTTCAGGGTCATATGAATATTTTAAAGCCATCTTTCTATCATATTGAGATAATTTTGTAGACTCTCGTATAATAATTGAAGGTCGGTATTACTTGCGAAGAAAGCAATATCGTCCGCGTACACATATAACTGAATATCCTTAGTTGATGGAATGGAGCTTAAGAAAATGTTAAATAAAACTGGCGACAGGACAGCCCCCTGTGGTACGCCACGTGTCTGCTTATATCTATTTGATGAGTACCCATCTTTAAAGCAGTAATATTTTCTCCCTCTTAAAAACTCCGACACCCACGCAGTGATGTAGTTGGGAAAGTGGTGATATGCCATCTGTTTTAATAAAATTGAATGCTCAACCCTATCGTACGCTTTAGCCAAATCTAAAGTAACTAAAGCACAGTATTGGCGCCGACGCCGAGCCAGTTGTATTAGGCTCTCTAAATCAACATGCGCACACCATATTGAGCAACCGGATCTAAAACCAATTTGACTGGGGTTTAATATTGCGTTATTATTAATATATTTCATTACCCGGGCATTCAAAACTCTTTCAATTAGCTTAACCAGATTTGACGTGATTGATATCGGCCTTCCATTTTCCAAGGCGAATCCTTTTTCCTGCTTTTTAAGAAGAGGAATCACTTTAGACAGCTTCCATTCCGCAGGTATCCACGCTTTTGTCAAAGAAAAATTCACCAGATTAAGTACTTCAGTTGGACAAATCTCGAATATTACTTTTATCATTGAATTTGTTACCCCGTCTGGTCCAGGTGCCGAAGGAATCTGATAAGTGCCTTATTATCTCTGCCAGCTCATCTAAAGTAACCTCCTCGAAATCCTCGCCTGCCATTGGGTTCACAATGTGCAGTGGTAGAGTTGACATAAATCTATCTTGGATCCTTTTCGCAATATTTTCTACTAAATCAGAGAGCTCACGGGGGGAAAGAACAGAAGAGTCAAAATTTTCAGCGGGTGGTAACATCTTTTGAGATCTTAAAAATCTAAAGAGCGCTTTTTTGTTTTTAGCCCTAGAAAGATACTCATGTCGTTTCATATTATAACCATCTTTCGCTGTACTTACTGTGCGTTTGAAGTCTGCTGCTGCGAATTTATAATCACACCAATTTTTTGGACATTGGTTGACCAGCAGTTGTTTCCATGCAGCTTTCCGTTTTCTATAGCTCCTCGTGCACTCTTCAGTCCACCATGGACTAAAAGAACCTCTTGTGGCCGAGTCTAATTTAAACGTTGCGTCTTTTACTGATCTTTTTAACACTGCACACAGACTCATAGCCCTAATGTCACCTTGTATGTCCTTGCGGTGATCAAAAGTAGCCCTCAAGTCTTTTTCTAATTTTCTATAGTTGAGGAATGAGCGGGCCTTTTCGGCGACATGTATTCTTGGAAAGTTCAGTACAAAACTAATAGGCAAGTGGTCACTGTTAGTAGCACAATCTAAAGTTTTCCACGAACATATATTTAGAGATGAGCTTGAAAATGTCAAGTCAATTACAGATTTAGAGAGACCTCGGACAAAAGTAGCAGATTGCGAATTTAAACAAGATAAATTCTTGTCAATAGCCCATTCCCACAATCGTTTTCCGCTTAAATCTGTTTTAAAACCCCAGGCCACATGATGTGAATTGAAGTCTCCAGTGATTAATATATCCTTTCTGCAGGCAGAGAACATATCGTCTAAAATTCGTGTGTCTTGCACCCCGGCTGGGAAATACGCATTTACAAACGACAAGGGAGAAGCGTCTGGTAATATTATGTCTACTATCAAAATTTCACAATCTGGAGTCACACAACGATAAGAGATCGTAGCTTTGTGACTAAACTTAGTTGCTATAAAGACAGCAAGCCCACCACCTCTGCTAGGTCGGTCCAATCGAAATAGCCGATAATTTTTTAGGTGAAACTTCTGGCTGGTTGAAAGCCAGGTTTCTTGCAGTGATATAATATCCGGGGAAAGTTGTGAAGAAAGGTATGATAGGTCTGTGGCTGCGGAAAATATAGATCTGCAATTCCACTGTAATATGGTTAGTGAACCTATTTTGACGACAGAACCGTCGCAGAAACTGCTTGGTCCAAAATGTCCTTTCACAAAAAGTCTTTCTTAGACATGTTCTCAAAGAATTCTTTTTTGTATAGATACTTTTTAAATTTCGAATTATGCGAAGAGTTTTTTGATTGGGGAGATCGGGTTCGCTTCTGAGCCTTATGAGAGTCCATATCCATATCTGCACATGCTTCCGAATCATCCGTAAGATCACCGTCTTCCGTTGTTTTGGAAGTCCCTGCCTCAGGAGAAACCGCTCGCTGACGTGTTGTCGCACTTTCTATTTCCGTACGCTGCGATACCAATGATGTCTGAGGAGCCCAATCGTTCGTAGATGCTACACCTAGAATTTGAGATAGTTGATTGGAAACCAATTGTGCCAATCTTTCAAAAAGATTGTTTGCGAGGCGTTCCATTGCCTTTTCCATAGCTTTCTCTACGGCCTCTGCGATAGATGTTGCGAGAGATGCATCCACGGCGGTGGTATTACGTGCTGCAACACTGGCATATCCTTTGGATCTCTCCTGCATTTCTGCAACGGCTTCTCTCCGAGAGCACCTCTTGCGTTCTACAATATCCAATATGGCAAGCTCCCTTTCTTTTGCTGCACAGTCTGCGGAGTCTGCAGGGTGCGCTCCATTACATAAGCAGCACCTCTCTTTCTCAGAGCTGCACTCGCGGCTGTCATGATTTTCACCACACACACGGCATCTAAGAATTGATCGGCACCCTCTGACGCTATGTCCATATCGCCAACATTTCAAACACTGCAGGGGTTTGGGGGAAAGTGGCTCTACCTTATAGATCAGTGGCCATGCCTTAATTTCGGAAGGTCGGACTGTTCCTAAAAAGGTCACTATCACCGATTCCGTTGGTGATTTTATGTTGTCAATTGTACGGGTGCACCTGTACACTGAAATTACACCCGCCACCGAAAACAAATCGAGCACATCTGCAGGTGTCAGGCTTGTGTCTACACCGCGGACTAATCCTTTCGAGCATGCGAGGTGTGCCGGAATAAATGGGCTTACCGGATGCGCTGCGAATTCGGAACATTGCAGGAGCTCACGAATGCATTCCTGATCTGCGGAACAGCACAGGATGCCTCCGCGACCAAACTGGCGGACCTCAGTGATCTCCTGGGGATGCGAAGTGGCTTTTCGAAGCTCCACTTGAATCGCCTTTGGGTTCTTCATCGGAATACTGCCCCCATCTGTAGGTACCAGTGCCACAGGGACACTTCTCGCTCCACTGCGTAACAAATAGTCTATCGGCCAATCCTTGGCGGGAGTGGACGCTAACCAAGGGGAGTGCCCTTGGCCGGGGGAAGAAAATGACATCAAAATGGAATGACTCGCTTCAGCTGAGAAAGACCAATACAGTTACCGGAAAATAAAGAACTCTCAAAGAACAATAAGGATACTGCCGCCCGATCCTGAGCCCGGGCAGCTTCTTCACAGTCGAGCCTCACAGTCGAAAAAAGTGACTGTAAAAAGTGACAGACTCTCTCAATGGTATACGCTGTCTGTAGCTGTCTTCCCATCCTGAGACGACGTCTTTCCAGTGGGAGCGAGGCGTTTTTCATATCGTTCTCAGCGAATGAATTGCGAGCGTGCCGAAGACGTGGGCATGACCGGTCGCCTGGTGGCTTTCATTGGCAAGTGCTGGTTGGTGTGGCTGCATGATTGGGCAAACCACAAGGTGTGACCGAGTCGATGAAACGAACACGCAAGATTGAACGTGCGTTTAGCAGCGTCGTTGTATTATATAGGCTGAGGAAAGGTAGCCGTAGGGAGCTTGAACGCAGTGACTCTGATGATTTAAAATTCGTCTGAATATGTGACGTAACCATTTCGAGTGGAGGCACAGCACATAGTAAGTTTACAGCGGGAAAACGTTGGCGGAAAACGCTATGCTGCGCACCAGACGCGCGAAAAAGCGTGCGCAGCGTGGGGGGAATGTGAGCACGCAATAATAATAAAAAAAGAACAACGAGGTGTTCAACCGGGGCAACACGGGAGGCAATGGCAATTATTGAGGAAAGAGAGCGTGGGTATGCTTGCGTTACTGCATGCCAAACGTTCACGGAGACGAGTATTGCACAAGTAGTCGAGGTAGCTGTTAGAAAAGCTATGGCTAGGGTGATAGAACAACCAGTTGTCAGCATCTCCGAATATATTGCTCAAGTCGTAAGCAATCAAATTGTTAAGCTTATAAACCGCCACCAAGCGACCCTGTCGGGTCATATATACATCTTACCCCCAATGAGGTAAATTCGATAAGTTATAAGGTGGATGCCTCTGATAGCTGCAATGACTCCTAAGCATCCCCATCGGCTAATGGTCAGGAACCCGTGCTGGACTCTAACGTATCTACTGGTGTGGATATTGATGCCCGTGCTCAAAAACATAGCCGATCCCCACTGAACCGTGGAAACTCTACGTCCCCTCAGGCGAATTAAAAAAACAAGAATCCGGCCAGTAAATTTTTGAAGAAGAGTATTTTGGAAATAAGTCTCCGCAACGATTACTTCAACAAAATAGCATATTTAAACGTTTTACGATAGAATTGTCGTTTGAAATTCGCTGATATTACTGATTCACACTGTCTCAGTTCTCAGCTGATTCCTGATTAATTATTACACCGCCCTTAGATAGGTGGTGGATGAATGACATTGTTATCAAACAGCCTTTACCATAAAGCTATGGTAACAATAAAGCTGCTGTCCCAGGAATTTGAAATTTTAGCTATAAAGATAACTCTGCCTTCTCGTTAGATATTTACAATATATATGTTTATTTTTCATCACGCGTACGTGATATCAGGCCATTGGACACTAATTAGCACGTGTTGAAGAAATATTTATCGACAGGAGATTTGAACGCCCATAATGTGACATTGGGTGCAAAAAAAAAATGGCCAGAATCTGCATGTTACACTGCAAATGTCGTCGAAAGACGATAGTCTTGCATCCAAGGAGAGAGTGAGCAAAACGTCTCATTGATGTTCTGCGCAACAAAATCGGTAAATGGTATTCTGGAGGCGCTGCGTTAGAGTGCCTCGAGCATGTAGCAGAGGCGAACGAGTGCATCGAGGCACGTTAGATACGAGCGCCATCTCGCAGTTATTTTCGAAAACGAAGGCGTGCGTGCCCACGGAGAAAGATGCGCGCCAGTCTCGTAAGTGATAAAGTGTAGAACGCAAAGCGATGGGCAGGTGCCACCACCATGTTGTCGTAGCAAAGTGGTAGAAACACTTACCTTTTTGAGCATCGCGTTGCACTGTCAGCGCAGCGCGATAAACGCTACAGTCGTTAAAGTTACTTGAGTGTGCCTCTTCTAGTATAAAGCCAGGCATAAAAAACATCGCCGTGTTGTTATGACGCCTCGGATATGCGCAACAATTGCTTTTTAATTGACAATCACACAACAATGAATGCTAAACCTTGAGCAATAATTGTGGGTGCTGTAATTGGGATAGGTTGTTTAGTGCTGTTTGAAGTATTGTTTAGGGCGGACAAACAGACAGACAAACAGACAGACCGACAGACAGATCAAACTTTTTCTGTTCAAGGTCTCCAAGAAAAACTATCGTCTTTACAGCTGATGTATGCCGTAACCGTTTGTGCGACTGGTCCTAAGATAAGAAGTTCACCTGTTTAAATTCAGGAAGCCTAACGTACTTGAGAGGTAACACATCTTCTTCGTTGGGTCTTACTTTTGCAAACGTCTGCCTTAATATTTCGGGTTGGTCCGTAGTTAACTGCCCAACAAACAGCGATCATATATCGATTACTCATGAAATAAGAAGTCGGGTACTATCCGTGGCTTCCAATGTACTTACGTTTAAAAATTATTGAAAGAGTGTTTGCTTTCTTAACGAACTTGCCTATCAGATAGAGACACGAAGTCAAACGTTATGAACATTTGTATGTTTTTGCATAATTCCCACAAAAAAACTGACTTCACGGTCACATCTGTGAAGCAGAATGGTAATTCACCGTGGCGTAATGATGATTGTAACAGGGACTACAGGTGTAGAAAAGCAGCCTGGACAATACTGTTATTCAATCATTGCCCTCAAAACTCGAAGGATTACCAGTTTTATGCTGGAGCTTTTAAAAGAACAGTCTCGGTAGAAAAAGAAAGTTACGAAATTCGGACGTTCGAGTATCTATCTAAACCAAACAACAAGCGCGCACTGCATAGATTTCTCCATAAAGTAAAATGATCCCGCGAGCTATGAGCACACTGTCTATAATATAGTGGTTGTTGCTAACAACACGGTGCTACTTCCAGTTCTGAACTTCTCTACGTCGACCCAAGTGCTTCCCCAAGGCATCACTTTAGCCGATCTTTCTACCCTTGATGAATGTTCGATTTGTTCTTTTACACCTGACACTAAGACCATGACGAAACCTGTCATCACGTCGCAAAATAAGGCGTTCCTCGACAAAATGATATCCAGTGACCTCTTACCTTCCCAAGTTGCGGCGCTCCGGGGTGTTCTATTTTCTTACCTGGATATCTTTGACGTTGACGACCGTCCCCTGGGCAGCACAAGTGCCGTAACCCACCGCATCGACACCGGCGACGCCAGTCCACTTCACAAACGCCCTTATCGCGTGTCACGTGCTGAGCGCCAAGTAATACAGACGGAGGTCGAGAAAATGCTCAGTAAAGATGTCATTGAGCCGTCATCGAGTCCTTGGGCCTCCCCTGTGGTCTTAGTTAAAAAGAAGGACAACACCTGGCGTTTTTGCGTCGACTATCGCCACCTGAATCGGATCACCAAGAAGGACGTTTATCCTTTACCTCGAATCGATGATGCGCTCGACTGCCTCTACGGCGCCAACTATTTCTCGTCCCTTGACCTTCGAGTCGGATACTGGCAAATTTCGGTCGACGACCACGACCGCGACAAGACGGCATTCATCACACCCGACGGCCTTTACCAATTCAAGGTCATGCCTTTTGGTTTGTGCAATGCCCCGGCTACTTTTGAACGTATGATGGACTCTCTTCTTCGCGGTTTCAAATGGTCGACCTGCCTCTGCTATCTGGATGATGTAATAGTTTTTTCGCCTTCCTTCGAAAGCCACCTGTCTCGTCTCTCGGCAATTCTTGACGTTTTTCGTTGCGCTGGTCTCCAACTCAATTCGTCGAAGTGCTCATTTGGACGTCGGCAGATTTAACTACTCGGCCACCTTGTTGACGCCACTGGTGTTCAACCCGACCCTGACAAAGTCCGTGCAGTCCGAGAATTCCCGGTTCCGCGTTCCACACAAGAAGTTCGCAGTTTTATTGGGCTCTGCTCATACTTCCGCCGCTTTGTCTTCAATTTCGCGGATATTGCTAGACCCCTCACGGATCTCCCCAAAAAGAATGTGGCATTTTCTTGGGGAAGGGACCAAGAACATTCCTTCGCGTTGCTAATTACCGCCCTCACATCACCACCTGTGTTGGCTCATTTTGATCCAGCGGCTCGAACAGAGCTTCGCACCGATGCAAGCGGCCATGGCATTGGTGCTATACTCGCTCAGATACAGAATGGCACCAACCGTGTGATAGCCTATGCTAGCCGTCTTTTGTCGCAAGCGGAACAAAATTATTCCATCACTAACCGGGAATGCTTAGCCCTCGTTTGGGCTATTGCGAAATTCCGTCCGTACTTATACGGACGTCCGTTCGTAGTCATCACGGACCATCATGCGCTTTGCTGGCTATCGACACTTAAGGACCCTACAGGAAGACTCGGCCGATGGACACTTCGATTACAGGAGTACACGTTCTCGGTTGTTTACAAATCTGGAAAGCTGCACAGCGATGCTGACTGCTTATCCCGGCACCCTGTTGATCCACCTAGCTCCACTGATTTGGAATCCGATGCCTGCGTTTTAGCCATCACTGACTTTCTGAACGTGGCTGACGAACAGCGCCAAGATCCATCACTGCTCACCATCATTGACCGCTTTCAATCGCGTTATGCTGACCCTTCTCTTAGCAGATACCTGCTTCAAGACAACGTTTTGTACCGCCGCAACTTACACCCCGACGGCGCGGAACTTTTACTCGTCGTACCGCATCACCTGCGAAAGGATGTTCTGCGACAATTGCACGACGCTCCAACTTCTGGACATCTAGGAGTCTCCATAACTTACGACCGCGTTCGACGACGAGTATTCTGGAAGGGTCTCTACCACTCCGTTCGCCGTTACGTCGCATCTTGCGACCTCTGCCAGCGCCGAAAGAAGCGTACGACTCCGCCTGCCGGTCTTCTTCAACCTATTGAAGTTTCAGCCGAGCCGTTTTATCGAGTAGGGTTGGACTTGCTAGGCCCCTTTCCTACTTCTACAACTGGAAATAAATGGATTGTAGTGGCCACACATTATGCCACTCGGTCTTCAATCACTCGAGCGCTACCAACCAGCTGCGCAACTTACGTTGCCCACTTCCTGCTCTACGACATTATTCTGCAGCATGGCGCTCCGTCTCACCTGCTCACAGACCGTGGTCGCTACTTTCTATCTCGTGTGGTTGATGATCTACTCCGATCTTGTGCTACCCGTCACAACTTCACCACATCCAACCACCCTCAGACTAACGGCCTTACGGAGCGCCTAAACCGCACTATGACAGACATGCTTTCCGTGTACGAATCTACCGACCACACTGACTGGGACATAGCTCTGCCGTTCGTCACCTTTGCCTATAACTCGTCGCGTCATGAAAGAGCAGGCTACTCCCAATTTTATCTACTCTTCGGACGTCATTCCTTACTGCCCTTCGACACACTGCTTTCATCAGACTACCCATCCTCCACCACTTCATACTCTCAGGATGCGATCAGCCATGCCCTCACGGCCCGCGCGGTAGCCGGCGTGGTAGCCCGCGCTCGGTTATCATCGTCGCAGACAGCACAAAAGTCTCTTTATGACCGTCGACATAGGGATGCCATTTTTTTCTGCGGTATCTATTGTTCTCCTGTGGCTCCCATCTCGACGTGTTGGCCTCTGCGAGAAACTACTATCGCGACACGCTGTGCCCTACCGAGTCCTTCGTCAGGTCACACCTGTGACCTAAGAGATTGCCGTTTCTACAAACTCATCAGCTGCTGCACCCAGAACGGAAGTAGTCCACGTTTCTCGTCTCAAGCTCTACAACGCGGACTCACTCATTTAACAGGCACCGAGACGGTGCCTTACCAGCCGGGGTGATGATACGTGTATGGAACTGTCGCACCGACACAGCTGAATTGGCACCCAAATGAAGAAGACGACAACGTGGTTGTAGTGGGTTGGACTCTGAAGCTTCTCCCGTTGGCCTGCTTGACTGTGCGCTCTCTAAGCCGTTAGCAAGTCCAGCTCTCAGTGAATAAATCTTTCCCGTAACAATATTTTGTCTCCGGAGGAAATCAAATATTCATAAGATATCCTTGGTAGGGGGTTAGAGCAGCGCTTTTCTTCTTAGTTATTCTCATCGCCAAAACATGTCCCAAGTGACAATGTCTTCAATAAAATTTCCAATTCTGAATTACCAGAGGTAGTAGATAGCATTCCATAAGTGGCTCCAGGCCTGGACAGAGTCACGTCGGCCAAGTTAAAATTGCTAAATAAAGCATCTCGAGAAATTTTATGGGAGGTTATCAACTACTCAATAAGAATGGAATGGATTCCTCTAGCTTAGAAAATCGCTAAGGTGATACCACTGCTTAACAATCCCGATTATGGGTATGAACTTCAAAGATTAGGCCCATTGCGCTAACCTCTAAATTTGTGAAATTGATTGAACGAGTGTTAAACATCCGTATAATAAAGTCCATTAACAAGAAAAATATTGTAAATCTGTCTCAAATTGGCTTCAGATCGGGGTGCTCGATATGGCATGTACATATGAATATTGAGAGTCGGATTCGGTTAGCTCGGCGTGAAAGAAAGTATGCCGCATTAGCTACGTTGGACATCACAAAAGCATATTACAGCGTTGAGCACGCAATTTTAGTTAGGCCATTGCACTACACGAACCTCCCAAATTACACTACGGCATGGATTGAAAAATTTTTGAGTAATAGGACATTCTTTTGTTCCCAAAGCGGCATTTCTTCGTCTACGTACTTGTGAACACGTTCTTCCTCCTGTTTTATTTATTATACTAATAGGTTCTATACTACGACATCAGAATGTACACACATATGTTTATGGGGATGACATCACAGTTTTTGCCACCGCTGACAATATTATTATTAGCCGACATATCAGTAAAGGGTGTTCAGGTGGTTGGTTTGTTACACAAGATTAGTCAAAGTCGATTTGGCATGGGAGGGCTAACGCTTTTATTAAAGTACTGTATGTACGTTCGGCTGGTGCTGGAATTTGAATGCACATTGTACGCTGGCGCTCCTGCTTATAAGCTTCGACCACTTGTTACGCTTGAGAGGCAAGCCTTGCGTCTCTGTTTTACGTCTTCCTAAATTTGCAACAATTAAAGTCTTGTATATAGAAGCTAGACTCTCATCACTTGATTCACGTTTCAAATTATTGGTGGAATATTTATTTTTAAAGCTCTTTCAATCCCCAGCAAGGTGTTCTGAAACAGTTTTTGTCTCCCGGCCTGAGTTGTTTTTTCGAACATATTTACCAAGATTCCACACACCTCAAGTTTTCCATATACAGAGCTTTCTTGACAACTTAAATGTCCGAAACAAGCACCGTCTCTCCGAACAGGGATAGCAACAGTTACATCGTAATACAGTTTGACGAAATTTTTTCCCAAACAAGCGAAACTAATGTCAGGCCGAACTTTGAATTCTAACCTGAGTGATTATCTGGTTCATTCATCAATAAGAACCGTCATTGCGACAGATGCTTCGCAAAAAGAAGTAAAAAGTGGAATTGGGATGTTAGACCCTATTCTAGATTTGTCGTTTTCTCTACGCCTTCCAGATTTTTACCCATTTTTGTAGCAGTTTTTTGCGCCAATTTTGGCTCTCCGCAAATAACTGCACCAACCAGTTCGACAAAAATTTTAACTGGGTCACTGTCGCTATCTCGCTGCAAACGACAACTCCCACGTGCTGAGTACTTTTGAATCATTATTTCCACCATACCTACAGTTGGTAAATTTGTTTGGGTACCAAGGCATAAGGGAATTTTCCTCAACGAAATGGCGGATGCATTAGCTAAGTCATCATTAAATGGCCCAGTTATTCACATACTTCCAGCATCTAAATTTGTTATAGGGGCAAGATTTAGGACGAAAATGATGTCGAAGAATTTTCTCTGCCATACATAATAAACACATTGAAATTTCAACACCTAAATCATCGTTGGAACAGCGAAATATGTGACACGCTTGCAGTTGAAGTCGCTATCACAAAGCAGAGGTGTCATACTGAATATCTCAATTTTTATTTACACAGAGCTGGTGTGGCTGCTTCCCCTAATTGTTGGTTTTGTGGAGTCCCTGAGACATATATCAGAACATTATCTGATATATAGTGAAAAATACGCTGTGTTGCGCAAAATCACTTTACATGCCGTCTTCCGTCTCGTAGGATTGGAGTTGATCATTCGAAATGTACTTTCTTTGGGGCTTTCTCCCTAGGGTTCACTGACAGGAAAGTTGTCGATGCCTTGCAGGAGTTTATTAAATCTTCAAAAAGGTTTAGACTGTAGAACCTATTATGACTCCTAAATTACAATTTTTCCCAAATTCCTTTATTCATTCATTTACTTATTGTTGTTGTTGAAACCATGTGCTTCATCTTGTACATCCGTTATTTCTAATTGTCCATTTCTCATTTATTTTTGGCCTTTTTTCAATTGCTTAAAAACCGTGAGCTAACAAATCAACAGTATTTCGTCAGAACTACCCAGTTCTTGGCCAATCCCCCCGCGTGAGTGTGTGCCACCGTTTCAAGACACTTCGTTTCTCTCCTTCTCCCTTCATTTCCTTCTCCCTTCCTTTCCTTCTCCCTTTCTTTGCTTCTCCCTTCCCTTCCTTTTCCCTTCCTTTCCTTCTCTCCTCCCTTCCTTTTCTTCGTTCCTCCCTCCTCCCTTCCTTCCTTCCTCCCTTCCTTCCTATCTTCCTTCCTTCTGCCTTCCTTCCTTCCTCCTCTTTCTGCCTTCCTTCCTTCCACCTCTTTCTGCCTTCCTTCCTTCCTTCTCTTTCTGCCTTCCTTCCTTTCTTCCTTCCTTCCTTTCTTCCTTCCTTTTCTTCCTTCCTTTCTTTCTTTCTTTATTCTTTCTTTCTTCCTTCGTTCTTTCCCTCTTGTCTCTGTCGCAACATATTGGTACCGAAAACCCGGTAGAAGGCCGACATCCTCAGCATCGAGACGTTCCCAGGATGAACAAACTACGCAGACATCGCGGCATCATTCGTGGTGCCACAACCCGACTTCGGTCCGAAGCCAGCAAGGTCCTCTGGCGAGACACATTGCCGTCTTCCGCCGACTTGCAGAAAATCCTCGACGCGCTCCGTGACAAAGATTCAGCTCTCGTCAAACTGGATAAACAGACTACCGACGTCCTCGACAGGGAAGAGTTTGGTGAAGAAGCTCAGGGCGCCCTCGAGTGTACCGCGAGAAGTTCGTGAACGCCATCAGTAGGCTTCGATCTGCGATAAACGCACGTGTAACGGTTGGATCTACTGTCCTCGAAGCCAACCAGTCGGGGCATGCAGGTACGAGTACCGGATCCAGCCACTCCATGGGAGCTGCCCATTTGGACACTACCGGCCCTTCGGTAGCGCGGCTGGCAAGCTTGTTGCGCGTAGCCTATTGTGATCATCGATCACAATAGGCTACGCGCAACAAGCTTGCCAGCCGCGCTGCCGAAGCTTCGACTGCCCGTCTTAAACGACGAGAACTGTGAGTTGCGGGGGTTCTGGGAGCATTACGAGGCGACCATTCACACGCACCTCAATCTCACCGGCATCGGCATATTCAAATACTTGACGACGTACTTATCCGGCACTGCGAACCAGGCCATTGAAAGAATACGCCTTACAGAAGCGAACAACAACATCGCCGTCAAGGTGCTCACCGGAAGGTTTGGCCGAAAAGATGTCTTCATCGACGACCGCATTGACAGCCTCCTAGCCATCGAGCCAAGCGAGAAATCAACGCACGTATCAAGGCTGCGAGACCTCTACGAAAAAAATACAGTTCTGTACCAGCTGTTTGGAGAGCTTTGGTATGCCGTCTTCCGAATACGTGGTTGTTCTGCAACGAGTTTGGATACGATCATTGCCAGAGGACCTGGTGATCCAGTACCGAAGGCGCATGAAAACTGAGACATATGCCGTGAACTCTGTAGTTTAGTCAAAAGACAAGCAAAGGGAATCCTGAAGTTCTTTAAAGTGGAAGTCGAAAGCAGAGAGGAGAGCCGGGGTCACGCGAGAAACCCGGATCAGCGAGCCCGTCACTGAACTATAATATTACTGTGAACAACATGACGCCTCCTGCCATCCGCATTAGCACTGACAGCAAGGTCATCATCGGCCGGTTCGAATTCAAGGCCTGACCCCGCCATCGTGGTCTAGTGGCTAAGGTACTCGGCTGCTGACCCGCACGTCGTGGGATCGAATCCCGATGGAGGCAGAAATGATGTTGGCCCGTGTGCTCAGATTTGGGTGCACGTTATAGAACCTGAGGTGGTCAAAATTTCTGGAGCCCTCCAATGCGGCGTCTCTCATAATCATAGGGTGGTTTTGGGACGTTAAACCCCACATATCAATATATCAATCGAATTTAAGGCCTCAACAGACTATAGACCCTTTTCGAAAAAAGGACGCCCCTAGCACCGTGGTCGCGAACTACAATCTTCCACCATTGTGAGGGCACCGCAGCAGATCACGCAGGCTGTGTGTCCCAGTGACTCTGATGCGCGTTTTTTTTTTGCAGCACGCACAGACACCTCTTGCGTTCCTGCAGGACGCGGACTGCGTGAGAGGGCACGCCGATGAGAGTCTCTTGCAGGCCGGATCCATGCATTGCCAGTCATAACAAGCAAAACTGCTCGTCCAACCCGTTGAAGGGTACAAAATATTGCTCATTGTGCAGCGGAAGCAGCTCAGAAAGCTTATCGCAGAGTACTAGGAGCTCGTACAAGCTAGAAAGCGGTGCTATTGCAGCGGACGATACGGAGAACTAGCCGCGAACACGATCATCACAGCCCTCACGCATTTGACAGCCCGCTTTCTGCCCTAATGATGGCGCTAGCTATCCCACGCTCCTTTGCGAAGCAAAACTGAGAAAAAGCTTACCGTCAGATGGCGTATTTATGAAAAGTGTCTATACGCCCCTCTGTGGCATCTGGGGGCACATTACCCGTGATTGTCGGGTCACGCTATCAGCAGAGGAAAAGCGTTAACGTCTTTCCAGCAACAGTATCTGCTTCAGGTACGAGAAGCATGCATGCTCGCAGTTGCCGAACCGCACCCTCGCTTAAGTGCGAACGATGCTCCGCACGCCATATCTCTGCTCTATGCGAAATCTTGGGCCAAACAGGAACTGACAGTCAACAGTTGACTGCAACTGAACCCCCAGAGGTGACCTCACAACGAGAAAAGCGCGTAACAACAGCTCCAGCAAGCAGCACGCGCTCGTCGTCTGTGTTGCTCCAAACAGCCACAGATTCGGCATTCGGAAGCGATGGGCGTGTACTCGTGTGACTGCTGGTTAACACCGGCAGCCAACGAACGTTCATCCGTAAGGACATATCGCAGCAGCTTCGCCTATCTTGCGCTGTAACCGAAGAGATGGACTTCTTTACGTTCGGCGACTCAAAACATCCACGTTATTACCAGTGCCGAAGGGTAAATGTCGCGCTCTGTGGACGTATGGAGCCTATCGACATCAATCTTGAAGCTCTGGCGATTCCAGAGGTCTGCACCGCAAATGGTCCCACGTTAAAGCCGAGCGTTATCGCTATGAAACGTGGCAGCAATCTGGCATTTGCTTATGCACCTCAAGGGAACCAACCCCAAGACTCCATGTTAAGCGCTTTGATCGGCTCAGACCACAAACGAAGGGTAGTGACCGGGCGTGTCGAGCGTTTCACCGACACTCTGTGCCCAGCGGAGGCCATAATTAGCTGGGTCTTTCAAGGAGTGGAAGCTAACGTTAACTATCGGTTGTCCTCGCGTAACAGTGCCACTGCCTTGTTCCTGGCTGGTTCCAACAACTGGTGCACTGAAGTCCTACCTCGAGACCCATTAGCTATCTGGCACTTGGACGCCATTGGTATCACTGACGGACATGACGACGTCAGCAAGCACCAGCGCTCCTTCACTTTCGTAGCAGAGTACGCAAGAGTGCAGAACGTTACGAGGTACCGCTGATGATCGAGTCACCAGGTCTCAGATTGTTTACGAACCTAAGTGTGGCTGAAACAAGGCTCAAGCGTCAGCTTCAGCGGCTCGAGAATCACCAAGAGGTTCTGCTGGAATACGATGCCACATAAATGAGTACATTAAGGGAAGGGTATGCATGCGGATAGAGTAGCACCGTTAGCACCTCTTGGACCCACCATCTACTACGTGCCTCATCATGATGTAGTCCGACGTGAAGTCATTGCTACTATGGTTCGTGTCGTATTCGACGCCTCGTCGCAAGAATATGGTAAACCGTCTTTGAATTATATGCTCTTCTAGCGATACCAGATGCGTTTAATAAGTTGTTTTCATTAAAACCTCAGGTAAATAATGTTGATGGCCTCGATGACTATGCTCAGTTCTTGCCTGTAAACGCGTTTAGTAACACTCTATTTCTTGCCCCAACTAGACCACTGGAAATTTTTTCTTGCTTCACTGCTATAAGTAACAGCCACTCCTTGGACGCCGATGGTATTCAGATTCGCCCCATAAAGCATGTGTTTGACATCATATGCCCTGTTCTTACCCATATTTATAATTTAATATTATCTGCAGGTGTATTTCCAAAACAAATGCAGATTACACGCATTGTTCCTGTTTACAAGCATGGTACTAAAGAGAACATTAACAACTATCGACCTATTTCAATAATCCCAGTGTTTTCAAAAGCAATGGAAAAATTAATGCATATCAGATTGTTATCATTTTTTAATCACCACAATTTGCTTCACGATTTTCAACATGGGTTCAGGAAGCATCGCTCTACTGAAACAGCCCTCTTGACTCATAAAGAAATAATCATAGATGCATTTAGTCGTAAACAAATGGCATTAGGCATATACGTCGATTTTTTAAGCCATTTGACCTAATCAATCATTCCATCCTTCTCAGCAAATTAGAAAATTATGGTGTGCGTGGGACAGCGCATACTCTTTTAAAGTCCTATCTTTCAGACAGGACACAACTCGTAGATGCCTACAATGAAATATCTGCAAGGAAGGCGGTCATTGTAGGTGTGCCACAAGGAAGTATTTTAGGGCCACTTTTATTTTTGATTTATATTAATGACATGGTACACTGCACAAACAACGCAACATTTGTCTCTTACGCCGATGACGCAACAGTTATTTTTACAGGGAGCATGGAAACAGAGATAGAAGAAATGGCTAATGAAACACTGTCCGCTATAGATACCTGGGCTTCAGTGAATTTACTAAAACTAAACTCTTCAAAAACACAAGTCATTTTATATACGCCTAAAGGAAAAACCTTGATAAATAGGATGAGCTTATTTCTGGGCTCTCAGCAGTTAGACATGGTTGATTCTGTTAGTATTCTTGGTGTATATTTTTCACGACACCTTACGTGGAATGTACATGTTGATATCCTATACTCTAAGATGTAATCAGCCATTGGTGTCCTTGCACGTATGCGATCTCTTCTTCCCACTAAGGTCAAAATTATGATATACAATGCACTGGTATCATCTTTGTTACAGTACTGTAGCTTAGTGTGGTGCACAACCGGTGTGACGAATTTGTGCAAGTTGCACTTACTATAGAAAAGGGCCGTACGACATATTGCGGGTGAACATTATCTGTCCTCGACAAAACTTCTTTTTCTAAAATATGATATTCTTCCAGTTTTCTTCTACAAGCTGATGTTATGCTATAAAGAGTTTGTCAAACATTGTACCAATACCACAATACATCTTGGTAAACTTAGCGTAAACACAAGTGTTCGACTCACCAGACACAAAGAAGTTTGGACTGTACCCACCCCAAGAACTTTTTATGACAATCATTGTCCTACAGACTACCTTCTTTGTTAAACTTTTAAAACCGCGAAGATTTCGATCCTTCCTCTAAACAAAACTGTCAGATTAAACACTTCGCTCAACTGATACATTATGCTCAATTATATATCTCTCAGAATTTATGCCCATTCTTTATTGCTTTTCATGTTCATGCCACTTCATGACCATACGTTTGAACTACTCTCTTTTTAACTTAGCACTGTTTTCATAAACTTTTTGTATTACTTTTTCGTGATGTTATACCTGTATGTTTATTTCAGATTTGTTGTACATGATTGACTGCTATTCCTGCTGCTTTGTCAACTTGTGAACGAGGTCAGGACCTCGTCAAGCTCTTGAGCTTTTAGTCCTGTACTCCACCTTATCTAAAGGAAATAAAATGATAGATAGATAGATTGATTGATTGATAAAGACACCAAGTTGGGTCCTGAACTCCTGCAGTTGCTCTTACAGTTAAGGAGCACTGAATTTTTTCTTAGTGCAGATATCCGAAAGGCATTCCTCCAGATATGCATCCGACCGGAAGACAGAGACGCGCTGAATTTCCCGCGGATTGAAACACTCCCTTCCTCTGACCATCCCGTCCCGACAATCGTCGAGTGGGGCATGAGCAGGTTTTGTACGGAGCGTCTTCTAGTCCGTTTTTGGTGTCAGCAACCTTGCAGCACCACCTCGGACACCGCCACCCGTTGCTTGGTACCCGGACACCTCGTACCTGCAGACGGGTGGTGGTGTCCGAGTTGGTGCTGACACCGCCACCAGTCTGCAGCGGTCATTTCACGTTGACCACTTAATCCTAGGGGCGCCTTCCGTAGAGAAGGCGTTGAAGATTTACAGGGAAACGAATGATATCGTTGCCGACGCTGGAATGGAGTTGCAAAAGTGGTGCTCCAACTCCCGCCTTCTATGCGCCCAGTACTTGAACGATGGCCTCTCACTCGAGAATGTTACCGAGCAGAGCTCCAAGTCCAAGGTGCTAAGTCTACTTTGGGATCACTAATCCAAACACATTATCATCACTTCACAAGTCGTATTCGCATTCATTGCAACCAAACCGTCGACGGAGCGAGCCCTTTTGCAAGCCTTCGCCAGACTCTAACCCGCTAGGCTTTGTTGCTCCATTTCACATGACAGCACAAATCTATTTTCACCAGCTATGGTGACAAGACATCGTCTGAGACGAGTCTCTTCCACTAAACATTGAGGAAATATGTAAGAAGTAGGTGCCCGAAATGCATGTTCTGTCTACCATTCGCATTCCACGTTGTCTCGCAGTTGAATTGCAAGAGCATGGACGCAGAACGGTACACTTGTTTGCTTATGCCAGCCCTCATGCGTATAGAGTCGCCGTGTTTGTGCGTCGACTACTCGAAGACGGACGTTTTACAGTGCGACTGCCCATGAGCAAGTCTCGCTTTGACCACTGAATATAATCACTGTACCGTGTTTAGAGCTTTTTGCCTGTCTTATAGCGGCGAGGTTAGAGTACTACATCCAGAAACTGCCCAAGTTCTCATCTTGGGTCGCCTCCTTCTGGATAACTTAAATGATTGCACTACAATAGGTCTCTAGTGATGCTCACTGATTTGATACCTTCGTAAGGAACCGTGTGCAAGAGATTCAGACTTTAACTCTATGCTACACTTGGCGAAACTGCGCGAGCGCAGACAATCCAGCAGACCTTTTGACGCGCGGAATATCCGCAGCAGTTCTAATACAAGAGACCAAGTATGGAATTCACTTCCTTTGTTGGCTGAACCAGAAGACATCTGGCCTCTGAATCCTCGCCCTGCGCTGACGGTGCAGGACTTCAACAGTGAACTGGACCCGTGTGCCCAACTGTAGTATCAGCTCAAGCACTACATCCACCTACGCCACTACTGGACCGAGAGAAGTACAGCTCACTCTTCAGGCTCCTCACTGTAACCGCCTGGATTTCGAGGTTGGTTTGCAACGCCTCCGGAAACCAGCCATTCTCCTCTGGGCCGTTGATGTCTCCGCAAATAGATAACGCATACCAATGCTGGTTCAAAAACCGCCTTTCCAGCAGACGTCACCGCACACTGCGCGGGCCAGCCTTTTCCATCAGGTTCCAATGTTCTGACACTAAGGACACATATTGACCAGGTTGGGTTGCTAAGAGTTGCAGGTCGCTTACAGGAACTTGATGAATCATAGGAGCTTAAACACCAAATCTTATTACCAAAATACAACGTGTTTACAAAGCTCCTGATACCCGCGACGTGAGTCCGTCTTCTACACGTCGGCGTTTGAGTTACGCTACTGGAGCTCCAATCGAGGTTTTGAATCTCTAAGGGCAGACAAACCGTTAAAAAAGTGCTTTAGTCGTTCTTGCCCTGTCATCGCTGATGTTTGCGTCCAGCGTCGGTCACAGTGGCACCATTGCCGAAAGACCGCATAACAGAGGCGTCACCGTTCAACGTCGTGGGAGTAGACTTTAGCGACCCACGGTACTACCACTCTACTCAACAGTCTGCGAAACTTTATATTGTCGTTTTCTCCTGTGCAATGAAACGGGCAGTGCAGTTAGAAATAATCTCGGACATGACAACCCACTCACTCATTTTTTCCGGCTTTTCGCCGATGTACGTCTAACAGGG
This sequence comes from Rhipicephalus microplus, assembly GCF_043290135.1. Taxonomy (NCBI): domain Eukaryota; kingdom Metazoa; phylum Arthropoda; class Arachnida; order Ixodida; family Ixodidae; genus Rhipicephalus; species Rhipicephalus microplus. The sequence continues at coordinate 212,149,904 of NC_134710.1, forward strand.
TCGTCCCATCTACCGTTTATTTCAATAACGCCAATACCTTCTGCAGCTGTTCCAAGCAACTGCCATTCCTGCTAAGCGAGACCGTGCAAAACGCATGTACCCACCTATCTACTGGAAGTTCATCGCCGTATTAGCACCGTGGTGGGGAGGTTTCTGGGAGCGAGTCATACGGACAATTAAGGATGCGGTCAAGCGCTGCCTTGAGTGAAGCAGCCTCAGTTACGAAGAGCTCTTCACTGTTCCGGTGGAGGTGGAAGCGATCGTCAACTGGCTCACCCAACTCGGCGAGGACGCCGAGGATGCAGAGGCACTGACGCCATCACATTTCTTAACCGGCAAGCGTGTTGTGGAATTACAAGCAAGCACAAGAGGTAGTTTGCCTAGTTCAACCGCACATGAATGGCGAAGCAGGGTGAGATACAGAGACAAACTTCTGCACCGATTGTGGACACGGTGGAAGAATGAATATTTACTTCTCCTGAATTCCGCCAATCACTGCCAGCCAACGTCTTCGTCCCAGCTGCACGTCGGTGACTTGGCATTTGTTAGAGACGACAACGTGCCAGCACTGCAATAGAAGCTCGGCAGAGTAGTCGAGGCGTTTCCAGGCAGGGTGGCCTCGAAAAGTACTTCAATATCACCTTCCCCAGCTGCCAGCAAGTTCATTGCGCCGCTCAATGGTTGTACCATATGGAGGCAAGTGACCACGCCGTGGTCCCAGGAGGATGTTATATTTACCGCGGGAAAACGTTGGCGGGAAACGCCATGCTGCGCACCGGACGCGCGAAGAAGCGAGCGCAGGGTGGGGGGCACGTGAGCACGCAATAAACAAAAGAAGAAAAATTATCAGATTATTACTCTGTTCTAAGAATAAATTCGTTTATGTAAATATTTGTATGCATTACATTAAGAACCACACTTTCCTATGCTATCGGTAATCTTTCTGTTATACCTCCATTATTTTAAATCTGAACAGTAATTTTTAAAACCCCTTGATTCTTGTCCAATACCCCATAGTGGGTATGCACCATTAACAATAGGTGAACAACAACAACAACAACAAGAACGATGTGTTCAACCCAAGGAGGATGAAAAAAATTGCTGGAGTGGAAATGATTGCGCAGAAGTGAAGCCATTCCTCTGGAAAGATGGCGGTTGTGGCGGCCATCTTACTAGGGGCATGATAATGTATTACCGTTAAGCGATTAAAAACGAAGCGTTTCCTTCGCACGCCCAACCAGTTTAATGTGGGAACTTTTTCGGGCAACTTAGTGCTCCAAGTGTGTTTAATGTTACTAGTTTTCCATAGACAGCCTCTAATTTGAGGCAAAGTTCTTTGAAGATTCAGTCATCCAAACTTGTTTCTCTGTGTTATTTCGTCGGGAACAACTATCCTTTAATATAGAACTAACCTAGCATTTACATAACGTATGAAAGCCACTTGATCTTTAAGTGGGCACTATCAGAAAAGAGCATGTTTCCGCCATCTTGGCAGTGGCAAAAGGTGGCTTCACTTCTGCTGGCAAGGCATGCAGGAGCTTCCACTCCAGCAATTTTTCTTTAATCCTCCTTGGTTCAATCAGGGCGACGCGGGTGTCGGTCTCATCTCTTTCGAAACAGCCCATAAAAACGCGCATACCATACATACCCCCCCCTCCCCCGCAACCAAACAACATTTGATTACGCCTTTGTTGTCATGACTAAATAACCAACGCCATTGGAAGCGGCTATTTACCTATTGAGTCAACACCATGGTTTATTGCAAGTATAATATAACATTCTCGAAAATACACGTTTCGACGGGCTTCCAGGGAAGTAGTAGCTGGTCTACGTTTGATGTACACTTGGATTACTAGTAACGTGCGGGACACAGAGGAGCACACACAGCGCAGAACAGGTTTCGTTTTGTTTACACAGCAGTTTACACAGGTAATTTAAACAGGCGCAGTTTACACAGGTAATTTCTGTGCTGTTTCGCTGGTGAACCTGTTTTGATTTGCCACCTGAATATAACTGTTTATTTCTCCGCTCTTATATTCATCTTAGCGAGACAAGTGCAAAGTCCAAATAGCGAAATGCGCGCGGAAAGAATGGAATGAGCTCGCTTACGGTATTCGAAAGATTATTCAGAGAAGCCTTCGTCCTGCACTGGACATGGAATCGGTTGTCGGTAAAGAACATGGTGGTAATCATTATTTGATTTGTTTATTTGTTGGTTGTTCAAATATTCGTTTGTTCGTTCGTTCATTTCAATTTTTCATTCGTTTGTTTCTTTTTTTGCGAACGGAAAATCTATTTCTGGTAGGAGGTGTCATCTTTTGTTCGAAATCCGTTTTGTTGCGAAATCCCAGGATGAAACTAATAGACTTCAGTTCGTGCTAGCATGTAAATAATTTCAAACGTATGAAAACTTTGCTAATTGTCAAATATTTACTTCTCAATTTCTCAAGAAAGTAGTCGAGAATGTATTCCGCTCCCATTGAAGTAATTGCATAAGCTCAGGGAAACCATTCCGCGATCGGCCACCGTCAAGTTTAACAATTCTGTATCGCTTAAACAAACATGTACACGTGTTAGAGTGTTCCTCTCCCCAGTGTCGTGAAGCAGTTTGAGATGTGTGATTGTTCGCCTTTAATTCCGTGACTTTATTCTGCGTCGACGAAAAAAACAACAAGGGCCAACACGTAGGGAACTAATGCTTACAATGGGAGCTCTGAATAGTATTTACTTGAGCTCTATAGGATGAAGTAATCGTCCTTCTTGGCTTCTAAGAAACACAAAAAAGATTTAGTTTTTTACAGAAAACAAAGGAGATCGGCTGGGGCTACAGTTTTCTCTGACCTGCTTTTCTGCACTCGGGAAGGGTGACTAGGGAGTGAAAAAGTGTTGATTAACGATGGTAAAGAACGGAGATGATAGGATGGTCTTGTTAGGCTGGAGTAATTCTTCAGACTTGCATCCAGTCCATTGGCTTCTAAGAACACGACGACGACTCCTATAACCGCATTTGTGCTGCTGACGTCAAGACAAGGATTAAAAAAACAATGTACTTATCCAAAAAATATATGTATTGCCCCCGTTGCCTTCAACGCTGACCTTAAAGACCCTGCACTCTCCTTACAAGTTAGTCTTTTCTAACAGAATGGCTATTTACAAATGCCACACAGTTTAACAAAATATGGATATTTTGATTGTGATGCTCGTGTTACCTTGACGTGCTGTAGTCACATCAACGGTAATGATGGCTTTCTCGACAACAGTGCTTTTCGGTGCACTATATATAGAAAGCCACCTTCTTCAATCACGACTGCCCTTGCCTCCGAAGAGCTGATTACTCTCGTTGTCGATATTCATAGCAACAATATGAAAATCCAGATGCCAGCTCTGCTCCCCGTAATAAATGCAGCGTGGGAGATGAGAGTGGGAAGTGAAAGATGCTTGGAACAATAAAGAGCTCTTCAGCTGTTTGGGGAACCAATATACACTCAAACCAGGTTTAACGTCAAAAGTAATCAGGCGAGACTGCAATATTATTGTTTATTTTTAAATACAGTGTTACCAAGAGATACACCACTTCCCCGAAGCAGTACTTGTTACTGTATGGCGTTTCATAACGCACACGCGTGATGGTCAGATCTATATAACGTTCAATATGTCTACGGACACGGCGCAACCATGTCATAGGTTTCCTGAGCAGCTCCTGTGGACATGGCCAACACATATCCTGGAAAGGCACATTGCTATCCTGCAGGAAGTCTTCAGGAAGCAAAAAGTCACTCATGGTGACCCTGCAGTCCACATCTTTTAACGCTGGTTGTCCAGGATCTCGCGGGCTTCTTCAGGGAACAGGAAATGTGGTACTCAACTCCCATGGTTGAAGCAAACCAGCCGCACATGGTGCTGAGGGAGCTGTGGTCATCATGTGGCCCGGCAAGAAACCGCACATGAAAGCACGAGGCAGGCCGTTGAAGCACGGTGTGAGTAGCCGCTGGTGCGTGGCGTAGCTCAGGCCGAGGTGTTGAAGCTGAATGTATGTGCCAGCCTTGAAGCAGCACAGAACACTTGCCTCGCTAGCGTGCCCACGGTAGTGATTCCACAAGGGCCGAGGGTGACAGCAGGACACGACCGGAAGGCGTTTCGCGAAGAAGGCACAGGTGCGGAGCCGAGGCACTTTGAGAATGAGCTCGCGGTCATGCATGACGATGTCCAATGCATTTCGCATGAACCCCGCAAGTAAGAAACGGCGCTTCTCAAACACAAACACCCGGTCTTCGCCGTGACCCTGTGATCTTCGCTTCGAGGGGATGATGCCGCAGTTTTGCTGTCCGGTGCGAGTCCGAAGTCGCTGGGGAGGCTCACGAAGCGAAGACTTGCGTAGTCAAGTGTCTTCACGACGCTTTACGTCAAACGGGAGAGACAACAAGGTCTCGGTCGTACTTGCGGTCAGCTGGCCAAAGTCGCGACGAGAAAATGCGGAGATATGCAGGTGGAAGACTTGATGCGGCGGCTCCAACAAGATATTGAGCGAGCTGACGTGGAATGTCTTGGAGAACGAACGACCACGCGCATATGACACGCGCGCTCGCTAAGATCTACGTAGCAATTAAGAAAAAGACGAAGGCAAACGAAAGCACCGTGGCCGATAATTCGTTGTGGGTAGGACTATTCTTACGGGAATCATCATCATCATTATCATACGTGAAGTGCAGGCCTTGTGGTGGCTAGAGTAACGCGTGCGCGTGCCAGCCCTGCAGCAAAAACTCTATCTATATGTATGCAGTTGTGAAAATTTAGCGATATATCCTGTCTCTGGTGCATAGTTCAAGCACTGAAATACATTCGAACTTGCTCTGCACCCACAACGTGGACGTAGAGGAATAGGTGCCGTAAAGTATGTGCCTTTTGTAGCGGCCGATTGGCTATAGAGCATGAAGTCGTTATATTTAATCACATGGTCTGACGCCCTATTTGACCAGCGTTACTAGATTCTTCTTTAAGTTTGCAAAGTGCGCCGCCAAAACTAATGGTCACCCTTCGATGCACCACCTCGCTTTCCATGCCCTCATGATGGTGCTAGCGATTTCACGCTCTTTTGCGAAGCGAATCTGACGAAAAGCTCACCATGAGGTGGCGTATTTATCAAAAGGGTCAATTCGCCCCCTCTGTGGCATATTGGGGCACATTACCCGTGATTGTCGGGTCACGCTATCAGCAGAGAAAAAACGTCAACGTCTTTCCAGCAAGAGTATCTGCTTCAGGTACGGCAAGTATGGCCACAGTTGCCGAACCGCACCCTCGCTTAAGTTCGAACGATGCTCCGGACGCCATATCTCTGGTCTATGCGAAATCTTGGGCCAAAGAGGAACTGACAGTCAACAGTTGACTGTAACTGAACCCCCCGAGGTGACCTCACAACGAGAAAAGCGCGTAACAACGGCTCCAGCAAGCAGCACGCGCTCGTCGTCTGTGTTGCTCCAAACAGCCACAGATTCGGCATTCGGAACCGATGGGCGTGTACTCGTGTGACTGCTGGTTGACACCGACAGCCAACGAACGTTCATCCGTAAGGACATATCGCAGCAGCTTCGCCTATCTTGCGCTGTAACCGAAGAGATGGACGTCTTTACGTTCGGCGACTCAAAACATCCACGTTATTACCAATGCCGAAGGATAAATGTCACGCTCTGTGGACGTATGGAGCCTATCGACATCAATCTTGAAGCTCTGGCGATTCCAGAGGTCTGCACCGCAAATGGTCCCACGTTAGAGCCGAGCGTTATCGCTATGAAACGTGGCAGCAATCTGGCATTTGCTTATGCACCTCAAGGGGACCAGCCACAAGACTCCATGTTAAGCGTTTTGATCGGCTCAGACCACAAATGGAGCGTTGTGACCTGGCGTGTCAAGCGTTTCACCGACACCCTGTGCGCAGTTGTGACCATATTTAGCTGGGTCATTCAAGGAGTGGGCACTAACTGTAACTGTTGGTTGTACTCGCGTAACATCAGTGATACTGCCTTTTTTCTGACTTGTTCCGACAACTGGTGCACTGAAGTTGTACCTCGAGACCCATCAGACATCTGGCGCTTGGGCGCCATCGGTATCACTGAAGGACAAGACGACGTCTGCAAGCACCGGCGCTCCTCCACTTTCGTAGCAGAGTGCGAGAGAGTGCAGAACGCTACGAGGTGCTGCTGATGATCAAGTCACCAGGTCTCACGTCGTGTACGAACAGAACTGTGGCTGAAACCAAGCTCAAGCGTCGGCTTCAGCGGCTCGAGCATCACCCAAAGGTTCTGCAGGAGTACCATACGCTATAAGCGAGTACTTTAAGGAAGGGCATGCATGCGGAGAGAGTAGCACCGTTAGAACCTCTTGGACACACTATCTACTACGTGCCTCATCATGCGGTAGTCCAACGAGATGCCATTACTATAATGGCCCGTGTCGTACTCGACGCCTAGTCGCATGAATACGGTGAACCGTCTTTGAATCACTTGCTCCATAAACGCACCAAGTTGGGTCCTGAACTCCTGCAGTTGCTCTTGCAGTTTAAGAGCACTGAATTTGTTCTTACGGCAGACATCCGAAAGGCATTCCTCCAGATATGACTCCGACCGGAAGACAGAGACGCGCATAATTTCCTGTAGATTCACAAACTCACGTTCTCTGACCATCCCGTCCCGACAATCGTCAAGTGGCGCATGACCAGGGTTCCGTTCGAAGCGTCTTTTAGCCCGGTTTCAGTGTCAGCAACCCTGCAGCACCACCTAGGACACCACCATCTGTCTGTCTGTTGGTACCCGGACACCTGGTACCTGCAGACGGGTGGCGGTGTCCGTGGTGGTGTTCCAGTTTTTGCTGACACCGCCACCAGTCTACAGTGGTCATTTCACGTGTACGACTTAATCATGGGGGCGTCTTTCAAAGTTAAGGCGTTGAATATTTACAGGGAAACGAATGTTATCGTTGCCGACGCCGGAATGGAGTTGAAAAAGTAGTGCTTCAACTCCGGCCTTCTATGCGCCCAGTTCTTGAAGGACGGCCTCTCACTCGAGAATGTTACCGAGCAGAGCTTCAAGTCCAAGGTACTTGGTCTACTTTGGGATCGCTAATCCGATCATATCATCGTCACTTCAGTAGTCGTATTCGCATTCATTGCAACTAAAGCGTCGGTGGAGTGAACCGTTTTGCAAGCCTTCGCCAGACTCTTCGACCCGCTAGGCTTTGTTGCTCCATTTCACGTGACAGCACGAATCCTGTTTCACCAGCTATGGCGTCAAGATTTCGACTAGGACGAGCCTCTTCCACTTGGCATTGAGAAACTATGGAAGAAGTGGGTTCCCGAAATGCATGTTGTATCTACCATTCGCATTCCACGTTATCTCGCAGTTGCATCGCAAGAGCATGGACGCGCAACGGTACACTCGTTTGCTGACGCCAGCCGTCATGCGTATGGAGCCGTCGTTTTTGTGCACCAACTACTCGAAGACGGCCGTTTTACAGTGCGACTGCTCATGAGCAAGTCTCACCTTGAACCTTGAGTAGAATCACTCTACCGTGTTTAGAGCTTTTCGCGTGTCTTTTAGCGGTGAGGTTATGGTATTACCTCCAGAAACTGCCTGAGTTCGCATCCTAGCTCGCCTCATTCTAGATGGCTTAAATGATTGCACTGCATTGGGTCTCTCGCGATGCGACATTTGTAAGGAACCGTGTGCAAGAGATTCAGACTTTGACTTCAGGGTACACTTGGCGGCACTGCGCGAGCGTCAACAATCCAGCAGAACTTTTGACGCGCGAAATGTCGGCAGCAGTTCTAATACAAGAGACCAAGTAGTGGAATGTACCTCCTTGGTTGGCTCTCTCAGAGGTCAGAAGGCATCTGACCTCTGAATCCTCGCCCTGCGCTGACGGTGCAGGACTTCAACAGCGAATAGCCGGCCGTGTTCCCAACTGCAGTATCAGCTCAAGCCATACATCCACCTACACCACTACTGGACCAAGAGAAGTACAGCTCACTCTTAAGCCTCCTCACAGTAACCGCCAAGATTTTGAGGTTGGTTTGCTACGCCTCCAGAAACCAGCCATCCTCCTTTGGGCCGTTGACGTCTCTGGAAATAGATAACGCATAGCAATATATGTATAGATCAAATTTGTCCAGAAAACCGCCTTCCAAGCAGACGTCGCCGCACACTGCGCAGGCCAGCTTTTGCCATCAGGTTCCAATGTTCTGACACTAAGGCCGTATATTGACCAGGACGGGTTACTAAGAGTTGCAGGTCGCTTACAGAAAGTTGATGGACCAGAGGAGCTTAAACACTCAATTCTAGTACTAAACGACCATGTGGTTACGAGGCTCCTGATACCCGCGACGCATGTCCGTCTTCTACACGCCGGCGTTCAAGTAACGCTCCTGGACCTCCGATTAAGGTTTTGAATTTTAAACGGCAGATAAACCGTTAAAGGAGTGCATCAGTCGTCCTTGCCGTGTCATCGCTGATATTTGCGTCCAGCGTCGGTCACAGTGGCACCATTGCCGAAAGACCGCATAATGGAGGCGTCACCGTTCGACGTCGTGGGAGTCGACTTTTGCGGCCCACTGTACTACCGCTCTACTCCACAGTCTGCGAAACTTTATATTGCCGTTTCTCCTGTGCGATGACACGGGCAATGCAGTTACGATAAATCTCGGACATGACAACTCACTCACTCATTTCGTCTTGTCTTTCGCCGATTTACGCCTAGGAGGGTCGTCCCACCTACCGTTTATTCGGATAACGCCAAAACCTTCCGCAGCTCTTCCAAGCAACTGCCATTCCTGCACAGCAAGACCGTGCAAAACCACACATGTACCCACCGAATCTACTGGAAGTTCATCACCGAACGAGCCCCGTGGTGGGGAGGCTTCTGGGAGCGAGTCATATGGACAATTATGGATGCACTCAAGCGCTGCCTTGAACGAAGCAGCCTCAGTTACGAAGAGCTGATCACTGTGCTGGTGGAGGTGGAAGCGATCGTCAACTGCCACCCTCTCACCCAACTCTGCGAAGACGCCGAGGACAGAGGCACTGACGCCATCGCATTTCTTAACCGGCAAGCGCGTTCTGGAATTACCAGCAAGCACAAGCAGTGGTTTGCCTAGTTACACCGCACATGAATTGCGAAGACGGGTGAGATACAGAGGGAAACTTCTGCACCGATTGTGGACACGGTGGAAGAAGGAATATTTACTTCTCCTGTTCTCCGCCAATCACTGCCAGCCGTCTTCTTCGTCCCAGCTGCACGTCGGTGACTTGGTGGTTGTTAGGGACGACAACGTGCCAGCACTGCAATAGAAGCTCGGCAGAGTAGTTGAGGCGTTTCCAGGCAGGGATGGCCTCGAGAAGTTCTTCAAGATCGCAATCCCCAAAAGCGAGCAAGTTAATTGCGCCGCTCAACGGTTGTACCCTATGGAGGCAAGCGACCACACCGTGGACCCGGGAGGATGTTATATTTACCGCGGGAAAACGTTGGTGGGAAACGCTATGCTGTGCACCGGACGCACGAGGAAGTGAGCGTAGGGCGGGGGGCACGTGAGCACGCAATAAACAAAAGAAGAACGGTGTTCAACCAGGGCGACGCGGGTGTCGGTCTCGTCTCTTTTGCAACAGCACATAAAAACGCGAAAGGGACACACATACCAGCGTATCCCCCCCCCCTCCGCTACAAAACATTTGATTACATATTTGTTGTCATGACTAAATAAGCAACGCCATTGGAAACTGCTATTTACCTATAGAGTCAACACCCCGGTTTACTGCAAGTATATTATATCATTCTCAAAAATACACATTTGGATGGGCTTCGAGAGAAGTAGTGGCTGGCCTACGTGTAATGTACACTTGGATTATTAGTAACGTGCAGGGCACAGAGGAGCACACACAGCCCAGAACAAGTACTTGTTTTGTATTTTGTGTTTTTCTCCGTACCATACTTTACTTGCGTAGTTTACACGGTTAATTTCAGTGCCGTTTCGCTGATCAACCTGTTTTGATTTGCCACCTGACTATTAACTGTTTATTTCTCATTGTCACTTTAGCGAGACAAGTGCGTACTTCAAATTGCGAAATTCGCGCGAAAAGAATGGAATGAGCTCGGTTACGGTATTCAAAAGATTATTCGAAGAGGCCTTCGTCCTGCTCTGGACATGAAATTGGTCGACGGTAAAGATTATGATGGTAATCGTTATTTGATTTGTTTATTTGTTTGATTGTTCAATTCTTGATTTGTTGGTTTATTCATTTGTTCTATCATTCGTTTGTTTTTTTCGTTTGCGAATGGAGAATAAATTTCTTGAAGCAGGCGTCATCTACTTTTTTGAAATCCCTTATGTTGCAAAATAGAAAGCTAATAGACTTCAGCTCTTGCTGTCATGCAATTAGTTTCAAACGTTTAATAACTTTGCTAATTGTCGGACATATACTTCTCTTTCTCGAGAAAGTAGTCGAGAATATTTTCGCCTTCTAGTGAAGTAAATGAGCTCAAGGAAAACCATTCCGTGATCGGACACCATCGAGATAAACAATTCCGTATTGCCTAAAGAAACATGTACACGTGTTACAGTGTTCGTCTTCCCAGTGTCGTCAAGCAGTTTTAGATGCGTGATTGTTCGCCTTTACATCCGTGACTTGAATCTGCACGGACAGAAACAAAAAAAGGGATCGAGCACGAAGGGAAATAATACTTACAATGGGGGCTCTAAATATCAATTACTTGAGCTCTATAGGATGATGTAATCGTCCTTGTTGATTTCTAAGAACAACAAAAAGAGATTTATACATTTTTTTACAGTAAAGCAAGGAGATCGGCTGAGGCTACAGTTTGCTCTGGTCTGCTTCTCTACACTGGGGAAGGGTGACTGGAGAGTGAAAAAGTGTCGATTAACGATGGTAATGTAGGCAGATGAGAACATGGTCTTGTTAGGCTGGGGTAATTCTACAGGCGTGCATCCTGTTCAGTGGCTTCTCAGAACGTGACGGGGACTCCTATCACCACATTTGTGCTGCTGGCGTCAGGACAATGATTCAAAAAACAATGTATTTATCCAGTAAATACATGTATTGGCTACGTTGCCTTAATCGCTGACCTAAAAGGCACTGCACTTACCTTGCAAGTTAGCCTTCACAGACAGAATCGCTATCTAAAAATGCCCTATAGTTTAAAAATATGGATATTTTAATTGTGATGTTCTTGTTACCTTGACGTGCTACATTCACAAAAATGGTAATGATGGTTTTCTTGACAACAGTGCATTTTCGGTGTACTATATATAGAAAGCCACCTTCTTCAATCACGACTGCCCCTGCTTCCATAGAGCTGATTACACTCATTGTCGATATTTATAGTGCGATGATGTTTATTCAAACAGAGGAGTCGCAACGAGGTCGCAACGGAAAATGGGCGTACGGCAAGTCTGGCAAAGGCGGCACAGGTTCTCGCGCAATCAGAGCACAGGGTTTTTCATTCTCTTTGGAAGGCGCATACGCGTTAGTGTGTATGCTTCACTACAATTCCCACTGGGTGAAGAGTAGCCATCCTGGTGACTCAGGGAGTAGGCACAATGAGGGGGTTATAGTGGGGCTTGAGACGGTCGACGTGTACGGTCTCACGTCCTCGACGGCGCAAATCTGGCGATTGTGTTAGGGGCTCGATGATGTAATTCACCGGCGAGGTTGCGTCAATGACACGGTATGGACCATGGTACCGGGCCAGAAGCTTAGAAGAAAGGCCAGGAACGTGCGGGGGCACCCAAAGCCACACAAGGAAGCCAGTACGAAACGTAGGCGCTATGTGATGAACGTCGTCATGTCGGGTCTTTCGTAGACCTTGAGCCTCACTTGTCATAGACCGAGCCAACTGACGGCAGTCTTCTGCGTATCTGACGACTTCCGAAAGCGGGTAGCTCTCCGATGCATCAGGGCGGTACGGGAGTGGGTGGGATGGTTCACGGTTGTACGACAGAAAGAATGGGGAAAAACCGGTATTCGCTTGCGTCGCGGTGCTGTAAGCAAAGGTAACAAAAGGTAATACAGCGTCCCAGTGAGTGTGGTTGGAGCAGGTGTACATCCTCAGCATGTCGCCAAGTGCGCGGTTGAACCATTCAGTGAGACCATTCGTCTGTGGATGGTATGCGGTAGATTTACGGTGGATGATGATGCATTCAGCGAGAATAGTTTGGATGACTTCCGACAGGAACACTCGACCCCTATCACTGAGTGATTCCCGTGGAGCCCCATGGCGGAAAATGAAGCTGCGCAGAATGAAGAGTGAAACTTTGTGGGCGGTCGCAGCCGGTAGAGCTGCATTCTCAGCGTAGCGTGTCAGATGATCGACGCCGACAATAATCCACCGGTTTCCAGAGTGGCTATATGGGAGGGGGCCATAGAGGTTGATACCCACGCGGTCGAATGGGCGAGCCGGGCATGGGAGCGGCTGTAACATGCCAGTAAGGTGCCGCGGAGGTGTCTTGCTTTGTTGGCAAACGGTGCATGATTTAACGTATTTCTGCACAAAGCGATACATTCCTCGCCAGTAATATCGTTGGCGCAGCCTTTCTTAGGTTTTCAGGACACCTGCGTGAGCACCTTGGGGATCTGCATGGAAACTCATGCAGATGTCAGAGCGCATATGAGTTGAGACCGCAAGGAGCCACTTCTGACCACCAGACATGTAGTTGCGGCGGTACAGAATGTTGTCTCGAACGAAAAAGTGCGCTGCTTGCCGGCGTAGCACTCTCGTGTGAGGGACAGCAGACGGGTCGGTGAAGTAGTCGAGTAACAATGCAAAATATAGGTCTTTACGCTGCTCCGAAAGCATGTCAGTGGTGTCAATTGATGACAAGGTGGTAAAAATGGGTGACAGAGAAGCCACATCTGGTGTTAATGGCGATCGCGAAAGTGCATCGCAATCCACATGCTTGCGACCGGAACGATATGCGACACGGATTCTGTATTCTTGCAATCGAAGTGCCCAGCGCCCAGGGCGTCCGGACGGGTCTTTCAAGGTGGACAGCCAACATAGAGCGTTGTGGTCTGTGACCACGTCGAAAGGACAGCCGTAAAGGTACGGGCGAAACTTCGTCAACGCCTAGATTATGGTCAAACACTCCTTCTCTGTCACGGAGTAATTCAATTCAGCATTCTTGAGAGCGCGACATGCATAGGCGACACTACGTATTCGGCTTGGGCGCCTTTCAGTTGTGCTAAAACTGCACCAAGACCGATGCCACTTGCATTGGTGTGAATTTTTGTGGTAGCAGCGGAGTCGAAGTGACAAAAAAAAGGCGGTGAGGCCAGCAGGCGACGCAGCTGGCGAAATGCGTCGTCACATGCAGGTGACCATGCAGATATACATTTGCTGTTGGAAAGCAGACTCGTGAGAGGTGCGACGATGGACGCGAAGTTGCGCACGAAGCGACGAAAGTAGGCGCAGAGACCGACGAAACTTCTTAGGGCTTTCAGTGATGTGGGCAACGGGAAGTCAGCGACAGCTCGAACCGTCTCTTGTGCTGACAAGTCTCAAGATGATTAATTTTCGTGCTGCGAAGTGGCACTTCTTGTAGTTAAGTTGTAGGCCTGCAGAGTTTAGACACGTCAGAATCTCGTGGAGGCGAATAAGATGTGTCGGAAAATCAGATGAAAAGACTACTATGTTGTCCAGGTAACGCAAGCAAGTTTTCCGCTTGTGGGCACGCAATATGGTATAAATCATGCGCTCAAATGTGGCAGGTGCATTGCAGTGCCCAAATGGCATGACTTTGAACTCATATAGGCCATCCGGCGTTACAAAGGCTGTTTTAGGGCTATCATACTCGGCCATTGGCACCTGCCAATACCCAGAACGCAGATCCAAGGATGAAAAGTACTCGGCACCTTGTAAACAGTCAAGAGCATCGTCTATTAGCGGTAGCGGGTCGACATCTTTCTTCGTAATCTTGTTTAAGCGGCGATAGTCCACGCAAAATCGAACGGTGCCATCTTTTTTTTTACCAGAACCACAGGTGATGACCAAGCGCTTTGACAAGGCTGTATGGCTCTACGTTTAAGCATGCCGTCTACTTGCTCCGTAATGACGTGGCGCTCTTCGGCAGAAACGCGGTAAGGACACTGCTGCAGAGGCGAATGTGAGCCGGTGTCAATAGTATGAGTTATAGTTGTGGTGCGGCCCAAAGCAGGTACTTGAAAGTCGAAAGAAGAGCGAAACTTGGTAAGGAGAGCAACAAGTTGGCGGCGATGGCAGAGGGGAAGGTCTGCGTCAATAGCATTGTCGAAGGCTGACAAACTTGATGGCTCAGACGCATGAGTGATTGCGGCAATGTGACATGGCGTTTCGCCGGGAAGAATAATATCATGAATATGGTCGAAAGGTTGCACATATCCTAACGTTTCACCATGAAGTAAGCCAATGGGGTAGTTGCAGTGGTTGGTAACCAGCACTACGGTTAAACCAGACGCAATTGTAAGAACGGCAAAAGGTAGAACGATGTCCCTGCGTTCAGCAGAAACCGAAGATGGTGTAAACACCACCGTGGTGTCAGGTTGTGCTACACATGAATGGCTAATAGGGACCAAAGCTTCCGGAGGCAAGGGGATGTCGTCGTCAGCGATGAGCTTGCAGAGCAGAGGAGAACGGTCGGGTGGTGGAAATTCGCATGTTGGCACAAGGGACACTTCGGCATGGGAACAATCGATGATAGCTTCATGCCGTGATAAGAAATCCCAACCCAGGATGAGGTCATGAGAGCAAGATGGTAGAACAAAAAACTGTTCGACGTACAAAACGTCTTGGATGACGGCGTGCGTCGTACACACAGCCGAGGGATCATTGCGTTGCGCGCTAGCCGTGGACAGCACCATGCCGCAGAGAGATGTGGTCACTTTCTTCAGTTTCCGACAAAATTTTGCTTTCATCACAGAAACGGCGGCCCCGGTATCCATTAACGCTAATGCGGTGACCCCCTCGACATCGACATCAACAACATTTTGCGGCGAAAATGGAGGGTTTGGGAATTGCGCACAAGTTGCAGTTCTTGCCTCCGGAACTGCACTGATTAATTTCCCATCTCGGGAGGTGGTTGACGACGCATAGGCGATGGCGATCGGTGACGAGGGGATGGGAAACGAGCAGTGGATGGGCGGCGATCCGAGTCGGAATGCCTCTGTCTATAGTCAGACGTGGTGCCTGCTGCGGCGCGTAGGTAGTAGTTCCGATTTATGCGTGCGCAAGTGTGGGACGGTGGCGGGAGAAGCATGCAATGTGGCCAGCGATGCCATACGTGAAGCAGATAGGACGATTGTATTGGGTGCGCCACTCATTAGATGGATGGAAAAAGCGAGGTGGGGGCCTGTAAACTGGAGGCGAGGCCGGAGGAGGTGGAGCCGAAGGCGACTGGATGCGGTGGGGGCCGTGCGACCACAGCTGCGTAGCTGAGAGGTGAAGGTTGCGCACATGGTGCGTAGCCGGCAGTTAAGAGATCAGATGGTACCGAAGTGCATGGGTAAGGGGCCGGAACTGTAGGGAGGGCATCGCAAATTTCAGTGCGTATGGCCTGCTGCAGTGTCGAAAAGAGGCTTGTGGTGGGCGCGTCGCTATACGGCAGCAGAGAGAGCTGTCGGGCGAATTCCTCCTTCCTTGATGAAGTATGTAATGTGGTTCGACAGAGTTCTTTGGCGAACGTTGCCATTTGCGAGTGCGACGGCCGAGATCGAATCTGGTGATGGGACACATATATCGGGCGATGGAACATTGGCGACGCAATTTATCGAAGTTTTGGCACAGGCTTACGAGGACTGCCACCATGGTCGGGCTTTTTGCCAGCAACATCTGGATTGCGCCACCCTCGATGTCCTAGAGAATCTGTCAAATTTTCTCTTCTTCAGGCATAGATGGGTTAACACGCCTGCACAGGTTGAGCACATCCTCAATATAACTAGTAAACGTCTCGCCAGGCTGCTGGGCTCAGTGGCGTAGACGCTGGTCAGCGCAGAGTTTGCGGACCTCTGGTCGTCCAAACGCTTCGGTCACGAGGATCATAAAGGTGGGCCAGTTGGCGATGGTGGTTTCGCGGTTGCTAAACCATAGCTTAGCAATGTCAGCAAAGTAAAAGATAACATAGGCGAGCTTAGAGTCGTTGACGCATTTGTTGCTGGCGCTTACGCGTTCGCACAAGGAGAGCCAGTCTTCGACGTCTTGCTCAACACTACCGCTGAAGATTGGTGGGTACCACTGACGGGTAGCGCCGGGGCAGGTAGACGGGGCAGCCGATGGTGCTGGCTGTGCTGGGATGGGCTGGTTGGTGACTGCATCAGTCACGTTGTACGGTGGTCTTTTGGCCAACTTGCGAGAGCGGAGCTCCAGGTCTGCTTAGATATCTCTGCAGCCTCCACAGAATGCGATAATGTTTTTTTTAAACAGAGGAGTCGACACGAGGTCGCGACGAAAAATGGGCGTATGGCAAGTCTGGCAAAAGCTGCACAAGCTCTCGCGCAATCAGAGCACGGGTTTTTTCATTCTCTTTAGAAGGCGCATACGCGTTAGTGCGTATTCTCTACTACAATAGCAGCAATATGAAAATCCGTATGCCAGCCCTGCTCCCCGTAATAAATGCAGCGTGGGAGATAAGATTGGGAGATGAAAGATGCTTGGAACAATAAAGAGCTCTTCAGCTGTTTGGGGAACCAATATACACTCAAACCAAGTGTAACGTCACAAGTGATCAGACGAGACTGCAATAATATCGTATATATATATTTCCAGTGTCACCAAGAGATACACCACTTCCCCGAAGCAGTACCTTTCACTGTATGGCGTATCATAACGCACACCCGTGATGGTCAAACGTATATAACGTTCAATATGTTCAAGGACAAGGTGAATCCGTGCCTTGAGTCCCCTGAGCAGCTGCTGCACACATTGCCAACACAGATCCTGTAAAGGCGCATTGCTATCCTGCAGGAAGCCTTCAGGAAGCTAGAAGTCACTCACGGTGACCTTGCTGTCCATGCTTTTTCAAGATGTTTGGCCAGGGTATCGCGGTCCACTTCAAGAAACAGGAAATGTGGTACTCGACTCGCATGGTGGAAGCAAGACAGCCGCACATGGTGCTGAGGGAGCTGTGCGTCATCATGTGGCCCGGCAAGAAACCGCACAAGAAAAGAACGAGGCTGGCCGTTGAAGCACTCTGTGAGTAGCGGCAGATGTGTGGCGTAGCTCAGGCCGAGGAGTTGAAGATGAATGCATGTGTCGGCCTCGAAGCAGCACAGAACGCTTGCCTCACCGACGTCCCCACGGTAGCGATTCCACAATGGCTGAGGGTGACAGCAGGACACGACCGGAAGGCGTTTTGCGAAAAAGGCACAGGTGCGGAGCCGAGGCACTTTGTGAATGAGCTCACGGTCATGCATGACAATGTCCCATGCATTTCACATGAACACCGCAAGTAACAAACGGCGCTTCTCAAACACAATTACCAGGTTTTCGCCGTCGCCCTGTGCCCTGCGCTTCGAGGTGGTGATGCCGCAGTCGTGCTGTCTGGTGCGAGCACGGTGTCGCTGGGTAGGCTCACGAAGCGAAGACATGCGTAGTCTTCTCTTCACGACGCTTTACGTCAAACGGGGGAGACAACAAGGTCTCGGTCATACTTGTGGTCAGCTGGCGAAAGTCGCGACGGGCACATGCAGAAAAATGCAGGTCGAAGTCTTGATGCGGAGGCTCCAACATGATAACGAGCGAGCTGACATTGAATGCCTTGCAGAACGAATGACCATGCGCATATGACACGCGCGCTCGCTGAGATCTACGTAGCAGTTAAGAAAAAGAGGAAGTCAAACGAAAGCACCGTGGCCGATACACCATTGTGGGTAGTGATATTCTTACGGTAATCAGCATCATCATTATCATACGTGCAGTGCAGGCCTTGCGGTGGTTAGAATAACGCGTGCGAGTGCCAGCCCTTCAGCAAAAACTAAATCTATATGTATGCATTCCTGAAATTTTAGCTATATATCCTGTCTCTGGTGCATACTTTGAGCACTGAAATATATTGGAACTTGCTGTGCACCCACTACGTGGCCGTAGAGGCATGTGTGCAGTAAAGTGTGTGCCTTTTGTAGCGGGCGATCGACTTTAGAGCATGAAGTCGTTATTTTTAATCATGCGCTTTGACGCCCTATTCAACCAACGTTACTATATTCTTCTTTCAGTTTGCAAACTCCGCCGCCACAACTATGTGTCACCCTTTAATGCACCACCACTAGGGGGGGGGGGGGGCGCTCGTCGTTTTTTGACCGGTCTGACGAGGCTCTCGGTGGTTAGACCCACGCCACGACCCACGCCAGCGAAGCGAAACAACAGCTGCTTCTTCGTAGCGTGCAAGTGTAGTGCAAAAGTGTTCCGCGGCAATCGCTATCATCATGTGTCTCAGCGAGATCGGCGACACTCGCGCAGTTTGTGCTCCCACTGATACTTACACCGATATCATGGTGACAATTGACGTTGTGTCTCACTTGCTGTCAGCTCTGTTGTGTTATCACGCCGGTTGTTAGCTGCATAGCTCTCATGCGTCGTGTGACGGTTTCTCGATGTTATAAAGCATGCCTCGCTGCTTTGTCACTGGTTACCGAAGCGGCTACGACTCAATGAAATCTGCAACCAAAAAAAGGCACATTTTCAAGCCACCCGTTGATGAGGTGGGTCTTCAACAGTGGGGTGATTCCAAGAGAGATCGACACGGGTCCAGAAGTTGATATTTTAGATTTCGTTGAGTATTTTATATATAGTGCACCTCTCACCAGGTAGCCCGAAAGTCAACTTCGTTTTATGAATAATGGCATAACTTACGAGAAAAAAAATATCAAACTTCACCAACACGGAGGCACCAATTTCGTCACCTGTCATTTTTGAAAATTGCAGATGCTATAAAAAGACAAATATTTTTGTTCCAATCAGATATTTTTTACCTTAAATGCATGTCTAATGAAGACTGAATTCATATGGTTTCAAGTTTGTAGACCTTAAAAAATAGCTTTTAAAAATGTCTAATTTTGCAACAGTTTAAAATGAATTACGTATTCCGCATTTTTTTTTCTCCGAAAGAAATGCAAGCAGCGTTTTCAAACTTGACACGTTTTAAGGGGATAGTGTGTTTATTAGGTACATAAATAATTGCTGCCGTAGGGCAAATCAAAAGTTTTATATATTGCCTCAAAATTCTTATATTGGCAAAAATGTTCTCAACTGAAATTTGAATAATAAAAAATCCCCATCTTCGATTTTTCCTAAAATCTCGTAAATAGACAACCGAAGGCCATCATACAGTATTATAGAAAAACATGTTGCATTATTTTGTTTTTAGTGACAATATTCGTGGTACAAATCAGAGCTTTTCGACAATGCGCTGATAAGTTGAGAAATCTAGAAATCGGAACGGAAAAGCGGCAATAAGCTTCAAACGCGAGTAAACGTGACCGCATATTGTGAATAAAGGCTGTTTTAGCAGATAGGAGTAACTATTTTGAACACGGTATTTTACATTATCTGAATTCACTATTATACGTAGATCACTGAGACTTTTAATATGTGGTGCCTCTCCATTACTGACACACAGATGGAGCTGCTGTGACGGCCATGTGTTTGCAACATGTTGGGTAAGAGAATTGAATGTCGAATGAGTTCATAAACGATTCATAACAAATTGTTATCATTTAGGGCACGAAGACTGCCGCATTAGACTGAAGAACACGCTTTAGGGCAAGTTGTCATCCGTCGTCTGCTCTACAGATGAAGTGCTGTGCGCCGCACCTCGGAGGCAATGCTTTAGAATAAATGGTTGAAAGTAGGGACAAAGATTACGCCTCTCGTAATTTTATTGACAAAAACATTGTGAAATTCATTTTAACGTACTATACTTCAGTTTTGCAATCACACTGTGGATACTTCTGCGCAAGTAGGTGACAAAAAACAACAAAAAACAGGCCCCGCAAATAATTCTTGAAACCTGTGTAAGATGTGGCAGCGTACTTCACAATAATATCTGTCTGGTTTGTTAGAGCGGAAAGCTAATTAAGCAAACTTTGACGCATATTCAAAGTGACAGACTCACCACTTCGCAAAATTGAGTCTGAAACGGCCGGATTCTATGCAACCATGTCTTTTGTCACAACTCGTTGCTCTTACCGGGCGGTATAATGGAGAGCTTTCTGTTGCTATACTTGTTCTGGCTTAAGAAGGCGCACCAGCCGCACATGGCAACCAACAGCGACATAATTATTCGGTGAAAAGTATTTCGCAGCACATAGCGCCCGGAAGCTCAAGTTCGTATCCGTCAAAGATTTGCGCTTTACCACAGTGAGTCCGCGTTTCGAGAGCAAAGATGGGAGTCGGGAGCGACTGCAACAAACCAACGCGCCTCGAGCTGTCTCACGTGACGGCCTGTAGCCAATAGGGGGTATACATTGACGCGCAGTGCGCGACGCGTTATGAGAGAATTCACCATTTTGAAGTTCTCAGTCAGCCGGTGGAACACGGGAAACACGTTGGCGGGAGCACTCGGCAAACTTATCTTGGTAGTGTATTCTAATACTGCGTGCGGCAATTATTTACTGTGCGATAGTTGGTTGCACCAGTCGTACGCAGAGCAAAGAGATGAAAATTGAAAGCAGCAGCAAAGAAAGTCCCGAAAGTGCGCGCAACGGAGTGCGAGAAGACAAGGCTCCTGTCGGAAGAGCATTGTCGCGAGTGGATCGTCCGGAAGAAGCGCCCGGTAACGACTGACCCCGACTAGTACCGAGGGTGTTAAAGACGTTTTATATCGGATACGTAAGCGTCATTTCGCTAGTTTAGCACCGCCAGCAGAAAATAAAAAACAAGAGATCGAGAGGCAACATCACTGTGCTCACGGCATGAAGAAAGTTGCGTCGCCTTTAAGATGTATTGAGGGAGTAGCGGGGTAAAAAAAAATATGTATCGTGGGAGCTTATGTTAACAGTAGCTTATGGGCAATAAAACGATAAATATTGTCAAGGTTGCCGCTTTTGAGAGAGCGACGTAGCATGGCATGCGAAAAAAAAAGAGGGGGGGGGGGGGGGCAGTAGAAAGAAACTTTTCCGTGGTGGCTCACGAGATAGCAGTCGTTCGGGCTGCACGTCAGAACGACGCCTAAGAAAATTTCGAGCCCAGGCTGCAAAAGCGCTGTTAGATAAGCCACACCCAAGTGAAACATTGAGAATTCAGCTGTGTGTGTGTGTGTGTGTGTGTGTGTGTGTGTGTGTGTGTGTGTGTGTGTGTGTGTGTGTGTGTGTGTGTGTGTGTGTGTGTGTGGTGTGTGTGTGTGTGTGTGGTGTGTGTGTGTGTGTGCGTGTGCGTGTGCGTGTGCGTGTGTGTGTGTGTGTGTGTGTGTGTGTGTGTGTGCATTTCAACACCCCCTTTTCTCGCACGCAGGTTCACTTGCCAAACTCCGCGAAGACTGCGGTCGTACATGTCTGTGTATCAAAAACGTCTTTTTTTTAAACGCTGGTTCACTTGCCAAGCTTTTTGATGAATGTAACGTGACTGGGCTCCTTCGCTACACCTGGGCTATGAAGCAACGCCTGCCAACACGAGGGCAGGTACAATCAACTGAAAACACGGCGCAACCAGAGCCAGCAACAAGTTTCTGCAGGTGAAAATTGGCTATCAATTTTATATCAACTTACATTTGACTTTAAAAACAACGTAGATGATTTATTTATTTTTTCAAATGAACTTACAAGTGTGGACGTCTCAGCTGGGATAAGCGTGGACAAGGAGCGAGCAGTGCCTGACATGGAACTTTGCCACCGTAATTTTCTTCTTTGAGGCCTTCAAAATCCAATAAAATGAATCTGTCAAGTTACATTTACCAGGCGTATTCAAAATACCATCTGTTTTATCAGCTAATGCGTTTTTCCTGGCCTGTCATTGTAGCGACTCAATTTATATTCCAGCTAATGAGCTTCTGAAACTGACTAGTCTGTTATGCATTTCCTTTCTGGCTAGGCATCAGCTGCCAATAGATTCGACAGGCAACGACATCCAGCACCTTCAAGATGCGACACCCAATCTGCAGAACGAGCTCACAAATATCAAGTTGAATTTGTGAGCATCTAAATTCTCAAAAGACAGCATAGGGAAATTGACAAAAAAGTGGCATTCTACGCCAGTTCTTCTTTTGTAATGTTGCTTTCATTGCTCAACCTTTTGAAATATCACGCCTCGCACTTCACAAGGAATGCCCTCACCCAGTTCCATCAAATGATGTTATTTCTTATGATGCTGAGGTTGGGACTCCACACTCAAGATCTTGCGTATCGTTCTAATGTGGCACAGCCCACGGCATGTAGAATCCTTGAGAAGTGACTAGATAATTGATGTGACTGGCTCGGTTTACTGGTGTATTGGCCAGAGAAAGAACACATTATGAAAACTATGCCAGTTGTTTTTTTTAGAATTTCGGCTTGAAGGTACGGGTAATCTTGGATTGTTATGAAATTTTCGTTCAGAGACCAAGCTCATTATTACAAGAACAGAGACGTTGTCACAATACAAGCTCCACAATACTGTGAAATTTCTTAAAGGCATATGTCCACAAGGCTTGATTAAATTAATTTCAAAATCCTTTGGTGGACGTGACAGTGATGATGATGATGTGTAGATCTTAATGGCACAAGGGCCAATTGATGGCCAAAGAGCGCCATTTCAGTGACTATAAAGATAGGGACAATGATATCATGCATGGCTGTATAGCGGCCTCAAATTTCCTCGTGCTAACGTGGGTAAAAACATAACTATTAAAATGATGACAATGGCGTGATTTGTATAGTAAAAATGGGTGACAAAAAGTTTTGATAGTAAAAGCATGTGTAAAATAATTTTGCACTCGCACAAGTGCCTCATTAGTGCCCTTGTGTCCAAGGGCCGTGAGGCAAGTGCTTTTCAATGTAGCCACTGCAGCAGCAACCTCTCTTGAGAGGTGCTACGCGATGCCTGGGTATATTAGAAGGTAGAAACAGACATCTCTTTAAAAATCTGGCAACGATTTATTAGTCAAAAGTGGTTCCCTACCGACGAACATTGCAGGGTGTAATAGTACATGTTGTCGGTGGGGTAATGGAAAGTGTTGTCTTCTTAGAGTGTTTAATTGTTCACACTGGATTGAAATGTGAAGAAGTGTTAGTGCTTCTCCACATCTGTCACAGAATGGTGGATCGCCACCGGACAAAGGTTATGGGTGTGCCGTGTATGTGTGTCTAATCCTGAGCCTCGTTTGATACGTGATTTTGATACTGGCCGCCAATGACCAAGGCGTGGCTTAATAACGTGTAGTTTGTTTTGTGTATGTCTATCCAACTCACTCTGCCAGTAGTCCCTGAGCTTTCGTTTGATAGACGGTTTAAGATCAAAGGCCGGGATTGATATGAGTGTAGTGACAGTGCTTTCATGGACGGATACAGCCAGCTGATCCGCCATCACGTTGCCTTAGATATCACGGTGCCCTGGTACGCAGCACACTACAACATGTTGTTTGAGTGTGTAGAGTGTGCATAAATTAGAGTAAAGTGAGTTGACAACAGGGTTTTTTGTTTTTAAGTATTTGCAGTGCTGTTACCACACTGAGGGAGTCCGTATAAATGACTGTTTTTTGTAGTTGTAATTGTTCGATGCGTTTAGCGGCCACAAGTATCGCGTGAGCTTCCGCTGTGAAGATACTTGTGTCTTTATGTAGAAGGCCAGCATGCGAGAATGAAGGAGCCGACAGCAGCGTAGGACATAGAGGAGTTTGACTTAGAGGGATCAGAAAAGAACTCGTGACGTGTGTATTTGTTTTGAAGTTCCAGGAAGTATGTTCGGATGTGGACAATGGACGCGTGTTTTTTATCTTCTAGGAAAGACACATCGCAGTCTATAATCTGTCTCTGCCGTGGTGGCGGGTATTCTACAGAAGCCATTCAACTGTAATCAAGTGACACACCAGTTTCCTCAGCTAGACCTTTCAGGCAAACTGAGTCGGGCTGCCTCATCGAAGGCCTGTTTTGAAACAGAATGGAGCTCGACAAATCTTTAATAGTGGAGGATGAGGGGTGATTCTTGTGTGCTTTCACTCTAAAGAAATATACAAAGGACATGTAGGTTCTCTGCAGATGAAGCGACCACTCATTTGACTCAACGTAAAGGCTTTCTACAGGGCTGGTGCGAAAAGCACCCGTAGAAAGGCGGATGCCCAAATGGTGCACGGGGTATAGCATCTTCAAAGCACTTTGAGTCGCAGACTGATAAACAACGGCCCCATACTCTAAGCGGGTGCGAGTGAGGCTTCTATACAAATTCATAAGACGTTGCCTGTCACTACCCCACGTAGTACGTGACAACACTTTCAGAACATTCATGGCTTTTACACATTTCGTTTTAAAATACTTGATGTGCAGTATGAAGTCTACCTTGTGATCCAAAATTAGGCCCAAGAATTTATGCTTGGCATTAACAGAAATATTTTGACCATTCATTTGAATATCAGGTTCTGAGTGCATGCCTCTCTTTCGGGAGAACAAGACACGCGTGCTTTTTTGTGGGTTCAGTCGGAATCCATTTTCTTCTGCCCATTTGAAGACCTTGTTAAAATCTAGCTGAACCTGCCGCTCACACATTGCCAGGTTGCATGCCTTAAAGCCAAGGTTGACGTCATCGACATACCTACAATAGAACATATTGCGGGGGATGGACAGGTGCAAGGAATTCATTTTGATAATGAAAAAAGTACAAATAAGTACACCGCCTAGCGGAACTCCCGTTTCTCGGACAAATGTTTGGGAGAGAACACTGCCCACACGGACACGGAATGTCCGATTGGACAACTCTAGATTATGGAAAGCATTCTGCCGCGCACTTCCAGGTGAGACAAGTCTCTAAATATGCCAAAACGACATGTTTCGTCGTAAGTCTTCTTGATATCAAAGAACAAAGAGAGGAAGTATTGTTTGTGGACGAAAGCATCTCGGATCTTTGACTCGATACGCACCAGATGGTCGGTGGTGGATCTACCCTCTCGAAACCCACACTCGAATCCGTCGAGCAGATTGTGTGTTTTAATGAAATGTAAAAGTTGGCGGTTTATCATATTTTCAAAAAGTTTACAAAGGCAGCTTGTAAGTGCAATGGGCCTATAGATTGAAACTGAGGAAGGGTCCTTGCCCTCTATTAAAATGGGAAAAATTGTAGCCTCTTTCCAAATATAGGGATAGCGCCAGAGAACCAGATAGCATCAAACAAGCAAAGTAGGGTTTCTTGCTTTTCGATTGGTAGGTTTTTCAACATTTGGTACACCACACGATCAGAGTCTAGGGCGGAATGGCTGCAGGAGTTTAGTAATGTTTGGAGCTCAGCTAAGCCGAAAGCTTGGTTGTATGCTTCGTGTTTTGTACATTTGTGTTCTAGTTTCTGCTTTTCAATTCTTGTTTTGTATCTTTGGAAGGCTCACTATAGTGTGACGAGCTGGAGACTTTTTTGAAATATGTGCCGAGAAAATTTGCTTCATCTTCCAAGCTGTTACCTTGTGTGTTTACGAGAGGGAGTGAATGTACTTGTCTTCTTGCTATTCCCCTAATCATGTTCCAGACTTTAGCCTCATGTGTATATGAATTGATGCCTGATATAAAGATGTGCCAACTTTTCCTACTGGCCTGTCGGCGCGTGCTCCTGCCTTCGGACTTTATGTTTTTAAAATTTGTAAGATTATCCGCTGTCGGAGAATCTCGAATCAGCTTTCATGCTTTATTTTGCTTTCTACATGCAATCCGACACTCACTGTTCCACCAAGGAACGTGTCGCCTGGTGGAGTATCCAGTTTGTGGGATAAAATACGTTGCAGCATCAATAATAAGTGCTGTCAGGAAGTCTACTGTTACATCTATACTTAATTGACATATGTCCGACCCACTCAATCGAGTAGCTTCTCTGAATTGTTCCCAGTCCGCTTTGTCTGTCTGCCATCTGGGAACATGTAGGGCAGCTTTTTCTAGTGGTGTACTTAGAATGATTGTAAAGTGATCACTTACGAAAGGATTGTTGATCACTTTCCATTGAAGGATGGGTACAAGCGATGGGGACACAATGCTTAGATCCATGATTGTAGCTTTTGTTGGCGAGGCTAAAGTATGTTGGCTCTTTCCTATTCAACAGACATGCACCCGAAGAAACAAGAAACTGTTCGATTAGGCGACCTCGTGCATCGCAGCGAGAGTCACCCCATAAACCATCATGTGCATTGAAGTCTCCAAGGACCACATGAGGTTCCGGTAGTTCATGTATCAGTGACTGGAATTCGTGTTTTCGGAGACGGTACTGTAGAAGTGTGTAAAGAGAGCAGATGGTTACAAGTTTGTTCAAAAGAACTGCTCGAACAGCCACTGCCTCAAGGGATGTTTGTAGTAGTAGATGTGTACATGCTACGCCCTGATCAACGATAATGGCCACACCACCAAATGACGCTACAGCATCATTGCGGTCCTTTCTGATTATTACATAACGACGTAGAAAATTGGTGTTACTGGAGTTTAAGTGTGTCTTTTGTACACAGAGCACTTTTGGGGAATGTTTGTGTAAGAGTTCCTGAATATCGTCTAGGTTTCTAAGCAGTCCTCTGACGTTCCATTGCATATTTGTGTATTCATTATGAGTGTAAATGAGTGCTAGGTGTACTAAAGAAGTATTGTATAAAGTCAAGAACATTTGTCAGGCCACGTAATGATGATTTTTGATTTTCTGGCGCGCTCCAAAGAGCCGCGCCTGTCCTTCGGCACCGAAGACACCGTTGGACTTGCTGTTGTGTCCATCACCTCGGACGAGGGGCTGGATGACCGCTTGTGGTTCACGCATGCAGGCGCGGAGGTCTTAGGCCTCTCTGTCGAGACAGAAGGCCCTGGGGTTTAGAGTCCGGAGGCCTGGAAGCCTTTTGGTGACGGAAGAGCCTCTGCTACTTCCACTCAGGGGGTGAATGGCGCTGCCACTCGTCCACTCTGTGTAGTATGTGGGAGCGCCGCGGATTTTGGTGACACTGCCCCCTTCGTGCCACCTCCGTGAACGAAGGACCCTGCATTAGTAGACGCTTGCGCGCCTCCCTAAACGAGATGTTTTCATTTGCTTTCAGTGTGAGTATTTCTTTTTCATGTTTCCATGTAGGGAATGTGCGAAAGTAAACGGGGTGTCCACCATCGCAGTTCGCGCAGTGGGTAGTGGCTTCTTCACATTTGTCTGTAGCGGGTTCATGCGAACTGCACTTTGCACAGGTTTGACGGCCGCGGCAGCTCTGAGAATCGCGGACGAATCGCTGACACTTAAAACAACGTCGGGGGTTGAGGATGTAGGGTCGAACCTTTAACTTCAAGTAGCCTGTTTTGATATATTCTGGAAGTGTGCTTGTGCAAAATGTAAGAATGAGGTCCTATATTGGGGTTTGTTTGTTGTCACGCCTAATGCTGATTCTCTGTAAATGTGTTACATGTTGTTCGTTCCAGCCCTCAAGGAGCTCGCTGTCTGTCAGGATTATTAGGTCTTGATCAGACACTACGCCTCGGGAACTGTTCAGGGAACAGTGTGGTGTTATAGATACAGATGTGGTTCCAAAAGAGGCGAGTTTTTCAAATTTTCATACTGGGTTTTGGTTTGGACTTCGAGAAGAAGGTCCCCACTGGCCATACGTGTAGCCTGATACCCTGGACCAAGGGTACTGGTGAGACATTTGGAAGCGACTCTGGCGTAGAACACTGCTGTCACTATCGGTAATTTTTCAAAGTTTTTCTGCGACTCTGTGGAAGACACCGTTCCAGTGACTGCGGCGATTGACGTGGATTCGCCTGGGCTTCCACCGCAACCATCGACGTCGTCCGCAGTTACCTCGAGAAAGCGTACGAGCCACCCGAGGGATGCCGACAGTGAGGACACGCTGATTTACTCTACGGCCAGCGACAAAAGCTCCGATGAAGGCGATTTCGTGCCTGTGACGAGGCGGCAGCGAAAAAGAAGACTAGTGATGCCGTCTCCAACAACAAGTAAGAATGCGACGACGACGTGAGAGCCCACGATATACACAATTCTGTTTGTGCCGGTCGATGCGGCTCATAGTCTCAACCGGCTCAATCGTCAAGTCACGTCTAGGTTTCTTGAGGAACTCGCCCAGGGAGAGATCGCGGACGTGCAGATCAACGGCCGTAAGAATATCCTCGCCGTAGACGTCACTCAACGAGGCACATTGGAAGTGCTGGGCAACATCAAGATGTTGGATAACATCAATGTTCGCTCATATATACCTGATTGCCGCGACTCTACGGCAGGCGTCATTTACGACGTCGACATTTCCATCAGCGAAAGTGACTTTGCTGCTCTCATCAAACCGGTGTCTGCAGAACTTACTATACTGCAAGCTCGTCACCTTGGCAAATCACGCTGCGTGAAGCTCGTGTTCAAGGGTGACAGCCTTCCATCGCAAGTCAAGGTCGGCCATTTTCGACAGACAGTGCGACCCTTTGTAGCGAAGCCCCTTCAATGCCAGAAATGTTATAGATTGGGACATGTCAGTGCTGTCTGTACAAACCTGGCTGTGTGCTCGCTATGCTCAGAATCACATAGTGCAGACGCTTGTCAGGCAGAACTTCGAAAATGTCGAAACTGTCATGGCCCTCACGAAGCATCGTCAAAAGATTGCCCAATCATGAAAAAGGAAATGCAAGTGTTGAGGCAAATGGTCCGGGATGGCTTAACTCGCAGGGACGCCGCTGCCCAAGTACGACGCCGGCGGTCTCGTCGCCGGAGGCCCCTGAGGAGACCCAGTGCTGAAGCAAGGATTGAACCTCACCAAATGACCGCCCGCATACCACCTCATAGCGTCCAGACACGCCGACAACAAATCCTCCAAGCAAGACAAGAGCATCACCGGCTTGCCTGAAGCATGGCCAGCGCTGCCAACGATAGACCCACCGTTTGAGCCACCGCATCGTTCGTCTACAATCACTTCGGAACGACAATGCGGTGATAGTCGCGACAAAGAAATCGTAGCCATGGTAAAGACCCTTATGAATACCATTCGTATGCTCCTCACTAGCATTGACAGTCCGGCTGCAAAGAGTGCACTTCAGTTAGTGGATGCGCTGAAGCCGGGGCTATCAAGTCCGGAAAAGCACCATGGCGCCGCATCTGCAAGCCTTGCGTAAAGAGGTCAAAGGAGCTTCGATATTTCAGTGGAATGCCCGAGGCCTCAAGCCCCGCATTTCTGATATCCGACAATTTGTGTTTAAAAACCAGTTTCCAACTATTGTTATCTGTGAGCCAAGGCTACACAATTTAATACGACTATCCAGGTACGAAGCCTTCAAGTCCGCTACCTGCAACGAACAGAGTAAAGTCATTGTATATATCAGATGCGACCTTACCTATATCGAGCACCGTGTAGCACCTCACGATGACAACCAGTATGTCTGCTTGACAGCTAAACGTAGAGACCTCAATTTCACGCTTGTAGGCGCATATATATCAACTTCAAACCGTTTTGAACCTGAAAGACTACGTGCACTGTTAACAGCCACACCTGGACCATGGATCATTACCGGAGATTTCAACGCTCACCACCCACTAAGGGGAAGTCAGAAGACAGACAGTCACGGAAGGCAAGTATTCTCCTTTGCTCTGGAGCAGCAGCTGCTTTGTGTAAACGACGGAAGCCTAACGTTTCTACGGGGAACGACATACAGCAGCTGCCTTGACTTGACATTTGTGTCACGAAGCCTAAATGGAAGGGTCAAGTGGTTCGCAGACTATGAAACTCATGGAAGCGACCACATACCAACTTATTTGAAGATCAAGGGCCTGGAAAAATCGCCAAACTACGACACTTCGACTCGCATCGACTGGACAAAGTTCATGCTACTGACGGAAAAGAGGTGTCAAGAAAATAAAGCGCCTCCTCTTGACACCCTCGAGGATATGATTAGAGGTGCTACTCAAGAAGCGACCTATCATATTCAACATACTTCAGAATACTGTCAACATCAAGCGGAATCGGAACGGCTCAGAGCGATCCGTCGTCGCGCAGAAAGAAGGTATAGGCGCACTAAGTCCATTCACGACTTGAGGGAGGCAAGGCGTCTACAAAAAAAATTCAGCGGCGAATCATTTCACTTCAATCCTTTCGCTGGAAACATCTGTGTGAATCTTTGGATCCACACAAGCCTTTGACGCAGACATGGAGGATTGTCCGTGGCCTACGAACATCGCCACAACATCGCCCCTTCAAGTGTCTTTCTCTCCACCAAGGCCGCACCGAAATTGAAGTAGCAGAAGATTTCCGCATGAAAGTTGCCGGTCATACGTCCGCGTGCACCATGCGCCACCTAGAAAACGCTCCAGTTTCCAGAGATTCAAGAATGAATACCTTTTTCTCTCTAGAGGAACTACAAGCGGCCTTGAAGGCATGCATCGGCTGGTCCGGATGGGATCACGTACATGGCTCTTTGCAACCTCGGAGAAGCAGCTCGACGGGCCCTTCTATCCGTGTGCAACGACTCGTGGAGCAGCAGATTTATCCCTCATTCATGGAAATCCAGCCACCTCGTCCCTGTGCTTAAACCAGGTAAATCTCCTCTGCACTTGACCTCTTTTCGCCCCATCGCGCTTACCAGCTGTATCGGGAAAGTGATGGAGAGGATGATTTTGACTCGCCTAGAGTGGTACTTGGAGCACCACGAGGTATACCCTCATGCTATGACGGGCTTTCGGCGTGGACGGTCCGCAATTGATAACGTTATAGACCTGGTCTCATCTGTTCAGCATCAAAAAAGACTGAAACGTTTATCTGCGGCGTTGCTCTTGGACGTGAAAGGTGCATACAATAACGTATTACATGAAGCCATTCTGGATGTCATGGAAAATGTTGGATTAGTGGGTCGGGTTTACCAATGGATCTACAGCTATCTGAAAGGCAGAACTTTCTTTGTACAGACGGAGAATGGCACAACAACGCATCATTGCAACCGTCGTGGTGTGCCGCAAGGCGGTGTTTTTAGCCCCACACTTTTCAATCTAGCGCTACTCGGCCTGGTTGACGAACTTCCAGAATCTGTACATCTAGCAATATATGCAGATGACATCTGCATCTGGGCGTCAGGCGTAACACGCCTTCATTTGCGTGCGCGGCTGCAAAGAGTGGCTACAATAGCGACAAAGTACCTGGAAGAACGGGGACTAGAGCTGTCGTCAGAGAAATGCTCGCTTATAGCATTCACGCATAAGGCTATGAGCCCATATGTTATTAAAATCAACGGACACACGATCAACTACGTGAAGACCCACCGATTTCTCGGAGTCATAGTTGATCGCGACCTCTCCTGGAGCCCTCACATCGCCCACATGAAAACTAAACTCACCATGATCACCCACGTACTGAGGTTTCTTGCTGGAAAAACGTGGGGTGCATCGGTACGAGCAATGCTCCAACTCTACACTGTTCTGTTCCTCGGTTATATGCGATACAGCTTACCCGTGCTTTGCGGGATCCGAAAAACAAACTTGCGCGTCCTCCAGTCGATCCAAGCCCAAGCCCTGAGAATATGCCTTGGTCTCCCGAGATGCGCGTCTACAGCAGCGACAGTCATCAATGCGCGTGATTATCCAGTCAACGCATACATCCGCGTAGACGCTTTGAGAATGCACATAAGACATTTCGCTCGGCTTCCATCTCATCACCTCGCCTCACTTCGAACTTCCAGGCCCCACTCAGCGTTCAGCGCAACTGTAGCTCAGCATTGCGCAGTGCTTCCATTGCACTCACGCATGCAGCACAGCCGCCGATACCATTATGGTGCCTACACCCACTCAAAGCCCTTCTTACAATTCCTGGCATCCAAAATAAGAAAAAGTCGTCGCATCTAGTCCTGAAACAGGCCACATTACTTTTCCTGCAAGAGAAGCACAACGGACGCCTTCACATTTACACGGATGGCTCGGTGTCTTCAGTAAGCTCTGCAGGGGTGGTGGTTATTCCCGCGAGGCACATCACAATTAAATTCATGACATCGCATTTGACGTCGTTGACAGCTGCAGAACTTGCGGCCATACGTGCAGCTCTGGAGTTTATAGTGAAAGAACTTTCGGGAATTTGGTCTATCTTCTCGGACTCGAAGGCATCTCTTCAATGTCTTATGTCACCCTTTCGCCATGGACCTAATGAACAGTTAGTATCTGAAATAAGGCTTCTTCATCACCAAGCAATCGAAAAACAGCACAGCATAGTGTATCAGTGGATACCAGGTCATTGCGGTATATATGGCAATGACCACGCAGATGAGGCCGCTAGATCTGCACACGATGGTACCCAATACACAGCCATCCCGTCCTCAAGAACCGACGCAGCTACAATACTTCGTTCGCTTGCACGTGACCTCACACTGGTACAGTGGAACTCAACAGACTTCACAAACGCGCGCCTGCATAACTTGGATCCCAATCTGCAGCTTCGTCTTCCCCCAAGGATATCTCGAGCTGAGGAGACTCTTCTATGCCGCCTGTGGCTTGGAGTGGCCTTCACGAACGCATACTCTTATCTCATTGGGATGGCGAGCTCTCTTACATGCACTTACTGCAGTTGCGAAGAAACCATCGCGCACCTTCTGTGTGAGTGCACCCATTTCAACGCGCAAAGACAAGAACTCACTGCAGCACTGGATAAATTAGACGATCGGCCTTCGTCGGAACAAAGGATTCTGGGTCATTGGCCGAGCCCATCCTCAGCCCAGAAGGCTTTGAAAGCTTTGCTGCGCTTTTTGCGGACAACTGGCCTCAGAGACAGACTTTAGTGTCTTATACTCTTTGATGTTGCCTTTCCTCTGTCGCAATTTTTTTTTGTAATTTCTCTTTCTCTTCGCAACATTTCTTTTTAACATCTTTCATTCCCCTCACCCCTTTCCCCAGCACAGGGTAGCCAGCCGGTCTAAGAACTGGCTAACCTCCCTGTCTTTCCGCTTAAACTTTCCTCCTCCTCCTCCTCCTCCTTGGAAGCGACCAACATAGAGATGGCTCTTGCGTTCTTTTCTCGTGTTTGACAGTGGATCACATGGAAGCACGGGAGAGTTTCTTTGGCTTTATGAATACATTCAGTGTTGCTTCGGTGCGCCCCCTCTTAGGAAGAGGGCGATCAGACAGTTTAGTAAATGAAAAAGAGGCCATAACGTATATATAAATTCGGCAGCCATGCCAGCCATCCACCAT
This sequence comes from Rhipicephalus microplus, assembly GCF_043290135.1. Taxonomy (NCBI): domain Eukaryota; kingdom Metazoa; phylum Arthropoda; class Arachnida; order Ixodida; family Ixodidae; genus Rhipicephalus; species Rhipicephalus microplus. Next base: position 212,183,204 of record NC_134710.1, read on the forward strand.
CGAGCCCAAGATGGGGACGCGGCAGCACAATTATAAAGGCATGACAATGCCATCTGTACAAAGCCACTATAACCCAGTAATATGTGATCAAGAGAGGGCACATATACAATAGGTTAACCCTTGCCACCTGGAAGATGGAAGTAAACAGAAGTGAGGAGATGACAGGAAAGATTAGAAGAGATAAAAGACGAAGATCAGGAAGGAGATAGAGACGACGTGACAGTGACAAAGTGATCACAGAGGATAGTGGGGTACTGCAGCATCCGGACAGAGGCGATGTTGAATTAGCAGACAGGGGTTTCATAATGGCTGAGTGTGTTGGGGTGTGTTGTGGCACACTCGCCACTCCTGCTTTTACAAAATAAAAAAGCAGTTCTCCAGCACAGAGGTCGAACAGACGAGAGAAGTCGCCAATGTCCAAATTCATGTGGAGCGAGTCTTCGGAACGGTACGAAATAAATAAATGCTGAAGAATTTCGGTACGAATGAATGCCATATTGACAGGATTGTATAGGTATGTTGTGCCCTAACGAATTTGTGACTCTCAGACGTGCCATTCAATTAAACATATGCTGTGTAAAGATCTTTTGAAAAATTATGCTGTGTTAGGTGTTGTGCTCTTTTGTTAGGTCTATGACATAGAATTTTGTTTTTTTTGCAGTTACGTTGCGTTATCTCTTCGGTTGTACATAAACATTTACATATATTTGACTACTGTGACTATGTATGCGGTCGCTCGTGTATCAATACTTATTTTCGTAGTTTCAAAGTTAACAGCTTTCATAGACTTATGTATGAAAAGAGAATCAGCTGGTGCAACATATAAACACGAATCCCTCTGAAATTTACTGACAAGACACCGTGATACATAGCAAGACTAGTAAATGCGTTTATTACGGCTGCCTGATCACTGCAAGGTTCCTTTTGCCAGCAGAGTTCATGAACAGAAGTGACAACGGTGTGTGTTTTGACAACATTGCAAAATTTTGATGTGCAGTAACTATCCTGTATACGTCACTGGTTCCAGTTGGCTAGGTATCGTTTGTGTGCTGTGGAATCTGACTTCACAGACACGCATTAGCCTGTTGCTTTTTACACACGTTGCTGTTATTCAAGCACACCCTAATAAAACAAGACCTTGCATTATTGTCACTGGGTAACGCCACGTAGTTTCCCTGTTATGTTTATTCCAAAGGGACATCCACAGTAACAAATGCCACTGTTTGCCACTTCATGTCCCTTTGCGCACATCTCGACGCATTCACAACGCACGTAGTTTCATACGCATTCATGGTCACACACAGGCACTTAACTAATCACCATTACATCAAGCCAGAGCACATTAGACCAGCCTTCCAGATCACATCGTATCCATCTCTAACAGTGAATCTTTTCGTGATAACCTGATTTCGTTGCGTTTTTCTACTGCATAACTTTGTTGCAGCTTGGTGTTTATAAATTGTTTGCTTTTTTTATTATTTGTTTTCTTGTTTTTTTTACTTTTTCTCTATTTTTTGCAATGTATATACAAATGCCCCCCTTACTCAATGCCCTTTAATGGACCTGCAAGGCATTTTGAATGAATAAATGAGCAGTGTTATTCAAGGCAAATTTTTTCACTTTTCAAGCATCTCCATTCTTTAAATGTTTTTTTTTTTGTGTTATTCCACCACCTGTAATGGCTAGTGTAAAGATTACCACTTCGATGAATAAACAAGTGATGGTTCTTCAATAAACGCGCATTTTCAACATTTTTGCACTCGTTTTGCACAACAGCTGTGTAACTGCATTTGAGTTCAAGCTTTATGCTCAGAGCATGATTCGCAAAACTAGTGCTTGCGTTCCGGCGCTTTCTTCATCCCGACACAGCCAAAATGGAACCACTTGACTTCACCACTGGCACCATCACATGCAATTATTCTTTCTTCCAGCCCCTTGCATACACAAAAGGTATCGGGATCCTCCATGTCACCATGAGAACTGCTGTTATTGGCATTCTGAACACGTGCGTGCAAGACTCTAGTAGAGCTGGTGTCTACACTCATTTTCGAAATAGTCATCTTGCTCAAGTCTTATTTTTATGGTTGGTGAACCAGTGTGCGAATAACTGTTGCAATAAAACACTATTGAAGAACTTCCTGGCAGTGTCAATTTGTGAGGTTAGGAATGTTTCATCCATGTGAATGCACTTCACGTTTATCTCATTTTGTTCCAGAGGACAAAGTCAGTGTAACTTGTCTTGCACACAAACATTTGCAAATGAGCTTGGTAGTAATACCGGTGAGTTTTTTTTTTTTTAAAGCTGCCCGTCTACTTCGGTCACGCAGCCATTTGTGTCAATTAGCAGGTCGCTCGGTTGCCCATCTTTTACTTTCCAAGGGTACTCTACTTCTACAACACCTGCCCCACAACAGTTTCACACAGCCAGCAAGTCTGGTGTTGCACCTAAGTACACGTTCTCAGTTGGTATAAAAATCCCTGCTTCTTTGAAATGGACACCTTCATGCAGATTTTCACTTACACTTTTATATTTCAAAAGTGCCTCTTCTTCCTTCTCCCGCCCATATTTATTGGAAGAGTGGGGGGCTAGCCATATACATGAGGCATACAGATGCTCTCGACGCGACACGCAGATGGTGACTCTAAACGTGTGTGACACACATCATATAACTTTGATGCAGTGATGTGGCCGGTGCGATATGCATACCAGTTGACGCTTAATGCCTGACTCCTCGTCCTGATCTGAATGCTCTCACAGGCTTGTTGCATGATGACGAGGCTGTCAAAGATCTGATCATACAGCTGCATAAGATCCTTGTAATCCAAGTTCTTTGCAGTACAGTCGTAGATGAGGTGAAAGTCATAGCAGTTGCAGGCCCTGACAACCGGCAAACTTGTCACTGTAGTCCGAATGGGTACTCAGTATTGCTGGATGAAGTCCTGAGACAGCTACAGCGTCATACAGTACCTTCCATTCCGCTTTTGTTGGGGAAGGTGCCGCAAGCTTCGACCGACCATTTGGCGTGTTGCTTGAGCGACACTCGCCATCCAGAATCATCTTCTTCATCGTAGAAGAAGAAAAGACCATTTCTGCCACTGGCCGCCCTACGATTTTGCGTACGTGTGTCGAGAGCCAGCTGTTGGCGACATCTTTGCAGGAGTCGCCGTCTCGCGCATGCACGCCGTACTCTAAGTAAAACAGCAGGGTCGCCACATGAGAACACGCCCCGCCGTTGCCAGCCATACACAGGCAGAGGGCTGTGACTACTTCGCCATCGCTTTTGGACAAAATCCATGCCTTGACAGGAGGAGCTGGCGAGCTTTGTGAGTGGTATATCTGCGTACAAAATAAAACAGCGAGGAAATAATATTAACGCCCTCTACGACTGGCTGCATACAACAAGAGGCGAAAAGAAAAACAAAATTCAGCTACTCGTGGCCACGTAGTCAATAAAACTAGCAATTCAGCAAGTTGGTTACTTTATCGGGGAGATAAAAATGCGACAAAATGAAACGCTTACTTGTGTGATTGCGATAACGGTGTCCGCAGAGACTCGTGCCAGCAGCGGTTCCTGCACCGAGCCGCTGCTCACGCAATTCTGGCCCTCCATAGATTTGTATGCATTGAGCTGCTTTCGAGTGACGAAACTTGTCCTCAAAACAAGAAAATCCTTAGTGTCGCATTTGTCCACGCGTAGCCAAAGGTCGACGTTCGCAACATATTGTACGCCGGTATCGCAAGGGTCCACGCCACACAGTTTAATATTTGATAGATATGTATGGTTTAACGTCCCAAAACCACAATAATGTTATGAGAGACGCCGCAATGGAGGGCTCCAGAAATTTCGACCACCTGGGGTTCTTTAACGTGCACCCAAATCTGAGCACACGGGCCAACAGCATTTTCGCCTCCATAGGAAGTAAGCCGCTGCAGCTGGGACTCGATCCCGCGACCTGCGGGTCAGCAGCCGAGTATAAGCAGTAGACCACTGTGGCGGGGCCACAGTTAATTTTTTCCTCGTAACGCTGCCTGTCAGAGCCGCACAAGCTACTTATATACGAAGCGCCGCATTGTGTCGCCTTCGCACTCAAGTAATTAACACATGAAGAGCCGAAAACACAAAACAATTAGCAACAACGTTTACACAGCGTTGATGACTGAACCACTGTCACCACCAGAGCCGCCGATCCAAGGACGCTAAAATGGCGCAGAGCAGTATGTGACGTCCGTGGTTACGTCACATGAATACGCCCTATACCGACGCGGCGCCAGCCTCCAATTAGATAGAAGAGGAGGCGCGCGTATCACATACGTCGCTACTATGCGAAGTTTCAGAGGCTTTACTTCGAACCCCTCTTCCCCGCGCGAGCCATCGTGGCACTTTCACTGTGCTCAAGTTTCTGGAAGTGTCACTGGCACAAGTTCACGGTTGTTGTTAGTGTATATATTACGTGACAAATTGGCTACTTCACGACTTCGTCTATAGCGACGAAAAATTTAGGTTAGGGCCAAGGCTATTTTCTGGCGACTTTCGACTTATATAAGGACGCAGTTCATAGCCACTTTTTATTGTTTGCAGATAAAATACCGAGCAAGCCCAATGGCTACCTTTTGTTTCTAAGCTGTTCTGACGGCAATGTCGACGCATGCAACACTCCACCCCCCACCAGCCATCTGATGCTCGTCGACACACCTCAACGCAACGCGCAGCGCGCCTTCTAAGCATGAGTGACGAAGTTCTTGTTCTTGTTGTCCATTCAGTGCTCGTCACGACCATTGTGCGGAACTAAAATTCGGTAGTTTTACACAGCATAGAAATCAACAACGGAGAAGGTGTGATTATAACTTGCAAATTAAAGAAGAAAATATTCGTGCATTTTGGCTCTCAGTCTGGCGATGTATCTCGCCAAGTTTTGTATATTCAATACTATAGATCCTCATATACATTGCGTATATTATAGGTGTGTGTACGTTTGTCCTTGTTAGCATGTGTTTAAGACACCCTGTGGACTTGCACATTGCCTTGGAAACGTTTACTCTACATTGTGCTTAGCCATTTGTGTATGCTATTTCCTTGTTTTGTACACAACTTTTTTGTGTTCGTATCGTCGTACGATGGAGTAATCTTTTTCTAAACAACAAAGATGTTAGTCGTGCTCGTGCTGCAAGGAGCAACCTATACAGAAACAAAATAAACCATTTTACTAGCTGCACAAGGTGTGTTACTCTCGAGAAATTTATCCGGAAGCAACATTAATAATAATACCTGATGCTTAACGTCCAAACACCACGATGTGTTTATGAGAGATAAAGCAGCACAAGACTCTGAATGAAAATGCGCATGAATATGTGACGTAACCATTTCGCACGTACGAACAGCACATAAAACACGTATGGGACACACTTACAACAATACCGCCCCCCGCTCGCCAAAAAAAAATTGGGTACACCTTTGTTGTGAAGACTAAATATGCAATGATATTATAACCTGCAATTCAAATTTAGTCAACGCCCTGGTTTCTTGCAAGTATTTTATAGCATTCCACAAAATACACATTTCGACGTGTTTCCAGAGAAGAACTTGATATGGCATGTGTTTGATGAATACTAGGATTACAAGTAACATGCGGTACATAGGAGAAGCACACACACACACACACACACACCACGGGACAAGCACTTGTTTTGTATTTTGTGGTTTTCTCCGTACGTTACTTGCGGTGTTTTCAAGGGTAATTTCTGTGTCGTTTGGCTGGTCAGCATATTTAGTTTCGCCACCTGGCTATTACCTGTTTATATCTCGCCTCTCATCGTCATTTTAGCGAGACAATTGCGGTGTCCAAGTAGAGAAATTCGCGAACATTGAATGAATTGAGCTCGCTCACGGTATTCGAAACATTTCTCAGAGGGGCCTTCGTCCTGCACTGGAAATGGAACCGGTCGAGGGTGAAGATTATGATGGCAATCATTATTTGAATTGTTTATTTGTTTGGTTGTTCAATTCTTTTTTTTAGTTTATTTATTTTACTTTCATTCGTTTGTTTCCTTGTTTGCGAATGAAGAATAAATTTCTTGAAGCAGGTCATCTATTTCTTCGAAATCCTTTTTGTTGCAAGATTTCAGAAAGAAACTAATAGACTTCAGCTCGTGCTGTTGTGTAATTAGTTTCAAACGCTTAAAAACTTCACAAATTGGCGGACATATGTACTTCTTTTTCTCGAGGAAGTACTCGATGAAGTATTCCCCTCCGATTGAGGTATTTGAGCTTAAAGAAAACCATTCTGAGATCGGCCACCATCTAGACTAACAATTCTCTAACTGTGTAATGTGAACAAGAAAAAGCAGACTCCGCAAAAAATTATTGAAACCAGTGTGAGATTTGGCAGCCTACTGCACGATATTTGCGACTTGTCTGCTGCGTTAGAGCGGAAAGCGAATTAGGCAAACCTGAGCTACAGTTTGCTCTGGCCTGCTTCTTTAGAGTGGGGAAGGGTGACTGGAGAGTGAAAAAGTGTTGAACGACGATGGTAAAGTAGGGAGATGAGAAAATGGTCTTGTTAGGCTTGGGTAACTCTACAGGGGTGCATCCAGTCCAGTGACTTCTAAGAACGCGACTAGGATTTCTATCACCACATTTGTGCTGCTGGCGTCAGGACAACGATTCTAACAACAATGTACTTATCCACAACACACACGTATTGCCTGCGTTGCCTTCATCGCTGACCTAAAATACACTACACATACCTTACAAGTTAGTCTTTTCCAACAGAATGGCTATAAAAAATGCCTTACACTTTATTAAAATATGGATATTTTAATTATGATGTTCCTGTTACCTTGACGTGCTGTAGTCACATCAATGGTAATTATGGCTTTATTGACAACAGTGCTTTTTTGGTGCACTCCATACAGAAAGCCGCCTTCTTCAATCACGACATCTTTGCCTCCGTAGAGCTGCTTACTCATTGTCAATATTCTTAGCAACAATATGAAAATCTGGGTGCCAGCCCTGCTGCCCGTAATAAATGCGGCGCGGAGATCACAGTGAGAGATGAAAGATGCTTCGAGAAAAAAAGAGCTTTCAGCTGTTTGGGGAACACTCTAACCAGGCCTAACGTCACAAATAATCAGGCGAGACTGCAATATTATCATTTATTTATAAATCAAGTGTGACCAAAAGGTAAACAACTTCCCCGAAGCAGTACTTGCTACTGTACGGCGTATCGTAAAGCACACCCGTGTTGGTCCTCCGTGTATAACATTCAATGTGCCAAAGTACACGGCGAATCCATGCCGTGAGTCCCCTGAGCAGCTGCTGCACACATTGCCAACACAGATCCTGGAAAGGCGCATTGCTATCCTGCAGGAAGCTTTCATGAAGGTGGAAGTCACTCACGGTGACATTGCTGTCCATGCCTTTTTAAGATGGTTGGCCAGGGTCTCGCGGCCCACTTCAAGGAACAGAAATTGTGGTACTCGAATCGCATGGTGGAAGCAAGCCAGCCGCACATGGTGCTGAAGGAGCTGTGCGTCATCATGTAGAACGGCTAAAAACCGCATATGAAAGCACGAGGCTGGCTGTTGAAGCACTCTGTGAGTAGCCGCAAATACGTGGCGTAGCTCAGGCCGAGGAGTTGAAGCTGAATGCATGTGTCGGCCTTGAAGCAGTACAGAACGCTTGCCTCACCGACGTCCCCACGGTAGCGATTCCACAACGGCTGAGGGTGACAGCAGGACACGACCGGAAGGCGTTTCGCGAAGAAGGCACAGGTGCGGAGCCGAGGCACTTTGTGAATGAGCTCACGGTCATGCATGACGATGTCCCATGCTTTTCGCATGAACACCGCAAGTAAGAAACAGCGCCTCTCAAACACAAACACCAGGTCTTCCCCGTCACCGTGTGCTCGGCGCTTCGAGGTGGTGATGCCGCAGTCGTGCTGTCCGATGCGAACACAGTGTCGCTGGGGAGGCTCCCAAGGTGAATACATGCGTAGTCTTCAGTCTTCACGACGCTTTACGTCAAACGGGGAAGCCAACAAGGTCTCGGTCGAACCTGTGGTCACCTGGCAAAAGTCGTGACGAGCACATGTGAGAAATGCAGGTAGAAGACTTGCTGCGGAGGCTCCAACATGATAACAAGCGAGCTGACGTTGAATACCTTGCAGCCCGAACCACCACGCGCATATGACACGCGCGCTCGCTAAGATCTACGTAGCAATTAATAAAAAGAGGAAGGCCAACGAAAGCACTAAGGCTGATTCACCGTGGCGGGTAGTGCCATTCTTACGGGAATCACCATCATCATTATCATACGGAAAGTGCAGGCCTCACGGTGGCTAGAATAAGGCGAGTGCGGGCCAGCCCTACAGCAAAAACTCAATCTATATGTATGCTTTCCCAAAAATTTAGTGATATCCGGTCCCTCTTGCATACTTCAAGCACTAAAATATATTTGAACTTGCGGTGCACCCACTACGTGGCCTTAGGGGAATAAGCGCCGTGAAGTGTGTGCCTTTTGTAGTGGGTGATCGGCTTTAGACTATGAAGTCGTTAGTTTTAATCACATGCTCTGTCGCCCTATTTCACCTTGTATAGTTAAGCTTGTTTAAAGGACGCGTATGTTTGTAAAGCACGAAAATTACTTTCATTGCATTTCCAAGCAGAGGAAGTTGTTTTCGCTATATTCACAAGCAGATGCGTGACTGTGTGGTAGAATTGCGCATACCCCGGAATTCGCTGGCAAGTACTGTACAAATAAAAATTGGCGCACTTTGCATTAGTGGCAGAAGGCTTGAATCAACTTTAAAGCTGGGCGGCTTTCCTTGGTACACTTTATTTTTGCTCTTCACTCTGTCCTTTTTTTTTTTTTTTTGAGGGGCGAAGCTCTTCAAGGCGTCGCCCGTTCGTCATCGTTATTGCTTGTAACCACCGCTTACTGAGTCTCCATTCCGTCCAGAAAGGGCACTCCTTGTACTATATAGCGAAATCATATACGCTGAGAAACGCCAAATCGTCCCACATGAGATGGCGTTTTGTAGCAAAAGATAATAATTAAAGGCGAGTTTTATGAAAACAAGATTTACATCGCACGTACGGAAGGAAAGAGAGATGATAGCACCACTGTGATTGCGTGTTCTTCGGTGGTGCCGTGTTGGCGCGCGTGCCAAATGAGGTTCGTCGACGAAGGATGAACAAGGTTGCCTAGAGGTGTGCGCGCAGGGCGGCGGCAGCTCACGCTACAAAGAGTGACCCACGCCGCGCGGGTGCGGGAGACCGAAGCGGGAGCCGTCATCCTGCGTGGCCGTGCCGCGAGGACCGTGCAGTACGAGTTTCGCCCACTCACCATCATTCACCCCAGTGATAAGCTGCGATTTTTTTCTGTTCCTTCTTTGTCTGCGTTTCTGTCAATTTTTTTCTTCATTCTCTTCACATCTATTGATAACTGTTTCTATCGTTTTCTCTTCTACTGATTGGTGCTTTCAGTTACTTTGTTTCTCTCTCTCTGCCTTTCTGGCTCTATAGTATGTCTGTTTTTTTCTATATATATTTGTTTTCTTGTTTCTTTGTATCCCGTCGCTGTGGCCTAGACACAAAGCCCCGAAAGAAATCACATTTTCAGCATTTAAATCTATTCCGAGAAGGTGGCAAACAGCACCTAAAGTGTTTTCACGTAAGACAGAGAATCCAGTACAATAAATGAGATAATGTTCAGTTGACTGATTTACTCCACAAACAGGACAATGAGGGGAGGCTGCCAAACCAGCTCTGTGTAAATATAAATTCAGCTGTGGAATTTGACAGCGCAGTCTAGTGATTGCGACTTCAGTTCCTCGCGTTTGAGATATTCTCCTATTCCAATGGTATAACAAGTGCTTGAATTCTGGTGTGCCTGTTAGTGTGAAGGTGTAGAAAATTCCTCTAACAGTAGTTTCCTTCTTAATCTAGCACCTATCAAGAATTTCGATGCTGGTAATACATCAATAACAGGCCCATTTAAAGATGACTTGGCCAACGCATCTGCCATTACATTCATATAAATGCCCTTATGTCCTGGAACCTGGCCAATTTGATGAGATTGAGATGCGAGAAAACTAATGCTTTGAAAGCACTCTGAGCATGCGAGTTCTCATCTGCAGTAAGGGGGCACATACTGATAGTGAATCTGTTAAAATTATTGTGGTTCTTACTGAAGCAGTTATTTTACAGAGAGCTAGAATTATCGCAAACGATTCTCCTTCAAATATGGGCACAAAACCGGGAAGGCGAAACGAAAAGGACCAGTCTAGGGCTGGAGAAAAAAATACCCATTCCACAATTTTCTTCCTTTTGTGACGCATCAGTTGCTATGACTGCTTGTATTGGCGTATGTGCCAGGTAATCTCTTAATATAGCTTCTAAAAAACTGAGCGGCATCAATTTTGAATTTTTCGGGAATATATCATCAAACTGTAATTTAATAGCAATGTTAATGGTAAGGGTGAAAGAAAAAGCATCAATTTGAACATCTAAATTGTCTAGAAAGCGCTGTATAACAAGAATTTGGGGTATACAAAATCTCGGCCAGTATTGTCCAAAAAAAAGAAAGTCAGGACGGTCAATAAAACCTGTTTCTAAGCGCCTTACCGGCAATTCATAGAGCCTAAGTAATGCCTGTGTAGCTAACAATTTAAAACGGGTCGCAAGGAAGGGAAGCCTAGCATCAAGATACAAGATCTTGATTGAAACAAACTTGGGGAGACCTAAGCATAGTCTCAAGGCTTGTCTCTCTATGACTACCAAAGGATGTATCTTGTAGGCAGGTGCCCCCGCGTATAACACACACCCAAACTCAAGCACCGGGCGAATATACATACAAATACACTGACATAAGAGTATTTCTCCGCATACCTAAGTGACTATTACTAATTTTGCTTAATATTTTCATCGCACGGCCTCCCTTTGCTGCAATGTATTCAATGTGTGTCTTCCAAGACATTGATTGGTCATAGACCATCCCTAGATATTACACATTCACTACTTGAGGGATATGATCCAGGTAATAGGAGAGCGAAATGTGAAAAGGGTCTTTGAGTGGAAATGTTAAAACAGAACATTTCTTGACATTTAAATACAGATGTAAGCTATCAAGCCACATTTCTATGGCCGATAGGTATGTCTGTAATATTTTAAATAGCCTATGAATGTCTGCTGCTGCTGAAAAGAATGTGATGTCGTCCGCATATGCATAAATGTGGACGTCCTGGTGCCGAGGTACAGAGATCATAAAGATATTGAACAACACCGGGGAAAGAACAGCCCCTTGCGGGACACCTCTTGTTTGCACATATTTAGAAGACGAGATGCCGTTTTTGTAACAATAAAACGTTCTATTGCGCAAAAATTCTGCTATCCATGACTGCATATAAATTGGGAAGTTAAGGTTGTGCAGCTGGTTGATTAACACTATATGCTCAACGCTGTCGTGCGCTTTTGCTATATCGAGAGTGACGAGCGCAGCATATTTTCCTTCCCGCTTAGCTAATTTTATGCGACTTTCAAGGTCTATATGGGCCTGCCATGTGGAGCATCCGGATCTGAAGCCAATTTGGGATGGATTCAGAATTTCTCTCTCATTGATGAAATTTGTTTTTCGAACGTTCAGGATTTTCTCAATTGCTTTTACAAAGTTTGAGGTTAACGCAATGGGCCTAATGTTATCTAAAACGTATCCTTTACCCGGAGCTTTCAGTATTGGTATTACCTTTGCTATTTTCCACTCCTATGGGAGCCATGCCATACTTAAAGAATAGTTGGTTATATCCAATAGGTATTCTTGGCACTCTTTATGCATCATTTTTAACATCAACGAGGTAACACCGTTAGGGCCCGGAGCCGCTGATGGAAAGTTAGCTAACACTGACTTGTGGCTCAGCGAACAGCTGAACCACAAGATTGTCCTCTTAATTTTCGAGTCAAGACAGAGGCCCACTATATACCTAGTGTCCGCTAAATCCCCCCATCATCGTTTTCGTTTACATGTAGACATGGGTCAATATCTAGCGTTCCTGTCTTCTCCCTATTGCCGCGTGGCCGGCGCTTTCAAGTCACGAACGACTTGCGTCTTATCAGGGGTACAATAGCCTTCTTAATAGGAATGTGGGCAGCGCTGAGGTTTTAAAAAAGTAAACGCAAGCCAGATGACGATTATGAATGATTTGTGGGGTTTAACGTCCCAAAACCACCATATGATCATGAGAGACGCCGTACTGGAGGGCTCCAGAAATTTCGACCACCTGGGGTTCTCTAACGTGCACCCAAATCTGAGTACACGGGCCTACAACACTTCGGCCTCCATCGGAAATGCAGCCGCCAAAGTCGGATTTGATCCCACGACCTGCGGGTCAGCAGCCGAGTACCTTAACCACTAGACCACCGTGGCGGGGCCAGATGATGATTACACTAAACCGCTTACCTGGGCCGGTTGGTACATGATTCGCTTCGTTGGATGATGATCATTGTTGTGGGACAAAAAGACACCCTTTGTTACTCAATATTTTTTTACATTGTACGTTATTAGACATTTGAACTTAACACGTGAAAACCTTTTTTTTTGGGGGGGGGGGGGGCACAGTCAACATAATTCTTAGTTAGTTGCCGGGCTTGGTGGCACGAAAGCAACGATCATGCTTCAACGCTACCCATTTCTTCTCATGCAGCTGCTTTCCGTGGTGTGCTGTTCGCGTGTCCTGATTCCACGCGGAGTCAACCGGTGTCATCCCGTGGTGTCCCCATGCCATTGCGGGCAGCACGCTGTCCTGGGGGAGGCAACGGCGTCGAGTGCATGCCTGTCGGAACACCTAATCATGGCGGCCCCTTCGACGAGTAACCCATGGCTACTACCTTGCGGTCAGCCTTGCCTAAAGCAGGGGTGCCCACCCCGGATCAATCTGTGCCACATCCCCGTCCGCGAATGTCAGCTCCCAAGACCAGAACATCTGATCTGCCACCTATATGGCTGTCTTTCGATAAAACACGTGTGCATCCTGTGGCTGCTTCCAGTGGGCTTAGTGGCACGCAAGCAACGATCATGCTTCAACGCTACCCGTTTCTTTTCATGCAGGTAACCAATTGTCACTGCTTATTTGCTAAGCGAACTCGCTTTGCTGCTTTAGTCGTGCTACGAAGCAAACACACTCTTCTTACTATTGTTAATGATTGCGCTTCTGTCGTATCACATGTTTGTCAGTCCGGAGATATTGAGCGAAATACCGGACCCAACACATGCTCTCCTGGCGATGTGTCTTCTGAGTCTGACCAACTCGCTGTCTTAAAGTAACTGAAAGATGGTCCAACACAGCTTTTTTTCCGAAGTAAAATTGATTGGAACTAAACTGGCGACAAATGACAGCACATTAAATGAAATTCAACAAAGACTTGCCAAAATAGAGGAGGACTGTAGCTCGCTTTGTACAATCAAAACTCAGGTGAAGGAAGCGCAAGCGCTCGCAGAGGGCAACTCAGACAAGATAGCATCTCTGATGACCCGTTTAGACGATGCGAAAGATCGTGGGCGTCGTTGTAATTTAATATTTTTTAGATTACAAGAAGTAAAACGGGAAAGCTGGAAGGATTCTGAGAAAAAAGTAATTGATGTTTGTTCAATTCATTTCAAAGAAGCAATCCTCCCCAAAGAAATTGAGCACGCGCACAGACTTGGATCCTTTACTGCAAACAAAAACAGACCCATCTTTGTAAAACTGTCTAATTTTAAAGACAAATAGGGAATTCTTCAAGCTAGCAGAAACTAAAAAGCACCTGGGACTATTGTTAGAGAGGATTTCTCTGCCAACACGCGTCTCGCCCGTTGACACCTGAATGAATTTAAAAAGTTGCAGCCTTTTGAATCAAAGCTGCGACATGATAGACTTACTGCAGGTAAAGACACGTATGTTTTACACCATGCCAAAAACGAAGTTGTCCGTAAAACATCCTTGTAATTGAAAGAGCCAGCCCGTTCCTGTGTAGACAAGGATGTATCTTTTCTATATACTAACATTACGAGTGTATTACCCAAGCATGAAAAATTGTGCAGCGTGCTAGAATCACCAAATTCACATATCTTGCTATTAACTGCAACATGGCTTCACCCCTTCATCGATGATTCCAATATTCTGCCTTCTCTCTCTCACTTCGACATATTTAGACGAGACTGTGCAAATAAACTAGGAGGAGGCGTACTCATCGCCACTCACGGTGACCTAACTGCATTCCTATATCAGTTTCCTCAACCCTCGAAATCAACCCGCCGCGGTGGTCTAGTGGCTAAAGTACTCGGCTTCTGACCCGCAAGTCGCGGGATCAAATCCCAGCTGCGGTGGCTGCATTTCTGATGAAGGCGGAAATGTTGTAGGCCCGTGTGCTCAGATTTGGGTGCACGTTAAAGAACATCCAGTGGTCTAAATTGCCAGAGCCCTCCACTACGGCGTCTCTCATAATCATATGGTGGCTTTGGGACGTTAAACTCCAGATATTAATCAATCAATCAACCCTCGAAATCATCTTTGTCATCTGCAAGGCCATCTATCCTTTTATCGTAATAGGTGAGTGCTATCGGCCGCCCGATTCGGAGGTGTCATTCGTCGAACGTTTTCATGACGACCTTCATCACGTAACGTCTGTCTACAGTCCTGCTAGCATCTTGCTCTTTGGTGATTTTAACTAAGTTGCAATTACTTGGTCCAATCTGTCATGAACGACAGTGAAACAAAACAATGAAAGTGATTTTCTTCAGCTTATCTCAAGTTGTTACTTCCATCACTCGACGTGGCACTCATTCATCGAACATTCTTGATCTCATGCTTACGTCCGATCCTGAGAACATACCCCCTCTCACTTATCTTGATGGAATAAGTGGCCATCTAATCGTTCACGGATCCTTTCATTGCAAACTTACACGTCCAAACACTTACACATAAAAACTTACACATAAACTTACACATAAAAAAGGAGATTATGAAAATATGAATAGGCCGCTTAATGAATTTTGGCATTCTTTATGAGTTCACTTCTCATCACGGTCTGTTGAAACAAATTGCTCTTTTTTTAACAAAAATGCACAGGCTTATCAAAAAGTACATTCCCACAGTTTCCGTTCAAGACCGTGCGACGTTATCCTGGTTTAACCGTAAGCTAAAAAGGCTGAAGAATTTAAAAAAAATAGACATTTCAGGCAGGCAAAAAATTCTAACGACCCGCACGCTTGGGCAAAATATCGCACTACAGCTAAGGTATACGAGGCTATTGTAGCCCAGACCAGGCGCTCTTTTTTTTAATTTCACTCTGCCTCAATCTTTGGTTAATAACCCCGAACAATTTTGGAAGATTATCCATCCAAAACAGCATAAATCCTCCGTATATCTCGAAGACGACACTGGTAATGCCATTCCCAATGCCGCCGTGGCGACTACCCTGGATCCCATGTTTTGCTCTGTTTTCACCAAAGAAATCCATAATAACCTTCCTCAATTTCCGCTCTCAAATCACCCCATTATGCCTGAAATCACAGTTTCATCTAAAGGTATCGTAAAAATCATTGATTCACTAAAGGAAAGTTTATCTGCTGGACCCGATGGTATAAACTCCAAAGTGTTAAAAAATACCAAGTGTATAAATAGTGTTTTTCTGTCTCTTTTCAACATCCATTGTCATCCAACACTGTGCCACATGATTGGAAGTTGGGTAAGATTGTTCCTGTCCCTAAGAAAGGCCCCTCGAGCTACCACCCTATATCTCTAACCAGTGTCTGCTCGAAAATCATGGAACATTTCATATATACCCACACTGTCAATTTTCTAAATTCTGTAAACTTTTTTAATCATGGTCGACATGGGTTTCAAAAGCTTTTTTCCTGCGAAACCCAACTTGCGTTTCTTCTCCACGATATCCATATTGGCCTTGATCAGAACATAGCCCTATAGATGCACTTTTAATTGACTTTGAAAAAGCTTTCGATAAGGTGCCACATAAACGCTTGCTATTAAAACTTTCTCGACTTAACTTACATTTCCTTGTTTTCGGTCATAATAAAAAGTTCCTCACTAACCTACAGCAATTTTCGCATGCAAATGATTGATCATCGACTTCATACCCAGCCTTATCCGAAGTGCCTCAAGGCACTGTATTGGGCCCACTCTTTTTCCTCATTTACACCAACGACCTGGCCAGCAACATTTCTTCTAACATATGCCATTTCGTCGATGACTTTGTCATTCATCGCCCGATCATCAACGTCACCGATAACTTAGCACTCCAAAACAACTTACGAAAATTAGATAAATGGTGCAGTGACTGGTTGATGGTGGTGAATACTAACAAAACATCTGGTTTAATTTATTAGGCGGAATGACTACCCGGCATTCAAATATTCTCTTAACGGCAGTGTCATCTCCTCAGAACCTATTGCTGAATACTTGGGTATTACTCTTCATTACGACCTCACTTGGGCTGCTCACATTACCAATATTACTAATGCCACTAATCGTACTTTAGGCTATCTTGAGCGAAATTTAACAAATGCATCTCCTCCCGTAAAATCACTAGCTTATAAAACACTCATTCAGTCTAAATTAGTGTATGCTTGTTCCGCCTGGGATCCCCCTGAACGCGTTTCAACCAATCTAGTAGAATCACTCAAAAACCGCGCGGTGAGATTTATTTATTCTGATTATTGTTACACGACTAGTGTAAATTACCTAAAGAAAAAGGGAGGCCTAACTGCTCCCCAAACTAGGCGCAAATATGCAGGGCTTTCACTCTTTCATAAGTTTTTTCACGTGCTACGTAACTTTTCTCCCATCAATCCAGCTCATCTCATCTCTCAACGCATCAGTCATGATAAAGCCGTATACCCTTCCCGCGCCTACACTGCCACGCATCTGCAATCATTCTTTGTCAAGACTGCAATCGACTGGAACAACCTTCCCCTAGATATCGTCTTTCACATCAGCCATAATCATTTCAAGAACTGCATTGAGTCACGCTTTGTAAATATTAACTTACTTGTCTCTTTCTCCTACCCCATCATGTAAAACGGAGTGATGTATAGAGGGTCCTTGAGGTATTTCCAATAAATAAATAAAATAAATATGTTTAGTTAGTAACAAACGCCGAATTGAATTAAACCCTAAATAAACCTTTTGGTATTAGAATATAACCAAAAAACCTCATTCGCAGCTTCGAGATGAAATTCGTCAAATCTCCAGAACTACTTGGACAGCAGTGTTTTCTGGCTCATCAGTCAACCCAGCATAATTTTTAATTTTTTTTTATTTTCGATACAGCCAGTTTCATATGAGACCAAAGCAGAAGGGCATCAATTCTTGGATACAAAATACAGTTTTCAGTTTCACATTTGTACAGCGCCATATTTGTCAGAACATCTAAGAGTGACTGGAAGCAGAAATGGCTGAAGGGGCCTCGAGGCCTTTACAAAATTCAATAACTACATTTTGAAAAAAATGGCGTTAATTGCATATAAACACTGAATAATCGGTACATAGTTAAAGACGGCATACAAGACCATTCTTATCTAGTAGACAATACAACACTAGTTGTACACAAACACAAGAGCACTGGGAACAATACACCAGAAAAATACACACTTAGGTAACTTACAACCAGTTACTGCACCCAGCAAAACAAATTCGTTTACGCGCAATTGAACACGAGCCTTTATTCCACAAAAATAACCGCTAGAAAAAACGATGATACGGCTTGTTAAAAGAGAAAAAGATAACTGGAAAATGATTTGCAGAACATGTCCTCGATTTTTTAGGTGAACTATGACAATGATTGTATACTGGTAATCAAAGAATATAGATTATTCCATTCTCTTATTGACAGGGGAAAGCATGAATGCTTGAAGCAATCGTTAATAAAGGTGTATTTTGTAATTGTGAACGCATGTTTGTGTCTTAGTTCTCTGGGTTCAGCCAGGGAGATGTATTTTGATGCATCGATGCGGCTGCGATTATGAAGCAGGTTGTGTAGAAATTTTAATCGTGCCAGTTTTACTCTTGTCGCTAGCGTAGGAAGACCGCAAGATTCTAAAAGGTTGGGGGGGGCAGTGGGTGCGCTTATATACTTGTTGTAGATAAACCTTACGGCCTTCCTTTGTACCCGTTCTAACCTTGAAATAGGAGTGGCATATCGAGGTAAGCAAGCAGTGTTCGCGTACACTGAAATTCGACGAACGAATGTTGTGTAGGTCAAGAGCCTAGTTTGTGTCGGTGCAAGTGGGAGACGCCCTCTTAAGAAAATACAGCTTGCGCAAAGCGGCAGCTGTGACGTTATTTATGTGTGCTTCCCATCTCAGATCGGAAGTTAATGTGACACCGAGAAATTTCTGCAGCGTGACTCTTTGTAAAGGTGTGTTGTTTATTGTGTAAGTAAACTCACAGGGCGCCTTTTTTCTGGTCACCGTCATACAGACTGTATTTGTCAAGTTTATCGACATTTGCCATTCTTCACACCAGTGAGCAATTTTTCCCAATGAACTATTTAGTACCTTGTGGTCATCGCTGTCTTTAATTTTCCTGTAAATAACGCAGTCGTGAGCGAAAAGTGTAATTTTGCGGTCTATGCCGGCTGTAATGTCTTTTATATAGATAAGAAATAATAATGGCCCAAAGACGGAGCCTTGGGGCACACCTGACTTTACAGAAGCCTTCCCTGATAATGCGCCTTCGTAAACCACAAACTGTTGGCAGTCGCTGACAGCTTTATGTACATAATTTCTTGTATTTACACACGGTGTTTTCCCTACAAAGAAATAAAAGACTGAAAACGTTCACGGAAACCATGGCTCACAAAGAACGTGTTAAACATGATGAATGATAAAAATGGCATTTATCAACTATTCTCGAAAATCGTTATCCAGGCGCACCGGATTCCTTTCGCAAATTTAGAAATAATTCGACTGAATTTGAGAAAAAACCGAAACGCACTCATTATTCTTGCATGGTCAAGGATGTTTCAGGGGTAGGGAAGATGAGGAGCTAGTTCATTTAATTTCTTCATTACATAAAGCTAACTTTAATGTATAAGAGATATCTGAAGGCAATCGAACATACATGGGCAAAGCATTGGCTTCATTACATGAAGCATGAAGCTAACATTAGTGTAGAAGGGACAACCTAAAGCAATCGAACATACATGGGTAAATAATTGGCCTAGAAATTTAACAATCGCCTAATATTCTTCTTTAGTGGATCGTGTCAGCGACACTACCGCATCATGTTACAGTGTCCGCACAAGCAGTAGCATCGTCGATTTATGTTTTCCAAACAGATGAATACAAAGTTATGAGTATTTTCAAAAAAAACTAAAAGAAAATAATTCGGAAGATATTGGTGTTTTAAAGATGGCAGACATTTTGGGAAAATTCAGCAGAAATTTTGGTGGTTCCGAAGATATTTTTTGTACTTTGCTTATTTCTACGTTTAGTATTTCTTCGAAGAGTAAAGTGTCGTTAACATTTCTGATTGATATTTCTTATTGAGTGCATGTATATTCAACTATGTATTGGTGTCTGCTTACTTGTTTAGACGGCTTCATGATTGCTGTCGCTCTTTAAGCCTTGTACTTCGGGGATGTGGAGCTAGTCAAGCTTCGTTCGTACCGCAGTTTCTTGCCCACATTCGTCACCGCACATAGTATCTTATTTCATGAATGACTGCAATAATGTTTTCACAAAATGTAACAGCTGCAGTGAAATAACCTTCAAACATTGCGCTCAACCTCCGCTGTAAAATGCATAGCGCAGCCATGGCTTGGCTGCGCGCGATCGTGCCCATGGAAGTCGTCGGGTTGTTACGTTAACCATCAATGCGCATCGCATGCATACTTGCAGTACTGCACTCAATTTTGCGGTGGAGGCAGCTGAGACCAGGGCTGCAATACAGGATGACCCAAGCTTCTCGGGCAGCCAAGTCTGCTCCGAGTTCCCTTGCGGTGGCCGTTGCATGAAGACGGTGCGGGGTGCGTGATGGCAGCGTAGAAAAAATGGCTACACGAACGCGCATGGCGTTGGAAACGCATATGGGACATTTGGGGTAATTATCAAAGAAACACCCGTGCTAGCACGTCAGCGTTACCTCCGACTCAAAATTTTAGCAGTGCAGCGACGTCAGCGTGATTGCCGTGCTATGTTTTTGTCGACTCAACACGCGCTTCCAAGAGGCGTGTTCGTATGCGTATATGCTCTTTCGCCCAAGTTCTTTCGTTCCACCTCCAGCAAGGAAAATTCCACTCTCGAATACAGCAAGACTGCTCAGGCAGCACCCTCGTGCTGCTCGTTTCGCTTCTATCAAGTGTTGCGGATAAATGCAAGGACAGGTGGTCGCCAGGGGCGCTCGCATCTTGTCCGCAACGCGGCTGTGATTGGATATGAAACTCCAATCGGTGGAATTTAATACGAGAAATAGGGCGGTTTAGAATAATGTTCACAGGTGTTGCGGGAGTCGCTTTAGTTGCGGGCGCCATATGAGCTTTATGATAGCGTTTTCTTCCCCTAGGAAAAAGTCTAGAGACATTCGCCCCGACTACAAACCCGATTGCACGGAAGCTACACACAGCATTTCGCGGAACGCTATTTCGGATTTTCTGCGGGCATGCCACGAACGCGAACGGTGGCTCGCGTCACAACGCATGCGCAGTGGCAGCGACCGCACCGCAAGGGCTCGCGGTGCGCTATTCTAAACATCCCTTCTAGTAGCCACATGGTGACATAACCTTTACTTCTGCGTGTGTGTGTGTGCATAACCAGCGCAATAAAGCTGGTAGATGAACCGTGCGTTCCCTGGCGTTGCGGCGTGAACACTGCTCCTCGGCAAGAGCGAATGTGGTGGGGGGATTCGATATTTGCCGCGGGGGTCTGCCAATCAAAATGATAGACGCATGAACTCGGATACAAACTCGTTCATTCTGAGAAGGCCCGAGTTCGACACATGACTGTGATGGTGCCGCTGTGACTGTCAAGGGTTTGATGCGGTGAATGCTACACGGCCACAGTGAGAGAGCACCCCTGCGCACATGCGACGCGCTTTTTATTCCCTCTGTCCGTGCAGGCGCTTCTCCTGAAACGCCGACTGCAGTCGCAGCGTTCGTGTGCGACGCGGACCGGGTATCACTGGCACGCCGGTGCGCGTTCCTTGCAGTGCACTTGGGAGTGTTCCCGCGCTCTGGTGGGACGCAGACAGCGTTCTCGTCGACGAGAACCGCTTGAGAGAGCTCAGCAGATGGGCATCTCTTGCACTGCCAGTCCCCAGTCATGACAATGAACAACCAGCAGAAAAGGCAACGATTTTTTTTGCAAGAAAAGCAAAATTACGGCAACTTGAGAACAGTAACGTCAACCTTGACGCATTATATCATGAAAAATAAAAAAAACTGGGGGATCCTACGTGCAGTGGGAATCGACGGTATATGCGAAGCACGAATGATGACGGTTGATTCACTTTAATATATATATATATATATATATATATACATATTTGCCCACAAACTTTGCCACAACTATATATATATATATATATATATATATATATACATATTTGCCCACAAACTTTGCCCCCAAACTTTACATATACTTGCAGAGCCCCTGCACACATGTCATGAATATCATGTTCAGACGTGTCATTTACCTTCGTCGTCCTTTCGCGTCACGTAATACCAAATTCGGTATATGTGAAGCCAGCGAAATGACCACGAGAGCATCATGAGCGTATGGCGTGTAGTCATGTCTTACATGACATGCATGTGATGATTTCCATGTAAGGGCCTGTCACCTATATTGGCAATGCAGTCATGTGATACCATACCAGTTTTGCAATATGTGATGTGAACAAAACCACAGCAAGAACAGCAAGACCATGACATGTAAATCATGACATTCGAGGCATACATGTCACGATTTTCATGTTATGAATAGTCACCTATGCTGCTCATCATACAGTCATGTTATCCCACACCAATTTTGGTGTAGATTCGATCATCGAAACGTCCGGGAAGCTATAAGTCGTAAGAGGCTAGATGATAGATAGATATATTGATTGATTGATTGATTGATTGATATGTGAGGTTTAACGTCTCTAAACCACCATATGATTATGAGAGACGCCGTAGTGGAGAGCTCCGGAAATTTTGACCACCTGGGGTTCTTTAACGTGCACCCAAATCTGTGCACACGGGCCTACAACATTTCCGCCTCCATCGGAAATGCAGCAGCCGCAGCCGGGATTCAATCCCGTGACCTGCGGGTCAGCAGCCGAGTACCTTAGCCACTAGACCACCGCGGCGGGGCAAGATAGATAGATAGATAGATAGATGGATAGATACGCTCAAAGTCGCCGAAGTTCGCTAAGAAATGCTCCGCATTTAAAAATGCTATCAAATGTAGTCGAACTTCTATGGTGTCTACCTTTTAATGCGTGCTTGGCATCTCAACAGTTTGGTTGAACCTTGCGCATTGTCTGCAGCGGCTGGGGTAGCAAAGTTTAGATTTTCCCGATAATCTCATCTTCATGACCCAGGATGCGATAGATCACTCCAAGCTGTAGCAGAAGATTGAGTGGATGCCGGTGACCAGAGTTCATGACAGCAGAGATGCCGGATCTTATTTTGCTGACAGCTGCAGGGTGAACAGTGGCTAACTGGGACGCGTTCTCCACGCACATATCCACGATTTTCCACGATTATGTTTGGCGTGGAGAACTGTGAAGAAAGCTTCCCAGGAACGGCAGATAATCTAAACCACACGTGTTAACTAACGACGAAGTTGGGGTTTCTTCATTCCGGTCGCTTGCTGGATTTCGTGCCGACCGTTTTTGTGCCCCCGCTATCTCCGACGACAGCGCAGTTCTGGCCGACTGGCTCACCCTACGCCATCTCCCGACGCCGACAAGAGCTCTCGCTGAGTGGTGCCCCATCGTTGGACTCCTGCGACCGTGTGCATATTTCCTATCTTCTCCTTGCTTCTGGGTGTCGCTGTCCCCGCGCCACGCTCTCTCCCCCTCTTTATCTCTATACCTTTTAATCCTATCCGTTTCATCCCTCCTTACCCCCATCCCTCGTGAGCTACTGTTGAGGTGTCCTTCACCTGAGAGACAATAACGGGGCTCACTTTTATCTTCTTTTAATTTAAGAATCACTTACTATTATTGTCTCCGCGTCATGCATCTGTATAGCTCTTCGACCTTGTTTGCTTATTGTCACCCGCTCTCGCAACTGCTCAAGCACGCCTGATGGGTGCGTGCTGAAGCATTTGTCAGGCATGCCCACTGCGTCGTCTTGTGCGAAGTCGGCGTCCATCCCTCTTAAATAAAGGTGGGGCTACTTACAAACTTTGAGGTAGTAAATTGCTGTCACAACATTCACTACCCAAGTAGTAACTGTAGGCAGTAAATGATAAGATAGTGAAATTACTACCATGTCATCTACTAGCTGCAGTTACTACCTACCAGAAGGTAGTAACATAAAAAGTAAATGTACTACTCTGATGGCTCCTAGCTCTTGTTACTACTTAGTGAAAGGTAGCAAACTAAGCTAGTAATATTACTATCATGATGGTAACTAGTTCTTTACTACTTATTGAAAGGTAGTAAGCTGGGCTATTAAGTTTACTACCAAAAAGGTTACTAGGTTGGTTACTATACAAGTAGGAAAGTAAAATATGTAAATAAACTTTCACAGTAAATCTTTACTATTGCCGAATAGCAATGCAAACTAGTGACAACACTTGAGGAGGAGAAAAACTTTATTCATCCCAATAGGGAAAGGTGCTGTGGTGGAGTGTCAGAGGAGCCTACCCAGCGTAGGTCTCCGCTACCCTCTTGGCCCAATCCAAGATCTGGTCCTTGACCTCGGGCGCCGAGCTGCACATAGCAGCCTCCCACTGCTCCTTACTATTAATGTGTAGAGAATTGGGTGGTGGGTTTCGAGTACATCCCCACATGATATGGTCTAGGTTAGCTCTTTGTTTACAGAAAATGCACAAAGGGGAGGGGTATATCGCAGGGTGTATAAGATGGCGAAAAGATGGGGTAGGAAACGTACGGGTCTGTAACTGGCGCCATAGTATTTCATGGTAACGCGAAGCTCCATGATGTAAGGGGGGGGGGGGGGGGGTATATAGTGCGCTGTAGGCGGTTGTGATTTGTTATATCGTGGAAGGTCAAAAAACGATCTCTCGCGCTGAAAAAGGCCGCGTGGTCTAAGGCGCCATCAGAGGCCTGCGCTCAGCCGGTCATTCCTCGAGCACAGGTATGAGCCGCCTCATTGCCACTCAAACCCGCATGCGCGGGCGTCCATATGAGAGCAACGTCTTGCGTGGGAGGATGTTTCTTAAGAATTGAAAGGGCAGTTGATGAGATGCGACCTGACCTGCGCTGAAGTTGCGTATGGCAGTTTTGGTGTCACTTACAATCATAGTGATATTGGGGATGGATAGACCTAAGGCGATGGCAGTCTCCTCTGCCTCCTCCGAAGAGTTGACAGTGACGAATGCCGTTGTGAGCGCCTTGCCGTTATAGTCGACCGCAGAGAGGGCATAAGATGAGGAGGATGGGTATTCTGCCGCATCGACATAGAGCACGTCATTGGCTCCATGCAATTTTTTTCTGAACAGCTTTTGCTCTTTGGATTCGGTGCTTAGTATATGTTGGATGCATGTTTTTAGGAAGGGGTGATATGAGTAATTGTTTGTGTATATTTTGGGGAATCTTGTATTTAGCATTGGTGAGTGAGGTGAAGCTGATTCGGGTAGACGATAAAATGTGGCGACCTGCGCTAGTGGTCGCGAGCCTTGCGTATTGAGCTGTTAAATGGGCTTCACGGATTTCACATAGGGTATTTATGACTCCTGTCTGGTGGAGTAGTGCATTAGAGGTATTGATTGCAATGCCTAGCGCGTATTTGTAAACTCTGCGGAGGAGGGTGTTGACCGATTCCTCCTCTGCTAATTTAAGGTGAAGGTAAGGAAGGGTACATGTGATTTTACTAATCACAAAAGCTTGTATTACACGAAGTAACTCTGACTCTCGGAGCCCTCCATTTTCCCCTGATATTCTTCCTATCATTCATAGGGTGTTTTGAATGGTATTGCGCAAAGCTTCGAGTGTGTACGTATTAAGTCAGTTGTTTTGGATAAATAAACCTAGCACACGGATGCATGATACTCTAAGAATGAGGCACCCATTTATGTGAACTTCGATCATTGGAACGTGTTTGTTCCGGCGATGAGTTGGTAGAAGGAGTAACTCTGATTTAGTTGGGGTACAATAGAGATTCATCTGAGATGTTAGTGCTGCTATTGTATCTACAGCTGCTTGTAGGGTGTCTTGAATGTGTCCATCTGAGCCTCCTTTCACCCATAAGGTGATCTCATCGGCATAGATGGAGAAGTTCAAGTCAGGGATACGTTGAAGAGGGTTGGGTATAGGTAGCATAGCCAGGGTAAAAAGGATTGGAGAGAGCATTGACCCTTGAGGTGTTCCCAAGCTGCTTAGTGTATAGGGTGAGGAATGTTCTGGTCCTAATGTTAATGTAGCTGAGCAGCCTGTGAGGAAGCTTTTGATGTAAGAGTAGATTTTAGCACCACAAGAGATGCAGTTGAGGCCAGCGTATATAGCTGAGTGGGCCACGTTATTGAATGCTCTATGTATGTCCAGACCAGGGATTGCCTGAGTATCCTCGCTCTGGTTAGGAGTTATGGTATCGTGTTGAAGGTGAAGCATGGCATCTTGCGCGGAAAGTGAGGGCCTAAAACCAATCATTTCTGGAGGCAGTAGTCCATTATCCTCCACGTGTCTTTGGAGGCGTGCAAGCACAACATGCTCCATAGTCTTTCCGAGACACGATGTTAAGGAAATGGGCCTCAGATTTTCTACTAAGGGAGCTTTGTTCGGTTTAGGTATAAATATGACTCTGGCATCTTTCCACGAAGGTGGAAGGGTGCCCGTGTCGAAACAGTCGTTAAAGTACTCAGTCAAAGCTTTAATAAAAATAGGGTCAAGGTCAAAGTAATTTGTCGTTAACACGGTCGGGACCTGAAGCTGATTTGGTACGGAGTGTTGCGAGGGCGTGCCTAACTTCCGCTTCCGTTATCGGCGCATCTAATGACTCATTAGGTTTCCCTGTGTAAGATGGTATAGAATCCTTACGTAATTGGGGTAAATGCGACGTGCGGAGGTTATCGAAGAGCTGTCCTAAATGGTCACTGTGCTTGTGTAACAGTATAGTGATAGCGTGAGAGTGTCGTGCGCGAGAAGTGCTGGGGTCTAGCAGGTGTCTAAGAAGTTGCCACGTTCGTTTATTACTGAGGTGGTCATACATTCCTTCACAAAGCTGACCCCATCATTGTGCCGCCAATTGAGTCGTGTATCGCTCGATTTGTTGGTCTAGCTTCGCTATCCTAATGCGGAGTTTGCTGTTGTGGCGCTGGTGTTTCCACCGTCGCAGAAGTGACTGTTTTGCTTCCCACATATGGAGAAGCTTGGAGTCGAGAGTAGTTATTAGGGTGTCGGGGGGTAGAGTTTTCGTGTGAATTTCAACATCTTTTTTGAAGCTGTTGAGTCCACTCGGTAAGGTCTGCAATACGTGAGGGAGCGGTGCTGTTGCGGGTCTCTCTAAATTTGTCTCATTCTGTGAGCATCAGTGGTTTAGGTGCAATGGGTCTGTGTTTTAGTTGTAAAGTAATGCTAATAATGTAATGAACACTGCCATGATTAGTTTGGGTGTTAGTCCAAACCATTGTGGGGGCATTGTGAGTGAGGGTAAGATTGGGCGATGTATCTGTTCACACTGCTCCCCAAACGAGTAGGCTCCTGCAGGTCGTTGTGCAGTGTAAAACGATGTGCCTGAATATGGAATCAGAGGGCTCTACCTTTCGGTGTAGATGTGGTGTAACCCCACGCTGGGTGGGAGGCGTTGAAATCCCCCACTATGAGGAGGGTGTGTTTGCCTGCCGAGGATGTAGCTCGGGCAAATAGGGAATCGAAGCGATGCGTTTGCTTTGCGGTCTACTATATACGTTGAGAATGTATAAGAATGGAGAGTTAAGTTTATCAGGTAGTATTCGGAGAAAGTCGTGCTCAATGTCGATGTCAGGAAGTTTTTAATAGGTACTTCTGAGTAAGGTACTTCTGAGTTAAGACAGCAGTGTTTGGTTTAGTATCAGCCGGGTTTTGATGCGTTCATAACTTGGCAGCTGCACTACACCATTTGTTTCTTGTAACGCAATGATTGGGGGAGGGGTAGTTTGTGATTTGATGTACTGCAGGAGGTTTGCCTTTTTTCGGCGAAACCCCCTGCAGTTTCACTGCCATACGCAAAGTTCAGTGCGGTACAAGCAGCCATTATCGGTCGGTTGATTTGGCTTAGGTTGGGCAAGATCTGGATAGTTAGCGTGGACCGTCTCGATCCACTGCGTGACTCTATCTAGGGTTTGTTGCATCGGTAACATGGCTTGTTGTATCGTGGCCACGGACTCATGTAGCTTCTGCAAGGAAGCTGTGGAGAAGGTAATAAAATTGTCTAGGTTTTCCTCAAGCTTGGTTACTTTTTCTTTCTTTTTGTCAACCTTCTCTAGTTTCGCTTCGACTTGTTCTACTCGCTCATCGAATGACAATGTGGGAGTCGAGACTTTTCGTTTTTGCACAGGTGGTTGAGCGGGGTGCATAGCTCTAGGGGTGGTTGAGAGAGGAGCTGGTGCTGGTGAGATAGGTGTAGGGGTGAAATATGAGGCGGGAAGGTGTGTGGAGGTAGACGGTTGTTTGAAGGACTGAAGCTCTAGGCGTAGTTTTGCATTTTCTGCCCTCAATTCAGCCATCTCATCCTGCAATAGTTTGAGCTGCTTTTTAATGGAGCTTTCAGGGGAGGCTACATCAGCCCAGCTCACCTCGTGTCCAGGGCAAGTCCGAGGGCTGGGGTCTTGATGAATGCTTTTGTTGCGGCTTCGGCTGCGGCTGCGACTTTTTCGGCTTTGCTGTCTTGTAATACTGGGTGAGCGTTCTCTAGGGGCGTTCTTGAAAGATGGGCTTGGGTCGAGGAATGGAGCTTCATCTTGCTGGAAAGTTGAGGGTGCATGCTTTGGTTTGGGCTTGTAGAGCTGTGGGCACTGGGGCGAGCCGGTGGGGTGGTCAATGTTGCACACCACACACATAGGTTCACATCCGTGATCAAGGAGTGGGTTCGGAATGCCACACATCGGACATAAAGGCTGAGGGGCGCCTGGGCATACGTCTGGTCTGTGGCCAAGCTTGCGGCAGAGATTACAGGCTTCCGTCTTATGACGATAGGGTACGCATCTGGTGATGCCACCCTGATAACTTATGTAGAAAGGCATGCGCGTACCTCTGAAGGTGACCAAGATGGACGTTGTGGAACCCATGCGACGTCCGGTCAGGATGAGGCCTAGTCTGTCAAAGTCCAATAGACTTGACAAGATGATTTCAGATGTGTGTTCCAAAGGAATATTACGGATGACCCCTCAGCAGGTATTCAATGGATCGGTAATGTGGGGGACCACTTCAAAGCTGCGCTCGTCCATCTTGATGGATTTGATACGGTGGTGTGCTTCAGTGCGTGCCAAGTCCGGTGTGCTTATGAGCACAATGTTGCTTACAGAGTTGATGCGGTATTGGTCATGTAGGGAGCTTGTGAGCGCTGCCGCTTTTAGGACGGAATTTATGAGCTTCGGAAGTGGAGTGTCAGCACAGCTGAGGCCTCTACGTATTCGCAGGACTATTTTGTAGTCGTCCGCTGGAAATGGAGGAAGTCCGGGGGAACTGCGACGAGTCAATGGGAGAGCTTTCCGTGACTCTTGCAAAGTTTTGATGGCAGGCATAGATTTCTTCGGGGATGAAGCGGGCTTTGTGGCCCTAGCATACACTTGACGCCAGCTGCCTTCATCATCGTCGAGAGCTTCGGCGGAGGAAAGCTCCTCTCCCTCTGTTTCGTAGATGACCAGGTTGGTAGGCCTAGCCGGTAGGCCAGGCTTGTAGGCCCACCGAGGTAGTCGAACGCTGCCAAAAAGTCGATCTTCGTGGATGTGAACTGAAAAGCACTCACTTGAAATCACTTCAGATGATGCGGTCGATTCCGTAAAAAGCTTCACTTTGTTCAAGTTGCCATTGAATGACTTAAACAGTCAGAAACAGGGGTTTTGCCGTAGCGCTTGCGAAACGCGGCCGCTCCTGGTGGCGTCTATGGCGCGTCTCTGACAACACTTGACATTACTCAAGTTCATGAACTATAATGTTGCCAAATAGTGTAATAAAATAAAAAACTGCATGGTACTATATATAAAGAAAATGCATAAGCTTAACTCACAGAAATTTAGGTTGGGCAAAAAATGAGTAGTGATTCCTTTCATAACAAGTAAGTATTAACAAACGCTCAGCTTGGCAGTAAAAACAAAAACACATATTATGAATGAAACATATATTCAAAATTTGGGGCTCCTCAATCGTTCGTTATGTTTCTTTTCTAGAACTGCGATTAACCACTTCTGTTGTAGTGGTATTGATGCACACTTTAGCCCACAGAAGCGTTCCAGCACAGCAAAGGTGTTTTGGTTGTGCAATGCATAATGCACTATAAATGCATAATATATCTGCACAAGGGCTGTTACACCAGCAATGACATCCAGGATCTCCACTGACAAGTCTTCAAACTCTGCGGCGATCTCCACTGCATTTCGGGGCCTTTCAGGTCTAATGAGGTGTAGGCATTCTGTAATAAAAAGCAAATAAGCAAATGATGAACATCACATGAGTGAATATCGGCATGAATGAATATCAGCAGAATGAATATTCAATTCAGTTAAACTTCCCATCTTTGTACTGTTAAAAACTTAATAAATTCGATGGTGTTATGATTAGAAGCACATTATTGTGGAATATCGAGCTTACTTTTGGCCGATGTTCATTTACACGCACCTAAAGCTCATTGTTGCTACGAAGTTTTATATTTTCGTGTTGCTACATATTTATACCATTCCTCATTCATGTTGCGAATTGTTGTAACTTTCGAACCTTCTACTGACTTTTTTATTCTCACTGAAATTTTCGCACCCACTCCTTCTTGGGCCTAAATAGGGCCTGAAGTATTTGCAAATAAATAAAAAAATCGAAGTATGCAGGTGCTCTTGCTTTTCGCCCACATAAATGCCCACATCAGCAACCACCAGGTGGCCCACATCAGCAACCACCAGGTGCTGATGGATGCACCTGGTGGTTGCCTTGTGTGATGAGTGAAGAAAACGACAACGACGGAAGTGCGGGGCAAGGCGCGTGTAATGTGCGCGTGAGTGTCAGCGAATCAGCTGATGACCTGTGGTGGCCCATAGAGGTGGCGTGCCACGATTGGGCCACGGGCGACCATCACGTGGCAGTGGGCTTTGTGGCTGGGGACGAGCCGAAGCAGCGGCAGACAGGAGACAGCGGGCCGAAGCGTCGGACGCAGGCGATCCAGGTTCCGGCCAGGGAACGCGGCCGTCCACGCTGCTGCCGTCCAACCACCAGCTGGGGCGGCATTGCCGGCACGAGTACTGCATCTCGGGGCGCGGCCTGGCCTGCTGTTCTCTTCCTTGCCGAGGGCATCGCGGATCTCGGCGAGGCGTCTCCACGGTAAGCCGTTCGGCACAGCGACGTAGGTGGCCTGGCTAATGGTCACGGTTGCGCCGAGCATCGCGTCTCGGCGCAAGCTGTTCGCTGGACGGGCTGGCCATTCCCCGCATGGAGCATCGTGTCTCCGATGCGGGTTGACTGCTCCGTGGCCGCACCCATGCCATCAAGCGCCGGTGTCACCAGAGTGTCGCACATCGGCAAGGGACGAGCGAGACGTTCTGCCGGGCGAGACGCGGGCGTGTGCACGGAGGATCACGGAGCCGGGCGAGGTCCAGGGTGGCCGAGGATCGAGGGGCCAGGGGAGTTGCTGGCTGAATCGAGGATCGCCAGCGGTGCCGAGCACGTACCAAGAAACGTGCGGAAAAAGAGCTCGAGGGTGGAGGCCAGGAAGGCAGAGGAAGCGGTGCGCCGCTCGAGAGGACAAGTTCCTGGCAGCGTTCCTGAGCCGGACGTGGGACCCGTACGTGTCAGCAAGGTCGAGCTCCGGTGTGTCGGTTTGAGGTCGAGTCCGCCGGCCTGTACAAGGTGCAAGGACGGGGCCTGCTGAACGGCTCCTGTCTGGGTGCAGTGGCCGGGAGCAGGCTCGTGGGCGAGGCCTACCGGGCGTGGTCCTCGTGAGCCGGGGCCTGATCCTGGACCTCGGGAGTTGCGACCCAGGCTGCTGGGTTGGTCGCGACGTCCGACTCAACGGCGCTGCACACGGTAGCGCATCCGTGTGCGGTCAGCCGTTCCAGCTGTGCCACCTTTGCCCTCGCGCACGTCGACGACCGCATCATGTCGGGACGACGGGGACCCAAACTGCGACGTTCCCATTCCTGGACCAGGAAGTGCACAACACCGAGAAGAACAAGGTGTGCCTGTACAAGTAGGTGTTTCCGCCGCACCTGCCGCACCCGACGCTGGCCTTTATCGGGCTGCTGCAGCTGCTTGGGGGCGTGTTCCCCGCGCAGGAGGTGCAGAGCCATTGGTTCGCGCAGCTCATCAACAAGAAAGTGTCACTTCCTTCTCTAGTGTGCAATATAAAGCTTCTTTTGGTCGCATCACATGTTGATGTCAATCCTTTCTCGTCCGCTATTAACAAACATCGTGACGAACGTCCTTAACCATCACACCTTGGCACGCCTTCTCAGCTTGCAGCCTCCCTATTTCACATTTACTTCAATACTTCAAGTCTGTGAAAAAATACTTTCTTTCTTGATCTGACGACTGAAAGTAGCGCTAAAAAATGAGGACACACGAAGAGGACACACAATACAAGCGCTAACTTCGAACATAGCGTTTATTACCAACGCACGCTCGCCTATATCACCAGAAGAATATCACATGACATATATGATGAGCACACAAAGCAATAATTTCTTTAAAAATATAATTCCTTATCACTGAGCATAAGCCAGGGAGTGATGACGCACTTAGACCCCAGTGATGAGATAGCCTCAGCCCCAATAATATTGTGACGATGGAACGCGTTTATTTACAAGATGGGTAATGCAGAGGTGTAGCTCAGCGAAGGATCAACAGCGTCGCTCGCGAGCCAGTCGAGTCTCTTCCTCCTCTTTGTCGAATCTTCGCTAGCGCGTTTCACTTCCCGGTTCACAGACGATGCCCTCTGGGCGAGTCACTCAGATGGTTGATGGTGGCACGGTTTAAGGCGCGCAACGTGTGTCAGTTATGTTTTGCTAGAGCGGCGACCATTGCTTGTGACGCTCGAGATTACGTACGTGACGTCGCTGAGGCGGTCAAGAATGACGAATGGACCGGAATAGTCGGCCAAGAACTTCTGGCACAAACTACGTTTGCGGACTGGTGTCCATAACCACACAAGATCGCCCTTACTATAAGATACGGAGTGATGGCAGGCGTCGTAACATTTCTTAGAACGCTGCTGGGATGCCAAGGTTCGAAGGCGTGCGATGCGACGGGCTTCTTCTGCGCGGCAGAGCGTCTCGGCTATCGAGGTTTCCACATCTAGTGTAAAAGGTAGTATAGTGTCGAGACAAAATCGTGGGGAGCGAGCGTACAGCAGGTAAAATGGAGAGTAACCTGTAGTCTCATGCTTCGCGGTATTGTACGCGTACGTGATGTAAGGTAGCACTTCGTCCCAGTTTTTGTGCTTAGAATCGACATAAATAGACAGCATGTTCGTGAGAGTCCGGTTCGTGCGCTCTACGAGACCATTGGTCTGCGGGTGATATGGTGTGGCATGGCGGAAATGGCAGGCAGACAGACGCAGGATCTCTTCAACGACGTCGGCCACGAACTGACGTCCGTGGTCGCTAATGACAACACGTGGAGGACCATGGCGGAGAATTATACAGCGAAGCATAAACTGCGACACGTGCATGGCCATTGCAGCAGGTATTGCAGCAGTTTCTGTGTAGCGCATTAGGTGGTCAACACAGACGACGACCCATCGATTGTTACTGCTCGATCGTGGAAATGGACCGAGCAGATCGACACCAACAGTCTCGAAGGGAGAGTTAGGAGGTGGAACAGGATGGAGAAGTCCTGGCGGCGTAGCCGTGGGACGTTTGTGTCGTTGGCATTGTTCGCATCCAGCAACGTATTTTTCCGTGTCGTGTCGCATCTTGGGCCAATAGAACCTTTGCTGGATTCGTTGAAGCGTTCTGGCGAAGCCCATGTGGCCGCAGGTTGCGTCGTCGTGTAAGGACCGAAAGACGTGAGCCCGTAAAGTGCGTGGAACAACTAGAAGCAGACGGGCGCCTTGTCCGGAATAATTCTTCTTGTAAAGGACGCCGTCATGAACCACAAAAGAGCTTGGGTTTGTGTGTTCATTTGCGGAGGCGAACAGAGAATCTAAGGAGCGGTCCTCTTGTTGGGCTGTCAGGAAAGTCGCGAGATCAGGGAACTCAGAGGCAATAGCGCCGATATACTGGTCGAAGTTGTCAGCGTCGCACTCAGTCGTCGGTAGAGGAAGGCGCGATAGGCAGTCGGCGTCTGTGTGCCGGTTACCGCTCTTGAAGCGTACTGTGAAATCGAACTCCTGTAAGCGCAAAGCCCATCGCGCCAGTCGTCCAGATGGGTCTCGGAGGCCTACTAACCAGCATAGAGAATGATGATCGGTGATTACCGAGAAGCGACGGCCGTAGATGTATGGGCGAAACTTGTGCACGGCGAGAACGACTGCGAGGCACTCCTGTTCTGTGACTGTGTAATTTCGTTCTGCCTTGCTCAACGAACGACTCGCGTAAGCAACCACGTGTTCAGCATTGTCATGGCGCTGAACGAGCACTGCACCAAGGCCGATTCCACTGGCATCTGTGTGAATTTCCGTTTCCAAATGGCATAACATTAAACTCAAACAGACCGTCGGGTGTAACAAAGGCCGTCTTTTCTTTGTCAGCCGGATCCATGGGGATCTGTCAATACCCAGATCGCAAGTCCACCGATGAAAAATAGGACACTGAATCCAGGCAGTCGATGACATCATCGATGCGAGGAAGCGGGTACACGTCCTTCTTAGTTATAGAGTTGAGACGTCAGTAGTCAACACAGAACCTCCAGGACCCATTTTTTTTCCTTGACCAAGATAACAGGCGCGGCCCAGGGACTTGACGATTCTTGAATTACGCCAGAGGTTAGCATCTCGCTGACTTGCTCTGAAATTACCTTGCGCTCTGACGCGGAAACTCGATAAGGTTTCTGTCTGAGGGGGTGCGCAGATCCGGTGTCGATCTTGTGACGAGTGCGTGTGCTGGGCGTCCGAGGTCTATGCGACTTCCGTACAAGATCAAATACTTTAGCGTGCCTGGCCAGCAGTGTAACCAACACTTCGCGCTTATGCGAGGGAATAGACTTGCTAACCATCTTATAAAATTCGTATTCCATGCCGGATACATCAGCATAGTTCGAATTTGCCGCATTGCTGAGAGCTCCTATGCAGATCCTGCACTGCCCTTCAAACATGGCAAGGCGCATTCCCTCTGGTAGTACAACAGGCTCGGATGAGCAGTTACCTACCCATAATTTAGTTTTTTCCCTCGGTGAGAGACACAACGCAGCGCGGCAGAAAGATGTTTTTCTTCATGCAAGGCAAAGGCAACGGCTCAATCACAATATCAGGAGAACTGAAACTCGAGTCGGCATTCGAAGCAGCAACGGGCACGCTGGCAGTAGACCATGCCGGTAGAATAGCGTCTTTAATTACAACAAGGTTGTCGTCTCCGCTACGCTGAGGCTGCTGGGCGAGGGCGGACAACAGAACCTCGCCTGACCCGCAGTCGACAGTCGCACGGCACCCTTGCAAGAAGTCAATTCCAAAGATAACGTCATGCGTGGAATGAGCGAGCACTGCGAATTCTGCCTTGAACGCTTTACCAGCAACACGAACAGACACAGTGCACACATCTACTGGACACAAAGCCGTGCCGCTGACTGCTCGAAAAGTAGAAGATTTATCCTAATAAAACGTAACCTTGCGGCCAAGTCTCTCCTTGAAAACTAAACTCATTACAGAAACTGTTGCACCGGTGTCTACCAGAGCCATCGTGGGAACATCGTCAATGAATACATGAACCTTGTTGTGAAGCATGTGAACTAATGGAGGCATACTTGTGTGCAAAACAGTACGTCCAGCGACCTCGCCTCCATCGGCCACGCCGGCTAGTTTCCCGGTGGCGGAGAGGAAAGCCGCGGCCGGGGACGGGGAGATGGGGACCGTCGCTGGCGCGTAGTAAGTAGGTGGCGTCAAGCTCCTCACAGAGGCAGGCGAGTCACTGCGGATGTTCGGCCGGTGCCCGTGCTTCTGGGCAGTTGAATCCGAAGGCCAGTAGGCGTAATCGGGCTGTTGGCTTTGCCGTGCAAGCATCGCTGGTCAGTCAGAAAACGTCGTGCGTGGGCGACGTCGCGATGGGCAAAACCGGGCGATATGTCCGCGAACACTGCACTGGTAGCACACGGGGCGTTCCCGAGGCACATTGAATGCTGCGGTGTGGAGAGGATGCTCAGGGAATTGTTGCCACTCGGACACAAATGGAGGCGGTTGGCTGTCGTAGCTATAACTGCTGCGGGGCGCATAAGACGACTCGACGTAAGTAGCCTGTGGTGGCGGAGCCCTCAGCCGTGGACTGCGGGTGGAGTAACTGCGCTCGTCGAAACTCGCAGCATTGATGCTTGGGGATAGTGTATCACACTGCACGTCTCCAGCTTGCAAGGGAACAGAGACATGGCGACGCAGTTCCTCCCGTACAATCTGACGAATGGTGGAGGAAAGGTCGGCAGGTAGAGAATTTTGGCAGACATCGACGGTGGCAACCGTCGTGACGTTGGCCAGACGTCCGAACTTCGATGTGATGCGACGAAATTTAAGAGCCTCGAAGGTTCGGCAGTGGTTAATCACGTCGGCCACGCATTCCAGGCTCTCCTTGCCAATGAGGAAGTGGTAGACATCATCGGCGATGCCCTTGAGTATATGGCCCACTTTGTCTTCTTCCGTCATGTGGGCATCCACAGACTTTCACAACTTCAGAATCTCTTCAATGTAGGTTCTGCATGTCTCACCGGTGACTTGAGCCCTCTGCGACAACGTTTGCTCGGCACGTTTCTTCTTCGTTGCTGGGTCTCCAAAGCATTTCCTAATTTCCTCCACAAACTGGTCCCAGGTTGTCAATGTGTCTTCATGGTTTTCAAACCATACCAGCGCCATGAAATCGAGGAAGAGCCCCACGTGAGACAGCTGGCTAGCCGCATTCTAACCGTTCGAACGGCTCACCCGCTGATAGTGGCTTAGCTATTCGTCCACGTCATCGCCGGGTTTCCCTGTGAAGGTTCGCGGCTCCCTGTAGTGGTAGGGCGACGTCCTTGCGGCTGGTTGCTGGTTGTCTCCGTCCGAGCTCATTTCTTGAGGTAATGGTGCCAAGCCCGCTAGTCGACGGCTGCGGCAAAGCTCGTGTAGCGGTTCCGTCGTTAAGGGACGGTGCCTCTCCGGTATCACTTGGTTGTAGCTAGCTTACCCAGCACCTCCACCACAATTGTGACGATGGAACGCGTTTATTTACAAGATGGGTAATGCAGAGGTGTAGCTCAGCGAAGGATCAACAGCGTCGCTTGCGAGCCAGTCGAGTCTCTTCCTCTTCGTCGAATCTTCACTAGCGCGTTTCAATATCTCCAGTCAGCTTGTCAAAGATTCTCTTGATAACTGTGCATGCATTGAATATCGGTGAACAGCTGCAGGATTAACAATGACTGGCCAGCCAAATCCCTTGGCCATTTTTAACATTATTACAATGTTCTCTTAATCTATCATTAAGGCAACGGCTCATCTGTGCAATACACTATTTACCACAAGAGAGCGGGACACGATAAACAATGCAAATGACACAGGGAACAAAAACAGTTCGATGCCTCTTATTACAGCCTTTGGGTTTTCTGTCATGGTCATGAAGGCCACAAAAGCTGGCCAACTTCTCCTTAGCCGAAAAGACAACGCTAACTTCAAAGCGCTTAGCTTATTTCTTTAGGTTGTGCGATATCTTGTGATGGTATGCTATGACGACTAGGTGCTTCGATTTCTTGGCATCATGAGGCGCTATACATGCCGGGTTGCGAAGCGCACGAAGCAAGCCTTCTGCAACCAAAGTTTGAACGTGCAGAGCATAACCTGCTTTTGACAATCGGTCTGACTGATTATGAAA
This sequence comes from Rhipicephalus microplus, assembly GCF_043290135.1. Taxonomy (NCBI): domain Eukaryota; kingdom Metazoa; phylum Arthropoda; class Arachnida; order Ixodida; family Ixodidae; genus Rhipicephalus; species Rhipicephalus microplus. The sequence continues at coordinate 212,220,520 of NC_134710.1, forward strand.
ACTTTTAGCGATTTTGTGCTCACAAAATTTGCTTAATGCATGACGGAAACAATGATTGATAATGCCTATTTTTACTAGTTTGGAATGAGCCTATTGGTAAGAAAGGACGGCGGTTTGTTTATGCATGGTTGGTTTGCCCAACAAATGCAGTTAGGGTAAAAGGTGAAGAAGATAACGAGGAATTTCATAGCATCGCTCTCGGACAGTTTGTAAGTAAGAGTCAAGGGTTTAAAACACTTAGAAAATTGCTAAGCTTTTTTTCACCAAACTTGCCTCATATGCTGCCGTGTCGTTAGTTAGCAAAACAAGAAAACCATCGACATACCTGAATATTTTCTTGACGTTCAATTTATCAAAATGTATAGGTCAATCGATCTGTCAATTCTACTTTAGAATATGTCGCTTAAAATGGGCACTATGCATGACCCGATACAAATTCCGCCCTTTTGAATAAAAGGCTTCTCATCCCATGAAATGTACGTCGGCTTGAGGTAAAATGATAAAACTTTCTAGAAACCGACTCTTAGGAACACCACACTCGGTTTGAAATCTAACAGAGCCAAACAAATCTATGCACTCTTCAACCGCAGAAAGCAACAGATCATGCAGGATAGAATAATACAAATGATTCCCCATAATCTGTTGCTTCCTGCGGTTAAAGAGTGCATAGGTTGGTTTAGCTGAGTTGGATTTCAAACCAAGTGTAGTGTTGCTATCAGTCAGTTTCCAAAACTTTTACCATTCTATCTCTATGTAGTATGCCGTTAGCCCTTATAGCGATTTGTGCATGCATGCTGTACTTAATCTTCGTTTGCCGGAGTTCCTGTAACTATGCTTAATAATGTTTATTCTGAGCTTTACAGCTACTTCTAAAGATAACAAGCCATTACAATGAGACGATATGGCTTTCTACAGCTTTCCTACATTTTACCTCTATGTAGCATGGGATTATTTTGTTATGCAAGGACGGCGCCACTTTAATGCGTACTACAAACATAGACGTATTAGCCAGGAGGGAGGGAGGCAAGAGAAGCGCAACCCCCCTCTCTCGCCCCACAGAGAAAAGTTGGGGGGACTGAGCCCCGCTACATTTGACCGTGGTCGTTGTCGGTTGCACGCTGGGGAAACCAATACTAAGGTGAAGTTTTGCTTCACCACAGTAATCACTAAATTACCGTTGTTACGAGAAAATGAAAATGTTACCAGGGGATGATTTGATACAGAAAACATTTTTCGAAATTTCTGCTGTGATGATTGTCCTTGAAGGCTGCTTGCGGTGCGATACTGAATATATACAACTGATGTTAACAGAACATGACGTTTATCTATATAGTAGGAGTTTAGCCAGACATGGCGTGCATCGGTATAGTAGGAGTACATATGGAATATCAATCTTCTTGTTATAAATTTCGATAGCTACCATAGTAAACATAATCAATTTGCACCAACTTTTTATCTGCACAACACCTTTACCAAAGCAGATTAAACACGGTGCATGGTTCTGTGGTAGAATACATGACTGCCGCACGAAATGCTGGATTTGAATTCCTTCTGGGACCTGATTTTTATTCTTAGCACTCATAGTATCAACAAAGCAATTGCCAGATTTTTCGAAGGTTCTCGTGTTTAGATTACAAACGTCTTTTGTTGCTACTCCTACGTAGATACCAACTTTAGGGCGCATACCCGCATGCCGCAGCCCGAGGTATACGGGTATGGCAAACATGACTGAAAAAAAGAGTTTCATGACGTACACTTGATTTTCGCGTTATTTCGTCAGCATACGCATGTTGTCATGTTTTCGTGCCCCCTACCATGCCGATTTTGGTCTGTACTAAAGTGATCAGGCAAATACGAGAGTACCAACACGTAGCTAACCAGATATGTAGATAAGCAGCTAGAAATCTAAAAAAAACTTTGGTTCTCTAGGGATTGCCGTGGATTTAAAATTACGTGTCTTAGTGACCTACTTCTAATCATTGAACATTCATTCAATATTGCAAATATATTCTGTTGGGGAGGCCGACAATACCATAACTGTATTCATGCGGAAAGTTGCGAGATAGTGCTTAAAGAATGTCTCATGTAATACTATTATGTGCAAGACACAAGACACACATATATACACATGTTGTCCTAGTGCATACCGTTTAAATCTTGCTACGTGTCTCTTTTTTACGCTTTTCAACAAGCGCTGCATGTATGAAAAATCACACAGTACAATTGCGTCCGGCTGACGAGTGAGGGAGGGTATTTCCTCCCCCACTCACGAAAGAGTTGGTACACCAATGACTACAAACACATGCATATGTGTACATTTTTGTGGACAAACATCTTTTACTACAAGTAAGCAAACAATATTTTAATATTAACAAGGAAATTGTTGACCACATGCACCAGTCTACTGTCACGTGACAGGGTACATTGAATAATTGAGCTCTTGTCACCAGGTGGCGCCACTGGCCCTTTCTCACGATTTTTTATTAAATGAAGATATTGCCCCGTACCACTGGCATAGCGATAAACACGACGAAGAAGAGGACGACAGCAGATAAACTGCCCGCGAACTCTTCGTATTGGAAGTTCAGCTGAACAAAACAGTTGTGTGTGTGTGTGTGTGTATGTAATATATTTGTATACATTAAGTCTGCGACCACGGGGTCTGTATTTCACGTAACAATATAGCTCCACTTCTCACGCGACAAACAGGGTTGGTTTGAGTCGCTATGAGGAACGATCTCTTCATCCGTGAAGTCATATTATTTTGCATTCCGGGAAGTTGTCGTTCCCTTTATTTTTAATGGACGATACGAGGATCTGAGGCGCGCCTCGACCATTGGGCGGGCATTTTCGCCGTACTGCCGCTCCGTTGCCTCTTTTGATACTCTGGTGACAGCACGTGGCGATAGACGGCGCCACATGGGTGCTGTGCCGAAATGTTGCGTGTTTTTGATAGTGAAGTGCTCAGCGGTTTCTTGGAGAGCCTTGATACAGGAGCGGAAGTATGTATTGACAGTGGTGTTGAACGTGCTCTTCTCGTACAAGATGTCGATTAATTGTTCTGTGGGGTTTTTGCCTAACAAACATTGTAAGTTTTAGTAGTCCATGAGCTCACGCTTTCGCTCCTGGACTTCCCTTCGTAAAGCTGCTAATGTTGCACTCGAACTGTCTTCGTTTGCCGTGACGCGCTTCTCCATACTGGCTCGATTCGCTTGGCTGCGGGTACTCAGCATCATGATGTCTCATTCACAAAGACGCGATCGTTAAGTACTTTTTGGCCAATCTTGTCAGGCAAAGCCACAAGCACGTAAATAATTTGCAAGCAGTACTGGAGAACTTATGATGATGACGAATTTTCAAGCATGGCTCATATCCACTCATGGGAGATCAGGGAAGAATTTATTTTATAATTTAGTGCGATATTTTCGGTACTCTATATCTATTCCCGAAAGAAAAACAATGTACGTAAAACGGACGGAGTGTAAGGACTGTTTTTCAATCGTTCAGACCAGCCAGTATAGTCGTAATCAGTGACAGAAATTTCAATGACAGAAATGACACAAAGAAACCCTTTTTATGTTAAAATATTGTTGCAGGAATACTACTCACACATGTAGGAACTTAATTTGTTTAGTTTCATGAAAGTAAATACAAACGGCATCACAAGCGTTCTTGTGGCTGAAGGCTATAGATGCGAAGCAACGAAAAAAAGTATGTTCTCACTAGTGAAGTGACGCCCCAGGTTAACGAATCGATTAACACAAAGCCTTTTTTTTTTCTTTTTGCTTAAAGATCTTTTTTCACTCTTTTCACTTGTTCCTCTTCTAACTATAGTTTGGCGCATCCACCGGGTAATAGTATTATGACGTACTATACAGGAGGTACTATACAGGTGTACGTAAACAGGAGGCACGGCAGAAGACGGCGGGAGAGATGGCAGCAGCGATGGTAGTAGCGTCGGCAGGCTCGTTCTGTGACATGCTGCCAGACAGTGGGGGCAATCGGCGGCCTGAATGAAGCTCCAGGGAGACGAGCGAAGTGGGAGAGGACCGAGGATCGAAAATCCACCTCCACCACGTATGACGTCTGGGTTGAGACAGCGTTTATTCAGCCCAAGGGCTCAGCAACAAACGGGCAGTCTCAGACTGAGCGTGCACACACACGGTGATGATTGTGGTGACACCCAGTGAAGATGAGGACAGAAACCCAGGCGGATGATGATGATTGTGATAATGCATATATGAAAAGAAGCGCATGACGAATGCACACAGTATTTATAATTTGAAATTATTAAACGCAACAAAAGTTACAATATGGCCAGTTCCGCCACATGAAACGGCTGTCTGCAAAGCTGAACCTCCGAGTGGCTAAGGCTGCCGCCGAGTGGCTAAGGCACTCGGCTGCTGACCTGCACGTCGCAAAAACTAATCCCGACCGCTGTGGCCGCTTTATCGATGGAGGCAGAAATTCTTCGGGCCCATGTGTCTAGACTTAGGTGCACGTTAAAAAACACCAAGTGGTTGAAATTTCCGGAGCAATCCACAACGGCGTATCTCATAATCTTATGGTGGTTTTGGCATGTTAAATCTGAGCAAATATTATTATTATCATTATTATTTACTATTACCACAGCTATTACAGCTTGCGACCTAAGGATCCCACAAGAATATGAAATTTTGTTCGCAACCTGGCATAACGGAGACTTGTTCAGAAGACAAGTAAGGCTGGACACTTCCGTGGAACACCTTCAGCAGTGCTTAAGGAAACTGGTACCACTTGAGTACATTCAGTGCTTTCAGGGCAGAGCCATTAGTGGAGCTAAACAATCCCTTGAAAGAAGAAGCGTTCTCCTACATTTTTCTTCGCAAAAAACTTGACCGTAGTTCTACCGAGAAAAGTTCAGTCGTATCACACAAGCCTCATTACTTACATGCGTCGTCGCGACTACAAAAGGAACCTACAGTCTTGCTGAGAACTGCGATGACACTTACCATGACACCGCCCACGCAAGCTGCACTCTCGCCAAGGTGCACGAGTGGCTCGAGGGTGCTGCTCCCTTATATGCACGTCACATACGCCAGTGACGGTGCCCCGAGTCATTTCAAGAACAGATACAAACTCCACGAACTTGCAGCGAGCAAATACACTTCAGAGCAGCGGCTATTTTTCACAGCGGGCTGCTGAGCGCGATCAAGTTGCAGACGCACCGCTTGTGCCGCCACGCACCTTCTGCATCATTAGATTACCGTCATGCCACGGGAAGTGATAAATATCCAGTGGTGCATCTTCTACATGGTGCCACATGCTTCATGGTGTGTACACAGGCTTGCATTCGCAAAAAGACCTTGAAACCGATTCTTGCGAAGCTTGTGACTAAGCCTTGCGGCACACTCAGTGGCTAAGATCCACATACAAGTTTTTGTGAATTGCGTAGAAAAATGCAGTTTTTGCTCTTTGAAACCATCTCTTCTTGTATTTTTCTTGGAAAATTCGTTATTTTATGACATCCACAAAACATATTCACGACCTAAAATGATTGATAAGGCAACTTTGTATAGCTTCCTGCTCACTCGATGTCATGGTTATTCAGTTTACGTAATTTTTTACCACTTTTCATGCTTTGCAACTCTATTCTCACAAACGTCATGCAGCAAATTTTTACATTTTAAGTTAGACCTTGTGCTTGGGTTTGATTCCGAAGAGTTCGAAAAAAATCGAAGATGGCTTTTTTTTTAATGGTCCCCAAAATATTGCACTTTCAGACACATGTCCTCCGTTAAATATTCTTGCTTAACGTTTGACGTCCCTCTAAGCAATAGCATTACGAAAATTGTTAACATAACATGCGGCAATGCTCTTGAAATTTTTGGGAACTATGACATTTATACGCCTGGAGAAATATATAAAATTCGAGTAATATTGAACTGAGACTCAATTTCCTGATTTTTTCGCTTCAAAGAACAGCGCCAAAACTACAAATTAATAAAGCTTTATCAAAAAAAAACTATTCTCAGTATGTGGCCTAAACTTTTCGAACTTATAGCTATAACAGTTGTTTTTTATGCGGAAACTCATCAAAATCCTATTTTCGCAAAATTCGAAAGAAACGATTACAGCTCAGTGGACACTTCCAAATTTTTTAAGGGAAAAGTTGCTTTTTTTTCCGCGAAACCAAAAGTGGTCTTGTGGTTGCGGAAACTCGAAAGACAAAACACATTTTTTCAGGCAAAATTAAAGGAGGGCGTTGGACATGCACCGATGTTCTTATGAACACAGCCAGAAGAGCTTTTTTGTAAATCCTTGCAGCATAATACCCGCTTTTGTAATAACGGTTGCATCGAAAGAAAAAAAAAACCTACACTTTTGAAGTTAAAATTGCAAGGGTGCGCATTCAAAATTACTAACATCTGTTTCACGTTTAGATAACGTACAGCATGAAAACCGCTTCAGCAACTGGAGTTATCACTGCCTGTAAGCCAGTGCTCTTCTGAATTACGTGATATTGGGTCCAAAAGATACAATTTGTTATTTTTGCCTAAAGGGACACTTAAGGCAACTATTAGGTCAAAGTTGATTTTTGAAATAGCGGTCCAGAAACCCCGTAGTGTTACTTTTCTGCCAAAGAAGAGCTTATTTTGAAATTAGATCATGTTTTAGTGGTCTGCATTGCGTTGGCTCACTTCAAATTTTCCGCGTATACGAAGAATCTGACGTCACTGTTGCAAAACATTGCCCGGCTTTACTGCGCGGCCACCGACACTAGTAGCAGGAGAGAGAAAGAGCGTGAGCCATAGCAGCAACAAGGGCTAATGAAATGTGTTTAGCCGTGTTCTTCACAATTGCAGGTTACGGCCGGACTAGACTGCACCTGAGCGGTTCAAGTGAACCCCGATAGATGGCACGACTTGTCCAGTTTACCTAGTTCAACTAAGTATATCGAACAAGATACCCATAGTAACTGTATACACTACCTTTAGGAAGTAGAGTAGCGCATTTGGTTTACAACGTCACTAGCAATCATGCACTGCAGAGAAGTTGGTGCACAGCCCGCACCGCCGAAAGTTCATGGTTGCCGTCCCCGTGAGATCTGGCAAGTGACCATCGTGCACTCTGTAGCTCGTTAGCTACGACAAACTGGTGCTTTTAATTGGTTTAGATAAATGTCCTTAAGCTCCGACATTAAAGTATGTGCGTAGATTACGCACCATTTTCGAAAAACATATTGACCCAGGTGAAAATTTCCTGCTGGTTTTCTGTTGGGAGTTGTTGGTTTTTGATGGAACCAGCAGTTAATCTGCTGGTTTCTTGCTGGTTGTACTGGTTCCAGCAGGGTGCCTACTGGTTTTCTGCTGGTTCCAGCAAAGTGCCTACTGGTTCTTACTGGTTTGCTGATGGTCCCAGCAAGCTACCTGCTGGTTGTACTGGTTCCAGCAGTGTGCCTACTGGTTTTCTGCTGGTTCCAGTGGGGTGCCTACTGGTTCTTTACTGGGACCAGTACCCTGTCTGCTGGCTCTACTGGTACCAGCAGGATGCTTGCTGGTTTTCTGTACTGGTTCAAGCAGGCTACTGGTTTCACCCTGGGATGCTGCTGGGACCATTAGGCAATACCGGACGGTTCTCAGCTGCTTGAACTGATTATAGTGGTGGTCCACTTCGTGGTTTCCTGAGAACTCTAACTAGCCGAAACATTCAATCATGAGGCTTGTATCTTCTGATTATAACTAAGACTTTACTGTACTTGAAAGTGGTGTGCCAATACATTGAGCAATTAAGATGTAGTATAGAGAAATATGACGTAGAGACTGTTTATACAGGTTTCAAAAAACAAAAGTCAAGGGAATTCAAGGCAGTGTCTTGGGTTTTCGAAGGACTAAAGAAGATATCCAAAGAATATTTTTGTGGGTGCTCTGCATTTCAACATTCTGACTAGTTCTAATAAGTTTATATTATAATGAACATAGTGCTTGTGATAGTGAAGCCTTTATTCCACAAGAAGTAGTTCACTACACACAAAAAATGTTCAGATTAGCTGCGGAGACTTTTTAAGCATAAACTAGGCTTTGCTTCGTTGGAGTATACTAACTTAACATGCTGCTCACATGATGGGGAAACCAATTTTGTGGCATAAATGCACGAGACATAGTGAAGCAGAGAGATAAGTCGAGAAAGAGACAATGTACGACAAGGTTGACGTACAGGTGGGGAAATGAACAATAAAAAATGTCGTGAAGAAAACAGTGCAACACCAGAAGGGAGCCAGCACCTAAGCCACAGTAGGTGTCTATCGCTTCATTAACAGTGTTTCATATTTTTAATGCCCTGAAGAACAAAGCATATTGGTGCTGAAATGAAGTTTGGTGAATCTACACTGCTGCCTAAGCACAAAGAAGCAGCTCATAGACAAATTCCTAGACTTTTAGGCTTCGAATATGTTCTTTTTTATTTCAATGGTTTTATTGTTATTTAATTTGGAAACATACATGTACAAAGGATACAGAGAAAAAAGGGAGGAATTTTGAAGAGTTGCATGCACCCTGAACACACAAGGTGTGTTCAAATATAAAGGGGTGCTCAAACGTTCCCAGGCTGCTACGCTTGTAATCTTATGACAGCACTGCCTGGGAACATTTGACCAACCCAGTGCACATTAAACCTTGTACTGTACAACAGCGCACACTTTCTCTTCTTTTTTTTATAATACAAAATGTTTACACCCAGAGACAGGGCTAAAGCTGGGCTTAAACAATGAGAATTGTCAATACTCACAATCATGAAGTTTATTAGTAATTCAAGAGGCACTCGACAGTATACAGCATGAATTTGCACAAATTGGCAATAGCTAAATCAATTGAAAATGGCATTTCTCACTTCCTCTAAAAACAACTGTTTCACTGCACAATCCACAAACATCTACACCTGCAGTTCACTGACATGTGGAGGTTCTTTTTAACAGCCCATTCATTTAACAGCTTGACATGCAATGACAATGCGGTGTACACATCTGAGGTTTCTACTCATATCATTGTAATTTAGAAGGTGGCTTGAGATCACATTTTCTTGGTAAAAGAAAATGTGTTGCGCTCACTTTTACAGTTATAGTGCAAACTGCACACTCATTGGATTGGAATTCACTTCCACTGAAGCAACATTGGAGAATAAAAGTGCAGTTTTTGCTTTCACAGGTTGGCAAATTGAATGCTTGGTAAAATGCAGAACAATTTAACATAATCATTTTTGGTGCTATTTCGTATTTTAGTTGTGGTTGGGTTTCTACAGCTGAAGCAAAAGAAATAAGCATACCTGCAATCTTGTGAATATGTCAACCACCCTTAATTTGACTAAACTACTGATCTACACAACAACAAATGCAATGATGCATATGTAGCTATCATAATGTTACAAGAAATGAGCAGACGCAAGCATAAGAAAACACTCAGTCCTAAAGGAGCAACTCTGCAGAGTGGCAACAATGGGGAACTAGCGACACCACCACAGTGGTTATAGTGATTGACTGCCGACCAAAAACATGCTATATAGAGGACGGGCCTTGATTTAGGTGCACATCACCCTTGTCAGCCCCAGTGACCCCCATTGGGGTCACATATAAAACAGAGAAAGGGGAAATGAAGACTACATCCACAGTACAGTTACTTACACTATGCAGCTAAAGGGACACTAAATAGTTATTTTTCTCGTATTAGTAAACTACTGTTACAGGACACCCAGTGGTGGAACAGCCAAAATACAATTTGGAGCAATTTTTGAAGCAGCAAAATGTTACTTTTTGGAGCACTGACATCTAAATTTTGAGCAGGTTGCAGGGAAAAAACATGCATTTTTCATCATGAAATACCAAATTTGGAGCAGTATAAACAAGACAGACATTTAGAAAAAAAATGTATATATAAAGCATTTGACATCACCTAAATCGTGCAGTGTGAACATGAGCACTGCTATTTCAATGAAAGTGGTATTTGAACCACCCCACGAGCAAACAATGATTAAGTTTATATTAACATTTGCTGCACCTGTCAAATCATTCAAGAGACTCTGAGAATTTAAATATAGATCTGCTAAGCTCACGACCTCAAAATTTGGAAGATTTGTAAACCAAGAGGTAGGGGTGGGGAAAAAAAAAACTGACCCACAATTTACTTTTTTTTAGGGAAGCAGAAATGTCATACATTACTCCAAACGATTGCCAATAGCTTATTTATGCACGAGTTATTATACTGGTACTCATATTTATGCGGCAAACACATAACTGAACAAAATATGCAGTGTCCCATCACTAGCGCTGACGGCCCCTTCAAAATCTCAATAGGCTTTTCAGTAGGCAACTGGTGTAGTGCGACAAAGGTGGCTTAAGCAGCATTCTGTGCACGAGTGAGAATTCCAAGCCAAAAAATTTTCTTACCACTTCACCCCCACCCCCCTTCCATAAACTTCCCACTTTCTTTTCTTTCACCGTAGGGTTATATACCACTTCAGCTCCCTTGCAAGGCATGTTTGAGTGGTAAAGTAACAACGGCGTGCACCCATTGGCCCAGTGACGGTACTGAGTGTATATCACCAGGACAGTGGCCGGGATGACGCAACTTCAAGACACACACAAAAAAAAGTTTTATGTGCTACTGCAATCAACGTGGTCGCTGGCAACGCCGGCGTTCGCCGCACGTCGAGCTTGTTCGCGCGAGAAAAACGGGGCACACGCTTCCAGCTTTAGGTGCTAATAAGCTATAGCAGCATTTTCAGGCTAGGAAATTTACATATCCCGCGAAGCGTTGGGGGCTACAGCAATGCATTTTTGTCTTGGAAGTTTTGTCATCCCGCCGATCGGTATCCGCTGCACTCAGCGGACCGATTGGCACGAAGCATTGTTACTTTATCTGGTCAATGGCGTCTCGCGAGCGTAGGGCTGGTTAAAGTTCGCACGCTTTGACTGATGGCGCAAACTGTAGGTGGCCGACGTGGCTAGCATTTCTCACCGAAATTAGCGCACCTGTGAAAATTTTGAGGCTGGCTGGGCATTTTGGCGCAGGGTGGTGCAATTCCAGCAAATTTAATGGTTCTGGCGCAGCTCAGCGCAACAATTGGGAATTGTATCAAATTGGCACAGTTGGCGCAGCTGTTGCACCCCTGGATACCAAAGAAACGTTGTTTGCAGCGAGAAGCTCGATATGTGAAAAAATGCACAAAAGAAAATGTCGTGGCGACACCACCATGAAATTCCCGCACCATTTGCCGTGACGTCACTTATTTTGACTCCGCCTACTAAGGCCTACATAGTTCCTAAACAGTAAAAGTGAAGTGCCTCAAGCTCTAAGGGGCCAATAGATTTAACATACCAAGCCTGAGAAAATTTCGTTGAACAACGACACCAAAACACGATAAATAGACTTCGAAATCCGTGACGTCATTTATGGAGATTTCCGTGGAGATTCATACGTGGAGATTTCCACTCGAAATTTTAAAATGATACTTTGAACTTGATTTTCTCTTCTATTAAGAAACCTGTTATGGTGAAATCATCGATATTAAAATTCTCCGAGTAAAATTTATATTACTATGAACTGATGGGCAAGTTGGTGAGCCATGATGTTTTATGAAGCATTGCACATAGGGACGCAAACACGCACACATAAATTGACGCTAACGCAAGGACTGAACTGCAACTGATGCTTGAATGCCTAAAATGTCCACCTAATGTGCACATGCACATGCGCACTGACAGCAGTGAATTATTAATAAAGCCACAACACACAAGGAACAAAAAAAACTAATTTTACAGATGTGAAGTGTTTCTGACAAAAAGTACAAAAAGTAGGTATAAGAAGGTATTGGTGCGATTTTTATATGATGAGACCTTTTTATAGAATGATGAAACTAATTCAATGTTGCTCTTAAGCGTCCCTTTAACAACCACCAGAGAGCATTTTCAAAGAAATTCTCTGAAAAAAACACTTTCTATTGACCTCTACATAGTTGCAAGGGACAACACTGGCAGACAGCTCCACTAGCTGTTGGGAATTCGCATCCTCTGATTTCATTATGTGCTCAGTGCCAAATGCACGACGTGACAAGAATTTGTTTGACAGTGCAAAAATCCTTACATTTCCTGACGAATCCCTAATAGAAACAATGTGCTTCAACTTCAAGCACGTTCCCAAATATATTTGCAATACAGTGCTGTCACTTTTGTTCGGCCTTGAGTACTGCTCACTGTGAAACCGAACACCCGGTGATACAATCACTCGGTCATGTTCCATGACACGGCCCCTAACGATGTTGCCAACATGGTCCTGCACAAGGTGAAGCAGCTGGTCAGACACAGCTCGGGGTTTGCTGAGCAGTAAACCACCTTTACTATTTGATGGGCCAGCTTTTGTCAAAAACTTCAGAGTGCAAGGGCTAGCTGAAGCCTTTAGATACCTGAAGTTGCTGGCCATCATTAAGCGCTCTACAATCTGCAGTGGGGCACCTTTTGCTGATGTGACCAGCTGCTTAATTTGGCCAATGTTAGACTCAAAAGCAAAACATGAATGTGCCCAAAGAGGTCCTTGGTTCAGAACACTCTGAGCCATGTGCAACAATTGATGTACATTGAAAGTCATGTTTTTTTCTCCATAGAGAAACTGCATGTCGACAACAAACTTTACCAAGCAGTCTGTGCTTACAGAAATGTCACTGAGGGACACTGTGTCCTGCAGAAGAAGGGCAATACCTTTCACAAGCAATGCAAAATGTTTAAGATACTGCCGTGGAAGTAGGCCTTCCAGACAAGGCAATGAAAAATACAGTAGCCATTGCTGCCACTCCGAGGCTTTCCAATACTTTCTCAGAGAAACTGAGCGGGGAAGTCGTGGCATACAGCTATGCGGCTTTATAGAGCACAAACGTTGATCTAATACTGCCACAGTTTGTGGTGCCCCAATGTAATATTCCTCGCCTACATTAGAGAGCCAGTCCTCTGTCATCTGCCGTGCCACACCTAGAAGCACACAATGCATATAATCTGGAGTAAAGCCCCAGATTATATTAAAGTGCTGAAGATTAATCAAAGGCGTGATGCCTTTTGCTCCCTGTACTGGTCTTCCAGCTTCAGCAGCCTTGGCCATGATTTCCTTTGTGCCTTCTGCTGTCCTGTCAGGTGAAACAGTGTCCACAGGATACTTGACAGTTCCTGTTTGGCAATAGTAAGAAAAAAAAACAGAGAACCTCACAAATTTAGAAGTTTGTAAAATCTCGCACAGCTAAGCTTGATTGTAAATGGCACACTTGTTTTCAGTGATATTTCTGAGAATTTACTTCTAGAACACATTTAGAAAAACATACTATGTGCCAGAATTTGGAAACATAGAATCGCTACGACATAAAGCACATTTTTGCCTCTGAGATGAGAAATGGCAACCCCAGATACATTAAACAAGGTGAATGTTTACATAAAAATTGCTAAAAAAGAGAGAAACTCTGATCAACATATCTAGTCAGAAATCTGACTCCATGTTATGCAGTAATGCGACATCTTTACTAACCATTCACAGCTGCCCCTGGATGCAAGCACCATCCACAGCCATAATACCCATTAAACTGGGTTAGGTGCTGCATGGCTGCCCGTGCTGGTGCATCAGCGCTGCAGCTGAAGCAGTACACCTGCATGAGCAAGGACAAAAAAGGAAGCTGTTAGCCCTAACTACCCTCTGCAATGAAGTACAACAAAAAGGAAATGGATAGAGGGCTTGTTTTCTTTGCCAGACACAAGTCAATTATTGCAGTAGACATTGAGGACAAGGAAAAGATCGGGTGATGTTATTAACAGTTTTCAATTGATAACAATCCATTCAGAAGAAGCACTTTTCATGCTTTTGCATAAAGGGACATGATCTCCGTAAGTTGTAACAGTTACAGTAAACACAATGCAGTAAATACCACTTTGACACTTAGATAATTGACAGTATTTAGAGATAAAGTCGCACTAGAAAAGAATACACACAAAGATGAACTAGTGTGCCATCCTCCATGGTGTCATTATGCCCAAGTGGCCTGGATTTCATCATGACTGGAAGAAATTAGCTGGCACAACAATGTAGCCTCGTCTATGCATTGTAGCTCAGTGCAGCATTTACAACTAGAATGTCTTGAAGTCGTGTTGTTCAAGCAGCTTTAATAATTAAAAAAAAATTACCTTGGAATGCACAGTTTCGTTGCCTGCCTTCCATGTGATCCCACTGGTCGACAAACCGTCCATTTGTTCAACAAATGCGTTCAGTAGGAGAGTCATGTCGGGATGTTTCTGGCCATACCACAGAGCAGACACAAGCACATTTTTCTGCCTCATGTACACTGGGAGTTCATTCACCATCACTTGAACGGGCCACACAGAAAACTTCGATGACTTGAACACGGCGCTTCCATCACTGTTAACAGTGAGAGTGATATCATTTTTTGATGTCAATTCGCGCCTAAGTGCCCTGTATAAGGTGCCATCTATTATGTCTGTCATTTCATCTTTGTCGACAGACATACTCTCGTTTATTGAATTCAGTCTTTCGTGGAGTGCAGTGCTCGCATCATTCTCGGCAAGTAACGAAGACAGCAACTTTGCGATGGGCAGGGTTATGAAAAAGTGGCCATCGCGTAGCATCTGCGGCCCACTGTTACGTTGCCCGCATACGGTGCACGTTACCCGCACTGCATTCCGCGCTGCAAGGTCGCCACTTGTTACGGCAAGGAGCGTCATACAGTTTTCACAGTAGAAGTGTAACCGGGCGGCTTTTATTTCTGCCCCGACACTCTTCTTGAAAAGATATTTAGTAACTGGTATATCATGTCGTTCAAGTATGTGCATTATCAACTTTTGGAGTGCTTCGACTCCCTTCCAAGGGATGCCAAATTCGAGGACAAAATTGACAGTCAGTGCCAGCAAATCGTCACTAGAGAAGCTCCCTAAATCTCCCTGTGGCTCGTCTGTCATTTCTGCGCCAACGGAAGGCTGCGGCTCGTCACTTGGGGCCGCTTCATGTGCCGATTCAGAGTCACAGTCGCCTTCAACATCAGTCTGCGGAGGTTGCGTCAGTACGCGAAGTGCTGTCGGAGCAGTCGACCCGCCAGCGACATTTGTGTCCTGCTGCAGTCCACGACGTGATTGTTGCACGCTCGAGGCTGATCTTTCGAGATATGTTTTCGTTGAATACGGGATGGCGGAGGCGCTGCCTGGGTTTAGGTATTCCTTTCTACGAGGCATACTCCCTCAGTGCGGATCCACGCAAATATCGCACTGCAAACTCACCGAAAACCTTCTAAGTAATGAAGCCACACGTTGTGTTCACGCGCACAATCACGACAGTTCGCTCATAGTTCGCTCGGACTCGCACATTCTCCATGATCTCACACAATCAAACGACTTGGATTGGCTTGTACGGCGTTGAATTAGTTGGATTGCAACCCGGATTTCAAAAACACATATCTATTTAATTATATCTTAGTAAGTAATTGTTTATAACATGAACAGTTTTTACACCTGTTTATAAGCTTATTTAAAGCATTTTTTATTTGTTTATAGGTGTATTTATTTATTTATTTTGTTCCGCACGCAGTTATTGGTATTGCCCAGTCTTGCCGCTAGGAGTTGTTATGGTGTTATTTTTAATGGACACGACACGTGCGCGACACGCGACTGCTACATTTTTTTCAGAGATTGGTGTGTGTGTGATGCCATTTAAGGCTTTGTTAAATCATCAGTACTACCATGTACGCTGTTGTTCGTTTCCTGGACGATCACGACAAACGGTTACACGTCATTCACGTGCATGACATCGAGAAGTTTGATCCCAAAGACACCAGCGACTACGACAACCGCTTTGTTTACAGCGCGTACTGGCGAGACCCCGTGGATGACACAAACACTGGTTTGTACAACACGCAAGTCTTGATGCTGGCAGGTATGTGTGGTATGTGAAATGTTACGGTTCCAATTTTATAGTCGTAATTTCTTACAGAAAGCGAAGATGACGCCCGCGCGAAAATGCGGGCCAAGAGGTTGGTGATACCAAAAATACCTATGCAAGAAACGTCAGATGATGATCCTGATGAGCTCGTGGAGTCCCAAACAAAAAGAAAAAAGGCTGAAAGAAAGGTTGCTATTTATGCTGCCTACATTTTGAAACGGCTGAAAACTTGCTGGTCTTGCATTGATCATCATCTGTAATTGTGCTTTCGACTTCTTTCAGAAACAAAAGAACGACAGAGCAAATGCTAAAAAAAACATGTATGACGAAATTCTTAAAAAGAATCTGGAAAAAGCGCACTCTGGGCGTAAACCTAGAGCACAGGTAAGTGTGCCATGGTCTTCATTAGTGCACTGTACTATAAAAGAAGCATTTTTTTTTACTGAAAGCAAAACCCTCATGAGACCCTTGACTGCTACAGCTAGGGCACAATAAATAGACAGGGACAACAGAAGAAAGCACAAAGTGAAGCGCCGATACTTGTGTTGCTTCTGTTGTTCCTGTCTATTGTGCACAGTAGCCTTCAAGATGCAATACCAACTAGCCCACCAAGCCATCCTAGTGAATTCATGAAGTCATTTTTTGCATGATGAAATTTCAGCCAAGGAAAGGGACAGACACTCCGTCGGACAGCGGGTCCTCCGATAGTGATGAATTGTGCCCAAAAAGTGAAATTCTTCAAATGAAGAAGAAGAAAGACGTGTGGAAGGCGAGAACGAAGGCGCTGGTGGTTAAAGAGCTTGAGAAGGACAGAGACATGTGGAAATTGCGTGCTGAGGAGCTGCAGCACGACAACCAGTTTCTAAAGCAGCAGGTTGCAAGCCTGCAGAGATCCCTTGAAAGCAAGCTTTTCAAGCGTAAGAATGCTTTTTGCTCTGCATTATTTACTTGACAAAAGCTCCATGTATAATGATTATATGACAACTCATGTGCTACATAAAAACTTGTGCACCCTTTTTTTGTGTACATGCAGTTGCAGTAGAACAAGACCGGGTGCCTTGCAGTCGGGGCATGTTGTCAGGTTTGTTTCCCCATAAGAACTGCATACACCTATGCTCTTGAGTAAATGCATCAGTTCCATATTTCACTGGGACAGTAATATAGCATACTTTGACCTGTTTAATGAAGTCAGCTTTTTTATTATTTATTTATTCATATTTTGTCTAAGCAACTCGCTCAGTAGTATGTGCAAAGTAAAGGTTATAGAGATTTGGCTTTACTTGATGAACTTGCCGAACGAGTTCAAAGAGTGCTGCACTTTTTATTTGTTTTGAAAAAGTGCCCGCCAAACACAGCATGAATTAACTTTGGAGTGTAAGTTCAGCTGTTCTGCAGTAAGATGGCAGCTTCAGTCAGTATGTAATATAGAAGATGCTAGTGCCATGATAATGAAATGATGTTGGTTCTTTGAAAGTGGAGGTGGATAGATGAAAGTAAAGTTTGAACTGTAAAACAGAGTAGCCAATCGAGA
Organism: Rhipicephalus microplus; assembly: GCF_043290135.1. Classification (NCBI taxonomy): domain Eukaryota; kingdom Metazoa; phylum Arthropoda; class Arachnida; order Ixodida; family Ixodidae; genus Rhipicephalus; species Rhipicephalus microplus. Next base: position 212,237,998 of record NC_134710.1, read on the forward strand.
AAACCTCGAACGAACAAAATTTTTCCTTGGTATGGTTTATCGCTATGTTACATTGTGATTTTTGGTTTGAAAGTCCGAAGTGAATTGACTTGGAGATGTGCACCTCATCGTAGCTTTTAGAAGCAGCCAGTAATGCTCTAAGGCACGCTCTGACTAGCATGAAGCTTTAAACAAAAGCATCCAGATTTAACAGGCTTGAGGGGTTGAAATCTAAACTTTTACACCTGAATCATTTTTATTACAGCACATTCTGAGACAGATGAAGGAGAAAGCTTCGTCGGAAGTGAGTACTTTGCTTCTTTTATAATACTTCCCTGCATTTCAAAACTGGAGTGACAGTTACTGTCACTATATCTTTGTAACTTTAGATCTGTTGATTATGGACAACATGGCCTGCAGTGAACGTGTTCTCCGTAAGTAACAGCTCTGGTTTCATAGACAGTAAACTTTGTTTCAATTAGAGCAAGTTGTGCACCAAGATAAGCCATTTTTGAATAATTCTAAATGTTGCGTAGCACCGTGCTCATCTACTGCTGTAGAACCAGAGGAAAGGACAAGCACTGTTGGTGGAGAAAAGAACACTACACATCCAGGTCAGCTCAGATGTCACCTCAGATATTCTGACAATAATTTTTTTTTTTTTTTGTGCCATGACAAGGACCTGATATCTTTCTTGCAGGCCCAAATGGAGATTTCATTTATATGGAAGATGGCTCTGTAAGTAATTTGCTCGAAATTTAATGTCACTGTCTGCAGCTGCTTTTCATGCTTAACCGTTTTTTTTTCTATTGGTAGTCACAGCTACTCTATAGATCTAGGTGGTATAGTTAATTACGAAAGCTTTCTTAAAGCTTCTTGCTTGCAGCATGTTTACCATTTTTATTTTTTTAGCATGCTCAAGTCTTCAGTTTTACTCAGTGTACTTTTTGAGAGAAGTATGAATACCGTTGGGACCAGCACACAGTTTTTCTTTTTTATTATCAGCAATAGCAAGGTGTACAGTGCTGATCACACCTGTCTTGAGCACCTGAGCAGTGCTGTGTGGATGAAATATGGCAAAATTCTAAAGCAGATACTCAATTTCACTGATACTTCTTGCATTCATGTGCAGTTGAATATACTAGATGAACCGCACAGGCTCAAAAGCATTGTCTCTAACAGAGTAACCAATAACATTTTACTGCATTTGATTTGCAGCACACCACTTGTGCACCATAGACAAGTGTGATAGACTGTACATACTATTCATGTGCTACATCGTTGTGTTGTGCCAGGTGCATTGGTTAAACAATTTGTTAGTTTTGTTGTATGTTTAGCAGAAGTAACATGCAGCATTTTTTGTTTCATTGCTCCTTACAGTAGTGATTTTCCTCCATTATTTTGCTTTTTCACAGTTCCATTTGACGAAAGGCGTAACAATAAGTGGTGTGTGTGCAAAAAAAATATTTGGGAACAAGAAGGCTACCTTGGTGGTGAAGGATGCTGCCCACGCTATATGGGGAAGCAACGTTCTTGCATCTAGGAGCGTCACAGGGACCGTTGGCTCCAGGAAGAGAGCATTGGGGGAGCAGCCCAAGCAGCCGCTGACACCGGAGAAACTTCTTGTTGTGTCAGGTACAACTAGCATGAATAGTTTTCCACAGCGCATGCAGGAAGTCATCTTTACACAGCCTGGCAGCATGAACGAAAATGAAAGAGTGAAATTCATGCTGTTTGCTTTGCGAGTTGTCAAAACAAAATTTTGGTATATGGTGAACAGAAGTTGCACTTTGTACTGGAAATATGGAAAGATATCTCTGAGTTTGGGTTAAATTTGATGGGGTGCATGGTAGGCTCCTATGCTCAACTGACAATCTGTTGCACATGAAACTGTGCACCAAATTTAACTGCCATCAGCTGCCGAACAGGACAACTTGGGTTTTGTGGAGCTTGTGAAACTAAGTCATGCACATTCCTAATCCAGTGATGTCGGAGCTTTAGTGCTCAAACCCAAGCTCTGCCTCTATGGTGTGGCAGTTGTCGTTGCCGCAATCACTACTTTTTGTTGTCTAATGCTCAAAATCGACTCGTCTGTTTGTAGAAACACTCAAGCACTGGGGACAGCAGAAAGACGTCAACACTGCTGACACGGAAAAAAATCTGCCCAGGATCCTGGCTGAGAAGATCCAAGATCTCCTGAAATCGAAAGTGCGCAAGCAGATGTTTGACGATCAAGCACAATAAATTCTTAAACACTAAGGCTGTTTGTTTAACGCCCAATGCATGCTGTTAACTTGGCACAGGAATGTAGAACGTGCAAGTTACAATAAGCACTGACTTACTAATCGAATGGCACAACCATCTGGATAGCCATAAAAGTTATGTGCTTGTAACCCTAAAGTTGCTAAATTGGGCAGAAACATGCATTTGAGTTCGTTTGGGCACCACCTTGTTGATTGGGGGCGTCCTCCATCTCGGTGAGTAACAATTTTGTTGCATGTATGCAACCCTGAGCTGAAACCAGTAGCTGCTGGTTTCGGATACTGGTTTCAGTGACTGGTTCCATCAGCTACTGGTTCCATTACCTACTGGTTCCATCAGCTACTGGTTCCAATACCTACTGGTCCCATCACCTACTGGTCCCATCACCTACTGGTCCCATCAACTACGGGGAATGTGCTAATAAACCATCAATACTGGAACCAACAGAAAACCAACAGGAAATTTTCACCTGGGGAAATAAGCAATGCTGTAGACTTAGTGCGGCTAAGGTCCCTAGACGAAACAGGTTTCCAAGGTAGCGACTACCTCCTCTTTTCTCCTTGCTCATGTGCCTGGAGCGCCCCCTAGAAGGTTCAAAACCTTCATAAAGAAGAGGAAGTTTTGGTTCATTTGCTATGGCAAATAGATGTGAATGAAACAAAATGGAAAGAAATGGGTCGTAGAATAGAAAATTAGGTTTATCTATTTGAATACCATTAGGGATACATCTCCCCAATGCTATTTACTGCGTGCTTAGAGAAGGTTATCAGAGGCCTAGAATGGGAAGAGTTAGGGATAAGAGTTAATTGAGAGTAGCTTTAAGTAACCTGCACTTCGCCGATGACATTGCACTACTGAGTAACTCAGGGGACGAATTGCAACTCATGATTACAGAGTTAGAAAATGGGAGCACAAAAGTAGGTCTTAAAGTTATTCTGCAGAAAACTAATGTAGAACAGCCCCGGAAGAGAACAGCGCTCTTAGATAGGTAATAGTGCACCTGAAGTTGTAAAAGACTATGCCTACTTAGGACACGTAATAACCACAGATCTAAACCACAAGATTAAACTAGAAGATTAAGAATGGGGTGGAGAACATTTGGCAAGCACTTTCAAATCACGACTGGCAGATTACCACTATCCCTCAAGAGGGAGGTATATAACAGCTGCATCTTGCCGGCACTTACCTACGGAGCAGAAAAAGAGCCTGAAGGGTGACAAACAATAGTTCTCGCCGCGCGCCACTTGCTGTATTGTAAATACCCCACAAATGCTTTTGACCTCTGCAACGTTACGAGGCGATCCCCTATCTACGTGAAACCACAGGAAATATCGATTGTACCTGAATACTCGGAGGAGTACGCACCCTTACTTTAAAATCAACTAAAATAACTTTTAGGCAATGCTCGCCACTAATAATCAGTCATAGGCGTCCCCCCATCCAAGACTATCAAACAACATAATCATACGGAGTTTCCAAATTTGGTGTCAGTGGTCCTTCGAGAAACAAGAGAGCAGAGTGGATCAGGAAACAAACCCGGGTTAAGGATATCATTGTTGAAATCAAGAAGAAATGGGCATGAACCGGGCGTTTAGCGCGTAAAGGCAGGATAACCACTTGTCATTAGGGATAACTGACTGCATTCCCGGAGATGGCAAGCGGGTTAGGGGGAGACAGAGAGTTAGGTGGGCAGATGAGATTAGGAAGTTTTCGGGTGCAAAATGGCAGTAGCAAGCACAGGACCGAGTTTACTGTCAGAACATGGGAGAGGCCTTTGTCCTGCAGTGGACGTAGTCAGGCTGATCTTTCCAGACCCCTCTGTAGTCTTTCCCCTTTTAATTTCATATGTGCCGCGCTGATACAGGCGAAATTCAGGCTGATGATGATGATTATTTGAATATAAACGACCCAGCACAAGAGCAAGCGGAATGTGTGTTACTCAACTGGCAATGAGGTATAGTTCTATATTGCACACCACTAGCCATGGCCCATGGCGTCTCGCATCATACATCGTAGTTTGTCCAGTTCGCCGAAGGTGTTTTGCTCTTGCTTATCATGTGGCACAGTGAACATGCTTCTTGCTGGATCGTGTCAGGGACACTAGGGCATGATGTTGTGAAGTGATTACAGCCGCCTTATGCACACGGAAGAAAAAAACCACAACCAGACTGATATGAGTGCTTGTCTAGCAGCACTGCGATGAATGTTTTTTTTTGGAAAAATACGGTCATTTTGACGATCGTGATGCCAGGTAATTCTGGTGCAGCGATATGCAAACAGTGTGAGGCAACCCGAAGCAGTGCATTTCGACTTATTTATGCTGCGTTCTATAGAAAATGGCTCTAGAACGAATGTCGCCTGCAAAAACAGAGCATAGCTTCACCGTGTTGCTAACTAGGCAAGATGGCTGAGCTATACGCTACCCTGCTCCCGTAGGATATTAAGTTTACCCAAGCGAAAATTGAATTTTTGAACCACTTGAGCCATTCCACATAGTAACATCTGGCGGTTCTTTTGCAGCGAAAGCTGTTATGAGACCACAACTCGGGTCACGCGTGGCGCCGTAGTTGTCCGCAGCTGCAGGTGTCCGTAACCACTATCGCACGAAGTAAAAGGAGTTACCTAGTACAAAGAACACAATAGGGCTTGAACTCACGGAGAAATTCTTTTCTCACAGAATCCATCCGGGTAACTAGGATCTGGGAAGCTTTCGCCCCGCTTGTTCCAAGAAGGTCTCCCTATGCCTAGGTACTACCAAAGTCCCTCAATACATTTTGAGTATTGAGGGACTATGAAAAAAGTATTGAGGGACTATGGTACTACCTATGAACATGTGCGATGGAATTTTATCTCGAGGCCAGCTTGTTGCTGTCTTTTCGGAGTTGGCGCGGGAGGTTTGTTGATGTCGCTGGCGGACGGTGTGGTGCGTACGTGGTCTGCCGCCGAGGTGTGTAGCTCTGCTGTGCCAACAATCAATGTCTGTTCTTGTTTTTTACTTCCGTGTACCTTTCTGAGAGCTTCTAAAGATGGCACCGGATGCGTATTCTTGCCATAATGTATCAGTGTTCATCGAATTGTCATGAACGACAGCAATTCGCTCATTGTCTTACGGTTGTCACACGTACAAAATTTATCGCGATCAGGCTCGATTTGTATTGTGTTCTGATTCATGGTCACTATCAATTGCAATTCGGCCACTCAGATTCCGAAGTCCGATTCGAATGGCTTCCGCACGAAACCACGAAACTCGATCTGGATAAGTTTGAACCAAACGCTGGTTTGAACCGAGTATAAACCTCAGACTCAACAGTTTTGCAGACAAGCAGCGCCACATATCGACGCAGTTTTGAGTAGTGCAAGGTCCAACTCCCTTGCACAGTTTGCTGCGCAGCCAGGTACAACTACAGCGACGAAACAACGATTGAGCTAAATATTAGATGTATTTGCGCATTGAACACTCACAAAAAGAGCTTTGAATTTCTCTCCGCTAGCTGGGGGCGTCACCAAATCACCGTGAAGTGCTTGCTGGTTCACTTGCCTGAACGACGGTGAAAACAAGAACAAACGAGAGAGCTCGGCACTCTACGAAAAAAAAGACCCTAGTTTGCGCTACTCTTGCAGTGAGAATTGCCACGGATGTAGATGACTTCAGTTTTACTGATTTCCGCAGCTTTCGCAAAGAAGAATGGCGAGAGCGCTAAATACAGGCCGTTGCGAACGTGTTGGGTATGCGAATACTCGAGTTCTCCACAGCCGTTCGCTTGAGTAACTGTAATAACGTAGGTCTCCTGTTATTGTTTTGAGTAGCCTTGACGAAGAACCATGGTAACTTTGATTATGAAGCTGGTAACTTTGATTATGATTACGGTGCGTGACGTGCAACAGTAGACAGGTGACGCCCAGCCACATTAAACATCGCACGCACTGCAACGACCGACAATCTGAACTTTTCGCCACCACAAAGCATTACGCACACTAGGGTTTTGAAGGCTCTAACTGCCAAGTTTAACTAGGAAATGCAAACACTTGCGTCAAACAGGTAAATCGCAATATGATAGTGACCACAATGTTTTTTTTTTTTTTCGTTGGTCACCGGCGTTACCGCAGCTATCTCGGAGGCATCGGTTTTGCCTTTCGTTGTACACTGAAAAAGTGGACACTCATGTATCTCCATTTTCAGTATATACACACGGAAGACAACTGCCAACAGAGCACTCGAAGATGCGTAATAAAACCATTCAATGCACAGTAAGCAACTGCAAGCAAGAATGCAACTTCAAACCGAAAATTACCAGGGTCATTGATTGATATCTGGGGTTTACCCTACTAAAAACAGCTTTTGATTAGGAGAGGCGCCGAAGTAGCGGGCTGCGGAAATTTCAACCGCCTGGGGTTTTAACGTACACCCAAATCTGAGCACACGAGCCTAAAACATTTCCGCCTTCATCGGAAATGCAGCCGCTGCTGCCGGGATTCGATCCCACAACCTGCGGGACGACAGCCGAGTACCTTAGCTACTAGACCACCGCGGCGGGGCCCACCAGGGTCATTCGTGCCGGATAAAGTGGGATTCGTACCACTGATCGCATAGACTGTTCGTGTATTCACTTAGTTTAATGCTTGCCTCGAACTGGCTAGATGTCATGCAATGCTCACTTGCACTTAAATTGACAGGTGCAGCAAGCCGAAATAAATAAACACATTTTGCAATCTGCAATCTGCCTGCATTTCGTTTTGATGAGCTTCCTTTTTTATGAAGCAAGCTTGGATTGAAGGAAAGAAGCTTGCCAGGTCCTTAATTTTCAGAAAACCGCACCTCAAGACAACAAAAAAGGAGGGCCTAGCACATTTGCTTGCTTGCGGCTCTCTGTGCACTACCAAATTATGGGCGGCGCGACGACTGGGCCGCTGTTGGTGGCATTTTTTGCAGTGCCACCTGAGCATAGTCTGGCATCTATAGCAGCATCTAGTCCAGCGCGGCACTGGTCATTATCAAAAGTGCACGTGTGACGCCGGCTATAGACATCCTGCCTGCTTGTGGCCGCAATCGGGCCTGATCCACATAAAATTTCTTGGTCATGATGGTTTTTTTTTTTTTTTTTTTGAGGCTGAAAAAAGCATCTATCGAACGCTGTTCAGAAATGTGATACCCACAGAGGCCAAACACGATGACGTGATATTTTGTTTGTAATGAGACGACCGGGATTGTCAGTGACAAACGTTGGAACTACTGTGATTATATTTTAATAGAAAAATTATGCTTCCTATGAAGTCATATCGCTGAAAAAAAAATTACACTTCTAAAAAATGCATAATGTATGTGAGATTCTACCCCGAACAGCCCACTATGCAACCGCGCCTGCATTAACTCCACAGCGCGTTCAACATCAAACACCCGTCCTGGAGTCCCAGACGCAAGCTTTACCATTGTTTATACCCTTGCCTTTCCTAGATAATATGTGTACCACACGTCGTCCAGATACGCTACTTATTTCAAGTGCATGCCCGCATGCAAAAAGTTTGCCTACGCGTTCAACTAATTGCAAGGCCATTAAAATAAAGCAAAAAAGCAACCAGCACTCTCGAAATTTTTCATGGCCGTAAAAACCGGAATGAGAATTACTATATGCTACCTAAAGATAGCATATACAATAACTCTAACTGGAACAGACGGAGAGCGACAGCGTGACAGGAGTACGCGATCATACACACCTTGCCGGCAGGACACCATCAGACACCATCAGCGCGCATACAAACTTCGCGGACAACACAAGCGCCATGAAGCAACAGGCTTTCCTGGGGATGAACAACTCAACACATGTTCAAATATTTCCAAGTTACCCAGATGGATTTTGTGAGAAAAGAAACGCTCTGCTTGAACCCGGGCCCGCTGCGTGCCAGCCCTGCATTCTACCACAGAGCCAGACCTGTGCTTGGGACTTTTTCACAAACTTGCCTCAGGCAGGATTGATGTTGTGAATAGAATCGCGTTAATATGAGTAACAAAGAGTTTTAGAACAGCAAAAAGAAAAATGAGGCATCACACAATGCGAATAGCGTAATGACTGAGTCGTGCAATGCTCCAACTCAATAAAAAAGCAAAGTTTGTTTTTGATCACCTAATAATTGCGCATACCCTCTTCAGGCATAATGCCTCATCGTTGTGCCACACCATAAACAATTGCCACGAAACTCCTCACAAGTGTGTAGCGGATACCACGCTTCTGAGAAGAATGACAAAAACTAGCATAGCAAATGCTGGCCTAATACCCAGAAATTATTATTATTAACGCTGTAGTGGGTCCCCAGTAAGTGTGTTTGCAGCAGTTACCCAATGAGTGTTTAGAAAAGGCTCTAAAAGGCCGCTCTTCTAGCTTTCACTCTGACTATGCCGTGCTTTCCACGCAGGCATGGCGTTTTTTTTTTTCTCAGCAATGCCACACCAAAAAATTTGGCTTGACTTGGCTGCCGCCACAACGTGATCCACGAGGAGCGCTAGCGGCGAGCTTGCCATATCGAAGGTTCGCTCACTCACCGCTCTCGCACAAACTAGCTGCACGCACGGTGTTAGATATCCATACAGCGACTTGGATGACTAGAAACCCCCGGAACACCTCTTGCACACCGATGCACATACAGAGGGAATCAGACTTGTCTAGTCAAGTGCCTCCAGCCGGCCACTCCAGCTGCCGCTAAATTTCTTCAGAAAGAAGAGATACCAAACATGGTCGTACTGCATGTTAGGACCTTGTGCTATAATGTAAGCATCAACGTAAGCTTGTAGAACGTCAGGGAGGAGCTGCGGCCAACAACAGTGTCGATAGGCACGCGCTCCACTGCTTTATGAGTGTTATTCCATCTGTACAGCACGAACGGTGCATATGAATGAACCTCCAAAATGGCACGACGATGGTGTAACCACCATGCGATTAAGGCCCAGAGCATATCCTTATATGGCAGCTTTACAAAATGAAGCACTTTTTCTTTTTGCACAGTCTGTTCGTGCAGAGAGTAAAGGGTAGAAGGATATACCAGCCATCTTTAATGCTTGCCGAAAGAGCACGCACGCGCCAGCGATTACATCCTTAATTTTATACAACGCACTCGCCCCCCCCTCCACCAACTCTTCTTGCATTAGGGATGGGCGGTGCATTCCTCGCTACTTGAGAAACAATCAGTGCTATAGGCCAGGCAAGCGGGGTGATGTTATCGCATCTGTCCTCAGCGCAAAAGAGATAGGTCGGCTCTTTTATGGGGTTGAGCTCCTCTTACTCTAACCTTGTCCTGCGTCAGGCGTAACCAGCAGTATCATATATGCCGCTGTCTCATCACCATTTCTCATCTCATTTGCTAGATTGCGTTTGTCCAATAAATCTGTGTGTGCAATAGGAAGGACGGAAGCACGGACGATTTGCCCCACTCATCCTCAATCACTGCTTGGATACGCTGTGATTTCTTTAACTCCTCTTTAGTCACGTTCGTCACCCCCACTCACGCGTTTTTACCTCCAAATAAAACCCATTTATATATTTATTGAAAATACCTCAAGGACCCTGTAAACACGGCTTTACATGAGTGTGGGAGATACCAACAAGTTAGTATTTACAAAATGTGACCAGACGAAATTCTTGAAATGAACATGGTTGATATGAAGGACGATGTCTGAGGAAATATTGTTCCAGTCGATGGCAGCCTTAAAAAAAATGATTGCAGATGCGTGGCAGTGATAGTATGGAGAGGGTATACACGTTTATATCATCCCAAAAGTATTGAGAGATGAATTGATGTGAGGACATATCATGCAGAACATGAAAAAACTTATGAAAGAGTGAAAGCCTGGCAATTCTGCGACGCATCTGCAAACTAGGCAGACCTGCCTTTTTCTTTATACTAGTTGCACTAGTAATGTCAAAATAATCAAAATAAATCTAATAGCTCAATTATTTATTGATTCTATAAGATCGGTTAGAATGTATTCAGGGAGATCGCAGACAGAACAAGCATATAAATTCACATTTGTGTCAGATTACTGTTTCATAGGCTATACAGTATTTTCAATTTCACTGAAGGAGTTGCATGTGTTAAATTTCGCTTAAGATAGCCTAAAGTACGGCTGGCGGCATTAGTATTATTAGTTGCGTGAGTAGCCCAACTGAGGTCGTACCAGAGTAAGTGGCACTAGGTTCTGAGGAAATGACGCTGCTGCTAAGAGAATATTTGAATGCCTTGTAGTCAAGCTGTCTACTACACAAAACTAGGGGTGTTTTCTGAGTATTCACCACCATCAACCAGTCACTGCACCTTTTATCTAATTTTCCTAAGTTGTTTTTGAGTGCTAAGTTATCGGTGACGTTGATGATCGGGCAATGAATGACAAAGTCATCGACGAAAAGGGATATGTTAAAAGAAATATTGCTGGCGAGGTCGTTGATGTAAATGAGGAAAAGGAGTGGACCCAATACAGTGCCATGTGGCTTTCTGTATAACAGAATCGCTCACTGCGTCGTCCTCAATTTATGCTGAACCCTTTTTGTAGGCCTCCAGGTTTCTGCTTTAAGGGTAAGTACCAGCAAGATGCAGCTGTTATATACCTTCCTCTTGAGAGCCATGACATATATGGCATAAAATTACCTTTTGCCTGCCTGATTTGCCATCAGATTGCCACCCCCCCCCCCCCAAAAAAATTGTTTTCAATTTCTGCCTACAATTTTGGTGATGACAAAAGCAAGACGAGAATGTCCATATAATTGCTAATGCATTAAAAAATAACAGCTCTTGCCTTCGAGTGGTGGAGTATGCATAAGGTACTCTGTGAGGTTCCTTTTTCTTTTTGCACTGATTTATAAAGGACACCATAGGGGGTTTCTGAAGTATAGACAGAACGCCCTGTGCTATGTATATAGACAGAGCGCTTGTGCTGTGTGCCTCTTCTTTGCTTCAAGTGTATGTTCTCCCTCACGCTGCCAGTTTGCTGAACAATTATAAATTACTAACTAGTCCACCTTTCTATCCAGAAATTTCTAGCCACATAAAAAATCACTGCCAAAGAAAAACAAGATTTGTTAAATCGTGTAGTCTCAGCACAGAGAGTTGAGTGCCGGAGGATGTTGGTTTATCAGACAAACTAAATAACATCATGTTACGCCCAGTAGTCCAATCACTTGTGAAAGAAAATAACTTTTCTTTATCCTTGAAGTCATCACACAGTCCCAACTGGATTTCCCTATAGGGAAATCGAGTTGGGACTGTGTGAGTGTCTAGCGTTGTACGTCACAGCGCTTGTTTACGATATCTGCTGATAACCACATAGGTGTATTTAGAATAGTATTGCATGCAGCACAAGGTGCATTCGTTTAACCTGCAGTTCGTGAACAGGTTCACGGAGGCTCTGCACTCTGGCATTCGTTTCACAAGTTTGACATGGCAGCGGCACCACGTACGGTATTCGTTTCAAAATAGTGCAGTTGTAGTGCAACGCTAGTTCACGAATTCCCCGCACCTGCTCGTGAGGTAGTGTCGAGTCCGTGTAGCTCAAGTTGGCTGCAGCTGCAGCAGACAACACAGCCGATTGCATTCGAGTGTGTTTCTGTGCCGTGCAACAAGTACGACAGTGAACTTTTGCCCATAATTGCACATGTTAAGAACGTACGTAAGCTGCGCCGCCGCTTACGTTCACATTTCCACAGCCTCCACAACACCCGAGAAAGCGGACCATTAGCATAGGGCTTGCACGACATCTGCACTCTCATATTCGCTTCCGCGTCCTATTGCTGCTGCACTAGCAGTAACATCCCCCGCACGACGACAGCACCCAAACGGCACCACCATAAACCAGTTGAGGAAGTGCAGGGTGAAAGGAATGGGCATACAATTTTATCCAACCAGTATTCTGTTAATTTGCTACGAGAATAATCACTGAACAAGTTTTTTCAGAATGCTAAGAGCAGGGTGCCAATATTTTTGCATCGTAAACTGAAATAAGGAGGGCTTCTAAGATGACTAGCTCCATGACACTTGCGATCAATCGAAATATTTCTAGCTCTACACAAGAGCCCCATAATAAATATACATGTCCATGAAAGTACAGTTAAAACCCCTTATAACGAAACACCATATAACGAATTCCTCGATATAACGAAGTTTTTCTATTCCCCACCGTAGCTCCATAGAAGCACATATATTCACGACCTCTAGGCAACAAAGTAACAGCAGGAGACAACTTTCATATAACCAATTTTTCTGATGGACAATCTAAGAATTCAGCTCCACATTTTGGCCTTTTGGTACGAGTATGCATCTTCCACGGCTGCCCTGCCGCCAATGAAGAAGGGGCGGCGTAGCGCATGGAAGACGCAGCGGCAGAGCGCACAGCGCACCAGGCGAGAGTGAGCACTTGTTATGGCGCGCCAGTGGGCACGAGGCGAGTCTCTGCCCCACGAGCCGGCGTTGCCGCCGTTTTCGCCGCCGCGGGTCCATGCGAGGGTGTCCCCCCCTCTCTCAAACCAAAATATTTTAAAAAGAAACTACATATGCGCGTTGGGAGCACCACGCTTTTAGTTAGCGTCACGTATGTGGGGCCATGCTGCATATGTAGAGCGCTTTACCGAATAGTTTTCCACGGTATCCGTGTCTGTGTCCGTGTCGTTCGCTCTTCGTTTTCGACGTCGTGCGTGCGTGCATAGTTTCACTGCACGCGCATGGTGTGGCCGTCAACGATGTTCAGCGTTGCTTTTTTTTGCAATAGCAATTATATGGACAACCTCGGCAGGTTTTTTGCCATCGCCGCCGTCATTCACCGTATATGTATACATATATATATGTATGAAAACTCAAGAACAAAAAAGCTGCCCGCACTCGGCGCCCAGCTCGTCACGATGCGCCGACGTGCGCTTATCTCTCACGCGTACTTCGCCCCGCGAATGGCAGGAGGGGGGAAGGGGTTAGATGCTTGGGTGCGCGAGCGCTTATGGTGGAGAGAATCGCGCGCCTTCGACTTTGACTGGGACGATTGCGTTTAGTTGCCTGGCGCACAAAGATCACTTCGCTCGCTGGACAGGCGCCGTTTGTGAAAAGAGGGAGCTTTTCAAACACAGTGAAGTAACAACTGGGACACTTGTTATATTACTTTTTGTGCCTTGGTTTTGTTCAACAGCGTGTTAAGTGTCCAGCGGTAAACACTGTTAATTCGCTCTCGTCCTGTGCATGTTGTTTTTGTGCGTCATTTGTGTGTGAGCAGCGCACTGCACGTTTCAATCTGCTTGCCGTTCTCTGCGTTACATTCAAAGTTGTTGCTATCACATTCATTGCTTTGCCCTTCCAATGTAACTGTGATTTTTCTTAATTTCGGACAACCGTGTCGTTACCACCGAGGGGATGTCAGATTAGGCACTGACGGAAACTCTCCGAGACCAGGGTGACGACGGATCTTCAAAGATCGTCTCGTCACGCGCTCCCGTCTTGTGCCGCGAGTTCGCATTCTGGTGTATTTTGTGATTAGCCGATTTGTTCTGGCGACACCAGGGCGCATTGAATGCAATGCAATGAACGCTATAGCAAAAAACTATGATGGTATAAGAAGTAAGGCTGGCAGCCAACTCTTTTGGATGCGATATCACGGAACTCCTACAAAACGCTGGTATGAGCAAACACGGCCGCTCCAGGAAGAGGTGCTCGTTTCACACGGCCCCTTCGCGTTTAAACCGCACGGATACTCACCGAGATAGCAAGCGCACCAGCGATTGCGACCACCCTTAAAATCCAAGTTCATTATTGCTACTCGAGAGACCCCCCCCTCCCCTCCCTTCGTTGTTGCATGCTCGTCCAACACGGGTGGTTTCCTTTTTGTTTGAGCATTCGACGGCAGTTCTAACACGCAAAAGATGTGCCCTATGCACTTCCCAGGAGACTGAGATGGGCTGACTCATTTGATCTCTGCTTCAGCAGCGCACGCGCGCTTTTACCAGATCATGAAAGTTAAGCTGCGCGAGGGCATGTTATCAATTTGAACTTGTTACCAAGCATGGTGACGACGACAAAAACTGAGATACTTCATATAATTGCTACCGCAATAATAACGTACTTTTTTACTGTAAAGTAAGTGTTTTGAATTAGCTCTGCCTTAAGTTTTCCTTTTGTTTAATTTGTGCATTTATTTTTAGAATTTTCATACCGAACATGCATATAATGAAATCCTCTTTATATCGATTTCGTAATATCCAGGTTCAACTGTAAATGCAACTTCCTTTTCCCCCAGGATTTGAAGTTAGCTGTTCCAGAGTGTTCCAAAATGAAAAAGTTTGCTGCTCGAGAGTACTAGCTACGTCACCTGGTGTGGGGCCTTTTAAGGTGAAAAAATCATGAACACACGGTGGTGCCACTGAAGCCCACGCTTTGGCAAGTGGACTCGCCTCCTTCAAGGCTGTGGTGAAGAATATTCTCTTTATGCTTGCTTGGATCAGTTACCCCACCCCCTACATTCCAGTTTACCGTGCACAGTTATTTTTTTCCAATTTTCCTTATTATTTGGAAAACCAGAAGTGATCAACCTAGCGTCCTCACAAAATAAAGAATGCCCTTCGGTGCTCATGCCTAAAGAAATGATTGGGTACGATGGAAATCAGTCATAGTGAGTCCATTCATCTATGCAGGAAATTTTAAACAGTGTCTTCCGATTTGCAGCGAGTTTTTTGTGCTTCTTTCTGTAATTGTTAGATAGTGCCGATTTTCTGGTTAGGATTCTTTTTCTTCCTGGAATGACCATTTGACAATTGTCATTGGCAGAAATGCATCTGCATGTTTGCCGTGTCACTGCGCTTCACTTTAATACACATATTGTGCACAGCAGTGAAGCCAAATTGTTACAATCTTTTGCAGTTACTGGCTGCACTCTGAAGGTTGAACTTCTCTCCTTGTTTATACGCACAGCAGCACCAATTCCTATATCCATGCAAATAAGTATATTTACCTAAATTTAGGCATGTCCTCCATGAATTAGTGATCTTAAATTTTTATTTGTCTGCTCTGATTCTGCTCCAAAACACAATTTGTTTCTGATCTAAATTTGCTCCAAAACAGACTTTTTTCTATCGGAATAAAGCTAAATTTTACATGATTATAACACTACTTCTACCCTTCAAACACACAACAAAATTTTCCTTGAGGTTACAGAGAATGAGGTAAGATATGAGTGACTTAGCATTACACTAATGGCAAGGGGTGATCTGGGAGCGAATTTTTCCTATGAAGTGAAAATTGAGACGTATGTGTTCTGCCATTACACAAAGGGTTAAAACTGTATCTACAGTTTGGCAGTTTTCGAATCTGTCTCTTAGTTTATGAAAAAAGTCTTTACTGTTTTTGAAAATCATATGATCTTGACATTATACAGAATACATATTACTTTTCAAAATGTGGCCTTGTGCTTTTCCTCTCTTTTATCGCTTTGATTGTTATTGTTAGCCAAAATGCACTGCATCATTGACTCTTTCTATCAAATCGCTCAGTTAGCTTATCCAGTTGTGACACTAAATGTCTCAAATAAGAAAGAAAAACTATACAACCACTCAAGTGGTTGTTCATTTTCTCTTTCTGCACCCTTTCACCCCTTGCTGGTCTCTGTGGAGCTTATTGGCTATAAATGTTTCAGATAATATAAACAACTGTCACTGCATTCTAACTTGACTTGGTAATAAGTCAAGTCAATGTAATTTTTTCATTTCTTTGTAAGTCAGGAATAGAAGTGTTTCGTATGCTACTTCTACCCATGCCCTTTATAGAATAAGAAAAATAAAGGTAAATTAAGCAGTTGCGTTTCTACATCATACTCATTACAAAGCTGGAGTGCAAAGAGTAATCCACTCCTAGATGGATCAAAGTTCACTACTAGATTTCATGTACAATACCAAATGCTTAGTTTTTTACAAGCCCGAAAATTGGTAGAAAAAAAAATTGTCAGCCACTTGTTTATTCTTTATTGCTTTCTGAAAAAGAAAGCATACAAGCTGAAGTGGAATTTATTCTCATCAGATATAAAGATATCCTCACATAAAACAATGAGTGACCTGTGAGAGAAATTTACTGTGCCTGTGTGCCTTGCTACTCCTAGGGTCACTTTACCTAAAACATTATTTTATTTCCCTTTTGCTTTGAACATGAACTATTCAAAAGGACACTAAACAGAAAACAATTTTTCGTGTATTAGTAGAGCACAATTTTACAATCCCAAGAGCACCACTCTTATCGCAATTTGACTTTAGATAAACGAGAAAATGCGTGTAAAGAAAATGCGAGTGGAGAGGCTACCTTCAGATTTCCACACCAAACACCACGACGTCATAAATTTTGAAGACATCTACTGGGTCCTACGTAGCTTCTGATTAATCAAAATGCAGTAATTGGCATTTGTTGGTGCTATAGACCTAGTATATGAAGTTCCAGCAAATTTCATTGAGCCTGCGCCAGAAATACATTTTCAAATTTCAGATGTCATCCACGAAGATTTCAGCATCATATTTGAAAAATAAAAGTGAGCTCCGATTTTCACCATTATTAATGAACTTTGCTGTGCCTGTGTGCCTTGCTACTCCTAGCGTCACTTTACCTAAAACATTCTTTTATTTCCCTTTTGCTTTCAACATGAACTATTCAAGGGGACACTAAACAGAAAACAATTTTTCGTGTATTAGTAGGGCACAATTTTACAATCCCAAGAGCACCACTCTTATCGCGATTGCAGTTAAAATGTGCAATAATATGCCGCACTCAATATATGGTAATAGTCTCCTCACTGTGGAATCCAGCAAACAGATAAGGCTCGCAATGGGGTTTACTAATGATCCCAGAGAGGGCAGCTGCGGCAGTCGCACACGTAGTGGTAGAAGAAGAAGTGTCTGACCTGGGAAATGACGGTGGACAAATGACCCAAACAGCTACCTGAGAGCAGCTCTAGGAGTTAAAATGGGTAAGCAGAGATGGGAACTCGAGGATCAACCTCCACCACTTGCGACGTAGTACTTTACATGCCTTTATTATGCCTGGAATTACGAGGCAAAACCAGTCACAGCTGAAACACAGAACAAACTTAAGAGGTCTCTCCACAAGTGAAGAAGATGAAGAGCACCATGTGACGGTGGTCTTTATGTACAGGTGATGAAGAAGCGTCTTATAAACGTCCACAATTATAGTGAAACATATAGCATAGCAGTTTTCAGGGTGCAGTTTATCAATCTAAACCAAGTCATTATTTTTTTTAAGCGTCTCTTTAATGGGCATTCCGAACTGCTGCAAGCATACATAAATAATTTATGTGTCTCCTGTTTGCGTCCTTTCTGTTCATTTCCCTGCTATAAGCCTCTACAGGTTAGCTTCTAACAAAGAACTGCACAAGAATGTGAGCATCTATGGTAGTGTCACCAATGATTAAATGGCATTTTAGGGAAGCACACCAGTACACATGAAAGTTCTGGCCCTGGTCCAAGGAACATGGTTAGGCTACTATATGCACATACATAGCAAAGCACACCATATGGCTGGCTGGTTTCGCTGAAGTAATTATGTGTGTGACGTGAGAGACAAAAATGATGAGGTCATGTACCATGCAGTAAAAACAAAACAAAAAATCCCACCTCTAAGGTAATTAGAAATTATAATGTGGAATTAATACATAGGTATGAAAAATTTGCTGTTAAGTTTTCGAACCCTATTAAGAATTCCAGTGGGTCTTATCCCGCCCCTCCCCCTTTTTTAATGGGTCTGACCAAACCATTGAATCGGTAACACAGTAAAAATGTAAATGGCTGACAAATTAAAATACTAGGTGCGCATCAATTCTTGCAAAAAAGTGTGCAGTTCTCATTGCATTTCTCAGTTGTGTCTAAAGGGCCTAGACAATCGGGACACTAAAGAGAAAGGAACACTAAAAGGAAAAAGCTAATTTTTGTGTATTAGTAAAATATCGTTTCTTAATTCTGAAAACAACACTCTTACTGGGAGATGATGGCAGACAATGCGTGTCAGGATTCCCGCACCAAACACTGTGACGATAGACTTTGAAGGCGTTTACTGGGTCATACACAGCTTATAATCGAGTAAAAGTGAAATACATAGTCTTCTGTGGGTGCTATGAACGTAGCATACAAAGTTTCAGAAAATTTAATCTAGCCCATTTCGCAATAAGATGAGAAATGAATTTTAAAATTTTTGACTTCATGCGCGAAGATTTCGGCACAAACTTTAAATATATATTTTGACCTTGATTTTCACGAGCCCTTCTTCTCTTACAGAATCCATCCGAGTATCTTGGGCCTGAGAAAGATTTCGCCCCCGCTTGCTCCGTAAAGATCTCTTTGTGCCTAGATGCTACCTAGGAACACGTGTTGAGTTGTTTATCCCCAGGAAAGCCTGTTGCTTCATGGCGCGTGTGTTGTCCGTGAAATTTGTGTGTGCGTGGATGGTGTCCTGCCTTAGAAGTGGGGTGGTTTGGGCTAGTTGGTATGACATGACGATATTTATAGCGCAAGAACAGAACAACGACCAAGGGACAAGAAGAATATGAGCGCTTGTCTCCTTCGTTTCCCTTTGTCGTCGTTTTGTTCTCGAGCTATAACTCTCGTCATGGTGTCCTGCCGGCGAGGTGTGTATAATCGTGCACGTACCCCTATCACGCTGTTGCTCTCCTTCTGTTCCGGTTTTTATGACCATCAAATGTTTCGAGATTGCTGGTTGCTTGCTTTACTTAGGAGGCCTCGCAATTTCTGAAGTGGGTATGCACTTGAATTATGTACCGGATCTGAACGAGCCAAGCTTCTATCCAGAACTCTGGAACCTGTGTTTGCCAAGTCCTGGAGTCCAGGAGTGTGCCAGCACGATATAGTGATGGCACAGTTGCAGAGTGGACTGTTAGGGGTCGAATCCCGCGTACATTATGCACTTCCACCACTGACAAACATGCGTCCTTAACATGAACGAAAGCAGCCTTGCTACTCAAAACTATAATTTTCCTCCATGAAGATGTATTCTTGTCACTGTATGTCCACACGCCAGCAGCTTGGCGTAACCAGCATTGCAATTATTTTAGGTTACAAGCTGGCGTCTAAGGACCTGCTCAGTTTTCGTTTCTTTTCTTTTATAGAAGCACTGAAACTTACGTTAAATTGAGTTCCCATGCCTTTGATTGTTCGCATTACAATCACAGGAGTGGGCAGGATAGCTATAGCCGTTGTCACACGGGTACTTTTGATAACGATCAGGGTCGACCGAGACCGGATTTCTTGATCACGATATACAATCATTGCATCTAATCAGTTCAAACAAATCCGGATCGGGTTCGGCGCAGCGGTCATTCAAACCTCAATCGGAAGCTAGATCACAGTGCACAAACCACGATTATTAGTCTCCATGAATTAACACAAAATACAGATCGAGCCTGATCACAATAAATTTTGCTCGTGTGACACGAGGATAAGCGAAATTCTTTTGTTCATGCCAATTCGCTGAAGACTGATACACCATGGCAAAAAAAACGCATTTGGTGCCGTCTTTGGAAGCTCTCGGAGTGGTACACATGAGTAAAAACAAGAACGGACGTTAAGTGATGGCCTGCAAAGCTACACATCTCGTCGGCAGATCACGTACACACCGCACCATCTGCCAGCAACATCAACAAACCTCGCGCGCCGACCTCAAATATACAGCAACAAGCCCGCCGAGAAATAAAATGTTCCTAGGTGGTACCTAGGCGTAGGAAGATGTTTAACGAACAAGCAAGGTTCAAGTTACCCGGATGTATTCTGTGATAAAAGAAAGGCTCATTTGATTTTGTGTAGCTGCTAATGAACTTGGTCTAAACAAGTTCATTATTTTCCTTAGTGGTTCTGTACACGATTCATAGAAGAGACATAATCCGAATGGTTTGACATATTAGGTTAATTGGCCAGGCCATTCTATCCCACTGACAATACCAGTAACCCTGAATTACCGGTCTCGCTTTTTTTTTTTCATTACAGATGAATCGATAATGCTATAAAATATTTTACCATCAAGATATATAAAGCACACCCTAGTGGAAAAAATGTAACTGGTTCTAGATGGTTCTAGGTAGAACAAGTTAAACTATATTGCAGAATAATGCTCAGCTGGAACCAGTTGCCTACAGGTTGCCCAGTTGTAACTAATCGAAAGCTCATCCTAACCAGTCTTTCTTGGTTTCTGGTCACAACTTGGACCATTGCTGACAAATACCAAGAACATGAGTACCAAGTATTGAAAGAGAGACACACTATCATGAGCAAAGAATTTTTACAAGCACCAGAGATGCGATACCAGCACTAATTGCTGGAAACTGTGGCAAGATGATACCTGCGACATTCTGCTGCATTTTGAAAAAATTCTACTACATCTCTGCCAATTAATGGGACAAAGGCATAGTTTGTGCTGTATTTCGGAGAGAAAGAAGACGGCAGGCACTTGAACTTTACAAGTCAGTAGTGTAATTTTAGTTGTAATTGCAGTATAAAAAAAAGTACCATGTTAGTTGCTTGACGCAAGTCTTCCAGTCACCCATACGATAGAACTTACTGGGTAAATTTCGTTTACTGTTAGTGTTATCAGCTCTTTAATGAAGCAAGTAGGGATGGGGGGGGGGGGGGGGGCTTTTTCTTCACCCCTTTTTAGGAATTCATTCTAAATTTGTCACCACTCACTGTTTTCAGCATTTGTTACTTTGTCCAAGCTTTCGGTGTTCAGGAAACTTTCTTGGGAAGTCATATCTCGCACTATTTGGGGGGTAACAATTAAAGTGACTGTGTGCCTCCATCAGCCAGCTGGCCTTTCTTGCTTTTTGTTTTTTTCTTCACTTCCTAGTCGTAAGGATGTATGAGCGCTCAGTTCCTAATATAGGTTTTTATTTATTTTTTATTTTTAAAGTACTACAGGCCATAAAAAATGGCCCAAGCAGGAGGGGGATGTGGTACAATAATGATATGACCAATGAATAGATGTACAGGTGTAGAGAAAGAAGAAAAAACAAAGAAAACAGTACAATGACAGAAAAATTAAATCAGACAGGTGTATAATATATTTGCAGGTTACAAAACTCACACTTCAAAGTAATATTCTAGAGATTTTAGTACATTTGAAGACTCAAAGATATGGTGTGGCAGCTCATTCCAGTCTGTTATTTTGCGAGGGAAAAAAGAGTACTTGAAGTTGCTAGCGTGCGCAAAGGCAGGTGTGAATTTGTAAGATTGGTATCCTCTAGTAGGACGTGAAGATAACGGAGTGAGGATGTGCGAAAGGTCTTTGATAGCGTTTTTCTTAGATAGGTGAAAAACAATTTTAAATCTAGCTAGTTTCCTTCGGGATTCTAAAACTGGAATATTATTATTAATTATTAGTTCTGTCGGGAAGTCAGACCAGTGGAAGCGGTTGAAATAAACTGAACAGCTAATCTTTGGACTTTCCCAAGATTATTAATATCTTTTTTAGTGTGCGGATCCCAGACTTCAGATGCGTACTCTAAACAAGGTCGGACTATTGTGTTAAAAGCAAGGAGTTTAGTTTTAGGGGGAGAGCTTTTGAGGGTGTGCCTTGGTAACCCTTATTTTCTACTGGCAGAAGAGCAAATCTTTTCAATGTGGCAGGACCAAGTTAAGTTGTTCGTGATTGTGACGCCAAGATATTTATAACTTTGTGTAAGCAAAATTGGAGTTCCTTTAATACTGTACAAGTAAATTAGGAGTTGTTTTTTGTTAGTGATGCACATAGATACAGTTTTCTCTGAATTTATGTGCATGTCCCAGCACTCACACCAAGTATTAACTGCATGAACACTTTGATTCGATAACACTTGGTCAGCTGTGGATTTAACTGAACTAAATAGAAGGCAATCATCGGCAAACAGCCACATTTCAACACCATATTTAGAATAGAATGTAATATCATTGATATAGATTAAAAATAGTAGTGGTCCCAGGATGCTACCCTGGGGAACTCCGGAGTTAACGGGAAGAGGATTGGAGTAGGTACCGTTTATATCAACAAACTGTGTGCGAGAAGACAGGCACAATGTTACCCATTCAACAATGGTCACGGGAAAACCAAGCAAGTTAAGTTTGTAAATTAATTTGCAGTGAGGCATTTTATCAAATGCCTTGCTGAAGTCAAGGAAGATGACATCAGTTTGACCGGATTTATCTAGGACTGAGGAGAAAGAATGTATACAGAAAACTAATTGGGTTGTCGTGGATAGACCTTTACGAAACCGTACTGGAATGGTGATAGTACATTGCACTCAATTAGAAAATCAATCATATAGTTAGAAACTATGTGCTCTAGAAGTTTATAACAAGTGCTAGTAAGTGATAATCGTCTGTAGTTAGGCAAAAAAGGGTTATTTCCTTTTTTAAGTACCGGAATTATTCGAGGAATGTGCCAGTATAAGGAAACAATGCCTTGAGATAATAATAAACGAACGATTACTACAAGGAAGCGGGAAAGTGATTCAGCGTAACGATGTAAAAAAGTATTTTGCAGGTTGTCCGGGCCACAAGAAGATTTTGTTTTTAGCTTCAGAAGCATGGAAAAGATACCTTCAAATGTTATGAAGTCAGGATCAATTTCTACTGAATTACTGCCATTGGCACTATAAATGAGCATGGATTGGAAAAAACAGAGTGAAAGTAACGGTTATATTCTGTGGCCATTTGTTTCTTACCTTGAATAATTTGATCCCCAAGCACAGTGCAATCTGTAGTTTTCTGTTGCTTAACTTTTATGTGGCGCCAAAACTTGGCTGGATCACTCTTAAGGAATTGGGGCAATTTAACAGAATAAAATACATGTTTGCTGGACCGTATTCTTTCTGAAAGCATTCTTTTTTTTTCTGAAATGGCAATCCCTTTGAGTTATGCTTTCTCATACGCTTTACTTTTGCGTGCAATTTGAATGATTTCTCTAGTTATCCATAGATTTTTGGGATGTTGGTTTTTAGTTTTGTTAGGAATGAAATTGTCAATGCAATAGCTACAAAGTGATCAGAAGGTATTCCACAGATAGTTTACATCATCACCAGAAAAGCGATCAAAGGCTACATCAAGGTAATCTAGAACGGTCTCGTCATTGGCTCTAAAAAAATTTTTAAACACTTTCTGTTTCTCGTGCATATTGTCAGACTGATTACCAAGACGGCATGTAAAGAAAACCATTTTGCGATCAGACAAACTATCATCAACAGATACATGTAAGTCAGAAAGGAATTTGCTATGAAACACAAGATCTAATATAGACGATGTATCATCCTGCACTCTTGTCGGCACATTCACAGCTTGTTCGGGATCACATGCCAGCATTAAATCAAAAACAATGTGGTCACTTGAGGATGAAGGAAATAGTTTGGACAAATTAATACTGGCTAATTTAAAAGCACCTGTTAGTATTAGGTGGCTTCCAGAATATTCAACACAGAAATCATAAATTTTAGACAAGAAATCATCATCTGAAGTCGGAGAGCAGTAGGCCGCTACTACAATAATAGAATTTCCGAAATGTTTAGTTTCAAACGTAAGCTTTCATGGCCATCTATTTGTTTCAAAGGTGTAACAATCACATGAGAGCTCAAAATAACGGCGACACCTCTGCCACGCGATGGTCTGTCCCTTCTATACACTTTAAAGTTGAGAGGAACAATTTCAGCATCACTGACACCTTCGTGCAGCCAAGTTTCAGTCAAGACCATGATGTGAGGAGAGTATGCTAACAATCTGCTCTCTTGTTCAGCGACTTTATTGATAATGCTTTGTGCGTTGATATTAGGAAGACGCAAGGTTTGATTACGTGGAGGCGGGATTTGTCAGGCATTTTCCGGGGGCTTAAGTGCCGGTGATAAACTTGGATGGATAATGGTTCGAACTATTACTCGGCAATTGCTGCTGTCATCCCACATGAACGTGTCATCATCGATACGGAGCTTATCGTGCAAAAGATAGGGTTTCTTGCCGTTAGCCTTATCAATTTTAGCACTGTCCCACAGCAGTTCACGCCTGCGGAGCATGCAGCGGGAATAATCATTTTGGATAAAAATTTCTGTGCCGTTCAGCTTCTTGGCATTTATTAGTACTTCTTGTTTTTCGTTGTAATCCTGTAGGTACAGAATTATGGGACGATTTCCAGTTTTTCTTCCAAGTTGGTGTATACGTCCTATCGACTTGCACTCAACGCCAAGCTTTTTGCCAAATAGTTCCTTAACGACCTCATTTTTAGGTGAACTTCCGTTTCATCCATTTCTTCTACAACACTGTATATGAGTAAGTTTGAAGGGCAGCTGCGGTCTTCTATATAAACAATCTTTTCTGATGTTCCTACTACTGAAGTCTTTATTTCTTTTAAGCTTGAATCGAACAGATCGATCTCGCTTGTTGAGTCTTTTGTTTCGGTGACCATTTTTTCTACCAGAGAAATTTTTTCAGCCATAACCACAAAAGAAGATTTATGGACAGCCTGTTCGCATTTCAAATCGATTAGGCTTTTCAAAATTTCACCTTGTTGCGCCAGGATTTCAGTAAGCATCTTTTCTATTTGAGGACTGGGATTCAGCTCTACATCTCCACAAAGCATAAGTTTGCAAGCATGGAAACAATCATACACAATACAGATACACTTATGTGGGCATGGCACAACAATTAAAAACCTTATACTACAAGGTACGCAGCTGTGTTTGCTACTAACCTGGATAGCAAAGGGAACAGACATGGTCAGCATTGCTGTTTTGCTCACTTCGCCATGCCCACTGAAGTGAAAGCGTTGTAGGCCAGGCTTTATAGTCCGCGCTGAGGCTGACGTCACAGGCAGGAGCGCCATGGAGCAGTCGATGGGCGGGAGACTATACAGCACATGCCTTGGTTCAGGCATGCGCCGTGGTGCGGTAGGTGATGACGAGGCAGGCGAGGGCGGGAATATGGGCCTTGATGACAGACGGACTCGAAGAAAGCGCTACCAAATAAGATTGCCTGGATAGCAAAGGGAACAGACATGGTCAGCATTGCTGTTTTTGCTCACTTCGCCATGCCCAGGTCATATCCGAGTTTTTGAGATCACTGCAAGCTTCCTTTCATCCTGCCACAACAATATGCCCTACCAAAATCTTTGTGAATGTATGCAGACACTCCACTTTCATCTGTGCAATAAATTGTGGTAATAAGGCGAAATTTGGCATTTTATATCGACCATGCAATTTTATATAGACCTTGCAATTACATCAAGCAGGTGCACTTTCACCCATCTATCTGCTTGTCACTAGAACCTTTTGGTCAAGCACAGTCAAAGGTACCAAGAGCAATTAGTTGTACCCACTGAACAACGCATATCTTGTGAGTCTAAATTATTATAAAATTTTAACGTTTTCCTCTTCCACTTCATTGAACTTCTAGTTCCTGGAATTCTGAAATTTGAGGCATCTTGTTCTTCACTGCTGCCCTTTCTCTCATCGCTTCTGTAGCTGCCACTGTAACCATGATTGCCAATAACTCGGAACCATAAGAATGTGAAAGATCGGTATGCAAAAATTTTTGCATTTTTGTTTCCGTCAGGTACAGTGATAGTGTGGTCATCACATGCACAGGTCCAAATTGAGAACATTGAATTTAAACATGTATTCACTGCAATTTAGAACACAGTTTATGCATAAAAATCTATTACAAGTGGAGATCATCCAGCTGTGTTGTCATGCAAAGTGGGTAAAAAAAACTTCGGTAAACAGCCTTTGGATAATGAGGCACACCAAATAGGACCAACTGAGAACAACTGCACTTTCCAGGATGTGTGTCTTTTTTTTTTTTACTGCACAAGCTTTGCTCATGTGAAGTACCTTTGTGCTTCTATTCAGTCTCTGCTATATTAAGAAGCACACTAGGTATTTATGCATTCCAGGTATTTTTCTACAGGTTAACCACAACTATGGTAGCCACCTATATAAGCCACGTTCACACAATGTATGCTATACACACAGATATTACATGTGTTACGAAGAAATTCTCATAAGTACTTCTATAATCTTGATTCTGAATATACTTATATATTTATTTAACCATTTATTTATGCATTGTACCCCACTGGCCCCAAAAAGCATCAAATAGGTGAAGGGGTTATAGAAAAATTACAATAAACAAAGCATAAAAAGATACTACACGAAAGATGAAAAGAAAATGTGTACAATGAAAGAGAAAAGAACAAATGCTAAAATATAATGCAGTAAAATACAAAATGAAAAAAAAAACAAATGTTTATATAGAAATTAAGGGAATGTACAAACTTCCAAATGCTCATGAAATTTCTCAGGGTCTCTTAACGAAACAATTTCACCAGGAAGATTATCCCAAAGTGAGATGAGGTGAGGCAAAGCAGAATTATTGAATGACTGTGTGTGGCCGAAGATGTGTCTGTAACTGAGATGATTATAAAGACGATATATATAAGAAGGAATTTCAATTCGGAGACGACTGGTTCACAAGTACTAGTGGTATTTATGAAAAATGCATTGAAGGCTGACAAAGCGGTGGAATCGCAAGTTAAAAATTGATGTTCCCTAATTTCTCCTTAACATCCTTTGTGTGTCTATGCTATATTGGAACTGAAAAACCACAGAGCAAAGTGTTGGCAAACACTAAAATGCATGTTTCACTAAGCACTTGCAGGCTTTTCCAGAAATCACTTGGTTAACTAGAATAGCATCTGCTAATCATATTTCCAGAGGTGAAGATTATGTCCGCCAACATTACTTGTGATGAAGGTAAAGTGATCATGGGCTGATCCCAAGCAAATGTGTTCTCCACGAATGATCAATAGCATTCTTAATTGAAAAAGAAAAAAAATAGAGGAAATTTCTAATGTAGTTGAGACTGGCTCCATTTATCAGTGCCTACATGAGTATTATAGAGTATGAGTATTTGTATGAGTATGGGTGGATCAATAGCTTAATGTCACATGAGTTAAATGGTGCACTTGGCACAAAACTAATGGAAGTATGTATACACCTGCTGGCGTGTGAATCTATAAAACTACAATATATTTTATAAAAAACGAAGACAAATATCGTTACATTTAGTAATGTGTTTATTACGCTGTGGCGTGCTGGTAGACTTGAAGGGGTCGTGCACCGGAGGCCCATCTCGCTAGCTGAACGTCCTCTTCTTTAATCTGCCTGTTCCCCGCTGCCGAGAGGCTCATACCCAAATCACATATGCATAACATTTCCTTCCACTCAGACGAAGCCCACCGGGCGAGTTAAAGAGTCTCTCGGGGAATATAGCGCTTCAAACGTGTTATATGGACGAGTTCAGTCTTTGCAAATCGTCGGCCATTTGAATGAAGACATGCTACGCAGTAAGTTACATTGCTTATGCGGTCTAGAAACACTTAAGGTCCCGCACAGTGTGCCAGCAATTTTTCACACAACCCACGTTTCCTATTTGGCGTCCACAGCAGCACGTGGTCTCCGCAATTTTACGTCACGTGCGGACGTTGACGGTCAGAACGTGGCTTCGAGCGATCTTGTGAAGTGAGGGTGCGCAGGTAAGCAAGACGTCAGGCTTCTTCTGCACGGCAGACTATCTCGAATATACCGGAATCGTGGTGGTCTATAAACGAAAAGACGGCATCTAGAGTATGACAAGGTGGCCAAGCATACAGAAGAAAAAATCAAATTGTAGCTGGTAGTCTCATGATGTGCGGTGTTAAATGCGTAAGTGATGAAAGGTAGCACGCCATCCCAGTTCTTGTAATCTGCTGCAACATACATAGAAAGCATGTTTGTGAGAGCCCTGTTAGTTCGTTCCGTCAGGCCATTTGTTTGGGGATAATATGGCGTAGAGTGCCGAAAGCTTGAAGCGCATAAACGAAGCATCTCTTCCACCACGTCTGCAGTGAATTGTCGCCCACGATCACTGATAACAGTTTTAGGAGGTCCATGCCGTAGAACCACACAACGCAGCATGAATAAACACACGTCAGCTACAGTTGCCGATGGTATAGCAGCTGTCTCGTAGTACCGTGTTAAGTGATCGGTACATACCGTGTTAAGTGATCGGTACATACGACTATCCAGCGATTGCCATTAGAAGACCTCGTAAAGAGATCTAGAAGGTCAATCCCAACTTGCTCAAATGGAGTTCTATTGGGTGGAATAGCATGTAGTCGACTTGGAGGAGCACTGGTAGAGCGCTTGCGACGTTGGCACTCTTTGCAACTAGAGACGTACTGTTCCGTCGTCTGGCGCATTTTCGTCCAGTAAAATCTTTCTTGAAGCCCGCAAAGGGTTTTCGCTGTGCCTAGATGGCCGGGCGTTCGGTCATCAAGCATAGCCTGCAAGACGGAAACGCGAAGGCTTTTCGGAACCACGAGAAGATATTATAAGCCGGTCGTAGCATAGTTCTTTTTGTACACAAGCCCGTCGCATCTGCAGGAGAAGCGAGTCGCGGATGGTCTTGCCTCGGTAGCAAGGAGCTCATGTATGGTGTGGTCTCTTTGCTGCTTAATCTTAAAGGCGTTGGTATCAGAAAATGGCAGGTCCAATGGCGCAATGTAGGTGTTGAAGTTGCCCGTGCCGCAGTCCATCGATGGAAGCGGTAGTCCTGATAGACAATCTGCATCAGCGTGACGACGACCGCTTTTATAGAAAGCTGTAAAGTTGTATTCCTGCAGACGGAGCGCTCAGCGCGCTAGTCGACCAGATGGGTCACACAGATTGACCAACCAGCAGTGCGAATGACGATCTGTCATGATGGTAAAGGGCGTCCGTACAGGTAGGACTTACGCTCAGACTTGCTTAGCGAGTGACTTGCATAAGCAACGACATGTTCTTTGGTATCCAGGCGTTAAACCAACACCACGACGCCTACACCGACACCGCTAGCGTCTGTGTGAAGTTCTGTGGGAGCCAGAGGATCGAAGTGTCGAAGAATCGGATGGGATGTCATAAGGAACTTCAACTCAGAAAAAGTGGACATACATTCCGGAGTCCAGTCAAAGGGCATGCCTTTCTGAAGCAGGCACGTGAGTGGATGCGTGATATTGGCAAATCCAAGGATGAATCGACGGAAGTATGAGTAGAGGCCCAAAAAGCTGCGTAGTTCTTTCCCTGAGTGAGGTTGCTTGAATGCCTCCACTGCAGCCGTTTTCGCAGGATCCGGCCGTATTCCATCTTTGTTCACCAAGTGTCCAAGCACGAGTGTTAGGTGCTTTCCAAAACGACATTTCTTTGAGTTGAGCACCAAGCATGCTTTGCTTAGGCAGTTCAGCATGAGGTCGAGGCGTGTTGTGCTCACAGAAAGTGCGCCCGAAAATCCCAACTTCGTCCAGATAACACATACATACTTCCCACTTCAAACCATGCAGAATGTTGTCCATGAAGCGCTCGAAAGTTGCAGGCGCATTGCATAATCCGAAGGGCATCACATTGAATTCAAAAAGACCATCTGGTGTAACAAATGCCGTTTTCTCTTTATCTTCCTCATGCATTGGAATATGCCGATACCCCGACCTCAAATCAACAGACGAAAAGTAGGAGGCTGATGAAAGGCAGTCTATAGCATCATCAATACGTGGTAGTGGGTACACGTCCTTCTTTGTGATAGCGCAGAGACGGCGGTGGTCAACGCAAAATCGCCATGTTCCATCTTTCTTCTTGACCTTAAGGGAGCGGCCGACGGACTGCATGATTTCTGAATCACATTCTTTTTTAGCATCTCGCCAACCTGTTCATTTATCACTGCGCATTCCGACGGGCATATCCGGTATGGCTTTTGTCAGAGAGGTCTATGGTATGCCATATCTATGCAGTGCTTTACACGAGAATCAGGGAATGACAGTGGAGCCTGTAGCTGTGCGAAATCGAAAAGACCAATATGTTTGCACAGAATACTCGCCAGGTCATTATGCTCGTTGGTGCTAAGAGACTTGTCAATCATTGCCATTATGGAGGCGTCCTTGGCGTGCAAATGATTGGAATCGGGCTTATCCGGAGAATCACTGCTCTCTGCAAGGATGGCAAGAGAGAACACCTCATGTTGACGGATCTTAGCAAGTTGTAGACCCTCTGGCAGTACCGAAAGTTCATTGGAGCCGTTGATCACCCACAAACCAGTATGCCCTTGCACAAGCGACAATGTACAATAGGGTATTCGAACATTTTTATTTATGCAGCTGAGGTGAATGGGCTCTACAGTGGCATCAAATGTCGTCTCGATTGCAGGGGAACTGACGACAGGAACACACTTGGCAGACAAGGGTGGTACAGTTGTGTCCATGGACACGCAAACGGTGCTTTCCATACAGGGCATGCTTTCCATAAATGCTACTGGAACATTTGAATCTACTGTAATCTCTCCTGTGCGGCAATCGACAGTGACACCACAAAGATTCAGATAATAGAGTCCTAGAATTACATCATGTGTTGAATGAAAGAGAACAGCAAAATCAGCGATAAAATTCTGGCCACCCAAACTAACAGTCACTGTGCAGACACCAACAGGTTGTAGACATCTCTGCTCACTCCACGAAATGTATCAGCACGATCCAAACAGAACATGACCTTTCATCCAAGAAGGAGTTTAAATGCTAGACTCATCACTGATATGGTTGCACCTATGTCCACTAAGGCCATTGTTGAGACACCGTCGATTAGCACAGGAACCTTATTTCGAAACATGCAAATTAAAGGAGGCATTTCTGTGGAAATCGAAGACTGTCCAGCGACCTCATCTCCAGCGGTCACGCCGACTAGTTTTCTGGCGGCAGTGAAGGGTAGCGGCGCCTAGGAGACGGCGACCATTTGGAGCGAGGGGGGCTGGCGGGGTGTCAAACTGGGGTCAGAGGCTGGAGAACGGTGTCGCAGCGGCCTTGGTATCTCGTGGGATGCCGGAGAACGGTGTCGCAGCGGCCTTGGTATCTCGTGGGATGCGCTTCCAGAGAACGTTGGTGCTCGTGTAAAGCCATACAGGTGAGATCTCGGTGAGCGATCAAACCTTGGCAGCTGCCGGTAGTTGCAGTACCTAACAATGTGGCCTTTAACGCCACAGTTGTAGCAGATGGGCAGGGGTCGTTCCCCGAACCACTGCTGAGAGCGCTCCGCTGTGTAAGTTTGCCTACCCGAACGGAGTGGAGCAGCTTACTGAACGGGAACTACCCACATCTGTGGAGCGGGGCTGGACGAAGGCGTCGGTCATACCACTGGTCAGGCGCGAATGAGTCCCGGCCTGGCCAGGAAGTTCCAGCTTCGCTAAAATCCGTTGCACATACCGATGGTGGCAGAGGAGCAAACGGCGCCGGGTAGTGAGATGAACAGTTAGGCGGATGATGGATGGTGTCGTCGACCAGTGTGTCTTGTCGCTGTGGCTCTTCGCGCACTATTGCCCTGATAGTAGCGGCAAGGTCGGCAGGCGGGCTTACAACGACGCTGGCGATCGTTGTGACACTTGCCAGCCGACCAAATTTCGGGGCAATGCGACGGGTCTTTAGCTTCTCGAAAGTGCGGCAGTGACGTTAGACGGCGGAGACGGAAGTGAGGTCTTTCCTGCCTATAAAAAAATTGTAGACGTCCTCTGCTATACCCTTCAGAAGGTGTCCAACCATGTCCTCTTGAGGCATATACAGGTCTATGATCTTGCAGAGCATCAGAACCTTCTCTATGATGGCGGTACACATTTCTCCAGGAGTCTGGGCTCTTTGAGCCAACGTGCGCTCCGCGCTTTTCTTTTTCGAATCAGCGTCGCCGAAACATTTCTTGAGTTCTTCCGCGAAATGATCCCTCGTTGTTAAGGAGTCTTTGTGGCTTTCGTACCACATCAAAACAGTTTCCGTAAGAAAAAGCGCGACTTTTCCCAGTTGGTTGATGGGATCCCAGCCGTTGTACTGGCTCACCCTGTTTTAATCTGTCAGCCACATATTCAAATCTTCCCCTGCTCTTCCCGCGAACGGACGGGGTTCCATATAGCGATACCTAGGTGCAGCCGGCACTGACCTTTGCGTGGTTGAGAAGCCGTGGCCTTCGCTCTCGGTCATGGCAGTTGTTGTCGGTGGCAGACCAGCAGGACGATGGCTCCGACGAAGTTCAAACAGCTGTGGCTCCGTGGTTCGTCGACGTGCTGTACCCAGCACCTCCACCACTCTGTTACGTTTAATAATGTGTTTATTACGCTGTGGCATACTGGTAGACTTGAAGGGGTCGTACACCGGAGGCCTATCTCGCTAGCCGAACGTCCTCTTCTTTAATCTGCCTGTTCCCTGCTACCCAGAGGCTCATACCCAAATCACATATGCATAACAATATATTATATGAAAGAATGTACAACACAGTAAAATTCAGATTATGCGCAATAATGCGTATGAGGTTCATGCCTTCTGCTCGTTCATGTCACAATATAAAAAAATATGCGAACCATACTAGTCTTAGGTATGGTAACAAGAAACTACATGTGACACAGGTGCAATAAATGAAAAAAAGTAAAAACTTAAGGGCTAACTTTTTTTGTTCAACCCAATGTAAATAAGAACTGACAGGCAACGATGCCAAGGAAAATATAGGGGATGCTATTACAAGTAGTAACTGTAACGTAAACGTAAAAAAACCTGGACGAATAGATAACTTGCCGCTGGCAGAGACCGAACTTGTGACCTTCGAATAACATTCATGATGCTCTCCTGACAGAGCTACAGCCATGGCCATTCACATGTTTACTTTATGAGGTATGTATATTGTGGGCACTTGTAAGATGCTTCTCTATCAACTGCACACAACCATCATCAGATATTGTTCTTCATCTTCATAGTATGTGAGGATAAATCTCTCAAGTCATATCTCTGGCTCGAATGTGGCTGTTTTAGCCACATTTTCAGGCCTAAAGAAGGCGTGTAAATCACTATGTCATAAGCGGTGGAGGTTGCTCCTCAATTCCTCGTCTCTACTTGCCTGCTTTAACTCCAGAAGCTTCCCTCAGGTCGCTGTTTGGGCCACTTGTTCACCAGCATATTGCAGGTCAAACTCTCAGAAAGTTCTTCATCTACTATCAGGCTGTTACTGCCGTAGATCCTCTCTCTTGGATCGCCAGCTCTGTTTGCTTGACTCTGCAATGAGGACATGTCCGATTGGCTACACCAATATGATACCGTGAATGCGGCAAATTGTTGGGATAATCTGCAAAAGCTCCGCCACGTCTCTTTCTATCTTATGAGCATGGCAGACTTATAGTTTTTTTTAACCACCAGATTGACTTTTCCAAATGAAATGCTTTCAGAGAACATCTATGACTAGTCTTCGGTATTCCGGCAGTTTCATGCCGCCTGGCGAAGAGGACACGCTCGCACACAACAAATCAGCGAGTCTTATACCTTTTAAATAGAGGATGTTCTCTCACTCTGTCGACGTGTCGATGCTTCCATGGCCGAGTCGGACAAAATGTGTCGTCATCTCAAAAGCATCGAGCCTGTTGCCTCCAATGTTTTGACAGTAAAAGACCCTGCTACAGGTTGCTGACATTGAAGCTATATACCAGCACCCGTACGAGATCGAATCTACGTGGCTCCAGCAGGAAAACTCTCCTACAGCCATCCCCCATAACCCTACTGCTGACACCTCATTGCGAGCCATGATCCAGCTGTGCAATCATACGAGAAGAAATGCAGTCGCTGTTTTTCTGCACGTCCGTTTTTTTTGGGGATTGCTTCAAATTTATCTTGCAACGTAGTGCTTTACACATCTTTATTAGACCTGGAAGACATGGCCGATTCAGATCACTACCAAACCACCAAAGAGACTCAATAAATATCTCCATAAACAGTCAAGATAAAGAACACTATCTGATGATGTTTATGTACAGGGTGATGAAGAAGCATCTTATAAATGCCCCCACTATGTGCATTTAAACTTGGGAGTGTTAGTCAGCGTTGCTAGTAGCCATGCCGGCAAA
Organism: Rhipicephalus microplus; assembly: GCF_043290135.1. Lineage (NCBI taxonomy): Eukaryota > Metazoa > Arthropoda > Arachnida > Ixodida > Ixodidae > Rhipicephalus > Rhipicephalus microplus. The sequence goes on from NC_134710.1 coordinate 212,272,188, forward strand.
TTTTCAACTCTTATTTTGGCAGTGGCGTGACTTCTCCAAAGGAGTCGTAATTTTGCTTTTCTCCAGAAAAAAATCAAGTCGCTGTCTACGGCGGTTGTAAGACAGCCCTGTGGATTTCGTGGTGCAGTGTCGTTGGTGTCCAACTTCGGTTCAAATCACGCTATTTTTTATTTTCTGTGCTCAGTATTCTTTCAAGTATTATTATGTTTTTAAATGATAATTGTGTTCATTCATTGGGGATATAACTATCAACCTTCTTTTACGTCCAATGTAAGATGAAGACCTTTCCCAGATGATTTCCAACTGATACAGCGCTGGGCAGGCAGATTTCATTGTATTAAATCTTTCCTTACCGTGCCTATTCAAATCGATCACAGGTGATCGACCCTTCGGTTCGTCGATTTTGGCATGTTAAATTTGTTTCTTGTGATCCCAGCACTTTCTAGTACTGTTGTTAATTCAAATTCGAAGAGACCTCCCAATTTTGTTTGAATTATCAAGAAGTTTGAATTATCAGAAGTTCTCAGATGGGTGAAGTGACTGAGAGTGAGGGGATTTTGCATTGACTTTATCAGATTTAAAAATTTCTTAAGCATTTTTAAACCCTAAATGTATGCAATGAACAGAAAGCAGAAGTATAAGGTCAACAAGTTTATCGGACATTTACTGCTGATCAGACCTCTTGAAGAAATTGTGGTTTGCCAACTGCTTCTTCGCTATATGTACCTTCAGAACAAAGCCCTGTATACCAGTTCAGAAGCATCATGGTTTATCATGCATGTGCTTCGTTTCAACATGCATGTGCTTCGATCATCATTACCTTCGACGGTGGCCGGGTCTCAACATGCGTGTACTACGGGGGTGCTATGCTGAGGTGCACCATGTACAGAAAGAAGATCAACGTGTGCCACCAGTGCGGGCGTCTTGGTCATCGCATGGACGTCTGCCCAAACCCCAAAGACCATGTCTGTAGAGGCTGAGGAGCTTCGAACCCAGACTCCAATCACAAATACATGCCAACGTGTCGCCTCTCCCGGGGAGCCCATCCCACTACAGACAAGACCTGCAAGGCTTGATTCAAGACACCTTATCTTGTCAAAAACGACGCGGTGACCGACAAAGGGCTGCAGCGGAGGCCGCGCTCGAGCTACAGCAGCCGAACTATGATGAACAGTACACACTGCCTTCCTGTTCCAGCTCCCACTCTCAAAGCTAGGTGTGGTCAACAGGCCCTTGATCTCACCGGCAGAGCCGGCTTCAGAGCCGGTCCCGGGAGTCATGTTCGTTCCAGGTCGCCGCGGCGTCCGAAGCAAACTGGTCATCAGAACCCAGATCTACCTGACAACGAGAGCTTCAAAGATGCGGTTAAGGGCACGCAAAGACGTGGCGCTCAAGGAGCTACTGCCTAAGAACCTTACAATAAGAAGAACCCTAAAGATGAGGCATTAGAAGCAGTACAGCACGAAAATGCGCACTTACGTACGGTAGTGCAGCAGTTAACACAAGAAATCCATGAGATTAAGCAGTCGATGGTGCAGTCATCTATACATACGCCTATTTCAGTTGAAACTCATGTTGGGAGCGTTAACGATGATGAAGCGCTAACCGCAAATAAACCAGCGGCCACCAGCTCCGAACCTGAATGGCATGACAATCTTGGGTGCATAAAACAGGCCACAATAATTGAATGGTGGAATGAACAAGAAGAAATGCGAAAACTGCTCACTGACATTCAATGTGCGATCCGCAACATCGGCGTTGCGGTCAACAACCTCACCGCCTGCACACACAGGGTAGAATTTCACATCGACAAATTCAAGACTCGCATAGGCCTTCGCCAAGGCCGCTCAATGATGCCTCCTGTGGGCCCTACCGTCATTCACAATAGCCCTATCTCAGATAGCGCATACGCTGAACACCACAATGGCCAGCTCCACTAACGAGCTCATGGTGTGGCAGTAGAACTGTCGGGGCTTCACTAAGAAGCAACCACTGCTGGAACAACATGTACAACACGCGCAACCCAAGCCTCACGTCATAACCATACAGTAAACAGTGGGCACCATACCAAAACTTCCAGGTTTAAATGCACACGCTTCCCAAATTCCCATTGATTGAGGAATCCAAATTTTAACACGAAAAACAGGTTGTAAACATCGTGAGACTTTCAATGAAGTCGTTTTCATCTATCCATTCAAGTTCAGGCTGGTGTGACTTCGGGCTTGGGTAAATTACAAGGTGTGATGGAGCCAATGAAACAAGAAAATATAAAAAAATGAGCATGCATCTAGCAGCACTGATGTATCCTATGCTGAGGAAAGGCAGCCATAAGGAGCTCGAATGCAGCCACTTCGTACAGCAATAAAAAAAAACTTCTCCAATCACTTCTGGAAGAGCAGAAACAGCAGCCTTATATTCGGCCTGTCACTATAAGCAGAGTTGTTTTAACAGGCCACCTCAGAATTAAATCATTATAGCTGTATCAATTGTCTCAATGAGGTAAAGTCTGTGCATGCACTTTTACTGATTGTGGTGAAAACCATCATTATTAAAGCCACCACATTCGACTCAGCTGATCGTCCAAGTTTTTGCCGGCCAGCGGCTGCTCCTATCACTCCATTGTAGAATGTTGCCCTATGCGAATATTTTTTTAAGTAGGCAACATTACTCAAAAGAATATTGAAAGCATAAAAGAAAGAAAAAGTTCAGTTGGTCAGCGCGATTCGAACTGAAGTCGCACAACAACGCATCATTTGCAGTACACCAATAACGTACCCACTGCACTTAGAAAAATCAATGCGGTAGGGCTCTCTAACAATGGGCACAAACAGCGACATTATTTTCTTGTAAAAAAGCAAAATTACCACTCCTTGGGAGCAGTAATGTGATTCTTCAAGCATTCCCTAAAAAAAAAGTAAAAAGTAAGAAAACGGGATTCAAGTTAACCTGCGGCACGACCACTTCCAAACAGCGCAACAGCAACCCACTACACCACCAGAAGAGCTAGATGGTGGTGTCTAAAACGACTACAAACTTATGGCAACGGCCGCTAATTTTTACCATTACACTGCAGTGACAGGCCCCCTCACCGTAGTCATTGCTTTACGGTAACAGGACCCGTCGTTATAGCTGCATTGCTATCTTGACTGGCCCCCTCTCTTTAACGATAGTACTGCACTTATGGGTTCCGCCACCGTAGTCACGATAGTACTGCGCTGACCGGCCCCGTCATCATAGTCGCAGTCCTCTTCTTTTTGCCTGTTGCCGTCATATAGCACATAATCTTACTACATGTTGGCAGTTGACCAATAATCCCTCACATACTACCTGAAGGTATCAAGACTGCTAGAATGAGACCCGTGCTCTGAATGAAAGAAAGGAGGGGTGGAGTAAATGAAAAACTGAAGTTTTTATTTTAAAAAATACATATTACTTAAGTGCTGCATCAGACTCGTGGGGCATTCTGTTAAGCGCCACATGTGTAGCTGTCACTCACTTAGCAACCTGCAGAAACAATCAATAAAAGAAAGTATTTTGAACGTTATGAATTACATCACAAAACTTGCTTGCATGAAAAACCAGCCATATTTACAAGATGGTATTCTATAAATACACCCGACATTCAACACTAACAGAAATATTCCCCAGAAGAGTTAGAATAAATTGGTAAGGAAAGTTTGGTACTGTTTTTACCTAGTGGTTTACCCATGTGAGAGTTTTGTGAGCACACTCTCTGCAAATGCTCTTTAACAGCACTTGTAGGAGGCTGCTATTTACACTGTGCCTACTTTTCGTACCTCTCCTTATATGCATTGATTTTCTATACTGTATCCTCCCTTATAATTAACCAACAAGCCATTCAACTGGTTAGGCATGCATTTAAATAAAAGTAAATGGGTGTTGTTATAATGTAAAGCAGTAACAAGCTCTTGCAGACTGAAAATGAGTTATATTTTACACATGTAAAAGCATCATCAATAGCAGATGTTATGGCTTCTGCACGTGACAGTGAAGTTTAGATAACTAAGTGACATAAAACAAAAATAATGCTTGAATTTTTTAAATAATTAAAGGTTCACCAGGAGTATTTGCCAGAAATTATAAAAGTGGAGTGTTTAAATAACCGACCAATTACAAATACAGCAGCAGCATAACTAGATAGGACCGCACACATGGCAAATATATTTTCGAGGCCCTCGTGACGGTATATATAGTGATTAATATTATTAATATTATTAGTAGTAGTATTAGAGTGCAAAAAATTACATTATCTCCTGCTAAAGAGAACTATGTGTGGATGCAAAGGCGCGGTGAGAAGGTGAGCGACACCCACAGACACTCGTTCATGTCGCCTTAAGCACGTGCAACAACATTCAAAACATCCACCTTATTACCACTGCTGGTGACTATCACTTCCACCAAAAGAGTGACAACGTGTACATGAACATGATGGACGAATTCAAACGCTTCGACACCCATTGTCTGGGCAGCGTCAGTCAGCGTTACCTGTGGCCCTTCTTTCAGCGCTGACTTGGGAGAGACAGGGGGGCTCTAGGGAAGGAGAGAGAAACAGGGAGGGAATGCTCATGTGCAGTAGGGGGGTGCGAACGCAGTGGGAACAAGCGAGGCACAAGGCCCCTGCCCTAAGCTGCCTCGCATGTAAAAAGCAATTTGTCTGTTTTGGGCAAGCGTATGACCAATCTCTTGATTGATTTGGCAATACAGTGAACTAAAGCCGTCTTGCACATTCATGCATCAAACGACCCACCAGAAATCCACAAGGTTAGATAGAAAAAATGTGAAAGAAGAAATGGATGTTGCCAGTCACTTGTCTAGTTTCCACGAAATATACGAAGTTTGCAAATTACATCCAATCACATAAAAGAAAACGACAAGGTAGACATGTAAATGGTTTTTTTCATTTTGCCATAAAAAGTATTGTTCCAAATTATTTATTGCATTCATCAAATCTGCATACTATGCCTACATTTTTGTGAATGGTAATGATGCATTCAAATCTTCGTTCTGTCAAACCCTATTGCCACATGCACACCAGTGCAAATTTTGATTGTGAACAATGGTTGTGAAAAAATAAAAATGGGTTCTATATATTTCACATATAACATGCCGCACGCTCATTAAAAAACGAACTGTCCCTCTCCGGTCATACATTTTCGCCATCGACTGCACTCTGTACCCTGGTTCTCGAACACATGACCCACAGACATCTCTAATGTCAAGCCCTGCCCGCACATGACTGTCTTCATCGCACTTTTCTTCCTTTCATTTTTCTTAATAGGTGTGGTCATGACCTACAATGGCATAACTTGTCTATACCATTTTTTTCCTTGAAGGAACCACTCCAGTCAACATGTGTTGGTGCATAACTGTGAAACGACATTCTAGACTTTCTAATTGTCAGATTTAAGAATTGTCGAGACTTCAGTCTTTTTGAAGGCTGGTTTATGTCATTGCAATACCTGCACTTAATCGCCTTTAAAATTGACTGATGTATGAAATAAGAAAAATATTTCAAATTGCAATGCTAGGCATTTCATACATTTTAGCCCTTTGTGGGTGTTTATTTAAAGTCTTATTCAGATTATGATATACGTACTAGACAATATGCTAATACGTTCTCATGTAGCCACAACAACCCGTTCACTTGAACCAACAAATGCAAAATCTTGAGCTTTGTTAGCAGATTATGAAGTGTCATTGTAGCTTACCGCCTCATTGGAGCCGACAGTGAGCTTGACGTTCATGATCCACTTTTTCTACGAGGTAGTAAGTGAAACATGAGTGTATAGATTTTTTCTGGTCTAACTCTCCTGCTTGGGCGTCCAATATGCACATTCAGTTAGAGGCCTTAAAGGTACGCTAACAATAAGTATGCAGTTGAGGTGGAATGAGCAGACCATTGAAGAACGCGTCCAGTTCTGGTAGGGTGTGAAAAGAAAAGTTATTAGTGGAGATAAAGCGTAGACTGCGTATCTCCTACTCAAATTCTTATGCCTCAGACTCAGTGCTGAAGGAATATCGTCATGAATCAGATTGCTCTCGGCCAATAAGAAAGTGCCACCACACGTCACCACACGCATAGAATCAGCCACTGTTTGGCCGCGATGAAGTGATGCCGTGGTTTTCATGATTGCCACTTTTAATCTAGTTGTAGACTTTCAACCTTGCCTCGAAGATCACCACATAGAAGGAGGATTGCATTTCATTGAGTGTGCAAGGATCCCTCCCCGCTTTCGCGGTGGCAGCAGCTTTTTTTGAACGAAGCCTTGCTCCAATGCACGGAAAGCAAAGTGTCGTTTTCTTTTACGATGTCGCATTCCTGAATACTGTTTATGATTGCTCGTGTTTTTAATTTCCAATTTCATTAACACCATTTTCTTTTTGGAGAACTCAAGCAGAGGCCCGATGCTGTGAAGAAAATTGTGGAAGAGCAGCGAGAGCAGAGCCATGCATAACTACTCAATCCACCCCTGGAATACGGCACGCATCAGAAGAGCAGGTGAGTGGGTTCCGATGAGAAGAAATGTACCATGAAATCAAAACCATCAAAGTCACATATTGTTTTTTTGCGAAACAGCGGCAGAACACGAGTAAAATCAGCCGCAGAATCGGTACGAGGCAGGCTCGTTTAAAGGACGTCGACATTACCGGAGTCAAGCTCCGGTAATGCTCTGGGGATGCTGTTATTGCCAATACGCTCACCGGCAGAAGCAAGAAATCAAAACAAAGGAATGAGGAGGATATAAAAATAAATACTTTTGGCAAATCACGGCTGAACTGCATTTGTGATCATTGAGACAAATGGAAAGAAGCATTAGTATTATCGGCATCAAATGAAACACAAACAGCCGCAAGTACCTGCAATTTCTAGAGCGTCCTGTCGAGACATCACGGCGGACATGCGCAGTGCTACCAAACAGAGCTGATGTGCGCCTATCAATCGTGATGAGTGGATAAAGCATACTATATGGTTTCTATTACTTGTCACTGTTTGCATTTCATTTGATGCTGATAGTACACGTATATTCCCTTATGTCTCTGGCATTTTCTTCATTTGGAAAAGTGCTGTTGACAGCAATAACGACATGAATCCATAAATATTAGGATGAATTGCCATTGCAACTACACTTCCTGAATTTCTTTTGCGCTATTTTACACAAGGCCCACCACTGCAGACAAGGGTGTAGGAGTCGACATGCTACAACATTATGATCAAGTGACGCCACCTTGCTTCACAGAACCTGGCTCTAAAGACAGGTAGCCAGCAGCCCGAGCGTGTCTTTTCTCAGAGTTTACCCCTTCATGCAGCTTCCTTTCACAACCAGTTCTTGTTCACTGGCATCTAGAAACAATAAAAGCTTAGAAAGCATGAATAATGTTTTAAGTGGTGCTGTAAGCCACAATTTGTGCATCGCACATGCAATAGAGCAGGGTACAATTTCACATTTATGGTTTTTTTCTTCCCAAAAATATTAACATAGGGACGCATGGCTGATAAAGCTAGCTTAGAAGGAGCAATTAGCCAGAGACACACGCAGGCATTTGCTGCACGCACTTCCAAGAATGCGACTTTCTCTGCGGACTGGTGACAGAATTATCAATTTAGTGAATGACATTTACTTCACACAGGACTTCTTTATTTCTATCAGAAGACGCAAACACCTCGAAATCTTCCAAAAAATAATTACTTCGGGTAAGTGATCCCTCATAGGCAACTCCAACCTACGCACGCTGATTGAGGAAAATGTAAGGGGGAAAGTACCAATACCCAGAGAAAAACCAGTAGGGGCGACGCAGTTTGATAGAAGAAAGCAGTTTTTGAACGAGTTTGTCACTTGAAAAGGATAATAATGTAGCCTTGCAAGATAGCCTGTATTTAGTTTTATCCTTTCGTTCTTTCATTCAGATATCTGCTCATGAAAACTTGCTGTAAGCTTGGAGGCTGACATGTTTGATTAGTTGGTAAAGAAATTTTTATCACAACTCTTCAAAAAGACTGTGGGCAGCGCTTTTCTTTTCCAATTATCACTGGGGTTATGTATGTGCAGAAGAACTAATAGTGTTTGGGCTAAACCCGAAGAAAGCGAAGATTTCAAAAGACCAGTTCAGTGGCGAAGCTAGCAGGAGGCTAGGGAGGTTCGACCTCCCACCTCAAGGATATTATTACATTTGTAAATGTATATACATGTCATTCAATAGCAGCGACGGCATAGTGATTAGTGTATCAGCCTCGCGTGCAAGAGGTCCGTGGTTCGAATCCCGGTGCCAAGCATTTTCCATTTGGATTAAAAAAAAAATCTGCATGATGATGGTACTGCCCTAAGAGGTCTAGTGGGCGGCCTCACCAGTGACCACCACTAGTAACGCACTCCCTCATCAGAGAAGAATTGGCCCCCCTGTGCAGTATTTTCCCACTACCTCCCATATGATACGTCAATTAAAACACAGTCCTCAGTTCGCAGCGGCTGTAAAGCAGCTGACCACGGCGGTGGTCAGATCTGCAAAGCAGCCGAGGTTGCTAAGAATCTCTGCGTTTGGACAGGCCGTCATTGGAACATGACTTTGGCAACGTTTATCGCCAGAACCTAATCAAGTCAGACAAATCTAGCTGTACTATTCGGGGAGATAGAGTGTGTTGAATGGGATGTAATAGGGCTCAGGGAGGTTAGAAGGACATATGAGGCATATACAGTGCTACAGAATGAGCATGTCTTTTGGAATCATGGCTTGGCTGACAGAAGAGAACTCGGCATAGGGTTCTTTATCCACAGAAATATAGCTGGTAACATAACAGAATACTATAGCATTATTTAAAGGGTGGTAGGTATAGTAATAGCTGGTAACATAACAGAATACTAAAGCATTATTTAAAGGGTGGTAGGTATAGTAATAGAACTCAATAGGAAATACTACAATACGAAGGTGGTACAGGCTTACGCACCTACATCCAGCCATGATGACATACTAGTTAGAAGCTTCTATAAAGACGTGGAATCAGCGATGAGTAGGGTGAAAAAACAGTATACTATACTGATGGGCAATATGACAGCTAAGGTAGGGAAAAAGCAGGCTGGAAATCAGGCAGTAGGAGATTATGGCATAGGTACTAGAAATACCAGAGGGGAGTTATTATTGAAATTTGCAGAACACAATTATTTACGTTTCTTGAATACCTTCTACCGAAAATGAAGGAATCGTAAGTGGAACAGTGAAAGTAAGAACGAAACAGACTTTATGCTGAGTTCATATCCAGGCATCGTTCAGGATGTGGAAGTTTTTGACAAGATAGGATGCAGTGACCATAGAATGGTAAGGTGTCAAATTCGCCTAGACTTGAAAAAAGAACGACAGTAACTGATAGTTAAGAAGCATATCAATGAGCTAGCACTGAGAGGGAAAGTACAGGAATTCAAAGTTTCGCTTCAGCATAGATACTCGGCTCTTATCGAGGTAACCAGCCTTAGCGTTGACTAACTGAGTGATCACCTGACAAGTATCATTACGGAGGGTGCAGTAGCAGTTGGAGGTATGGTACTTAGACAGGACACTGGCAAGCTGTCCCAGGAGACAATGAGTCTCATTAAGAAACATCAAAGCATGAAAGTCTCAAACACAACAGACAAAAAAGAACTGGCAGTGCTTTCAAAGTTGACTAATAAGCGTAAGGTATCCGATATAAGGAGGTACAATGTGGAGAAAATTGAACATGCTCTAAAGAACGAAAGAAGCGTCAAAGTGGTGAAGAGGAAACCTGGGATAGGCAAAAACCAGATGCATGCACTAAGAGACACGGAAGGCAAAGTAACTACCCATATGAATAGGATAGTTAAAATAACAGAGAACATTTACAGAGATATGTACAGTAGCAGAAAACACCACGACCGTAATGTAAGAACTAGCAGTATTCTATATGACATCCCGCCAATAATGACAGAAGAAGTCAGAAAAGCCTTGGAGGGAACGCAGAGAAGCTAAGCTGCTTTTCAAGTTCGGGTAACATCAGATCTGCTGAAAGATGGAGAACAGCTTGTGTTAGATAAACTAGCCACCCTGTTCACAAAGTGTTTCCTGATGGGGAGGGTACCATAATTTTGGAAGAATGCTAACATCATCTTAATGCATAAGGAGATGACAAGGACTTGAAGAATTAGAGGCTGATCAGCTTGCTCTCTGTCATGTGCAAGGTATTTACAAAGGTAATTGCTAACAGAATTCTGGCAGCATTAGAATTCAGACAACTAAAGGAACAAGCAGCATTTCAAACAGGCTACTCAACAATTGACCACATTCATACCATCTATCAGGTTATAGGGAAATGCTCAGAATACAGCCAACCACTATACATAGCCTTCATACATTACGAGAAGGCATTTCTTTAATAGAAATATCAGCAGTCATGAAGACACTGCGGAATCAGGGCATTGACAAAGCATGCCCTGATTAAACATAAACATCCTGGAAGAAATCTACAGAGAATCAACAGCCACCATAGTGCTCCATAAATAAAGCGACAGAATCCCAATCAAGAAGGGTGTAAGACAAGGGGATACAATTTCCGCTATGCTATTTACCACGTGCTTACAAGAGGTTTTCAAAGGCCTAGAATGGAAAGGGTTACATAAGAGTTTGTGGAGGGTACCTAAGTAACCTGCGCTTTGCGGATGATATTGCATTTTTGAGTAACTCAGTGGACAAATTGCAACTCATGGTTACTGAATCAGACGAGGAGAGCAGGAAGGTAGGTCTTAAAATTATTCTGCAGAATGCGAAAATAATGTACAACAACCTCAGAAGAGAACAGCGCTTCAAGATAGGTGATAGTGCACTTGAAGTTGTAAAAGACCACGTCAACTTAAGACAGGTAATAACCATGGAGCTGAACCTCGAGATTGAAGTAACTAGAAGAATTAAGAATGGGTGGAGCACATTCAGCAAGCACTCTCAAGTTATGACTGATAGATTGTCACTATCCCTCAAGAGGAAAGTATATAACAGCTGCATTTTGCCGGTACTTACCTACGAACCAGAAACCTGGAGGCTTGTTCAGCTTAAATTGAAGATGACGCAGTGAGCGATAAAGAGAAAAATGGTAGGTGTACCCTTAGGAGACAAAAAGAGAGCAGAGTGGATCAGGGAACAAACCGAGGTTAAGGGTATCATAGTTGAAATCAAGAAAAAGAATTGAACGGGGGCCGGGCATCTATCGGGTAGGCAGGATAACCACTGGTCATTAAGGATAACCAATTGGATTCCCTGAAAAGGCAAGCGGGTTAGAGGGAGTGCACAAAGTTATGTGGGCAGATGGGATTAGGAAGTTTGCGTGAACAAAATGGAAGCAGCAAGCACAGGACCGAGTTGACTGTCAGAACATGGGAGAGGCCTTTCTCCTGCATTAGACACAGTCAGGCTGATGATGATGATGACACATGATGTGCACAAACATATGCCAGATCACCAATATAGAGAAGACAGAACTCCAGTATAAAGTTTCTGTCTACTGGCCAGGATACATATGTTCATAACTATAATTGTGCTCATGTAAAAACAGGCTAACACCAACCTATTTACCTTATTAGTTTCTTACAGACTTGTCTATCAGAAAGAGAACAGGCTTCTTGCTAATATGAGCCATAAGTTCCCAGAAGCCACAGGCTCCCAAAAGATTGCGTTTTGTTCGTTGAAGGTGAGGAGCACCATTTAGCCTCTAGCTTCAAATGTTGTAGTAGTAGAGAAGAAAGTGAAGACGGGAGTGTTGAAACAGCCTGATGGCATGCCCTCACTGAAGAGTGAACCTGAAGGCTGACCCTCCCACTGGGCGAGGGGAGCTAGCATTCTGTTTGGTACTTCAGAAGGTCCCAGAGTACATGTTGAGCAGACTTGGCTCAGCGCCCCCTCAAAAATGACGCCCGGGGTCCTTGTACCCTCTTGCACCCCCTTAGTTACGCCACTGACTCACAGCCTATTTATGCAGTTTCATGACAGCAAATATAATAAGAAGAGGTACACTAAAACCTCATTATAACGAAGTTGATATTTGTACAAAATAAGTTTGTTAAATTGAAAGCTCGCTATAAAAGTATAGTCTAGCTAGCACTATAAATATTGCAAAACTGTTCTTTATTTATTTCGTCATAACAAATATTAGTTATATCTGGGTTTGTTATATCGAGGTTAGAGTATATAACTGATCTACGAAAACATTTACGATTAACGGCCACTAATCAACTGACACGCAAGTGGATGTTGATGCAGCGCAGAGGACATGCATGCATGTGTTCAAGGGGGGAAGGGGGGCAGTAGAATATCTAGGTTTTGAGTGAATGCCTAAGGCACAATCAGTTGAAGGACCACTGGACATAATATTGTGACGATCAATTTGGAGGCTACCGCTGTAAACTATCTGATATAATCCTGCTGCTCCCTTGATATATATATGAAGTTGAATCAAGGAGAACAAACTAATGAAATCATTCAGTAGACAGCCAATTTTTAAAAAAGAAAACACATAAGCATGAGGTGTTTTTTATTTAGATTTATAAGTATCGAAAATGTATTGGTAAATGTCTCACGAGTCAACAATTGTACAAGTTTGCAAAATAGATGAAGAGGTCACGTGAGTTCTGTAAAAGTAGTTTTGTTGGTGCGACTGAATAAAAAATTGTTCTTTGTGCATAAAAAAATATGCCATGAGAAGAACCTTGATGCTCAAGTGCTGCCCTTCTCTCAAACTGTGCCTACTCAGCTGGTGTGTAGTTGTGCAAGTGCAGCTTTTGTACCTTATCAAACTTCAATTTAAACCTGCATTTTGTCAATCTTGTCATCAGCTCATTATGTGCCTCCGGGATTGCAGTGGTAGTATTTGAGCAAGGAAGAATTACAGTAGAACCATTAAATTACTTTGTAAAATTTTTTTGTGTACTACAAACTCGAGAAGATGAATGACTTCTGTATGCCACGAAAAGTTACTGCAGAATGGTAATCTGCCTTCACTTTTGATATCACATTGTGGATGCAATTGAACAGTAGAACCATTAAATTACTCTGTAAAATTTCTTTGTGTACTACAAACTCGAGAAGATGAATGACTTCTGTATGCCACGAAATGTTACTGCAGAATGGTAATCTGCCTTCACTTTTGATATCACATTGTGGATGCAATTGGGCAATCACACTTGCAAATGCACTATACAATCAAGAAATTAAGCTTGCTGTATCCAGCTAAATTTAGATGAAAATGACCAAATTTGTGTGGTCATACGCATATTTATATTTTCTTAAAGGCAGTCAAGAGCTAAAAATTCAAACTTCAGTTCCAACTCATTTTGATTCCCTATGCAAGCAGACACGGGTGGGTGCAATGTATTTGAATTTACTAAAGGGACTATGTGTAGTTTCATTGTTTTAACTCACTGTACGTGTAAGCAAGGAAATTGCATCTGCCATCTCTTGATAAATTATGCGTACCATGATATCCATGCCTAACCACTAATTTCATAGAGTGTTGTCCAATAGAGCCCCTTCCCTAAATTCATTGAAATGCACACACAATTCTATAAACTGATGACATCAGCATCAATGCATGTGCCCTGCTGTAAATTGCACACATGTCATTTGTGGAGTGAGAGCACTTGCAAAATATTTTCGATATATAAAAATACCTGGAGCCACACAAAGACATACAAGGTTTCAGCTTGTGCGGAAGCTTTATGTACAGCCACAACCACGTCTATGTAGAACACGCCAACAGCCAGTTTTTGCTCCGCGGTGCGAAAACTTGACACAGTTTCTGGGTCTGAAGTGATGTACCAGGAGCGTTCATGTCCTACTTGTGAGGCTGACCACATCAGAGCCTGATACTGCCTCGAGGTTTTGCTCCACAGAGCACAAACCAGCTGCTTGCCTGCTCTACACAGACGTGGCGGTGGCTGTACTGGCCTAGACAGTGATGCCTAAGAAAGGTGGAAGTTGGTTTTTCATGCATTGATATACACACAATAGAACATAAATTCTTTCTACCAATATTTGAAGGTGAATTATGAAACAATTATTCAGAACATGCCTAGAATAAATTCAGTCAGTAATCCTGTATCTTTTGAATAAGGTTTCTAACCGAGCACAATCTCAACAAACATTTACCATTTGGGCCTGTTAGAGGAAAAAAGGGACCATTTCCAGCTAGAATATTGAACCAGAAATCTTTCCACATTGAAATGGAACATCTTTATTCTTAGTATATTGTGCAATTTCTCTATTAGGTGGGGTAAATAGAGTACATAACTTCTATAGAATTAGAGCAAATGAAACTTGGCACAATTACAAGTTTTATAAAACAGCTGAATAACCAATTATGTTAGTTCTGTTTCTCGACTGCAGCAATATTTCTTGTAAAGGAACTTGTTAAAGTTAAACATGAAGACTCCAATTAATGTGATTCTGTAGATCTCTATGCCAATTTATTACAGCTAAGACCAATAAATTATTAACTTTATATCTTTTTTTAATACCTGTCCGCAGAGTTAAATTTCATCAATTCTGGACCAAATTGTCAGGGCGTTGACAGAATGGCAATTCTCGTATTGGAAACGTGCCAAATGGGACGGAATCATAAAAATTTCGTGTTGAAGGAAGTAATTGTGGATGTCATATTCATGATGCATTACTACACTTTACCAAGAGCACTGTGAGAGGACAGTGGTAGATATAAAAAGCATGTTTTTTCAAAAACATTAGAACTTGTTTCACTCACTCATTTCCGTCTATGGACCAGAAGCCCAAGACTTCTGCTCATATAATGGGACAGCTGGGCTCCACCGCACAACTTGAATGACTAGCTTGTACTGAAAGCAATTAACGTCTTCACAAATAAAGTTCTTTTTGATACGACAAGGCACAGTTCGCACTTTAATACTCTCAATGAATAACAATATGCAGTGATTATCAGGTTTGCCTGAGGTCAAGAAATTAAAAAAACCTAGGGCTGTTAACACGAAATTGGACATAAGTAAGTTTAATCTTCAAGGCCCCTCTAAATTAGGCATGCAGAGATGCAGGTATAGGTGTATGCAGCCATAGATGTAGACCAATTCATGAGAATTTTCTATTGGCAATAAAAAAGGCACAAGCCCAACGTGCCACAGTCATTGAAGACTTGAATAGAAC
The DNA here is from genome assembly GCF_043290135.1 of Rhipicephalus microplus. Classification (NCBI taxonomy): domain Eukaryota; kingdom Metazoa; phylum Arthropoda; class Arachnida; order Ixodida; family Ixodidae; genus Rhipicephalus; species Rhipicephalus microplus. The sequence continues at coordinate 212,287,368 of NC_134710.1, forward strand.
AGTATTAAGACAAGGGGAAAAAGAACAAGCAGTTGGTAATGTTGGTTTCAATAGCAGGAGAGATGCTGAAATAAAACAGGAGAGATGCCGAAATAAATTTGAGAAATGTGTCGTATTAGCCCAATGAACCACTGATATCCTGTCAACAAAGAAATAAGATTCATACGTCTACATTTATCAATAACATCAAATCGACATTCCCATAATGGGCCATCTTTACAGTTTATAGAGCCTACGTATTATCAAGATCATATGCACTTCTCTCTTAGACAAAAAGTAGACGTCACAAATGATGTCACATAAACGTGCTCTCAACATCAGATGCATCGCAGAACTTTCTGCCTTTCAAAACCGTTTTAGTTGATGTTTAGAATGATAAATATATAGTGGCACGTAAAATCTAGCAAGTGCTCGAACATAAATGGACATGTAGCAGTCGATCATGCGTAATGCATACACTTACATGCGCGATGAGATAAAGCGTGCGAATCACTATAAAATTGACATGCACGTGGCGTGCTGCCGTACATGATAGCGCGAAATCACGCAGCCCGAAGGTGCTTTCCCGTGTGAAGCACTTTAGGGGCTTGGGCTGTCGTTGCTTAGTGTAATTAATGCAAGCAAAACCATATCAAAAATAGAATAGATGAAGCAAGTGTGAAACAGAAAGAGATAGAAAAGGAAGAGATAGGTAGAAAAATGTAAAGGGCAAGAGAAATAAATTTAAAAATAGAGGAGAAATAAGGGCAGAAAAAACTGATAAAGAAAAAAAAGAGAGGAGGAAAGGAAGCTCAAGAGAAACAAAGGAGACTTATTCCCTGCCC